>NC_053500.1:92309077-92920327 GCF_905171775.1 Rana temporaria | reverse complement strand
TGAAGGGTTCTCTAAATACCCTGGCCGATTTTCCTCAGCAGACAACCCATAAATCAAGACGAGTGTTCTCTGCACAGGGGAGTATTCAAACAAATAGTGTCTCTCTGGGGACTACCAGAGGTGGACCTATTTGCAGCAGAAGGGAACAGGAAGACTCCAGTGTTCTTCTCTATTCACCCACAGGACAGAGCGAAGGGAATAGATGCCTTCGCCCATCCCTGGCATTTCAGCCTGGCCTATGTCTTCCCCTCCAGTAAGGTTAATCCCCAAGGTGATTTGGAAGTTTCTCAGGGAACCTGCAGACTTGATTATGGTCACGCCTTTTTGGCCCAAGCGGCCATGGTTCGCCAGCCTGAAAAGACTGGCCCTGTATCCACTTTGGACGCTGCCGGAGAGAGAAAACCTATTATCCATAGGTCCAGTCCTTCATCCTCAGATAAAGAGTCTGAAACTGACCGCTTGGTTTCTGAAGAACAACTTTTGAAGGCCCATGGTTTTTCAGATAGGGTGGTTAAGACCCTCCTGGAATGTCGTAAACCGGTAACAAGGGCAATCTACTCCAAGATCTGGAAGAAGTTCAATTCCTGGAAGATGGAGCAGGGGTTGGCTCGGCCTAACATCCCAGCAGTACTTGATTTTTTGCAGGCAGGGGTGGAGCTAGGCTTATCCATCAGCACCCGGCGGCTGCCTTAAGTATTTTTTTGGAGACTCCTTTTCAGCAAGATCGTTTCGTTAGAAATTTTTCCAAAAGCTTGTCAAGGTCCAAGCCCGTTAGTCAGAGCCTGCCCCACTTGGGATCTTTCACTGGTACTGAAAGCTCTTGCCAACAAACCGTTTGAGCCACTGGAGGAATCTTCATTAAAGCATGTCACGTTAAAAACAGTGTTTCTAGTGGCTTTAATCTCAGCCAGGAGAGTTAGTTAGTTTCTATTAGAGAGCCCTTCCTAAAAATTTTGAATGACAGGGTCATTCTTGGGACGGATCCTAGTTTCTTGCCTAAAGTGGCATCGACCTTTCACAGAACTCAGGATATTATACTGCCAACTCTTTATTCCTCTTCAGATGATGATGAGGGGGAATTGTTGTCCTTATTGGATGTTAAAAGAAAAAACTTTTATTTTATTTAGAAATCACAAAGGAGTCCAGGCTTAGTGATTCCCTTTTTGTTAATTTTTCGGGTGCCCGTAAAGGCTACGGGACATCAAAATCTTCTATCGCCAGGTGGCTTAGGATGTTGATTACTGAGGCTTATCAGTTAGGGGGTAAGGAACCACCTACAGTCAAAGCCCATTCTACCCGGGCAGTTGCAGTTTTCCAGAGCGAGCCGGAGCTTCCCCGGAAGAGATCTGTAAGGCGGCAGCCTGGACATCTTACTCAACCTTTGCAAGACATTATCGGTTGGACTTGCTGTCAGACAAAGATCAGGCCTTCGGACGGAGGGTCCTCTAGACAGTGGTCCCTCCCCAAAAAAACTAGTACGTTTCTTGCTTGTCATCTCAAGAGGCTGTCCTGGAAGACGACTAGAGAAAAACCTGAGTTGGGCTTACCGGTAACTCTGTTTCTAGGAGTCTTCCTGGACAGCCAGAGTTTTTTCCCACCCGTTGTCAATTTAGGTACTGGTATTGTGGTAATGATCTAACGATATGTTAGTAGATTGTGTCTTTCAGGATCTTCTGTTATTTCTCGGGCAAACTGAGGAGGAGACCTGGAGGACTGCCTTTTAAAGAAAAGGGTGTATGTGTTTCCTGTCCCGGAGGGAGGAGCCCAAGGTCTCAAGAGGCTGTCCTGGAAGACTCCTAGAAACAGAGTTACCGGTAAGCCTAACTGTTTTTTTTTTTTTTTTTTTTTTTTTTTTATAATAAGCATCCTTTACCTGCAGACATTCCTCTTTTCACTTCCTCATTGTTCGTTTTTCCTCAGAAGTTGCTCCTATTTCTTCTCTGTTCTGTTCACTTCCTGCTTGTCTGATTGTTACTCACCACCGTGAATGGAGGCTTTACTGCGGTGGTCAGTGACGTGCTCCCCCCCCCCCCCCCTCCCTCCTGGGAACTACATCTGTGCGGCAGGACGCTCTCTACGTATTAGAGACTTCAAGGAGGTGTGAATTACTGGGCTTTCCCGCAATTCATACTGGGGAAATGTAGTTCTTGCATGAACGAGCGCCACAAACCAGGAAGTGAATGAGTGAACAGAAACTAGAACGCCGGTGATATAGATGAAGGAATTTAATAGATGTTTACTAGTTTTTTAACAGAATCATTACACTATTCTGTCTGTCTACCTTGCCGACATTAATTTTAGGCAAAAAAAATGTTTCCTTTACAACTCCTTTAAAAACTATGATATATAAACTTCTAAGAGAATGTGCAAATCTTTATGCTGGTGCCAACAATATATTCTTGAAATAGACAAATGAATAATGTGTTGGGGCTTGAATGTGAGATTATGGTCTATTGAAAAATTATTTTAACATCCGTACAAAAAGGTTAGAACTGGACTACAAAATGTTCAATCGTTAGTGGATAGGGGATACCAACAATCCTGGTCGCTCCGGATTGGCCACGCCATCCCTGGTACGCGGATCTGGTGGTAGACGTTCCTTGGCGTCTACCTCTACGAGAAGATCTGCTGTCGCAGGGTCCGATCTTTCACCCTGCTTTACAGTCGTTGCCTTTAACGGCATGGCTGTTGAGAGCCAGGTGCTGAAGGACCGAGGCTTGTCGGACTCGGTGATTTCTACCATGCTACGAGCACGGAAGTCTACTTCACGGAAGATTTACCATCGTACGTGGAAGGCCTACATCTTTGTGTGAGGAGATGAATTGGCACCCTCGTGCATACGTGATGTCCCGGATTCTGCTGTTCTTACAGTGTGGAGTGGATCAGGCTCTCGCCTTAAGTACGGTTAAGGGTCAGATCTCGGCCTTGGCTGTTTACTTTCAGCGACCCTTGGCGGCGCACTCTCTGGTGCATACGTTTGTGTAGGGGGTTCGGCATGTGGCCCCTCCTGTGCATCCTCCACTGCCTCCACGGGACTTGAATTTAGTCCTCTTGGTACTTCAAGAGTCTCCGTTTGAGGACATTCGGAAAATTCTTTTGTTGACTCTGTCTCAGAAGGTGGTTTTTCTGGTGGCGATTACTTCGGTAAGATGAGTCTCTGAACTAGCGGCCTTGTCTTGCAAGGCTCCCTACTTGGTCATCCACAGGGATAAGGTGGTGCTGCGGCCACAGCCGTCATTCTTTCCTAAGGTTGTTTCGGCTTTTCACATTAATGAGGACATTGTTCTTCCAACTTTATGTCCTCGGCCGAAGAACCCGAAGGGAGCCACGTTGCATTCCTTGGACGTGGTTCGAGCCCTATGGGTGTACTTGTCTGCGACGGCTTCGTTTTCGGAGGTCGGATTCACTGTTCGTGTCGGTGACTGGTCCTAAGAAGGGTCTGGCGGTCTCGTCGGCCACCATTTTTAGGTGGATCAGACAGGTCGTGCTTCAGGCCTATGCCCTAAAGGGGCGGGCGCCCCCCTTCCCGATTTTGGCGCATTCGACCAGGGCGATTGGTGCCTCTTAGGCTTTCCGCCATCAAGTGTCTGTTTTACAGGTGTGTAAGGCAGCGACCTGGTCGTCAATCCACACCTTCTCAAAGTTTTACAAGGTGGATGTGAGTGCATCTTCGGATGCCTCCTTTGGCCGCAAGGTTTTACAGGCGGCTGTTTAAGGTTGAAGTTCCTCCGTTGAGGAACTCTGGTTTGTTTGGGGTGAAGTTTTGGTTTGCTGTGTTTTCCCACCCCTCGATTTTTGACACTGCTTGGGGACGTCCCTAAGGTCAATTGCTGCGGTGTCCGTCCATGAACGGAAGAGAAAATAGGATTTTTGTACTCACCGTAAAATGTATTTTTTTCTCTTGAGTTCATGGACGGACACAGCACCCGCCCCTCCTTTGTTTGTATTGCTTGTTTACGAACTGGGGCTGCATGAGGCAGAGAGAGGGATGTACGCGGGGGACCCGCCCCCTGGGAGGTACTGTGAGAAGTGTTTTTAACATTTAGCGTGCTGTTTTCTGCCTAGTCTATCTCCTAAAAGGAAGGATAATACCCTAAGGTCAATTGCTGCTGTGTCCGTCTATGAACTCGGAGAAATGGATTTTACGGTGAGTACAAAAATCCTATTTTTACTGGTATTTTCGGAGTTTGTGGAATTTAACCACCTCCCTTTTTATCCAATCAGCAAGTTCCCTTTTTAATTTACCTGTGGCATTGGATTGAATTTTTTTTTTTAGACGTAGTGGTGTCGGCTAATTGTCTGTGCACCTGTTTGTTATATTCTTTTCTGAGTAATATTAATCCCACCCTTTATTTGCAGGTCTAACTACAATCTGTTGTCCTAGTTTTTGAATGCCTTACCATATACGTTTTTTTTATTTTTTTTAGCTTATCTTGGATGATCTTTTTTGAATACCTCAATAAAATTAGTAACTTTTTGGGGGATTAAACACTGATTTGTTTTTAAGGCCACTATGTACAAATTCATCTGCTATTGGATCTAATGGAGTGATAATGGGAATTCCCTGCATAGTGTTTTTTAAGGTTTAATTTTCTTATTTTCATATTTTGCTACATCTAAAGGTTATTATCTGGTGCTAAATTTAAACCTTGAGCTAGGACAGGGTTCGACGTAATCCGGGCGCCAGGTCGCAATTGCGACTAGAATTGGCGACCTGGTTGAAGGAAGCATAGGCCTGCAGAAGGCCACAAAGCCGTGGCCTCAATTACCATCCGGTGTGGCCCGACGCAATCTTTCGATGGTGGAGGTGGGGGCACAAGGACACGGGATACCCCATCCTGTGTCTCGGTAATTGAGGCCGCGGCCTTTTGCAGGTCTATGCTTCCTTCTGTAATCTGGCGCCATCTTGTTGTGGCCGTTGGTATGACATAACAACCAGCAATGCTAATGGAGCTTCCCCTGTGTTTTCACTGCCATCTCCTTCACTCTAATTGTAACCCCCAAACATATATAGATTTATATATATATATATATATATATATATATATATATATATATATATATATATATATATATATATATATATATATATATATATATATATATATATATTTTTTTTATTTTAACACCCTAGAGCACAGGTGTTCAACACAAGGCCTGCGGGCCGAATCTGGCCCTCCAGGGTATTTCATGTGGCCCTCGCACCTCTCCTGCAGCTGCAGGAGAGCTCCAGCCCTCCTCTGGTCCTACTCCAGACCATTACTTTCTGCATTCAAGCAATGTATCCAGCTTTTTCCCAGCAGCAGCATAAGGAAAGGTGGGGGGGGGGGTTGCACTGTGATGTAAGGGAGAGTGGGGAATCCACTTCTGATGGTGGGGTGGCCCTTGACATCTATTGTAAAGGGCAGGGGATGGACATCTACTCTTACAGATACAACCGGCCCTTTTGAGGGCAATCATAATGCTGATGCGGCCCACAATGAAATTTGAGTTTGACACCCCTGCTCTAGAGAATAAAATGGCGGTCGTTGCAATACTTTGTCACACTGTATTTGCACAGTGGTATATCTTTGGGGAAAAAATTCACTTTTTTTAATTAAAAAAATAAGACAACAGTAAAGTTTGGCCCAATTTTTTTATATTGTGAAAGATAATGTTACGCCGAGTAAATTGATACCCAACATGTCACACTTCAAAATTGCGTCCGCTAGTGGAATGGCGACTATCCTTTTACCCTTTTTTAAATCTCCATGGGCGACGTTTAAAAAAATTCTACAGGTTGCATGTTTTAAGTTACAGAGGAGGTCTAGGGCTAGAATTTTTTTTTTTCTCTCGCTCTACTAATCGCGGCGATACCTCACGTGTGGTTTGAACACCGCTTTCATATGCGGGCTCTACTCAAGTATGCTGTTGCTTCTGCGCGTGAGCTCGGCGGGACGGGGCGTGTTTCTGGCTCCTAACTTTTTTAGCTGGCTCCTAGATTCCAAGCAAATTTGTCAAACCCTGAGCTAGGACCTCCATTTCCTCCTCCAAGAACTGGACCCCTGCCAGGTTAAAGAGCCCCACATCTGTTTCCGCTCTTTCTATATGATCTATACCCTCCTCTAGGGGGTCTGGGTGGATAATGGTTACCATAGTCTTAGTAACCATTATTCTCAGGTATCCTATTCCCCAATGGTGCAAACCTGTTGTGAGTAGGGACTGAATATTGAGGGTATGTGGTAGGGTTGTCCCGATACTAGTATCGGTATCGATACCAAGCATTTCCCCCGAGTACTTGTACTCAGGTAAAATGCTCTGATGCTTCACCCGATACCTGACGTCTCTGTATCCTCCTCCAGTCCCCCCCTCCATGCTGCTCTCCCCCTCCGTGCTCCGTGTCCCCCCTCCGTGCTGCTGCTGTCCTTCTCCATTATTCTGTTCTCCCCCTCTGCGCTCAGTGTCCCCCCTCTGTGCTGCTGTCCTCCTCCATTATTCTGTTCTCCCCCTCTGCGCACAGTGTCCCCCCTCCGTGCTGCTGTCCTCCCATTATTCTGTTCTCCCCCTCCGCGCTCAGTGTCCCCCCTCTGTGCTGCTGTCCTCCTCCATTATTCTGTTCTCCCCCTCCGTGCTCAGTGTCCCCCCTCCGAGCTGCTGCTGTCGTCCTCCGTTTTTCTGCTTTACCCCCTCCGCTCTCCATGTCCCCCCTCCGTGCTGCTGCTGTCGTCCTCCGTTTTTTCTGCTTTACCCCCTCCGCTCTCCATGTCCCCCCTCCGTGCTGCTGCTCTCCCCCTCCACGCTCGGTGACACCTTCCATGTCCCCCTTTGAGCTCTGTGTCCCCCTCCATATTCTCCTCTGCCCCCTCTGTCAGGATGTAGAGCGGTGGTAGGAGCCGCTAAACCCGGCTCCTATCTTTTTTGAATGAACAGTGTCAGTGATCACTTACTCTGTTCATTCATATAACTGAAACATCGTAAAGTGTGTTTACGATGCTTCAGTTTATGAATGGAGAGGAGCCGCTGTCTCCTGTCCATTCATTTTCAGTGCAGCTGAGAAAGGGACTGGGAAATCTGTGTCCTTGGTCCCTTTTTCTGTCTCAAAGGGGAGAGGTCAGAGGTCTGTTAAGACCCCTGATATCTCACCAAAGCCTCCAACAGAGCTAAAAAAAATAATAATTGCAATAAATAATAAAGAAAAAATTAATTTTAAATTTTTTTTAATAAAAAACACACTGACCCCATCCACTCCCCCCCCCCCCCCCCCCCCAAGAAAGCATTGTAAAAAAAAAAAAAATAGTAAAAAAAAAAAATTACTGACATAAAAAAAGTATCGGTATTCGGTATCGGCGAGTACTTGAAAAAAAGTATTGGTACTTGGTCTTAAAGAAATGGTATTGGGACAACCCTAGTACCGGTATGTGGTTGAGTATTGGGATTCTTAACTTTGGTTTTTAGGTGTGTTCGGAGGTCTGCCTTTTTTTTTTTTTTTTTTTTTTTTTTTGTGTGTTGATATTGGAATTATTGGTCATGTGCAATAATATCTCGTATTTCGATCTCTTTCCACTGAGGATTCTTTAGACCCTGGGGGGTTAATGTCTTCCTGCCATTTGTAGACTTTATTGTCATTAAAATCTTTAAAGGGGTTGTGAAGGTGTGTTTTATTTTCTTAATGGGTTCCTTTTTAAGCTAGTGCATTGTTGGTTCACTTACCCTTTCCTTCGATTTCCCTTCTAAATGTTTGGTTTCTTTGTCAGAATTTCTTACTTCTTGTTTCTCCTCAGTAAGCATGCCCCCATCATCCGAGCTGTTCTGGCTGGGGGTTAGTCAGCTTGCTCGCCCCCTCCCTTGGGACTACATCCCTGTGGTAAAATGTCTCCCCACAGGGATGTAGTCCAGAACGGCTCGGATGATGGGGTCACGCTTACTAAGGAGGAACAGGAAGTGAGAAATTCAGACAAAGAAAAAAAAAACATTTGTGAAGGGACATCTAAGGAAAAGGTAAGTGAACCAACAATGCACTAGCTTAAAGGAACCTATTTAGAAAATAAACAAACCTTTACAACCCTTTTAAGGTCCTTTTTGGTCATTTTCTCTATCCTATATGGATAGAGAAAATGACGTTTTTGTAATTCTTTAGCTCTTTTCTAATAGTCATTGGTACCCATGAATGGTAGCATTTAAAAAAAAAAATTGGATTCCAATAGTGTATTTTTAGCTTTTCTTCTTCTGATCATATGCTGCATACCGTATTTATCGGCCTATTGCGCGCACCCGCGTATAGCGCGCACCCCAGATCTGGACGTGAAATTCCTGAAAAAATATGTTTTATTACTTAGTTTTGGTGTCTTGCACGGCGGCCTTGTCCGGTCCGGCGTCCGTCTGCGGCCTTCGTGGTGTCCTCCCCGCTTGTCCCGCGCTGTCTGAGCCGATTCCCGCACTGTGTGTTTGAACGTCGCCGACATATACCGAGCGCAGTACACTCGGCCATGCTCGGCTTCTCTCGCATAACCGCAAGGGGTGCCGAGCGTACTGCGATCGGGAAATGGCGGCGGATTCAAACACAGCGCGGGAAGCGAGTATCGGCATATATTGCGCACCCACCATTTTGCCCTGATTTTAAGGGAAAAAGTGTGCGGTATACGCCAATAAATACGGTAAGCTTCTGTTCACAACCATTGAAAAACTGGTACCATTCATCCAATAAACTTCCACTCCATCAATAGGAGTAACATCCCATCTGAGTCTTCTTGGAATGAGATTTTTTCTCTATGTATATCTGCAACGATGCAATGTTCCACCACAATCTAATCTGCTTTTCCATGTCGTGTTGGATCTGCTTAAGACCCCTGTCCAAATCAACATTGGGGCTGGGGCTTTGCTGAATAACACTGCGCTAGGTACATTTTTCTGTCCCTCATAAAAATAGTGATAAGTGAACATAACCTCACACCAGTGACTGGTAAATGTGCAAGTTAAGATGCTCCCCTGAAATGCTGTAGATAATCTATTGTGCAAGTAGTACTCAACACCACATATACTTTGCACAGTAAATTATCTACAGCATTTCAGGGGAGCAGCTTAATTGGCACATTTACCAGTCACTTGCGCCAGGTTTTGTTCACTTATCACTGGTTAAATGAAAGGGCATTATTTTTCTTGTAATCAAAGACTTTCAGCCCCATTGATGTCATATCCTTTGGAAAAGAGTGCTCCCTCCTGGTGTCGGGAGAAGGACTTTCACTCTTGTTGCACATCACATCCGAGCAGGGAAGAAGGATTAAATTTCCCATGTTGCAAAGGGAAATGCAGGAAATGAGAGGCAGTATCCCCTAGGGCCGAAACAACTAATCGATTATGAAATTAATCGATTACCATTTTCATAATCGATTAATCGGCCAGTAACATAATGGGGTTAAAATTTAAAAAAATATAGCCCTTTACAGTACAATAAGAGCAAATCTGTACTGTAAATATTACTTTCACTGTCCCACAGTAAAAAATGAACCCCTTACAGAAACACACTATGTTCATTTACATGGTTTCACATCCATGATTTTTTTGGTTCAATATACTTCAATGGAGAAGCTGCAGTATAACATTTTTTGTGGCAATTTGTTTTCTAACCTGCCCAACAACAAATTGGCCCAAAAAAAAAAAATGCAAATCGCAGCAGTTATTTTTTATTAAAAGGTTATTAGCCGATTAACCCCCTTAGTGGTATTCCCGAGCGTGACTCGGGGTGGATTTTCTATGCAATTATCGGTAACCTCGAGTCGCGCTCAGGGTAGCTGTGCAGAGCCTGCAGCGCGCGCTGGCTTACCTTTTCCAGGCAGGTTACTGTACTTGCCTTGTCCGTAGATCCAGCGATGCATCCCCGCTGTGTGAGCGAGCGGCGTCCTCCATTCGATTCACACAGTGCCTGCGACGTTCCCTGCAACGTTACGACGCACGGGGGCGGAGACCGGCGCCAAATTCAAAAAAAGTAAACAAACACATTACATACAGTATACTGTAATCTTATAGATTACAGGACTGTATGTAAAAAAATACACACCCCCCTTGTCCCTAGTGGTCTGCCCTGTGTCCTGCATGTACTTTTATATAATAAAAACATTTTTTTTGTGCCTGCAAACTGGAGATTGTCCATAGCAACCAAAAGTGTCCCTTTATGTCAAAAGTGATTTTAGAGCAGCTAGAAAACAGCGATAATAAATTATAATCACTTGCAGATTGAGCGATAGCAATTTGTGGGGAAATCCGTCATAAAAAAATAAAAGTAATGACAGCGACAATTCTGCAACTGAGCAAATTTCAGTGATTTTGATTTGATTACATTATTGAATAATATTTATTATAATTGCATTGTCATTTGTTATAATTTATAGTTATTTATTATATTATAATTTTATGATTTTGTGTTTCAAACTTTATCATTCCCGGGATGCCTATTAGACTCTTGTTTGGACAGATTTAAGTGAGTTATTCCTAAGAATTGCAGGCCTACAATATAAAACGCAAAATTTCCATGCAAAATATTTGTACCGCTTTTGGTACGTAATTCCAGACAGAATCATACCGCCTGGGATGTTAATCAAAACAATAAACGGCCAACTAATCGATTATGAAAATAATCGTTAGTTGCAGCCCTAGTATCCCCAGAGGAGCAAAGGGCAGCTGTCATACCTTTGTGCAATATGCTGCTTGTTTCTAAAAATGTACACTTTTTTGAAATTCTTGGCTGTATAAGCCAACTTTTACCTTAAAAAAATTCACACCTAGTCCTTTTTTTATTTTTTCTTATCAACCTGTAAATCTTTCTGCACTTGTAAGCTGTAGTTTTACCTTATTTACCTATTTTTAACGTTTTCTCCCCCCCCCCCCCTTTTTTTTTTTTTTTTTATTTTATTATTGCTGTCCTTTCCAGGAATTGGTAAGTGTCATATCTGTATGATTTTTTTTTTTTTAAGCTTGGCATGTGTTAGGATACCTGTCCTTCCAGTAGTGCTTGCTTTTGAAACTGTTATGCATATATGCAAAAATATCTACTAAAGACTGATAAATTAAGCCATTCCATGCAAAAAGTGTAAGCCCTGGCTCTTCATATCTAATAAATCAGTAGTGGACAACTTTATAAATACAGAGGGCCATAAGTGCAGCCCCATGTCAAAAAAGACACAAACGGCATTGGTATTTAACCACTTAAGCCCCGGACCAATATGCTGCCTAAAGACCCAATGGGTTTTTACAGTTCGGGACTGCGTCGCTTTAACCGACAATTGCGCGGTCGTGCGACGTGGCTCCCAAACAAAATTGGCGTCCTTTTCCCCCACAAATAGAGCTTTCTTTTGGTGGTATTTGATGACCTCTGCGGTTTTTATTTTTTGCTCTAAACAAAAATAGAGCGACAATTTTGAAAAAAATTCAATATTTTTAACTTTTTGCTATAATAAATATCCCCCAAAAACATATATAAAACATTTGTTTTCCCTCAGTTTAGGCCGATACGTATTCTTCTACCTATTTTTGGTAAAAAAAATCGCAATAATCGTTTATCGGTTGGTTTGCGCAAAATTTATAGCGTTTACAAAATAGGGGATAGTTTTATTGCATTTTTATTTTTTTTACTACTAATGGCGGCGATCAGCGATTTTTTTCGTGACTGCGACATTATGGCGGACACTTCGGACAATTTTGACACATTTTTGGGACCATTGTCATTTTCACAGCAAAAAATGCATTTAAATTGCATTCTTTATTGTAAAAATTACAGTTGCAGTTTGGGAGTTAAACACAGGGGGCGCTGTAACATTTATTGTTCACTTAGTGTGTGTTTACTACTGTAGGGGGTGTGGCTGTAGGACTGACATCGATCGAGTCTCCCCTATAAAAGGGATCACTCGATCGATGCGCCGCCATAGTGAAGCATGGGGAAGCCGTGTTTACACACGGCTCTCCCCGTTCTTCAGCTCCGGGGAGCGATCGCGACGGGGCGGCTTTAAACGAATAGCCGCGCCGTCGTCCCGGATCGCTCCCCGAGGCTTACCGACCGCCGCATGTAGCGGGGGGGGGGGGGGGGGGGGGTCCCGATCGGACCCCCCACCCACGTCAAGCAGAGCACGTACAGGTACGTTGATGTGCCTGTCCGTGCCATTCTGCTGACGTATATCTACATGAGGAGGTCGGCAAGTGGTTAATCACTTGCGCACCGAGCATATTCTGTTGCCGACAGTCAAAAGACCACCGGGAACCAGCTCGGTCCCTTTTCCCCTGTACACACGGCAGGTTTTCCCGACAGGAAAACTGCCAGGAGAACTTTGGTCGGGAAAACCGGCCGTGTATTCTCTCGCAGTGTTTCTCCTAGGAAACTTTTTAAGCCGCAGTTTTCCTGTCGGGAAAACTGCTAAGGAGCATACACACGTCCGGTTTTGCCGGCCAAAGGAAAACATGGCACTTTTCCCGACGGGAAAAACGATCGGGTGCACTAGGCATCACACTTCTCTCATATACAGTATAGAGCTGCACGATTCTGGATAAAATGAGAATCACAATTTTTTTTTTTTTTTTGGTTTCCAAAAAAGATTGATTCTCGGCATAACATCTTTCACATTATACAAAATAATTGGGCTAACTGTACTGTTTAGTTTTTTTTTTTTTTTTTTTTTTTTTTATTCATTGAGGTGTATTTTTCCCCAAAAAATAGCTTTTGAAAGACCACTGTGCAAATACAGTGCAACATAAAATATTGCAACGACCGACATTTTATTCTCGGGGGTCTCTGCTAAAAATATATAAATGTATGTTTGGGGGTTCAAAGTAAATTTCTAGCAAAAAATACAGATTTTAACTTGTAAGCAACAAGTGTCAAAAAAAGTTTAGTATTAAGTGGTTAAACTGCCCACTTTTGTAGAGTGAAGTATGTCCCTTTGATCTAAAAGAACCAAGAGATACTTTGTTTCTGTTTTTATCTCAGCGCTGTTTATAAACATTCACTGGCTGAGTTTTTTTTTTTTGACAGCACTCAGCAGAGAACAGCTCTGTACTTATTAGTGGGAATGCTTTAATAAGCATTCCCAGTATTGATATCCGTAAATGTATTCTTTATTCCGTACGTTTTTTGGCTCTGCGTAACTTCTGCATACTTTCAGCTATTGAGGCCATTCATTTTTTAAAATGTTCATCTCGTTCAGCTAACGCGGGGACTTCAAGTTTTTTTTGTACTATTTATACTTTTTAAAATATTAAGCTTTTAGACACTTTTTTTTAACATTGAAGTCAATGAGAACATCCTTTTTACCGCTTCAAATCACACGCGCTGCCAAAAGTTTCAGCTCCTTCATACTTTCACTTACAGACACCAAACAAACTTTAAAGCGGTCACAAAATATTCAGCTATCCGGCTATGACTTTTCAGATTGATATATTTTATAGTTTTTGTGAAAAAGCAATTTACGTTTAGTGTTTTTTTTCTGAAAAATCTAATCGGTTATAATGCATTCCTATGGAAGGTGTTTTAGAGTGTCATTTGACCTTTACAGTGGAGATCATTGAAAAAAAAATTATCTTTTAAAAAAAGGGGAAACAAATTGCTCTCACGCCCACAAGATCTACTTGTCATACACAATTTATATATCGAAACGTAGGTATTTTTGTCTGGTTTCAGGCAATGTGATCAGTTTTGTGATAGGCATTTGACTTTTAGTTCCAGGAGCTTCTAAAGGACAAGAGACCGATATTTTCTCTCATTGACTGTAATGTTAAAAAGACTTTAAAATGTTTCTGCAAAACACACAGACACTCTTTTCTAAATCGCTGACATGGCCACATTTTTAGGTTCATCAACATAAATTTCATATCGATGCGTTCACAAGGGCCGTGTCTTTCAAACGGTGAAGTCGCTGTATCGATCGCATGTATGGCTGTGGATTTATTAAGGTTTGTTTGAAGGCTTAATTCATGTATTTGGTCTGTGAATTAAAAGGCGTTTGGAATGGTATTTCTTTCCATAAATATCTTTCTTTACCTCCAGTGCAATATTCCTCCTCACTGACCTGGGGGGGGGGGAGGGGAAACCTCTTGAGGGGGGAGGGGCGAGCAGGAAGTCAGGATACTCTCTACTTTGCAGATAGAGAAAGGAGCTGTGTGTCCTAAAGATAGTGTAGTGGTTATGGTGAATTGGCTTTGGTGCGGGCTCAGCTATTCAGCATTCCCACACGCATTTTCCTCAGGAAATGCATTTTCTAGTTTGAAAATGCTGCATTAAGATCGTGAGGGGGGGGTTGAATCAAGCTCAGGATTTTTTAACGATTAATTGTGCAGTTCTAATACAGTATGTAAAATCAGTAGTGTGTTTTTCAAGCAAAAAAAAAATAATAATTACTTTGAACTCCCAAACATTATATACATTTTATTTTTTGGCTGAGGCCCTAGAGAATAAAATGATAGCCATTGCAATTTGTTGGGTATTGGCGCAGCAATTTTTCAAACACAATTTGTTTTAAAAAAATTAAACTGTATTGCATTTTCTCCAGTCGTCTTCCAGGACGTCACACCTGAGATGACACAGGAAACACAATTAACATAGTTTAAAATGCCCCTCCCTTCCCTCTGTCCCTCAGTTATTGATTGTGTTTCCCACAGCGTGGCATTAAAAACCGTTTTTTTTGCTAAAGACCAGAAGTCTGGGACGAGGTCTCCTCCCTCCCCCTAAATTTATCAGACCAAAAGCAACCAGTGGTGGGCTGATAGGGTTTTGTTCCATCGGAGGGGGGGCTCCCTTCTATTTTAAATACTCGGGGGTGGGGAAATACAGCCAGGGTGTTGTATCAGGAATCCCCCTGAGATACTGGGCACTGTACACGGTAAGGGTGTTTCATGTTCCCAGGGACCGTACATCCCACTCTCTCCTACCTGACAGTGGTGGATGATGGGAAGGAGTAGTTTATATACCTCCATCGTGGGGGGGAGGGAGTCTCTTCCATCTCTGTGCCCGTGTAGTAGGACACAAAACCGTGGTGTCCCGGGTCAGGATGGCCGGCGGAAGCCGAAGATTCTTCCTTCACTTGCCGCTCTGCGCTATCGGAGTCCTCCGGAGCCCATTGCGCATGTCCGGATGCTGGCGGCGTGCGCCAGGGAGGTCCTGTGTCCCCAACACTGAGAGATCCCAGAAACCGGTTCCATGTTACTCTGACGAGGAAGAAGCGGAATCCTCTGATCAGCAGTCTCGTGAGGATGGAGAGGATTCGGACCAGGATAGCCTGTTTGAGACTAGACCTGGGGGACATCTCTTCGCAGTCGAAGACATAGTAGAGCGTCTCCTCAAGGCAATATATACATCTGAGGATATTCAGTTACCGTCCACTCAGGTCTCGGCACAGGATAAAGTGTATAGAGGGCTCGGCAAGCCACAGGCCAAGTCCTTCCCAGTGCACCAATCTCTTAAGGATATAATCCTAAAAGAATGGAAAGAACCTGAGCGTAAAAGTTTTAAAACTTAAATCCTGGAAGCGTAGATTCAATTAGGATGAAAATAAATTCCTTAAGGTACCGCATCTGGATGCTTCCTTGGCACAAGTCTCCAAACATTCTGATTTGTCCTTCGAAGATTCTGGAAACATCCGCGATCAGATAGACAAGAAATCAGAAATCTTATTGCGTAGAGCCTGGGAAGCTAATGCTGCAGCCATTGCTCCAACATTGGCTTCCACTTGTGTGGTCAAGAACGTGGATGCATGGGTCGGCAGGTTGCTGGACCATGTGGCACATGAGGGCACATCTAAGGTGGTATTAGATTCTCTAGAAGTCATTGGTAAGGCAGTTGCCTATTTGGCGTATGCCACGGTAGAAACAGTTAGAACTACTGCTAAGTCAGCAGCACTTCTAAACTCTGCTAGGAGGGCACTTCTAAACTCTGCTAGGAGGGCTCTTTGGGTAAAGACGTGGGATGGAGATTTTACATCTAAATCACGTCTCTGCGGTATACCTTTCGAGGGCTCACTACTTATCGGTTCAGGTCTAGAACAAGTCCTGTCCCGTTCGACAAAGGCAAAAATTTCCCTACAAAGCCCGAGAGAGATAAAGGGAAGACATTACTTTTTTTTTTATTCTTTATTTTATGTTATTTTTTTCACACTTAATTTCACACTTTTCACTTAATTTCTCCTTATACAAACATATATATATATATATATATATATATCTATCTAACTTTAGCAGTGCACAAATTAACATTTTCCTTTTAAACTTATTCTCATTAATCGTTGTGCCTCTTAACCAGATTTCAAGAGTCTACCTTCGTATCCACTAATTGTAGCTATATAATGGTAAACTCCCTGTTCCCCCAGGGCAGCCCTCCCTCTAGGTCCCTCTTCCCTCCTCCCAAAAAAAAAAAAAAACTCTCTTGGCCCCTCCACCTCCCCCTTCAGAGGTCACGTTCTCTGAATCTTATATATGGGGTCCACACCTGTCTATGCTTCTCCTCTTGTTCTCTTATTCCCATCGTCAGATTCTCCATCTGCTGAATTTCTGTTACTCTGCCTAACCATTGTTGTCTGGTCGGCATAGATGTACTTTTCCACAGAATAGGGATACATGCCCTTGCTGCAGTCAGTAAGTGTCTAATCAGGGAATTTTTAAACTTTGCCAGGGAAATTGGGAGGTCAAGTAGTAAATAAGTAGAAGGGTTATCTCCCAGATCCACCTCTGTAATTTCTCTCACTGTGTCAGTGACCATTTTCCAAAAATCTTTCAACTTTACACACTTCCAAAATACATGCAGCATGGTAGCTTCCCCTTCTCCGCAGCGCCAACAACGTTCTGATACTTCAGGGAATATCCGCTTTAATGCGACAGGAGTTTTGTACCATCTAGTTAAGATCTTATAGCCCCCTTCCTGGTATCTAGTAGCGAGAGAGGCTTTGTGTGTAAAATTGAAGATTCCCGTTTTCTGTGTCTCAGAGTTTAATCCCCAGTTCTTTTTCCCAGGCTTGTATAAATGGCAATTCCTTTGGAGCTACTGCCTCTCCCAGAAGGATATACATTATAGACAGACCATGCCTCAGCGGGTCGCCCTTCAGGCATAATTCCTCATATCTTGAAAGATCTCTATCCGCTTTACCTTGTGGGTTCATTGCTCTAATAGCTGCTTTTAATTGATTTAGTCTCATTGGATCTATTTCCCTGCTGAATACCTCTTCCATTTCTCCCCCACTCATCCTTCGGTTCTCATCTTCAAAGTGTATTAGCCTACTCATTCCTGAACGTCTAAGGCTCCATTCACACCTAGGCGTTTTTACGCCTGTAGCGCGACGCGCACAAACGCCAGAGGGACGAAAAGTAATGAAAGGCAATGGGGATGGTTCACATCTGAACGCCTAAACGCCTGTAGCCTGTAGCTCAAAAAAGTTCCGGACCCTTTTTTGTCGCTCCTAGCGCGCGATATGCGCGTATTTGAGCGTTTTTTTTTTACATTGAAGTCAATGTAAAACGCCTGATACACGCGCTTGTACAAGCGTTTTGACGCCTGTGTTGCTGAAATCCCAGGAAGAGGAATAAAAAATTCCTAGGAGAGCAACAAGTGATGTCAGGGATGATCATTTTTCTTATTGGCTAATATGGAAAAAGACAAAGTACAAAAACGTCGAATGCCACTGTGCGAAAACACGCGCATATACGCGCGACAAAAACGTCGGTAAAAATCGCCTGTAAAAACGCCTGTACGCCCTACGCCTAGGTGTGAATGGAGCCTTAGGTTGTTAAAATGTAAATCTGCAAGGCCAACCTGAAATCTAGGATTACCCAGCACCGGTATTAATGGACTTGGGTATTCCGAGATTTTGGTTTTCTTAAATATCTTTTTCATGACTCGTAATGTGGCTCCTATTGTAGGATGTTTTTTCACCTCTTGTGGAATGTCTACCTCTTGGATCCACGCCAGTCCCTCCAAGGGGATGTTCGTGTTTTTTTGCTCCATGAGGATCCATGGCTTAGTTTTCTGATGGGCACACCACTCTACTACTCTTGCCATATGGCAGGCATCATGGTATCCCATTGGTTAAGGGAGGCCTACCCCTCCCTTTTCCTTTTGGCATCGTCAGAATATCCCGCCGTTTTCTAGGTACTTTTCCTGCCCAGATAAACTTGGCAAATCTACTTCTTAAGTCTCTCAGGAACCCTGATGGAATCTTTACCGGTAAGGTCTGAAATACATAAAGTAATCTTGGCATCACGTTCATTTTAATAATGTTAATTCTTCCGAACCAAGTAAAGATTTCCTTGTCCCAACGTTGGAAGTCTGCCTTGATCTGCCTTACCAGGGGTACGAAGTTTAACTCATAGGTTCTTTTTAAGTTCTTCGGTATCCTTGTTCCCAAATAAAGTATATGGGAGTCTGTCCACTTAAAAGGAAAACTAGACGCCAATTGCTGCTGCCTCTGCCTATCTACTTCTACTCCCATCGCCTCCGATTTGCTATAATTCACCTTTAAGTTGGAAAGATCCCCATATTGCTTTATCTCCTTCAATAAAGATGGTAGAGATAATTCTGGGGTCGTTATCGAAAATAGCAGATCATCTGCGAATGCAGCGACTTTGTACTCTACTCCTTTGACCCTGAGTCCTCTTATATCTCTGTTTGCACGGATAGTTCTCAGGAAGGTGAGGACAAAGATGATCGGAGAAAGTGGACAGCCTTGCCTTGTCCCATTTCTTATTGGGAAGGGATCAGACATTACATCGTTCACCTTTACCCTAGCCGTCGGGCATGAGTAGAGGCCTGCAATCCAATTTTGCATCCCTCCTCCCAGCCCTATATGTTGTAGTGTAGCTCTCAAAAATCCCCAATCCACCCTATCAAAAGCTTTCTCTGCATCAGTTGATATTAGTACCAGAGGATTTTGATAGAGTTGGGACATATAGATGGTACTTAACACTCGTGTATTCTCCCTCCCTTCTCTTCCAGGGGTAAAACCAACCTGGTCTGGATGTATTAGGGAGGGTATATGAGTCACTAATCTGTTAGCAATTATTTTTGAAAAAATCTTTAGATCTGTGTTCAATAGGGATATTGGGCGGTAGCTAGGACACAATGTCTGATCCTTCCCTTCCTTGGGGATTACGGCTAGGTGTGCCCCCAGAGTTTCTCTGAGCATCGGCCGTCCTTCTTTTAATGAATTAAAGGCCTCCAAAAATTTAGGTGCCAGTTTTTCAAAAAAAAGTTTTATAGTAATGTATATCCATCTGGACCCGGGGATTTGCCTGGTTTCATTTCTTTGATTACTTCTAATAGTTCCTCTAATGTTATCAACCCCTCCATGCTGGTAGCAGTTTCTTCTGAAATTTAGACATGCCTGATTCTTTTAAGTATTCCTTTACTCTTTTCTCCCTGCTCTGATTCCTCTCCGCTGTAGGTTTACTCTCCAGCTGGTACAGTCCACTATAATATTCCCTGAAGGCTTTTGCTATTAGCTGCGATGAACTAACTAATTTATCTCCTTTTTTATTTTTATTTTTTCAATGTAATTTTTAGCTCTTGTTTCTCAATGCATTCGCCAGCATTCTGCTTGGTGTGTTCCCGTATTCATAATACGCCCTCCGGCATCTGCTTAATTTGGCCTTCGCCTTATCCATGAGTATCAGATTTAATTTATCTCGCAGGAGCGTTAATCTCTCTTCAGTCTGTACCTTTTGCGATCTCTTATGTTCATTTTCTAATATTCGGATCTCCCCAAGCAGGAGGTCTAGCTTTGCATTGAGAGATCTCTTTTCTCTGGGCTCCTAATGAAATAAGGATACCTCTCAGATAACACTTATGTGCCTCCCAATTACATAACGGTGATGTATCTTCATCTTTATTTAGTGCAAAAAACATTTCTTTTTCCTGCTTTATCTTTCCCTCGTATTCTGGGTCTTTAATTAGTGTTTCATTGAGCTTCCAGTTCCATTCCCTGGGGCCTGTTATCCCCCACTCAAGAGTGCAGCTGACTGGGGCATGGTCTGATGTTGAAAAATAACCCATTGAGGTTTCTCTTGGGTTTAACAATTTGCTTTGCTCTAAGAATATGTAATTGATCCTAGTGTATGTTTTGATGAGTAGAAGCTGTAATCTCTCTCATGGGTATGTAACGTCCTCCAAGTATTTATTGGGTGTAGATCTTGTAATATTTTTCTTGCTTTTCTCAGTTTTATGTTAGATATCTTATAGGATCCCTTGGAGGAGCACAGTCTAGGGTCTAGGACCATATTCATATCTCTCCCCAAAATCAAGACCCCCTCTTTCTTTTGAATTACAATCTCTGCAAATTTTTCCAGCGCCGAGACCGGGTCTTCGTTTGGGAGGTAGATATTTACTAGAGTGACCTTTTGCTCATTTAACGTCCCCTTTACCATGATAAATCTTCCTTCCTCTTCAACCTCCACTATTGATTCCTTCCATCTTGTACTTTTAGCTAACAGGATAGCTACTCCATTGGCTTTTGAGGTCTGAGAAGCCCCCATGTACGCTACTGGAATTTTTTGACTCTTTATCTTTGGGATCTTATCTTTCCTAAAGTGTGTTTCTTGCAGAAACACAATTTGTGATTTTAGTCTCCCTAGTTCCATTATTATTTTTGATCTTTTTTCTGGGATATTTAACACTTTCACATTGTAGGTAGTAATGTTTATTCTATCCATCCTGCCTCTTCCTCTCTACTCCCCTTGTATTTCCCCCTATAGCTTCAAATACGCACAGCAGGCTCCGGTTAGGGGAGAGAGGAAGAGGAATAGAGGAGGATCCCGAGGGACCGAGAGAGAAAGAAACAGGGCCGGAGAGAGAGAAAGAAAAAAAGTACCTCCCCCAGTAGCTCAGATTATAGTCCTCTGTTCGAGAATCTGGGTAGTCCTTACTTCCCACCTCCGTGGTGTTCCCTTAGGTTGGAACCATCCCTCGGTTGGTGTGGCAAAAAAATAAAATAAAACCCCACCCCTGAGCGTCTCCGACTTCCCTCCACCAGGAGGAGAGGCGCTCTAATGGGGAAACGTATAAGAGCATTGCGGAGAGTCACGCCTTCTGCCCAACCGGGAGTGCCACTTCAATATTTAATGAATCTATTTCCCCCCTCCTCCCTGGGTCCCCCCCTGCCCCCACATGGGGAGGAGGGAAACCCACCCCCCCCCCAAAGTGCCCCCATAATTTAGACAGATTCATTTCTCCAGCAAACATCACAATAATATCTACAGGCTAGTCGTATGGCAATAAATAATTTAAACATTTGAACAAGTAGAGAATGGAAAGACCCCCCCACTATTGTCCCATAAACCCCTCCAAACAGTCCCCCTTGTGGGAGGTCCTAAGAATCATCTATTTTCTCAAGAATATGTTCCTAGTTTCTTATTGCTCATACAGTCAGGCAGCCCTTTCTGTCGCTACCCTCTTGTCTCCCTCTTTCTCCACCATCTCTTCTTCCCTTGATCTCCTCCTCTCTCTCCCCCCCTTTGTTTTTCTTAGTGTACCGCATGAAGGTCTTCTGACTATTTCAGGCCTTGCTTCCTTACTTCCTTTTCCTAAGTCCCCCTCTTCCCTACCCCCCTCCCACCTTCCTCCTCCCCCTTCCCCAAACAAAAAAATACCCCAGTCGACTCCCGTGGAGGGAAATAGGAATTGTAGTGAAGTGGAAGGAAAAAAAAAATGTTATTTTATTATACTATGTGGGAGAAAAAATAGAGAAAAGGTTATGTGACGCGGTCTCATTATGACCTTGTACTAATCCCTAGTGTCGTATATTAAATGTTAACAACCGTCTTACATGTGCTATGTATATGTATATAAATACATATACCTAAATGCCCCTACCACCATTAGAATAAGTATCGCGTATCATACCATAACTACCTGTATTAAGTACTGTAAATCTATAAATCTAAAGTATGTGACCATGTTAGTAAGAGGTGAAACTATATATCTCACCCCTAGTGTAAAAAAAAAAAAAAAAATCCCCCTTTCCTTCCCCTACCTCCCCCTCCCGCCCCATCCCCTCTTCCCCGTGATTAACGCCTAAAAAAAAAAAAATGAACATCCCTTTCTCCTACCTTCCCCTCCCTCCCCTCCCTATCTCCCTCCCCTCCCTATCTCCCTCTCCTCCCTATCTCCCTCTCCACTCTACTTCCTCCCCACCCCTTCCCCTCAAACCCATCTCCCTCCCCCCCCGGACTTGGGTATATATGCTTCACAAAAAAAAAAACCTTAACATTAGAATTAGCAATTATTGGCAATCATTAGCCATAATTGGCATTAGCATTAACATTGTACTTGGTCCAAAAAATAAAAATAAATCCAGCAAAAAACAATAAGCAAATTTTACTTCAAATTTACTTCATGTCATTGCTGCCCAGATCTAGATATTTATATTTATATTTAAACGAAGAGGAGAGTTAGTCACCCAGTATCCCAAATAATGGGAGAGAGGAAAAAAAGAAAGAAAAAAGGGGCCTCTATTGGGGGTCCTTCCAAGCTCTTCTCTTCTCTGTGACTCTGTGATATTATACCTAATAGTTCTATATGTTATAGTAACCGTCACTCCCAATCTGTGTTCTGTGCTACCATTATTAACCGCTTCAGTTCATTTGGGGGTTCCCCCCCCTTGCTATTGGTAATTCCAACCAGTTAGTCACCACTATTGGGTCTGAGTTTAAAAACTCAAAAAGTGTAGGTAACTGTGATGGCTCGCTCAGATGGAAGCTCCTCCCTTCCCTTTTCACAATTACTGCCAACGGAAAGCCCCACAGATATGTGGCTCCTTTACTTCGTATATGGTCCAACAAAGGCTTAAGCATGTGCCTTCTCGATTTTGTTTGCCAGCACAGGTCTGGGAATACCTGTATGTCAGCACCCTCCCAGACCCCTGCCTTGCTCTTTCCATGCCGCTCTTAATATCTCCTCCTTGATTCTATAGAAATGGACCCTGCACAACACGTCTCGTGGGTTAATCTGATCGGGTTGTCGAGATGTAGGGACTTTATTCTGTCTAATTCAAGCGGAATATCTGGCGGGTTCCTTAATAATTTGTTCAAAATAGTAGTGACCGCCTCTCTTAGTGCCAGGCCCTCCAGCTCCTCTGGTACCCCCTTAATTCGTATATTGTTCCTTCTACTTCTGTTGTCAGCCTCTTCTGCATATAACTGCAATCTAATCATATGTTGAAAAATAGAAAATATAATCGGCGCAATAAAACACAAAAAAGATAACAAGCAGCTGAACACTGGGATTCAATTAATAAAATTCCTGAGAGTAAATGTAAATAGATAGTGCAGCGCTTAAAAGTCCAAAAATAGAAAGTCCAATTTGAATCTTTTCTAAAGTGACTGGTGATGAATAGGAATCATGCAGGTGCTGTAGCGTGAATATAAGAAGAGACACCTCCACCAACGGTAGTAATGGCCGCTCACCTCACAGATATGACCCTCTGTTAAGGTCATAAACCGCATTCCCATAAGGGTATCTCCAAAGGAAATCCAGCAATAGTATAAGCAATAGAAGGTAATGATCTCCAGAGCAAGGTCAGCAATCGAGCATCAAATCCAGGCATATAAAAGAAAAACAGCACATAGTGTTTCTCCGTGCAGGTATGACAGAAAATTTTAATAAACTTTAAAAAAACGCACTTACAAAGCAAGGCACTAAGTCCAGTGCCAGGAAAACAAACGTGTGTGTGTGTAGGCATAAATCCAATCTGTGATCGCGGGTGACGTCACGCTCTTCCCTTCCGAACGTTATGTCCCTGGGGCGGGACTTCTTCAGCGGTTGTATGGGAGATAGACAATCACCCTGTTAAATGTGCGTCCCTTGCGATGGCAACCGCGACGCCGACTGCAACTACGGTGCGGCGGCGGGAACGAAATAAAAAATCCAATTAACGTAGAGGGAGGGAGTGACGTGGAGCTCTACGGTCACATGGTAGTAATAGTTGCCATAGAGAAAACAACGCTGCATCTGCTACAGTGCGGCGAGGGAGATAAAACCAGGCAGCATTAGCACAACTCGGCGAAAGTGTAAACATGGCGATATACACACGGAGGGACCCTGGTCTCCATAACAACCACCCAATACAACAGGATTTAAAAAGGGGGAATATTATAAAAAACAAATGAGGTTTAAAAACCCCCCATAAGGAAGAATCTATACATATACCACCTAATCAGATGGTAAAAATTTTAAAAAAAAATATATAAAAACACGTGAGGTCAACCGCGATCATTTATAATAGACACACAATTGCATAATAATACAACAATATAATATACCACACCTAATATACAAAAAAACACATAAATATCTATATAAAAAAATACATATAATAAAAATATATTATCAATATATATAAAAAAATATAATATCAATATATATAAAAAAATAGTACTATGTGGTAAACTACCCATAAAATCAACGATCAGAAATAAAGCAATTAATATCAAAATCTACGTTGAGGCCGTCCGGAATAAGAACATGTGTCTCATGGATCCAATACGATTCTTTCTTACTTAATTGCCGGATGAAATTACCCCCCCTCCAATGACGGTTAACTTTCTCTATCCCCCAAAAACGTAGACCCTTCGGGTTTTTATGATGGAATTCTTTAAAGTGACGTGATACATTATGCGTAGTTTTCCCTTGCTTGATATTCTTAACATGCTCAGCCAGACGGACATGTAGGGGTCTAGATGTCCTCCCTATATACTGCAGGCCGCAGTCACATTGAAGCATGTATACTACGCCTATAGTGTCACACGTGATGAGCTGCTTGATGTCATACTCTCTATTGGTGGCAGATGCCAGAAATTTTTTCCTCTTTTTCAGATTAACCTTGGAACTCTTACATGGTACACATCGTCCACAGGCATAGAATCCCCCCAAGAATTTGAACAATCTGTTGTCAGAAATGACCGGGGGGTTAAGCACGCTAGGTGCTAACCGATCTCTGAGGGAGGGAGCCTTCTTATATATAAATTGAGGCTTTTCTGGTAATACTGGACCCAACACTTTGTCCTGTTTAAGAATGGACCAATTCTTGGCAATGATCCTTTCGAATTTCTTATGTTGGACGTTATAATCCAGGATCATTTTAAAATTATGCGTAGCATTAGTGGATTGGTCAGTCGAAATGACCCGGTCAGACACAAGAGTGGTTCTGTCTAATTTTTGGACTTGTCCCATTTCAGCATCTAGAATCTCACTATTATATCCTTTTTGGACAAATCTATCAGCCAAAACCCGAGACTGGATAGCATAATCCGTCTCAGAGATACAGTTCCGACGTAATCGAATAAATTGGCCCTTTGGAATATTGCAAAGCCAAGATTTGTGGTGACAGCTCCCCAACCTCATTTGTTTTTTATAATATTCCCCCTTTTTAAATCCTTTTAAATCCTGTTGTATTGGGTGGTTGTTATGGAGACCAGGGTCCCTCCGTGTGTATATCGCTATGTTTACACTTTCGCCGCGTTGTGCTAATGCTGCCTGGTTTTGTCTCCCTCGCCGCACTGTAGCAGATGCAGCGTTGTTTTCTCTATGGCAACTATTACTACCATGTGACCGTAGAGCTCCACGTCACTCCCTCCCTCTACGTTAATTGGATTTTTTATTTTGTTCCCGCCGCCGCACCGTAGTTGCAGTTGGCGTCGCGGTTGCCATCGCAACGGACGCACATTTAACAGGGTGACTGTCTATCTCCCCTACAACCGCTGAAGAAGTCCCGCCCCAGGGACGTAACGTTCGGTAGGGAGAGCGTGACGTCACCCGCGATCACATCTACACACACGCTTGTTTTCCTGGCACTGGACTTAGTGCCTTGCTTTGTAAGTGCGTTTTTTTTTAAAGTTTATTAAAATTTTCTGTCATACCTGCACGGAGAAACACTATGTGTTTTTTCTTTTATCTGCCTGGATTTGATGCTCGATTGCTGACCTTGCTCTGGAGATCATTACCTTCTATTGCTTATACTATTACTGGATTTCCTTTGGAGATACCCTTATGGGAATGCTGTTTATGACCTTATCTAACAGAGGGTCATATCTGTGAGGTGAGCGGCCATTACTACCGTTGGTGGAGGTGTCTCTTCTTATATTCACGCTACAGCACCTGCATGATTCCTATTCATCACCAGTCACTTTAGAAAAGATTCAAATTGGACTTTCTATTTTTGGACTTTTAAGCGCTGCACTATCTATTTACATATGTTGATGTTGGGCCATTGCTTTTTCCTCCAAAGCTACCAGTCTGTCATTTGTAAAGTTCTGTTTCTCCAGCCCTCCTACTTTCTGTTCCACCATCAACGTTTTTGTACGTACTTCTTCAATCTCCGCCCTCATTATGTCTGTTATATTTGCAACTATTTCTTGTATATCTTCTTTAGTCGTAGGGCCTGAATAAGTCTAGTGAGTTGTTGTATATCAGGGGTAGCTTCTCGCTCAACCTCCCGGGGGGGGGGGGGGGGGGCTCTCTTTCCTTTGTTCAAAACTCTTTATCTCCATGTCCATATTTAATATAGTATGTGGCCTCTCTGGTGGCTGTATAGACCCCCCGGGTGTGTATTTCTCCTGATGTAGAGTTATGAATAGACAATACCTTTGTCGCAGGTTGTGTGTCGGTGTCCAGGTGATTATGATGGTTACAGGTCTCAGGCTCCACTACCGTCGTTGCTAGGTCTGTATGCTCTATTTGTGGTGTTGCTGGGATTTGTACTGCGCCCACCTGTTCTGTCACTGACCACCTCACCAGTCTGTATTGTGCTCCGCTCTACCGGTGGACCTTTAGGTATCCTGGGTGAGATCACCGCCGCCTTCAGGGTACTTTCTGTAAGGGATTGCCTCCTTGTGTCACCCGATTCCACCTGCTCTCCCCTTCTCACTGTCATAAACCTGGTGATGTATGCGTGGCTGGGCTGGCTGGCTTCACCCCTGCTGCTTCTCCCAGCGCTCTGTCCACACCGAGACATCCGCTGTCTCACAACGACTACTGACTCGCGGTTAGTGATTCCCCCACAAGCCACCACGTACTTGCGTTGCGGTCTTTGCAGCTCACGGGGGGGGGTGGGGTGGAGAGGGGGTTCAGTCTCTGCCGCTCTCCTTCCGGACACTCCTCGGGGTCGGCTAGACTCTCCTAGCGAGCGCGCTCACTCCGCCATGCTCCTAACACACCCCCGGAAACGGAAGTCAGACATATACTTTTTTTCAAGGCCCCCCTTTCAAAGGGTAAGAAGGAGCAGAGAAGGAAGTGGGGTTTTGGTAAGATCAAGGAAAAAGGTGGGATCCTTTTTTTTCGGGCCCGGTACTTCCAACAAGGACGCCAACATACGTTGGTGAAGAGGCTCTTGTGGTTCCTTGCCCAATAGGAAAACATCACACAGAGCCCTTACATTCTAAACCTGATAGGAGAGGGTTGCAAGTTATAATTACTCCCCCCCCCCCCCCCTCCTCCAAACTTTATCCTTGCTCATCTCCCCATCTCCCCAAAGATCCATTAAAAGCAAGGGGCCTTTTGGGGAGTGTTCGCAAACTGGCTGAACAGGAAGGCATCATCCCTGATCAGATCGGCCGGGGGTTTTATTCCCACATTTTTGTGGTACCAAAACCATCCGGAAAGTTCCAGCTGATCATAAATCTAAGGAAGCTGACCCAGTACTTGACGTACAAGAAGTTCCGGATGGAGAGTATTTACACAGTCAGACACCTTCAGGGTGGAGTCTTCATGATGATAGACCTAAAGGATGCTTATTTGCATGTCCCTTTTCCCCCGAAAACATCAGAAGTTTTCTAAGGTTTGCAGTTCAGATGAACCAGGGCGTCCAACACTGGCAGTTCAAGGCACTACCCTTCGGCTTAGAGGCCAGTCCAAAAATCTTCACAAAGGTTCTGGCTGAGGTGGTGTCTTTTCTACTCCAGGGGATAGCCTTGATTCCATACTTGGACGACATGCTAATTTTCAGTCCGGCCCTAGAACAGCTCCGGTCAGACAGAGCAAAGTACTATCCACTCTAGAGTGGTTGATCAGCCTAGAGAAATCATCCCTGGATCCCTCACAATCCAAGGTGTTTCTAGGGTACCGGCTAGACTCAGTGAGTCAAAGGCTCTTTCTTCACCAAGAGAAGATCACAAAGGTACAGGAGGCGGTGTCTACTCTCCAGGGTACCGGGGAGGCCTCTCTAAGGACAATGATGAACATTCTGGGGCTTATGTCATCTTGCATCCCAGCGGTCCACTAGGCACAGTTCCATTCTCTGGGGCTCCAGGGATTCCTTCTCTCCTCCTGGGACGGGAGAAGAGAATCCCTGGACAGAAGAATACCTCTCTCGGGGGAGGAAAAATAATTCCTAGACTGGTGGCTCAACGCAGACAATCTGTTGGGAGGTCGGACCTGGACCCAACAGGACTCGCTGGTTGTAACTAGACGCAAGTGACTGGGGAGCTCATATGGGAGATCTCTTTGCCCAGGGTCCTTGGGGACCGGGAGCAGAGCAAAGCTTCCTCCAATTTCAGGGAGTTGTTAGCAGTCAGAAAAGCATTAAACTTTTTCAAAAACCTTGTCCGAGGAAAGGAAGTAGAAATCCTCTCGGACAACGCAGTGACCGTGTTCTACCTAAATCATCAGGGGGTACAAGGTCCAGTAAGCTGATGAAACAGACTCAGGAAATCCTGGGGGATGCAGAGAAAATGTATTCTCTGTTTCGGCAGTCCCTGTAAGAGGGTCCCTCAACATTCAGGCTGACTTTCTCGGCAGACAGCCCATTCATCAAGGGGAGTGGGAGCTAAATAATGAAGTTTTCTCTCTTGTAAGCCATCACTTTGGCAAACCAGAGATTGATTTGTTTGCAGGCAGGAAGAACAGGAAATACTTACTACTTTCACCAGGGAGCAAGGCTCCCGGGGAATAGAAGCCTTAGACCAGTACTGGGAGTTCGCCTTGGCGTACGCTTTCCTTCCCCTGGTACTCATTCCCCCGGGTATTGTAGAAGCTATCCCGTTCAAAACGGCGCCTTATCCTAATCGCGCCCTGGTGGCCAAAGCGGGCTTGGTTCCCCACCCTGAAAAGGTGGTCGATTGCTCCTCCGCTGCATCTCCCGTCCAGGCAAGATCTCCTCTCCCATGGACCAGTTTTACATCCTTATCCAGGGTTCCTTTCCCTGACAGCATGGTGTATGAGAGGGAGATCCTCAGGCATAGGGGATGTTCGGAAAAAGTGATTGATACTTTTTCTGAGTAGGAAGCCAGTCACTAGACAACTTTATGCAACAATTTGTAAGGTCTTCTCTCACTGGGCTCAGTCCTAGAGAAGGTTCTCTCCAAACAATCCCGATGGTCCTGGATTTTCTCCAAGAGGGGGTTGACAAGGGTTTAGCAGTCAATGCCTTCAGGGTCCAGGTGGCAGCCTTATCAGTGTTTTTTGACCAAAGACTGGCTCTGAACCCACTTGTAAAAAGATTTTTCACAGCCAGGGAAAGAGTAACCCCAGTGAGAACAAGCAGGTTCCCACTTTGGAATTTATCCCTGGTATTGGATGCTCTAACTGTAGAGCCTTTTGAGCCTATAGCTCAGGTTTGTTAAACTTCTTTCACTTAAAAATGGCCTTACTCCTGGCGACCTACAAGCTCTGACCATTAAAGAGCCTTTTTTTGTTACTCCTAGAGGATAGGGTAATCCACAGGCAGGATCCTTTTTTATTTGCCAAAAGTGGTTTCAGATTTCCACAGGTCGAAGGAAATGGTGCTTCCCTCATTTTGTCAGAACCCCAAAAATGAGAAAGAGGTAAAGTTTCATTTATTAGACGTTAGATGAGGTCTTTTAGCCTATTTAGATAGTGAGTGAATTCAGAAGATCAAATCATTTACTAATTAGTTTCTCTGGCCAAAAGAAAGGTCTTTAAGCCTCCAAGCCTACGATAGCCAGGTGGATTAAACAGACTATTGCAGTAGCCTATGAAATGTCACTCAACTAAGATCTCTGGCGACCTTCTGGGCAGAGAGGGCAATCGCTTTGATCGATCAAATCTGCAAGGCAGCAACTTGAGTGAGTGATAATATAAAAAAAAAAATATATATATATATATATATATATATATATATATATATATATATATATATATATATATATATATATATATAATCTCACTACTATACCAAAAATAATGGAGTTTGATTGCCACACAGCGCATTCTAGTGGCTATCTCAGAGCCCCTCAGTATTAATAAACAGTGATATAAAATACCAAAAAAAAATTGTATAGATTTCAATCAAAAAACATATATAAACAAAAGCTAGGAATAAAATTAAACTAAAACATTTAAATATATAAAAATATATTCGAAATTTATAAACTGTCACTAAAGTCCATACGTTTTTAGCAAATGTATTATCAAACACCCGTGGTTTGTGCTGAATTTCATATAAGTTGAAAACGTGTCCAAAGAAAACGGTGATATATCCTCCCACCAGGCTATGGATTGGCTCCTTACCAGATCTCCATGATCCCTTATTACAGGGGATCATAAACCGCATATAAAGGGTAGTCACTCCTGGTCACGTGGTTCAGACGTATATGATTGAATTGGGTCTCATTCACAAGTGATTCCACCGACAACAATGCCCACCATGTAAAAATATTAATAATAGCTCCACATAGTGCATTAAATGGGTAAAAAAAGTTTATTTAAAAAATGGTAATGCACTTAATGCAGTTAAGATTGCCTTGAATCTAATGTGCTGCCCGGAACACAAATTCATACTTGGGTGACGACAGCGCTCCGCTCCGCCCTACGTCTGTTTCGTAAAAAACGTACTTCTTCCAGGGGCCTGGAAATACTTCCTCATAACTGAGGGACAGGGGGAAAGGAGGGGCCTTTTAAACTCTGATTGTGTTTCCTGTCGGGTGGGACCCGTCATCGCAGGTGTGCTGTCCTGGAAGACTTGCTAGAAAACCCGTTACCGGTAAGTGTAACTAGTACTTTTTGTGTGTGTGTGTGTGTGTGTGTGTGTGGGGGGGGGGGGGGGGGTAATGTTACGCAGAGTAAATGGATACCTAACATGCCACGCTTCAACATTGTGCACGCCCATGGAGTGGTGCCAAACTACGGTACTGAAAACCTCTCCATAGGCAACATTTTAAAATTCTCTATAGAGTTACAGAGAAGACCTAGTGCTAGCATTATTGTGCTTGCTCTGATGTTTGCAGTGATGCCTCACTAGTGTGGTTTGAACACCGTTTATGTATGTATATTATATAAAATTTTCTCACTTTTTTTCCCTATCATAAGGATCATAGACATTCCTTGTGATAGAAATAAGCAGTGACAAGTCCTCTTTATGGAGAGATCTGGAGTCAATAAAATACCTGACATCTCTCCTCTACAATGTAAAGCATTAAATAATAAAAAATAAACTATTCATATAATGCTTTAAAAAAAGAAAATGGCCTTTTTTACATTGGACCAGAACTGGACTTTGTCATGACATCGCTCGGGTCCTTCTAGGCCATAGAGGTGAGCAGAAGCCATCTTTCCTCCACTCGTCTTTGTGACCAGCAGCTGCAACCACTGTATCGGCCAGGTAAGCCTGAAAATCACCGGCAAGCGGTAGGAGGGGGCAACCCTCCTTTTCCCCTGCTAGGACAACTTTTACCGGTAAAATAATCGCCAGCCTGGTATTTCACCTCCTACCAAGGACAAATTGTGACTGTGGTTAACCACTTGTCCACCAGGCCTATTTTGACACTTCTCTCCTCTCCTTCATGTAAAAATCAATTTTTTTTTTGCTAGAAAATTAATCAGAACCCCCAAACATTATATATAAAACATTCTTTTTTAGCAGACACCCTAGGGAATAAAATGGCGGTCAACTTTTTTTTTCCTCCCACGGTATTTGCGCAATATTTTTTCAAACGCTTTTTTTGGGGGGGGAAAAAACTGTTTCATGAATTAAATAACAAAACAGTAAAGTTGGCCCATTTTTTGGTATAATGTGAAAGATGATGTTACGCTGAGTAAATAGATACCTAACATGTCACGCTTTTAAAACTGCGCACACTCATGGAATGGCATCAAACTTCGGTACTTAAAAATCTCCATAGGCGATGCTTTTTACAGGTTGCTATTTTCGAGTTAGAGGAGGTCTAGTGCTAGAATTGTTGCACACGCTCTAATGTACGCGACGATACCTCACATGTGCCACATTTGTTTCTGTTTTTTCTCATCTGTTCATTGTGGTGAACACGATTGTAGGAGTGTTTGTAGTTTACTGTGTAGGCATATTGTGGTGCCATAAAATTGAATGCAGGACATCGTAAAATGTGTATTTTAACGCGCAATCCTGCAACTCGCTGGTCTAAAAAGGTCCTAATATATAAATGGTTAAAGGAGAAGTCCAGCCAAAGCTTGTTTGGCTGGACTTCTCCTATGGATCACAGGAGTGCAGTTCATTTTGCACTCCTGTGTCCCATTTTCAGCAGAGAGCGGGTTGACGTCACTGTCAGTCCAGGCTCCACTATATAATAAACAGTGCAGCGCAATAAAACAACAATAAATATATAAATGAAGTGAAAAGATACACAATGCTAGTGTATATAATAAGAAAAAACCGTGTCCATGTGAGGAAAAACCATAAATAAATAAATAAATAAATCCACAGTCAGTCCCAACGAAAAAATTCCAGAAGTGAAAAGTGAAGGGATGACACCATATAATATCCACCACCAGTGAAAGATGGCCTCTCACCTCAGAGCTTAGACCCTTGCGGATCACAAAGCATATCTGTTTGTATTAACAGCTGACAGCCTCCATAGGAAACGGATGGATGGGATTTAGCACCACGGATCCAAACCCAATGACTTTCCAACAGGGATACCACCATATAATTGAAAAGAAAGGGGAAAATCTAGTGCTCTCCGATTGGATTTCTTTTATTAAAAACGAACAATAAAAAAGTTGCACTCACATGTAAGGACACTCAGTGTGCCGAGTGTCAGCATAACAGCATACATCAGTATGTAAAACCATCTGCAATCTGCGGCGGTCGTGGGTGACGTTCTGCGTAGCTCCTACCCTCTGTACACGTTACATCCCATGAGCGGGACTTCGTCAGCATGGGTTAAGGGAGCACACACTAAAACGTCCCCTGTGACTGGTATTTATATGTAACCCCAGCAGCATGTTCACCAATCACATCCTAATGGGGATGCAGCTGATAACAGCAATTGCATCTCACAAAAAGTTGCTCAATTAGGAATGGCAATACAACAGCTGGGGAAACCATTTAAAAAGAAAAAACAATGGCTAAAATTAATAGTTAAGTTTGACCTTAACTGCTTCATCTCAGATAGATGAGGTGGATTAAAGGTGTGTAGTTCTGGAATATTTTAGATTAAGATGGTCCTTTGATTTCAGGATTCTCTGGATTTCAATGTGTTTAAATATCTTTATAAAATATTTTTATATATATATATATATATATATATATATAGAAATAAAAAGATTTTATAAAGATATTTAAACACATTGAAATCCAGAGAATCCTGAAATCAAAGGACCATCTTAATCTAAAATATTCCAGAACTACACACCTTTAATCCACCTCATCTATATATCTTTTTTTTTTTTTATTTGATATTTTTACATGTTTTTGTATATTGTAATTTGTATTTTATTTTCTTCTTCTAATATTTATATTAATATTGGATATTGATTATGTACAATGTGATATTGTATGTTGACTCACTAATTGAGGCGATCTTGGATGGCGTCCTGTTTCTTACATATATATTGGCATTTAAATTTGAGTGTTTTGTGCAAACTCATTTTAAATCTTATTAGTATGAACTATGTTCTAATTTATGATATGACAATACCGATGAATTTTATATTTTGAATTTTTCCTTTTGTTCGCTGGATTTAGTCAGTTTATTCATTTTAGCCATTGTTTTTTCTTTTTAAATGGTTTCCCCAGCTGTTGTATTGCCATTCCTAATTGAGTAACTCTTTTTGTGAGATGCAATTGCTGTTATCAGCTGCATCCCCATTAGGATGTGATTGGTGAACATGCTGCTGGGGTTGCATATAAATACCAGTCACAGGGGACGTTTTAGTGTGTGCTCCCTTAACCCATGCTGAGGAAGTCCCGCTCATGGGATGTAACGCGTACAGAGGGTAGGAGCTACGCAGAACGTCACCCACGACCGCCGCAGATTGCAGACAGATGGTTTTACATACTGATGTATGCTGACACTCGGCACACTGAGTGTCCTTGCATGTGAGTGTAACTTTTTTATTGTTCGTTTTTAATAAAAGAAATCCAATCGGAGAGCACTAGATTTTCCCCTTTCTTTTCAATTATATGGTGGTATCCCTGTTGGAAAGTCATTGGGTTTGGATCCGTGGTGCTAAATCCCATCCATCCGTTTCCTATGGAGGCTGTTAGCTGTTAATACAAACAGATATGCTTTGTGATCCGCAAGGGTCTAAGCTCTGAGGTGAGAGGCCATCTTTCACTGGTGGTGGATATTATATGGTGTCATCCCTTCACTTTTCACTTCTGGAATTTCTTTTCGTTGGACTGACTGTGGATTTATTTATTTATGGTTTTTCCTCACATGGACACTGTTTTTTCTTATTATATACACTAGCATTGTGTATCTTTTCACTTCATTTATATATTTATTTTTGTTTTATTGCGCTGCACTGTTTATTATATAGTTCTATTTGGGAATTTTTTATGAATTTGTCCTTAGTGCTGGCTTGCATTTATTAGGTTTTAGGTTTTATCTTATTCATTTTTTCCAGCGCTGAATATTTTTTATTTGTGCACAGTCCAGGCTCCACATCATCACGACCACAGAGTTGGGATCGGTCAGATCCCTCGACTGACTCCCGGCGCCTCGGCGAACCTGAGCCGCCTGCCCACAGCACAGTGCTCCAATAAGAGTGGTATAAGCAGAGCAGAGAGCTGTGTTCGATCGGTTCTCAGTGTAGAGGTGGCAGGGGACAGATGCAGCATTGGACTGATTGCTGCATCCACCTAGGTAAGCATGAGCCCTAAAAAATCTAAAAATCATGGACTTCTCTTTTTAACCACTTCCCGCCCACCATATAACAAAATGACGTGCACAAAGTGGACAAATTATCCTGACCGGACGTCAGATGACATTGGGCAGTGCATCACCGATCAGGGTAAACCAGCAGTGTTTACCACATGATCGACTGTGTCCAATCACAGCCGGTCACAATTCAAAACATGGATGCGTGCCTAATGGTCGCCCCGGGGGTGCGCATGTCCCTCGTGTCCCCCCCCCATTATCGGTACTGCCATCAGGTACAATCGGTGACCTGACAGTACTGTCACACAGGCCTGCCATTAGTGACCTGTCAGTACCACCACCAGTACCATCACACAGGCCCGCCATCATGTCCCAAAGTTTTCACAGCTGAGGCATATAACATCCTTGCTATGTCGGATGAGCCAGTAAAGGGAAGTGGATCGGAGACCGAGTCAGCGGAGGAAACCGTCCCTCTTAAAAGAATAAGGAGATCAGGACCAAGATCAGAAGACCTGCCTACCACCAGCAGCGCCAGACTCCAGGAAGTGGAGCCCAGAATCCGAGCCCAGTCCTACATTTCCTACCTGTTGGCTCAAGGTCCTCTATAATCCCCCTTCCACTGCACAGCCAGGCGTGCAGCCCAACTCTACAATTTTTTTTCAGTTTAGGTTATATTTATTTGTTTTTCCGGAAGATTCGCTGCAGTATATGGTGGACCAAACAAATCTCTATGCAGAGCAAACCCCAATTCATCCTACGCTGTATGTTCCAATGGTGACATCTCACACTAGACAAATTCAAATTTGTTTTTGGGCCTTACTTTTAATATAGGGTATACAAGGAAGAACAAACTGCATGCCTACTGGTCCACTAACCCCATCCACCACATGCCGATATAATCTGTTATGTCCAGGACACGCTATGACATGATTATAAGTTTCCTACATTTTAATGATAATTCGCCGAGTACTCCCCAAAATCATCCCAACCACGACAAATTGTACAAACAACGCCCCCAAATTATTTTTTCAAGCGATTTGCTAAAGCGTTTGTCCCAGATTAAAATATTTGTGTGAATGAATCCCTTTATCCACTTTACAGGCTGGCTGCAGTTCAAATAATATATTCCCAGCAAGAGAGCCAGGTACGGTTTGAAACTGAATAAACTATGTGATAGAGCCACTGAATATGTGATCACGTGTGTATGAAGGCAAAGACTCCCAGCTCCAGCCCCCTAATTGCCCAACATATATCAGAACCAGTGGTAAAATTGTCTGGGACTTTGCATACCCCCTGTTCAAAAAAGGATATCCTTTATATGTAAACCCAGGCCTGCAGGACATTCAGGAAAAACCGAAAGGGCTTCCCACAGAGTTTATTAAAAAGGCTACAAAGTGGGGAATCCCCATTCATGAGGAATAAGGAATTGTTGGCCATGAAGTGGCAGGACAAGAAAGATGTTCACATGATGTCTACCATCCACAGTGACACCTTGGAGATTCAGAGAAGACACAATCCCATTGTAAAGCCTAAATGTGTCCATGATTAGAATCTGTTCATGGGGGGTGAATTTTAAATAACCAGATGCTACAACCGTATTTATCAACCTGAAAGTCCCGTTACTGGTTTAAAAAAGTTGCTTTTCATCCTTTTTTCATCTTGGCTACAGCAGCACAACTTTTCTAGTGCGATTTCACTCTTTTTTTAAGCTATGCTAATTAATCAAAATCTCCACATATTTCTTGTGCTTATATATACTAATGGTAATATACCACATTACAGGGCCCAGTGTGGGCTGACTCCAGTAGTATCGGATGAGGACTCTGGTGGGCACCAAGCGACAATCTAGTTATACCCACTAACCATTGGATGCACCAGTAGCTTCAGCCCGCAATGCTGCTCACCTTCTCTGCTTTTAAAACGCTTAAATGGAATGATATGTTTGTAGAATAGCTCCAAATTCGTCAGTATTGATATATTAATTTTCTCACTGCAAATACCATTTTCTGACATTTTGTTGATATTTTATGTTGATCTATTGTTCTACATATTATAGATAGCTGGCTGATTCTTCATTATACCCCTGAGGAAAGAGTTGTCTCTAAATGTTGTAGCATCTGGTTGTAGGTTTGGATAATTATGTCCTACACATCTATCTACATTTGGTTGTTCTCATTCCATTTAGTATTCATTCCATACACAGTTGATTTTTAATGTATAATAAATTATATTTATATTTTATCAATATGTGGTTTACATCCTTGTGCCTTTAAAGTCCAGTCAGGGGATACCCCTTTTTTTTTTTCTTCTTACATATTATTGTGGCACTTCATAGAGACAGACCGATAAATTGCTCTTGTTCATCTTTTTCATATGGCCATGTTTGATTCGTATGTCTGCTATCAAAAATCAGCTGAAAACCAACCAATCGCCTACCTCAAATATATTTAAGACATTATCGCTGCCCTGATTTACCAGCAAGGACCCGCCCCAGGAAGCATTCTGATAGTGTGAGTCGACTTCATGAGCAACATTTTCCCTATAACATTCCCCCCACAGAATTCGGAAGAAGATGCCAAAAGAGATGACATGTATGCAGCAGAGGAGGAGAGAAGAGATGCCAGCTATAAAGCTATTATTGTCCCCAATGTCCCTCCCAACCTGGCCTGTGTATCGTAGATTATTTCAGACTTGATCACAGATCCATAAGATATTAGCTCCTCTTATTCTCAAAAGGCTGCTATTTCCTCGTTTCAAATACCTGTTTGGATCATTTGCCTTCTACCATGTTTCTGTTTTCCACGTTAACTGATCCTGGCCTGTTTACCAAAGATGCATTTGCCTGCTGTTTTAAACCACGTTTCTGATTTCCACCTGTACCGAACCTTGGCCCTTTTTTTTTTTTTTTTAAATCCAACAACATTTTATTTAGTTTGCAGAGGTACAAGGCATACAAAGTCCCCTCGACATTGCGGGGACAGATATGTAAAAAGAGAAAAATAACCAATACACACAAAGCATCTATAATCTGGAGGTAGACACCCCCCCCCCAAAACATTTAAAGCGGTTCTCCACCCTAAAGTGGAGTCCCGCTGATCGGAACCCTCCCCCCCCCTCCGGTGTCACATTTGACACCTTTCAGGGGGGAGGGGGGTGCAGATACCTGTCTAAAGACAGGTATTTGCACCCACTTCCGGCCCGGCATTCACGGGCAAAAGACGGGCATTCCGTCACTTCCCGTCACCCCCCCGTTGTGTGCTGGGAACACTCGGCTCCCAGCACACAGCGGGAGCCAATCGGCGGGCGCGGCGCGACTCGCGCATGCGCCGTAGGGAACCGGGCAGTGAAGCCGCATCGCTTCACTTCCTGGTTCCCTCAGCATGGATGGCGGGGGGAGCAGCAGAGAGAAGAGCAATCGCTCGTGCTCTGCTGCGATCGGCGCTGGACTCCAGTACAGGTAAGTGTCCTAATATTAAAAGTCAGCATCTGCAGTATTTGTAGCTGCTGGCTTTTAATATGTTTTTCCCATGGCACATCCGCTTTAAAACATCACCCTCCCAGCAGTTATCACAATCCCCGCCTCACCCCATATTGATGACAATAGCCTATCCATCACCAGGTCCACCGGGGCAATACCCGGTACATCCAACCACTTTGCCCACAACTTCTCGAACTTGTGGGCATTACCCCTGTGTTGATATATCACTTTCTCCATCCTCAACACTGTCCCAATATTAGTAATCCATTCAGCCAGGGTCGGAGGAGCCTCAGCCTTCCAGTGAACCATAATAAGCTTCCTTGCTTGGAACAGAACCCTGTGTATCGCTTCTCTGTCCGCCTCCTCCCATTCGTACTCCTCCAGAGCCCCCAAGAGACATGCCCTCGGGTCCTGTGGAAGAGCCACGCCAAATGCTGAGTTAACGGTACTCACAACTCCCGCCCAATACGTGTGGAGCTTTGGGCATCTCCACAGCATATGGACCAGATCTCCATGGTCTCTTACACCTGGTACAGGTAGGGTCAAGCTGCGGATTCATCTTATGGAGCCTGTGTGGGGTATAATAAGTTCGCAACAGAATATATAACTGAGTGAGCCTTTGTGAAACATTCAACGAGCACTTGCTTACTGCCTGAAAGATTTCCTCCCATTGTTCACCATCCAACTCCTCTGCATCCGCCTCCCACCTTTCCCTTATCTTCAGGGGATGCTGCTTCATCACATACTGCAGCAGAATGGCATAGCACTGGGAAATGAAGCCTTTTGACGTCCCAGCATCCCCCAAAAGATCAAAAGCAGGGGTCGGCGACAGGCACCACTCCGAGGAGCGACCCTGTGCCGCCACTGCGTGTCTCAGCTGTAGATAGGTGAAGTACATTGTCTGCGGCAAGCCAAACGCCTCCTGCAGCGCAGAGAACGTGAGTAACACTCCATTACGGAATATGTGTGTAAGGTGTGTAATCCCATACTGTTTCCACCTGGCCCCAGATTGTAACTTGGCCAATTCAGTGTATGTGCCATTTTGCCATATAGGACTGTATTTCGTATAGCCTTCTGCATTTTGAACATACTTGACCTTTGTTCCATACCTTCTGGATTAGACTAAAAGTAGGAAGCTTCTTATGCGGTTTAGCAAAGGCCTGCGCCTCCAACGCCTCAGGGATCGGACTTCTGCCCAGGGTGTGCTCCAGAAGCTTCTGAGCTGAGGATCACACCGTCGGCCGAAACATACCAACCAGCTGCTGCATCTGGGCCGCTAAGTAGTATAGCCAGGGGTTTGGCAATGCCAGTCCCCCGCCATCTTTAGGTCTTTGCAGGTTTTCCAATTTAATCCTAGGAGTCCTATCCTTCCAGATGAGACCGCGAAAGATACTATTTACTGTATGAAAAACCTTTAAGGGGATAACCATGGGGGTGTTGTGAAGAAAGTACAACAGTTGCGGCATGAGTATCATCTTGATGAGATTTACCCGGCCTGCAACCGACAGGAGCAGGGCCTTCCAAGTTTTAACTTTGTCTCTAAACCTCAGTAACAAGGGAGAGATATTGAGATGGATGAAATCCCGTGGCCTAGCCGTGATCTGTACCCCTAGGTACTTAAAGGATGAGGTAATGGGGCATACGGGGTTAATTACCTGCGTGTCATCGCCATCCAGCAAAAGCAATGCCGACTTTGCCCAGTTTATAAGCAAACCAGAGAATTTTTCAAAGTCTGAAATTGCCATCATAGCCTCCCTGAGGGAGGAATCCGTGTCTCCCAGTAAAAGAAGTGTATCGTCGGCATATAACATCACTTTTTCCTGCATGTCACCATAACCGAATCCAGTGATGCGGGAGTTGGCCCTAATACTAATGGCCAGCGGCTCGATAGCCAAAGCAAAGAGGAGGGGGGACAGGGGACATCCCTGCCGCATCCCCCTCCTTAATGTAAAGCTCCCCGACAAGGAGCCAAATGTCCGTATTGCCGCCTGCGGCTGGCTGTACAGCAATCGCACCCAGGAAATATAAATAGGGTCAAATCCGAATTTCTGCAGCACAGTCCAAAGATAGTTCCAATCTATGCTATCAAACGCCTTTGTAGCGTCTAAGGACAATAGTGCCCTACTACCCATATTGTCCGCCTTGCATATTAAGGAACAACCTTCTCAAATTAACCGCTGTCGCTTTATTAGGCATGAAACCAGCCTGGTCTCCATGCACTAGGGAAGTTACCACCCCATTCAGCCGAATGGCAAGCACCTTGGCCAGTATCTTAACGTCGCTTTGTAATAGGGAGATTGGGCGATAAGCCCCCGGGTCTACGGGATCCTTGCCTGGTTTGAGCAACAGTACTATGTTGGCTTTGGACATTGAAGGGGGAAGATTCCCCCCTTCCCTGGTGCTGTTAAAGACCTTTTAGTAGCTGTGGTAATAACACCTCGGAATACTGTTTGTACACCTCCATGGGCAAACCATCCTCCCCGGAGCCTTACAATTGGGGAAAGCACTGACTGCCTCTTGTAACTCCTCGACAGTGATTGGTTTCTCCAACAGGGTACGCTGGTTATTGACAGCCACGGGAAGACCATTTGGGCTAAATACAGCTCCAGATCCCCCTGAGCGTATGCCGTGCCAGAACTGTACAGACCTTGGCCTTTTAATCCACCATGTTTTTTGCCTGCCACTTGGTCTGATCTTTTGCCCTTCTACTTTTTGTACACAGGGATCTCGCATATGTGAGTAGAGAAAAATTGTTTTTGGTTTTCTGTGTTCTCTAACAGAATCTGGAGTCCAGAGGCTTCAAAGAGATTTGGGTGGTAGAAGCCTCTACTCCGTCCCCCTGGCCCTAAGCTTGATGGTCCTTCCTGCTGCCTGGACCAATACTTTGGCTGTGTTTGCCCATATCGCTGCCTGCTACCTCTATGAATATGGGCAGTATTTCTGCCTGGACATCTCTAGCTGCTACCTGGACCAATGCTTTGGCTGTGCTGACAGTATTTCTGCCTGCTGTCGCTGACCACATCCCTGCCTGTTGCCTGGATCGATGCTCTCCTCTGTGGACCACTGCACTACCAAAACCACAGGTAATTTCTTTATCATACACCAGGGGACACAGAAACATTAGTGGGTTGTATGGGTCACCAGAGGTGATTGGACACTGTCACAACCAATGAGAACAAGTTCCCCTCCATATAACCCCTCCCATACAGGAAGTACCTTTAGTTTTTTTGCCAGTGTCTAAGAGGTTGGATGTGCTAAAGCAGGGGGTCTCCCAACTTTTTAAACGGGGCCAGTTTATTGTCCTATAGACGTTACGGGGGACTGTGACCAGCGGGAGAGGAAATTTTCCTGGCTTCAGTGGGAGTAAACATCACCACATTTGTTATGAGGGGGAAGAATAGTGGTCCTTGCATTATTGGAAGGAATAGTGACCCATTGTTGGTGTCAGTGGGAGAAATGGTGCCCCATTGTTGGCAGAATTGTGTCGCGTATCAGTGGGAGGAATAGTACCTCAAGGGCCAGATAAAGGCAAGCAAAGGGCCACATCCGGCCCCCGGACCACAGTTTGGAGATCAATGTGCTAAAGGAAGCTCTGCCATAGAGGCCCCTGGGGGAAAAAAGCTATACTTCGGGTCCATCCAAAATGCTTAAGTTATTACGCCAGAACTGGATGGTATCCAGGCTTCGCACACGAGGTGTTGCCTGTAATGTCTCCTTGGAGGACTGGGCTCTAGGGTCTAGCACTTTCGCTTTTTAACAAACGCTAAAAGTCCTGGCACAGGGAAGAGGCATCCTTTAAAGTAGGAACCTATTTCCATGAAGGTTGGCACACATGCCCGCCGTGCTGGGTAAGAATTGGTTTTGTCTGATTTTCAGCAAACCTGCGGCAGGTATAAGGGAAGCAGAAAAAAGTATTAACCATATATCATAGACTTTTTTTCCTTTTTGAGTGGGTGTCTTCTCTATTACCGCCACTAGAGGGAGTAAAGAGTTGAGTTTTTACACACCAAGCTCCAGATAGTCTCAGGTCGTTTCAGACAGCACACTCTCTGCTGCAGAGCTCTGCGGTGGATAGCAGCCATGTCCTTCCTCATTGCCATGATACAGGAAGATCTTTCTTCCTCTCAGGACGCCTCCATTCTCCCCTAGGTCACGCGCAGGCACAGGGGTTCACTTTATGGGGGCAAGGATAAAGGGGTGGGTCGCAAGCTTGCATGTCATTCCACGGCGTTTAGGCAGGCAGAAGTGTACTAAAAGCCTCTCAAACCTGCAGCTCTCCCCTGATTGGGGACGCAGCGGCTTACTGGGCACATAAGGTCTCTAGGTGGTTGGTTGAGCACTCCAAAAGTGGACACCCATTTAGCATGAAACTGTGTAATTGGTTGCATACTGCATGTAAACTGCAAACTAGCACAGGAGTATATGCTTTTGATAGTACCTTGGCTTTTTTGCTTGGTAATATGTCTTCCCAGAGGAAAAATACAGGGACAAAAAAAGCATCACCACCTAAAACGAGAGCCTCTAGCCAGGCCCGCTTGTTACTTTCCCCATCGGTAATATATGATGCACCTGTACAGGATGAGCCATTGTCTCCATCAGGCATAGCAGCCTCTCCTATGGTGCCTGGGCCTGCATATGTCACTGAGGACACTTTGGCAGTATCCCTGAACAATTTAGAAGGAAGAATCACTATGCTAAACGCAAAGTCCTCGCAAAAGGACAAAAAGTGAAGTAGAGCTTCTTCTGTTTCAGATCTCCCTTCAGAAAGGTCGGAGGATAGAGCTCCATCAGAGGACAAGGATGAGGAGTCGGAGGAATTTGGGATTTCATAAGAACCCTTTTCTGCTTCCCAGGTTCTTAGATTGCAGGTGCAATATTATACTGAAACAGTACGCTCGGAGTTAACTGACTCACCTGTCTCCTCCCTGAGGTCATTAAAATCCCCACAGGCTGCATGCTCTTTTTCTCAGACTGGAAACCTCCAGATAAGCGTTTCTCTCCTCCTAGGAAGTTTGAAGTGCTTTTTTCCATGGGGCAGACATTTACCAAGAAGTGGAGTCTGCCTTCAGGGATGCGGCTATTTTTCTTGTATAAATAAAAGCTTAACCTGTCCTTTGGACAATGCCCAGGTATTTAAAGTGTAGGTTCACCCGGAAATTAAAATTTTTAACATTAGATTCATGCTCATTTTGTCAAGGGGAATCGGGTAGTTTTTTTAAAAACTAAGCAGTACTTACCGTTTTAGAGAGCGATCTTCTCCGCCGCTTTCGGGTATGGGCTGCGGGACTGGGCATTCCTATTTGATTGACAGGCTTCCGACGGCCGCATCTATCACGTCATGATTTTCCGAAAGTAGCCGAACGTCTGTGCGCAGGCGCCGTATAGAGCCGCACCGACGTTCGGCTTCTTTTGGCTACTCGTGATGCGATGTATGCGACCGTCGGAAGCCTGTTGGAAGACTGTCAATCAAATAGGAACGCCCAGTCCCAAAGACCACAAAGACCATACCCGGAAGCAGCGGAGAAGATCACTCTCTAAAACGGTAAGTACTGCTTCGTTTTTAAAAAAAACTACCCGATTTCCCTTGACAAAATGAGCATGAATCTAATGTTAAAAATGTATTTTCGGGTGAACTCCCGCTTTAAAGATCCTTCTGAGAAAAAGTTGGAATCTTTACTGAAGTCTTCCTTTCTCCTGGTGGGCGCAGTGACCCAACCTGCTGTAGCGGTAGTGGGTATGTGTCAGGTTTCAAACGATCAGGTGAAACGGGCTGAAAGATCTGCCTCTGGAGCAGATAACATTTTGGGAAAATATGCCTAGGGCCTTATGTTTCACAGTGGATGCCATTAGAGATTCTATTCAGCAAGCATCTCGCCTTACGCTCCAGCTGTTGCATATGAGCAGAATTCTTTGGTTTTAAAAGCACTTAGCAGAAGCCCCATGCAAAATGCTTTTGACCGGTTTTCCCTTTCATGGCGAACGCCTCTTTGGGGATGATTTGGAAAAGTATATCCAGAAGATATCAAGTGGCAAGACTACTCTATTGCTGGAGAAGAAAAACAAGCTTCCTTGTTCTCTTTCCCCAGCTCCTGGAACATCCGCTTACAGGGAGTGGCGACGGCATTCTCAGACAGCCTCAAAGGCTAAAGACCAAGGCCAGGCCCAGAAAAACAGGAAACACTGGGGGCAAAGAGCTAACAAACAAAGCCCCAAATCTTCATCATAAAGGGGCATCCGCGCTCGGCCGAGTGGGTGGGGGGGGGGGTTGGGGCGGTCGACTTCAGCGTTTTTCAGCAACTTGACAGAGATCCAGGACAAGTGGGTTGTTTCTGCTTTTATCTTTTGGGTACAAGCTGGAATTTCGAGAGACCCCACCTTATTGGTTCCCGAAGCTCAAGGGTCTCCAAAGATCCAGTAAAGAGGGAATCTTTGTTCTGAGGTTTGGATCATTTGCTGTCTCAGGGGGTAATCAAGGAAGTCTCCCCTAAAAGAGCGAGGTGCAGGGCTTTATTCAAACCTCTTTGTGGTTCCAAAACCAAATGGATCCGTTAGACCCATTCTGGACCTAAAGGCTTTAAACTAGTTTCTGAACATTCGCCATTTCCGAATGGAAACCATTCGGTCCGTGGTCGCCACCCTACAAGGCGGGGGAGTATTTAGCGTCTATAGACCTCAAGGACGCCTATTTACATGTGCCTATTTATCCCACTCACCAAAAGTTTCTACGGTGGAGCATCGCCACTTCCAGTTTGCTCTGCCTTTTGGTTTGGCCACTGCACCCTGGGTGTTTACAAAAGTTCTGGCCCCACTGTTGGCAAACTTGAGAGCACAGGGCATAACGGTGACAGCCTATCTAGACAATCTACTTGTGATAGATCAGTCAGTGGCGGGATCACGCGGTGCTCAATAAAGTAATCCGCAAGGGGTAAATATATTGCGCTAAGGAAATAAGTGAAGTAGTAAATTGATAAATGCAATAAGTGAAAAATTGTTAAATTAATAACTCAAGCTTCAACACCTAAAAAACACGTGATATACATGTAACAGAATAAAGAACAAAAAAGGTAGGACCCCCTGTTAGATGGGGTCAAGAAGGCATGTAAATCCACCCGATCCGTTGATGGGAGATCACAGGAATTGTGGGCTCCTCGACTTCCAGTTGGTCCTCACCAGGTTCATGCAGGTGGCTATCTCACCGAAAGCACTCCACTCTAGAACTCCGTATTCCACAAAGGAATCACAAGGAGAAAAACGAAACGAGGGCTTGAGATGGTGAAGTACCGTAAAACTGGGTTTATTAAAAACGTGTAACATATACACTATACGTTTTAAAATTGCCAGCAGAAAACTATCATAAAAAAAACACAACGTACACCGGGGTCACGTTAACGCGGTGACGTCAGTGCGTGGCTCCGCCCTGACATGTTTCGTCATACATGACGTTATCAAATTTTTTTTCCAGGGTGGGGTTTCCCCAAGAAATCATATCCGATAGAGGCACCCAGTTCACCGCCGAGGTAACCCAACAACTATGGAAGATATGTGGCATTAAGCCAATAGTAAATTTGGCGTACCACCCCCAGTCCAATGGTCTATGCGAAAGGTTTAATGGTACGCTGAAGCAGATGCTACGTACATTTGGAGAGTCTCCTAAAGACTGGGAGTGCTTTCTACCCCATCTGCTCTTCGCTTATAGAGAGGTACCCCAAGAGTCAACAGGGTTTTCCCCTTTTGAATTACTGTTTGGGAGAAGGGTGCGAGGGCCACTAGACCTAATTAGAGAGCATTGGGAGGGGGAGAGTAGCCCAGACGGAACCCCTATTGTATCCTACGTACTGGAGTTCAGGGACCGTCTGGAGGCGCTAACCCAGGCTGTGCGCACCAACCTCCGGGCCGCCCAACAACGTCAGCGCCGCTGGTACGATAGGGGAGCCAGAGACCGCAGCTTTCAGGTGGGACAAAAGGTTTTGATTTTAAAACCGGTCCGCACAGACAAGCTGCAGGCCATCTGGCAAGGCCCATACCAGGTGGTGGAACAGATGTGACACCACCTATGTGATTGGCCCCTGCTCAGGGGTAGGGGAGAGACGCATGCTCCATGTGAATATGCTCAAACCATACCATGAGAGGATAGAGGACGTGGCTGCCATATGCGCTTCCGCCTCGGAGAATCTGCCACTACCTGACCTCTTAGAACAGGAGGGACAGGCGGAGCCCTCCAAGGGGGTTCAGCGGGGGGAGCAGCTAAGCCCTCAGGAGCGTGCCAAGGTAAAAGAGCTGATTGTAGCTAAAGGGGCTACCTTCTCCAATTTACCTGGGTACACTCTGCTGGCCACTCACCGAGTCGAGACCCCGGGACAGCTACCTATGCGGCAAACCCCATATCGTGTCCCTGAAGCAGTCAGGGCGCATATGAAGACTGAGATTGATGAGATGTTGCAGCTAGGGGTTATCGAACCTTCCGATAGCCCCTGGGCATCGCCGGTAGTGCTGGTACCAAAGAAGGAAGGCACGACACGTTTCTGTGTCGACTACCGGAAGCTAAATGACAAAACGGTGTCTGATGCCCCGGATAGACAAGCTGCTGGATAAGATGGTGTGACGGTATTAGAATGATATCCCAGTCAAATATTCCCTTCTTCCATAAGAACATCACCCAATATTCCACGAGGAGGAATATTCCTAGGATCGCCCAATAAGCCACACATGAGTCAGTGCTTACTGCTGGAACAAGACAGACTTTAATGGTACAACACACAGCTTATATGTAATTTTACAAAACTGTTACAATGACAATCTTCGCCCCCTCACACTGGGGCTTCCATACAGATGATAGGCAGACAATTCGGAGTCGACCCTGAAGACATTTCTTTAGATAATGACATCAGTGACGTTAATTACTAGTTGTACCGAATACATTATCTAGACAGCCTGGCCTCGCATATAGAAGAAATAATTACCACAATGAAGCAATCAGAATAATTAACATGAGCCACTTCTAATCACAGTAAACACAGGTACAGGTCTCCTTCACATACACAATAGATCAATTATCCTTTGAAATAGGACTGGCTGAGGAAGGGTCATTACCATATCAACAGCTTGTTAGCAGAGGAGTGAGTCACACCTGAAATCACCCTCCCTCTAACACACACACACACACACACACACACAGCATTAAACAAGCAGGGAGAATTACACTGAAGCATCCTTCACAGATGGCACGGGGCCAGTATCTCACTACCATAGACTTATGTAAGGGATACTGGCAGATTCCACTGGCCGAGGAGGCCATTCCCAAGTCGGCGTTTGTCACCCCGTTTGGCCTATATCAATTTCGGGTCACGCCATTCGGGATGAAGAATGCTCCGGCAACTTTTCAGCGGATGGTCGATCAGTTATTGGACGGATTCCAGGAATACGCATGTGCCTATTTAGACGACATCGCCATATTTAGCCAGAGCTGGGCAGAGCACCTACAACACATAAGGGCCATTCTAGATCGTATTGGAGAGGCAGGGTTAACACTGAAACCCAGCAAGTGTCATATAGGGATGGCCGAAGTGCAGTACTTGGGCCACCGGGTGGGGAGCGGGCGACAGAAACCCGAACCAGCTAAAGTTGAAGCCGTGGCAAAATGGCCCACCTCCAGGACGAAAACCCAAGTGCTAGCGTTTCTAGGTACCGCAGGGTACTATAGAAAATTCATACCCAATTATAGTGCCCTGGCCAAACCCTTAACTGACTTGACACGCAAGAACCTGCCCCGACAGGTTGTCTGGGCCCCAGAGTGTGATCAGGCATTCCAACAACTAAAGACTGCTCTAACTAATGCCCCTGTACTTTCTGTTCCTGATCCAACTAAAAGATTTCTTGTCCACACTGACGCTTCAATGTTTGGATTGGGAGCAGTGCTGAGCCAAGTGTGAGCCGATGGCGGAGAACACCCCGTAGCTTACCTGAGCAGAAAGTTATTGCCACGAGAAGTAAGCTACACCGCCATTGAGAAGGAATGCATGGCCGTGGTGTGGGCCCTTCAAAAAGTTGCAGCCGTATTTGTATGGACAACCTTTTTCGCTACTCACAGATCACAACCCGTTAGTGTGGCTAAACCGTGTGGCAGGAGACAATGCCCGGCTGCTGCGCTGGAGTTTGGCGCTGCAGCCGTTTGACTTTACAATCCACTACCGCCCAGGGAAGCAAAACGGTAATGCCGACGGGTTATCTAGACAAACTGAACTTGAAAAGTGATCTGTGAGTACTTCCCCGGACATCCCCAAGCCGATCCGTTGGGATCAGACTGTATATGCCGGCTTGGTTCTGGGGGAGCATTGTGGCAAACCTAGCCACTTCTGTAACGCTGGACGTTACATGTCATAGGGTTGTCTGTATTATATTCTATGTATTCTGCTGGGTCTTATGTGGGCATAGTAATTCGTATGCTGGTAGCCGTAAGCCACTAGCATTCGAATTACTTAGTTTTATGTTGCCCAATCGGTGTTCGGCAGTTTTAAACCGGACTCCCACAACACATAACCCCAGACCCCAGCTATCAACCGACTTTTCCCTCGTGCAGCAATGCCTGATGGGAGAATTATCCAAAATGTTAAGTTCCCCATGTGGTCCTCACTGTATTACCCCTGCTAAATCTGTTTGGCTGTTGGAAACCCCTTGCATGGGGAATTATATAAATATGAAAGCCTGTGAATAAAAAGTCAGTTGACTCCCAGAGCTGTGTTTCGTCCGGTTACTTGGGGGGATTTGGGACATTGTCTTACTTTTCAGCGCTGACTGTGGATTTACCCTGGTTACCAGCGGAGATCGTGGATTTTAATATTGTACTCCGCTACACCCCTGATCCCGAATTTAATCTCACTAGACCAGGTTGGTTTTGTCCCTGGTCGCGAATCTAGGGACAACACTCAAAAGGCAATCAATATCCACCATTGGCTAACTAAACACTCTAAACCCGGAATCTTTCCTTCTCTCGACGTGGAGAAGGCGTTCGACAGGGTTGCGTGGGATTATATGACTGAATGCCTAAAGACTATCGGATTTGGCGACCGCTTATTGCGTTATATTCTTGCCCTTTTACTTGTCTCCCACTGCAAGAATTAAAATTAATGGTTACCTGTCGGACGCTTTCTCCATGTCGAACGGAACTCGCCAAGGTTGCCCTCTATCCCCGATCATATTCATTTTGACTCTGGAACCTATTCTTAGAAGAATTCGAAATAACCCCTGATGTTAAAGGTATTAATATCCACAATAAAATTTATAAATTGGCTGCTTATGCAGAAGACATCTTGCTCTTTTTGACAGATCCCATTAATACTTTACCTAGTCTTTTGCAGGACTTTTCGTTTTTCTCTCAGATCTCCAACTTATTGATTAACTTTGACAAATCCAGAGCTTTGAATATCACTCTAAGACCTGACATGGTATCACTATGTAAACAACATTTTCCTTTTAGATGGGAGGATCGATCTCTGTCCTATTTAGGCATACACATACCTCTTCAACTGAAAGACTTATACTCTTCCAATTTTCTACCAGTTCTTAAATCCATTCAGGAAGATCTGCTGAAGTGGGACAGATTTCTTCTCCTGGTTTGGAAGAGTAGCCATAATCGGAATGAATATCCTCCCTAGATTACTCTATCTTTTGCAAACCATCCCGATTAAGTTGCCGGCATCCTTCTTTAATTTTATATAAAAAGGTGTGTCTGAAATTTGTCTGGAATTCTAAACAAGCCAGGATTAAATGGGATATACTAGTCAATCCTAAACTGCTGGGTGGTGTGGGTCTTCCGAATTTACAGAAATATTATTGGTCTTGCCATCTTTCCCGTATCATTGACTGGCACGTTCACAAAAAGACGAAGGATTGGGTTGATTTGGAGGGACTATCGTCTAAGGTCCCTATACATCAACTCCCTTGGATCAAGCCACGTAATATACCCCGTGAACATAGTAAACACCCCCTTACAGGTCCCACACTACAGATTTTTAGAACATTGTGTGCTAAACTCAACATCTCATCCTCTCCAGGTCCGATGACTCCTATCCCTGTGATTCCAAATCTTTTTCCTATCTCTGCAGGTTCCTTCTCCATTACCCTACCTTGACTCCCTCTGTGAGGGCGGAACTCTTTTTCATGGATGGCAAATGTCTAACTTACGATGCCTTCTGTCTTACTTTTCCTGACTTCAATATTTCCAAAATGGATTACGAAATTATACTAAACTCCGTAGTAAACTCTAATCCTCCTCCTAATTTGGAGTAGGCCCAAAACCCCGTTTGAAAAATTGTGTCAATGATAGCCCCCAACGTCCATCTTATTTAAAAAAAACGTACTCCCTTTTATTTTCTGATACGGAACTCGAGAAAGATGGAAATATCTTGCGTTGGGAGAGAGATCTTGATTTGCACCTCTCTACCAATGACTGGCGTCATATTTTAACTAATATTCATAAAGGTTCCATAAATGTCCTTGTTCAGGAAAATGGTTATAAACTTTTCTCCAGGTGGTATAGGACACCCTATGTCATTCATAAATTCAATCCTGCCACTCCACCCACTTGTTGGTGCTGCAATTCCTCATTGGGAACTCTTACATATTTGGTAGGACTGCCCCGCTATACAACCCTTTTTGGAAAGATGTCCACCGTATTATCCCTCTCATTACCTCTCACTCGCCAAATTTCTCCGCTGCCCAATTCCTACTTCATCACACATCATTACCCCACCACGTATACAGAAATACAATAGTTTTACAATTGATAAATGCAGCCAAACTGCATCCCGATACACTGGAGAGACACTTCCCCTCCTAGAATTTCGGAATGGCTCCGAAGAATTGAACGGATTGCGGAAATAAGAGGACCTGATCTTTCAATCTTTGGATTCCCCTACTAAATTCCATGATAGATGGAATTGCTGGACAAGCTTCACCAAATCTGCTGAATTTCAAATTCTGACTCGCCGCTCTAACGTTAATTGAAATAGGTCTGGTTTCATGTACAATTTTATATTACCATTTGATATCCCCCCCTTTTTTTTTTTTTTGATTGATTAATTTCCTCTGATATATTGTCATATTTTTCGACCAAATCCTGTTGGACCTTTTTAACTATGTCCATTGTTATGATAATATGTTTCTAGGATGAATGCTGTTCTTTGAATATTGTTGATCCACTTCAACTCGTCTGCTATTTATCTTGATGTATTTTCGCATATGTATTGCTTTATTATGCGATTTTTCCTTTTCTGAAATACCAATAAAAATATTTAAACTAAATAATGCAGGGATCAATGGCAGTCACATTTCCACTTGGAGAGTAAAAATCCACAAACCAATCAAAAGAAAAAAAGACATCCACAACTCAAAAGGATCCAAGATTATATATTGCGTTCATCGGCAAGATGGGGTAACCAAAAAAAATGCAGAGAGGAAACACAATAGTGAAGCCCGTATGTGAAAGTAACACGCAATTTATTGTGATGTACTTACAAACATGATAGAAAAACAGGCATCAAACAACGTAAAGTTCCATGGAGGATAGCGTACATGTGTCAGGTCAGCCTTACATGTTTCATCCGACAGGATATCTTCAGAGGCGTGACGCCTCTGAAGATACCGTGTTGGTGAAGTCCACTTGTAGCAGCTGCTGTGTGTTGCAGAGATGAATGCAGGTGCTTGTTTTTCCAAACAGGAAGTTTCCAGGTAAACTGTGCGGCAGCTAGATAGAGGGCTGAAGCGCACGCTGGGACACAACGGCGTGCAGAGGGGGGGGATGACGTCACAGAACCCAGAATGCAACGCATTTCAGTGCTAGCACTGTGAGTTTTGAGGGATCACAGCGCGCACCTTTCTCAAGCCTGAGAAAGGTGCGCGCTGTGATCCCCCAGAACTCAGTGCTAGCACTGAAACGCGTTGCATTCTGGGTCCTGTGATGTCCCAGCGTGCGCTTCAGCCCTCTATCTAGCTGCCGCACAGTTTACCTGGAAACTTCCTGTTTGGGAAAACAAGCACCTGCATTCATCTCTGCAACACACAGCAGCTGCTACAAGTGGACTTCACCAACACGGCCAAGAGACTGACTGTCCTATGGACCCCATCTTTATGCCTAAATACAGTAACTTCTATGTGAGTAACTTGATGCTGTTTATACATTAAAAGTTTACAGTCTTTTCTAAGTGGCGCCTGTTGTTGTTTTCCTTCTGTTACATGTTTGGAGTTTGACTTCAGCTCCCTGCACAAGGCTGCCCAGATCCTACAGACTGTCATCTCACTTCAGAGCCTGGTGCTCAAAGGACTTTTTACTTGACATGTGTTATCTTCTAACTGCAGCGTGCGCCATTACTGTGTATATTTTAGCCCAGCTACTCGCCAGCCCTCATTTTCCACTCGCAAAATGCAAATAGGCGAGTGGGAAATTTGAGGGCTGGTTTGGGAGATCCTCCCAGCTGTTAGTATTGTTCAGTGGCCCCAAAAAGGATCCAAGGTGTCTAAAAGCTTTATCGCTAGATGGATTAGGGAAGCTATTTGTGAAGCTTACAAAGCATCAGGTCGTAGTCCTTCTAGAATTAGGGCTCATTCAACAAGATCCATGGCTACGTCATGGGCTAAAAGAGCGGGGGCATCATGGGAAGAAATTTCTAAAGCTGCCGTCTGGTCCTCCTCTCATGTATTTTTAAAACATTATAGAGTTCAGATGCTTTCCAGCCAGGACCTCTCCTTTGGTAGGAAAGTGCTTCAGGCTTTTGTCCGTGGGTGGTGCTGCAGGAAGTGTACTGTACCCCTCTGTATTTCCCGGCCAGCATTGGAGCTCAGGTGGCTGGACCGGGTGACGTCAGTTCTGGCGGGAGGGGTGGGCGTGCACTTCCGAGAGGCCGCGACTTCCGTTTCCGGACGCGGCCTACGAAAGCGCATCGAGCCTCTGGGCTGGTGCTGCCTTTTCTTTGAGCTGCAGAGACAGCTGTCGGAGGCACGTTGGACCACATTCCTCAGTGGAGATGGCAGAGGCTTCGAGAGCAGTTACTGGAGACAATGGCACCAGCCACTCTAAGGTAAGGGGAACCCTGGGGTGGTGTTCCCTTACCTGTTCCCGTTGGCTCCACGGGTGTTTTATCCCTCCCTGGTGGTCAGGGGGGGTAGGAGGGTGTATCTGGGACCCTGGTGGTGGTCGGTCCTGGAGGGGCACTCCTGGTGGTCCCCTGTTTAAACGCTGGTGGATTCTAGCTGGTGGGCTAAGACACTCTGCAGAGAGTGTATTGAGGGAGCAAGCGTCAGAGCAGGGTGCAGATCTTGCGGCGTCGGTCAAGGAACTTTCAAGCACCTTAAGTCTTTTCAGACACGGTTTCCTTTTTTTTATTTTTTATTACCACTTCAGCTTCAACCAAACACTAGAGACCAGCTCATGGTTTAATACTCCCTTTGTCTCTATTTACAGTTTTGCACCATCTGTGGTGTTTTATTTCTCTCTTTTTTTTTTTTTTTGGAGGTACTATTTTCTTATAGATAATTCGGTAATGCCTTCTATTCACTGAAGCTCACATAATCGAGAATTTTTATTCAAACTCTCTCTCCCCATCATACCACCGCCCCCCCCCCCCCCCTTCCCATGACGTGGCTCCCAGGACTCTTAACATTCTAGTACAATTTAATACCGTATTTATTATGTTTTATTTTGAAGTTCTAGTTTCCCTTTCTGTAAATCTATTTAGTTAGTTAGACTGGGGTTGCTATATTTTCCGAGTGTTTCAACAACATACTCTTAATTTTTCCACATAGCTCCATGTTTTTTTATACTCTTGCCACTTTTTCCATTTTTCCTTGGAGTCTTTATCTCAACAACACTCTCCTTTTAGCTCTTCCATCCTATGGGTTTCCTCTACTGCATCTATCCATTCCCATATCTGAGGGCTTTCAGCTTCCTGACACTTTTTTTTTTTGGTATAAGCCTTTTCGCAGCATTAAGCAAGTGAGGTGTAAGTGACTGCTTGTACCTTTTTAATTCCCTCTTGAGTTCCATGCAAGAGGACACCCAGGGATCTTTTTTTATCTCATTTCCTGTAATCTTTTATTTGGCTCAGGATGAGATCCCAGTATTTTTGGATTTTCGGGCAGGTCCACCACAAATGGGCCATCGTTCCCCTTTCTGGGCATCCTCGCCAACACTCGGCAGGCTGGCCTGCTCTAAACTTACTGATTTTGTCAGGTGTGGTGTACCAGCCTGAGATACATTTGTAGTTTGTCTCGGCAGTTCGCATATCAATGGCAGAGGAATGGGTCAGTTGTATTAACCTTTCAAGTGTTTTTCCCTTTACCTATACCCAACTCCCTTTCCCATTTCTGAATAAAAGGGGGTTCACCCCGTGCATACATCTTAATAAGTAATTTATAAAATTTTGAAACCGTGCCCTTTGAGTTCTCTGTTTTACATAATTTCTCTAGCGGTGTCAATTCCGCCTCCATCCGTAATGGGCGGGGGAGGTGTCGCACAAAATGGTATAGCTGGGAATACCGCCACCTGTCAAGATTCCAGGTATCGGTACTAGATTTCAACTCTTCGTAGGTCCTAATTTCACCATCTTTTATTATGTCACCCAGTTATAATTTGTCTTTTCTAATCCAGTTCCCCCCAATTTTTTTTCCCCCGGTGCAAAATATGCATTATCTTTTAGATTAATTAGCGGGGAATTAAATTTCATATCAAGTTGTGACTGTGTCTTATCCCACAATCTCAAAGTGTCTCATGTCAAGTCAAAAACGTTATTATATAGCTCAGTATATAGTACACAGTATAGTATACAGTATTTATTATATAGCTCGGTATAGCTCAGTGGTAGAGCATTTGACTGCAGACACTGTTTTCCAATTTGTTGCCTCAGCCCCAAAGCAGCCTTCCACCAGCGCAGCAGAGTGTTATGCCTAGCCTAACAGAGGTTCTTCCTGGTAGTGGTGAGAAGCCCGAGGGTTCCAGAGAGAAAATTGAGGCAGAGGCTGACAGTGCTGAGGCAGATTCTCAGGGAGAATCAGATGGGAGAAGGGTCGGACAGGGAGTCCAATAAAATTTCTCGGTACAAACTTTCCCTTGAGGAGGTGGAGGATCTCTTAGGAGCAATCCACACCACTTTAGGAATTCAAGAGGAAAGGAAAGCCTTGTCGCTACATTATCAGATGTACAAAGGATTAGGGGAACAGAAAAGGAGGGTGTTCCTGGTCCATGATGTCTTGATTGAGGCCATCAAGAGAGTGGAAAGATCCTGAAAGGAAACCATTCTTTTCAAAGGCATTTGCGGAGCAGGAGACTCTGGTTTGGAACACATTCCCTAAGCTAGATGCAGCCTTTTCCCAGGTGTCCAGGCATACGGATCTGTCCTTTGCGGACATGAGGGTGCTTCTATCATGGATAGAAGGATGGATTCTTTCCTGAAGAAGTCCTGGGATTCCTCACAGGGGAATCTTAAGCCTGCTATGACAGCCACTGTGGTGGCCCGCAACGTGAAGTACTGGCTTACTCCGATTAAGGCACAAATTGAAGCGGGTACAGAGAAAGAGACTATCCTTTCTTCTTTTCCCATGCTGCTCAAGGGGGTGGCTTACCTCGTGGATTCGTCAGTGGAATCTGTATGCATGTCCGCAAGATCCGCAGCCCTGACCAATTCAGCAAGGAGGGCCTTGTGGCTTAAAGGGGTTGTAAAGTTAAAAAAATGTTTTCCCTAAATAGCTTGCTTTACCTTAGTGCAGTCCTCCTTCATTAACCTCATCCTTCGATTTTGCTTTTAAATGTCCTTATTTCTTCTGAGAAATTCTCACTTGCTGTTCTTCTGTCTGTAACTACACACAGTAATGCAAGGCTTTCTCCCTGGTGTGGAGAAAGCCTCTTGAGGGGGGAGGGCGCGAGCAGGCAAGTCAGGACACTCTACTTTGCGGATAAAGAAAGGAGCTGTGTGCTAGTGGGCGTCTTGACTCTCCTGCTCACCCTCTCAAGAGGCTTTCTCCACACCGGGGAGAAAGCCTTGCATTACTGTGTAGTTACAGACGGAAGAACAGGAAGTGAGCATTTCTCAGAAGAAACAAGGACATTTAAAGCTAAATTGAAGGATGAGGTAAGTGGAGGAGGACTGCACTAAGGTAAAGGAAGCTAATTAAGGAATATTTTTTCTTTTTATTTATTTTTTACCTTTACAACCCCTTTTAAGATGTGGCAGGGAGATGCGTCCAATATAAGGCTCTCTGGAGTTCCTCTCGCAGGGGATTTGTTGTTTGGACCTGGATTGGAGGCTGTCTTGGATCGCACGGCCGACAAGAAGGCCTTTCACATTAAAAATAAATTTGGGGTACAGTCTACTAAGAGGTTTCGACCACAAAGAAATTGCAAGCCCCTAAAATGGGCCGATTTTTCGCCCTCCTGAACAGCCCAAAAAGGCCTTCCTCCCACAGTGGGAGATTACCTCCAATCAGTTCGTATTGGGGATCATCAGAAGAGGATATCGGTTTGAGTTTTCAAATCCTCCCCCACTCTTGGTCACCGACCTACCAAGGTGTGTAGAAAAGTCTTCGGCTCTTCTTTCCTCCCTACAGGAGTTGGAAGAACAGGAGGTGGTAGTCCGGGTCCCAACTCCAGAGACAGGCAGAGGCTTTTATTCCCACGTTTTTGTGGTCCGCAAGCCTTCGGGAAAATTCAGGCTCATCCTGAATCTGAAGCCTCTGAATGTCTCGGTTACCTACAGGAGATTCCGAATGGACTCCATCTACTCGATGAAAGCGCTTCTTCCACCGAACTGCTTCATGGCATCGATCAATCTACACATCCCCATAGCAGAGGACCATCAAAAATTTCTAAGGCTGGTAGTAAAAACCAGTGAAGGGGTACTCCATCTGCAGTTCAGAGCTCTCCCATTTGGCCCATCATTCCCCCCCCCCCGCATCTTCACTAAGGCGATGGTGTAAGTCCTGGCGTTCCTACGACTCAGGGGAGTCTCAGTAGTCGCGTACGTAGACGACCTTCTTCTGTTCGCTCCTTCTCCGGAGCAGTTATCCCGGGATCTTTAGGTAGCAAGAGACGTCCTGGAAAATTTAGGGTGGCTCTTAAACCTGGAGAAGTCTAGCTTGGTTCCGTCCCAAAAAGTCACCTTCCTAGGCTATGTGTTGGATTCAACAATTCAAAGGGTCTTCCTTCCCCCAGAGAAGGTCCTGAAGGTAGACAAAGCCATGTTGCTTTTGCAGGGCAGCGGTCAGGTTTCGGTAAGAGAGGCTATGTCAGCCTTGGGCTTACTGACATCCACACTCCCAGCAGTTCAGTGGGCAGGGCTACATTTTCTCCCTCCTACATCTGTTTATTCTGAGGGTCTGGGACCACAGTCAGGGGTCCTTGGATTCCCTGATCTCGGTACCAAGTCATGTCAAACAATCACTCTGGTGGTGGAGAAAGGGGGCAAACTTGTCACAGGGTCTTGAGTGGATTCTACTGGTATCCAAGGCTGTCACGACCAATGCCAGCGGCACAGGTTGGGGAGCACACTTAGGTACAAGGTACCTGTGGGAGAGAAGATGCAGAGAGGTCCTCCAACTAGGGGTGTCGAATTTAATCGATGCATCGGTGCATCGCGATTCGGGTGTCCCCGATGCGATTCCGATGCAGGCGATCGTAATAATCGATGCCTAGCCCCGCCCCCTCGCGGGAGAGCGCTCCGTGCAGCCTATAGCTAATTTCCTACTGTTTCCTACTGCTGTGTGACTTCCCGAACCCACCTCTCTCCTTTTTGCTCTGAGCTCTCACGTCCCTCCAGCCCCGCCCACTGACTGTATCTATCGAGCTCAGAGGAGAGGCGGGAGGGGCTGAAGCCAGGAGAGATGTGAGACGTGAGAGATGATAGGAGAGAGAGAACGTCCACATCAAACAGATCAGGGGGCAGAGCCGAGTGTTTAACCATCAATCTGCTGGCTTCTTCCTGTATCCCGGGACAAGCCAAGAACAGAGCTGCATTTCAGCTACCTGCTCTCTCACTCCTCTCAGCTTTATGGCCATGTTCAGGCAGCATGACATAAGAAGAAAGAAAATATTGCTGCGTGTTTTGGTAGAAGCAAGAGCTAAGTTTTCAAGGTAATGAAAACGTTTAAAATAACATGTGGTAGGAATCACAGACCCAGGGAAAGTTTCTTCTACTGCAGTTTTTATTCAGAGACGAACTGTTTTTTTTAATGTCACTACAGACAAAATAGAAGAATGAAAATGATATTAAATATTTCATACATTCACTGTTGTGTAACACTTTCTGCTCCCCATGCTGTCTCCCAGCTCCACCATTAATAGAGTAACCATAGCCAAAGCAGACCATGCAATAGGGTTGGAGCTCAAAAGAACAGGGGTCCCAGTACTGTCTGGCTACACAGTGGTTTAAGCGGGTAGAAAACACATTCTAATATGGACAAATTTTATATAATATATATATATATATATATATTAGGGGTGCCGAATTGGCGGGCCGTTCTGGGCAGTCACATGAGCGCGGCATATACAAACACTGAGATCATCTCCTGTACTATGTCTGCAGTCTCTGATCATCTCCTGTACTATGTCTGCAGTCTCTGATCATCTCCTGTACTATGTCTGCAGTCTCTGACCATCTCCTATACTATGTCTGCAGTCTCTGATCATCTCCTGTACTATGTCTGCAGTCTCTGATCAGCTCCTGTACTATGTCTGCAGTCTCTGATCATCTCCTGTACTATGTCTGCAGTCTCTGATCATCTCCTGTACTATGTCTGTAGTCTCTGACCATCTCCTGTACTATGTCTGCAGTCTCTGACCATCTACTGTACTATGTCTGCAGTCTCTGACCATCTCCTGTACTATGTCTGCAGTCTCTGACCATCTCCTGTACTATGTCTGCAGTCTCTGATCATCTCCTGTACTATGTCTGCAGTCTCTGACCATCTCCTGTACTATGTCTGCAGTCTCTGACCATCTCCTGTACTATGTCTGCAGTCTCTGATCATCTCCTGTACTATGTCTGTAGTCTCTGACCATCTCCTGTACTATGTCTGCAGTCTCTGACCATCTCCTGTACTATGTCTGCAGTCTCTGACCATCTCCTGTACTATGTCTGCAGTCTCTGATCATCTCCTGTACTATGTCTGCAGTCTCTGATCATCTCCTGTACTATGTCTGCAGTCTCTGACCATCTCCTGTACTATGTCTGCAGTCTCTGATCATCTCCTGTACTATGTCTACAGTCTTTGATCATCTCCTGTACCACGTCTGCAGTCTTTGATCATCTCATTTAGTATTTTGGGGGGAGAGCCATGCGCACTTGCACTGCAATCGTGATGCATCGTGATGCATCGCGGAATCGAATCGAATCGAATCGTGGACTTGATAATCGTAATCGCATCGAATCGTGAGACCGGTGAAGATGCGCAGCCCTACCTCCAACTGGAGGGAGCAGAGGGCAGTAGCACTGGCACTCAGATCCTTTCAGGGGGAAACTTCAGGGTCAACATGTGTGAGTTCGGTCGGACAACTCCCCAGCGGTGGCCTACATCAACAGGCAGGGGGGTACAAAAAGTGGCTTCTGGCGGAGTCCATCCTCAGATGGGCCGAGGTCAACATTCTGTCCCTATCGGCAATACATTTAAAGGGGGAACAGAACCAGGTAGCGGACTTCCTCAGCAGGAAAACGTTGAAGGAAGGTGACTGGGTCTTGAACCAGGAGGTCTTCAACATGGTTGTCCGAAAAGTGTGGGGTACCATGTGTGGACCTTTTAGACTCAAGGAAAATGCCAAAACAAGCCTCTTGTCCATGAACAGATATTCATAGCAGTCGATTTGTGTTTTAATACCTGGAGAGTTTGGAGAAGGCGAGTCAAATTGGGAAGAGTGAGCAAGTCATCTGCATATGCACACTTATGAGTTTGTCCACCCCTTGAATACTCTGGTCAGACCTGATCGTAATAGCGTGTAATCAAAATTTTTTAGCTAGAAAATTGCTCAGAACCCCAAACATTATATACTGTGTGTGTGTGTGTGTGTGTGTGTGTGTGTGTGTGTGTGTATATATATATATATATATATATATATATATATATATATATATTATACAGTGATGAAAATAAGTATTTGAACACCCTGCTATTTTGCAAGTTCTCTCACTTGGAAATAATGGAGGGGTCTGAAATTGTTATCGTAGGTGCATGTCCACTGTGAGAGACATAATCAAAAAAAAAATCCAGAAATCACAATGTATGATTTTTTTTAACTATTTATTTGTATGATACAGCTGCAAATAAGTATTTGAACACCTGAGAAAAACAATGTTAATATTTGGTACATTAGCCTTTGTTTGCAATTACAGAGGTCAAACGTTTTTTGTAGTTTTTCACCAGGTTTGCACACACTGGAGGAGGGATTTTGGCCCACTCCTCCACACAGATCTTCTCTAGATCAGTCAGGTTTCTGGGCTGTCGCTGAGAAACAGAGTTTGAGCTCCCTCCAAAGATTCTCTATTGGGTTTAGGTCTGGAGACTGGCTAGGCCAAGCCAGAACCTTGATATGCTTCTTACAGAGCCACTCCTTGGTTATTCTGGCTGTGTGCTTCGGGTCATTGTCATGTTGGAAGACCCAGCCTCGACCCATCTTCAAAGCTCTAACTGAGGGAAGGAGGTTGTTGCCCAAAATCTCGCAATACATGGCCCCGGTCATCCTCTCCTTAATACAGTGCAGTCGCCCTGTCCCATGTGCAGAAAAACACCCCCAAAGCATGATGCTACCACCCCCATGCTTCACAGTAAGGGTGGTGTTCTTGGGATGGTACTCATCATTCTTCTTCCTCCAAACACGGTTAGTGGAATTATGACCAAAAAGTTCTATTTTGGTCTCATCTGACCACATGACTTTCTCCCATGACTCCTCTGGATCATCCAAATGGTCATTGGCAAACTTAAGACAGCCCTTGACATGTGCTGGTTTAAGCAGGGGAACCTTCCGTGCCATGCATGATTTCAAACCATGACGTCTTAGTGTATTACCAACAGTAACCTTGGAAACGGTGGTCCCAGCTCTTTTCAGGTCATTGACCAGCTCCTCCCGTGTAGTCCTGGGCTGATTTCTCACCTTTCTTAGGATCATTGAGACCCCACGAGGTGAGATTTTGCATGGAGCCCCAGTCCGAGGGAGATTGACAGTCATGTTTAGCTTCTTCCATTTTCTAATGATTGCTCCAACAGTGGACCTTTTTTCACCAAGCTGCTTGGCAATTTCCCCGTAGCCCTTTCCAGCCTTGTGGAGGTGTACACTTTTGTCTCTAGTGTCTTTGGACAGCTCTTTGGTCTTTGCCATGTTAGTAGTTCGATTCTTACTGATTGTATGGGGTGGACAGGTGTCTTTATGCAGCTAATGACCTCAAAACAGGTGCATCTAATTTAGGATAATACATGGAGTGGAGGTGGACATTTTAAAGGCAGACTAACAGGTCTTTGAGGGTCAGAATTCTAGCTGATAGACAGGTGTTCAAATACTTATTTGCAGCTGTATCATACAAATAAATAGTTAAAAAATCATAAATTGTGATTCCTGGAAAAATTTTTTTTTATTATGTCTCTCACAGTGGACATGCACCTATGATGACAATTTCAGACCCCTCCATGATTTCCAAGTGGGAGAACTTGCAAAATAGCAGGGTGTTCAAATACTTATTTTCCTCACTGTATATATATATATATATATATATATATATATATATATATATATATTCTCTATCTCTCCATCTATATATATATATATATATATATATATATATATATATATATATATATATATATATATATATATATATATATAATGATACAGTTGCGCTATGTAAACAATATAGGCATACAATTTAAGTATGAGGCAGACCAACGTTTTATTCATTTTCTGGACTTGGATACGTGTAGAGGAGGGGCAATTCCTGACCTCCAGGTTCTTTGAGACAACTGATAGGAACGCCTTCATCCCCCGAGATAGCTGCCATCATCACCAATGGTTGGACTCAGTACCCAAGAACCAATACATACGCCTACGCCGCAATTGCACTAGAGTTGAAGACTTTAGAACACAGGCGGAAGTGATGACCCACAGATTTCTAGAGAAGGGGTATTCCGCCAATGATCTATAATTGAAATCCCTGAAGTGGAGAAGATAGATAGAAGTACTCTTTTGGCTGATGAGCCTAAAATTGTGGGAGGACAGGATGACTATGTCTGGCCTTTCATTACAGGGTACTCTGATCAGCACTTTTTAGTCAAAAAAACTAGTGCGTAAACACTGGCATTTGATTAAGAATGATGCCATCTTGGGACCTATTCTCCCAGAACGTCCCTTGGTAGTCTTTAGAGGAGTACCCTCTCTGAAGAATTCTTTGGCCGCTAGTGCCTGTGACCCTCCTAGCAACAAGCATATGTTCTTCCAGAACCTAGTGGGCTGTTATAAATGCAAGAGGTGTGCTGTCTGTACTATCAACAAGATTAGGGATCGTAAAACCACTAATTTTGTATCCAATAGTACTTCACAAACCTTTGACATTAAGAGTTTCTTCACATGCTCAACCACCCATGTGGTTTACCTTCTTATTTTCCCTTGTGGGCTTCAATATATTGGACGTACCATCAGACCATTACATGTGAGACTCAACGAACACATAACTAATTTTAGAAAGGGATATAAAGAGCACTCTGTATCCAAACACTATAGGGAAGTACACCATAGAGACCCGACAGGGACTTCCTTTATAGCCATTGATAAACTTCAATGTCATTGGAGAGGAGGTTCAAAAAAGAGGGCCATCTCCAAACTTGAAATGAGTTGGATCTACAGAGTCAAATGTTTAAAACCTTTGGGCTTGAATGTAGACATTGAAATTAATGCCTTCATTGATAATTCATGATTTACATTAACCCATGATTGTACAACGGAGGTCAAGTCTGAAATGACTCTATATATGAGTATGTGGACCTGTATTCACTCTACTTATGAGCACTCCAAATCATCCGTTGAGAACAGTAGCTATATATTTACAGAATGATCTATTTAAAAAATATTTTTATTTAAAAAAAAAAAAAAAATTATCTATACCTTTTTCATTAATAGAGACTTCGTTCTCTCCCATTATTATTATTATTATTATTATTATTATTATTATTATTTTTTTTTATTATATGTTCTTTCCGCTGCTCTTTTTTTAATCGCGGTCTCCCACTTACCTTTTATATATGGATTTATTTGAGTATTGATTTACTCCTATGGACTATTAGGTGAGGAGCACTATTTTTTATATTTCTTATCATGGCAATCTGAATTTGACTTATATTCCCTCAATTTTCAATCCTAATAATATTTGGGTTCATATTTGGTCCACTTATGGATTACATGGAAGACCTGATATCGGTTTATTAACATGGAATGTTATACCGTTCTGCTTTTTATTTCGTTTGTTATGTCATTTTTACACCCATTAATGATGCTATGTATTACCTGTCATATCCACCTGCTTGCAGCGGATGTTGACAATCATCCAGCTGACACGCTAGGCGGATGTTATGTCTGCCAATGGGACTGTCAGACGAGGAGGTGCTGTGATTGGCCCTTTCTCTGGAGGCCGCCCCTGACTGTACTCCGAGTGAGACGTGGGTGTAGTCGATCATCCAATCAGTCACGCAAGGAGGGTGTCTAGTTATGGGGATGAGTTAGATGAGGCGGTGTTGTGATAGGTTCTCGCCTCTGAAGCCGCCCATCTTAACCCTCTGAGGCTTGGTTCCGACCTACTTCTGGTTTGAGAATCGGCGCTCGTATTTGTTTTAAGCTATGCCGGCTGTTTTTTAATCTTTTTTGTTTATGTAAATGCATTGGAGCTTTGCAATAAACATCTCCCTGTTTTAAGAAGATAACGCACATGCTGCCTCTTCTTTGCTAAAAATGTTTATGATCCACGGACTGATACTCGCTGGAGCAGAGGACATCATCCCCAAATTGGTTCCAGAGGAGGAGATCCTGAGAGGTCGGTAGTCTGGAGGATCAGTTCACTTATATCCTTTGCAGAGGTTTGTATCTGCAAAAGCGCATCAGACCTTTATATTCTCAGGTCCAACGAATCTGGTAAGGGTCTTTTCCTAATATTCTGTCTGGCACTGGAGAAAGCTACTACGTGGTGGTGGTGTTTCACGGCTTCATCTTTGCTCTTGCACAACTATCCCCTATTGTATGGAATTTGGACGTTCCCTCTCCTTATACCAGACTGTTTTTTTTAAGTTTTTTATGTTTTAAACATATTTGAACAGCTTTTTGCTTGGGTTCACTCCTTTTGATTATTTAGCTTTATGGGACATTCACGTTTGTCCTGATCAAGGATACCATATTTATTATTAGTTGCTCACTTGATTTTATTTGAGTTATTTTCATACAGGGTGATTAAAGTGGTTGTAAACCCACTTTTTTTACTTTTGCCTACAGGCAAGCCTATAATAAGGCCTACCTGTAGGTATAAAGAATATCTCCTAAACCTGTACGGTTTAGGAGATATTCCCCTCGCAATGCGCCGCTGATTGCAGCGGCGAATGCGCAGGGGGGATCCTCGGCTGAAGGGCCGACTCATGCCGGAAAGGAAATCTCAGCGCTGGAGCGGCGATACCCGGGAAAGACACGCTCGGCGTGGACCAGGTAAGTTCCCTACCTTGTTCCGAGGTAAGTATTTCATAATGAGCTAATATGCGGTGCATACTAGCTCATTATGGCTTTTGCCTTGCAGGTGTAAAAAAAAAAAAAAAAAAAATGTATATGCAGGTTTACAACCGCTTTAATATGTGTGTATGCTTTTAGAAATACTCGCCTTTTGGAGTATGCTCTCCTATTACTCATTGTTTTCAATGTTAATTTCACTATGACCATTCATCTTATTTGTTTACTTGGCACAACTGTATTTTCCATATTGTTGTTCACATGATTATCACGTGTTTATGTTGCAGCTTTGTTTTTCTCACTTTAGCCCATCAATTTTAGTCTGATTAGCACAGAATTTACTATATATATATATATATATATATATATATATATATATATATATATATATATATATATATATTTTTTGCAGACATACCGGGTATGTCACACAGTATTTGCGCAGTCTTTTTTAAAACACAATTTTTTGGGTGTAAACAAAACAGTGAAGTTAGCCCAATTTGTTTGTATAATGTGACAGATGTTACGCCAAGTATTTACTCACCTCACATGTCACACTTCAAAATTACTCGTGGTATGACACAAAACTTTGGTACTTTGAAATCTCCACTGGCAGCGCTTTAACTCTTTTTACAGGTTACATGTTTAGAGTTGCAGAGGAGGTCCAGTGCTATAATTATTGCTCTCACTCTAAAATTTGGGGTGATACCTCACGTGTTTGAACGTCGTTTACATATGCGGGTGTGACCATTGTATGCGTTCGCTTCTGCGTGCAAGCTCGCAGGGACGGGGTCGCTTTAATTTAATTTTAAATACATTTATTTTTTTACACTTTCCCTTTTTAAAAAATAAATACAAATTTTGATCACTTTTATTCCTATTACAACAAATGTAAACCCCACATCTCTCCTCCAGGCTGGAAAGCATCAGATAAAAAAAAAAAAAAAAATTACGATCTGATTAGAGTCCAGAGTCCCAGGCTCTGTTTAATTCCGGCGGCCCGTACATGACGTCATAACGTCGTGCCCGGGCCTTCCAAGAGTTGGAGATTGTTCCTCGGTTTTCTCTGAGGCTTACTTCCGGTGCTGGTGGATTCCTTCTCCGGGTCCCCGATCGCACGAGAGATCCCAGAGAAGCACCGGAGGGCGGCGGGAGAGGGGGGGGGGACCCCATCCTGCAGGCATCATCCAGATATCACCACTGAAAGCCCAGGGCGTCTGAGACTGCCTGTGGTATGGAAGTGGTTAATCAAAGAGATTGTACTGTAGTTTTTTGCTTTGCCAGGATCCTTTCCTGGTTTGGGGATAACAGAAATAAAGGCAGTATTCATGTCAGAATCCAGAATGTCAGGACCACAAGGAGTTGAACCTCCCAAAACGGGATGCCAACACCACAGCAAACTTTTGGTAATATGCCGCAGAGAAGCCACCTGGGCATGGAGCCGGGGACCGCTTTTGTCTAATAACTTCAAGAATTTAATTTGCCGTGATAGGTGTGGCCATCAACTCGGGTAGGTCGGGTCTATCTTGGGCAATTTGACTGTGGAGAGGAAAGATGGTGAGGTCTCTGATTCCCCAGATCAATTGGCCTGATATAATTTGGCATAAAACATATAAAATTCCAACAGGGCCTTTTGTGGGTCTTTATTCATTTGCATAACGAATCTTGGGTGGAGTGTATTGCCGAATCCTAGGGCTAAGTTTCCCAGTGAGCATGGATCCAATATGGTCTTTCATACATAATTTTGAAGACGGCCAAAGAATACTATTTTCGGCTTGTATAGTTAAGATTGAAAGACCTAGTGGTTTCAATGTGAGCAAGGAGTGTACTTTCCAGCCGCCGCTTATGCCCCGCACACAGTAGTTGGAGTTGCTTATCCAACCTCTCAATGTCAACCCTGTGTTCATGTTTTGATCTGCATCGCAATCTGGAGAAGCTTACCGAGTCGCCTTGTGCACAGCCCATAGAGTGGGTTAAGGTGGTGCTTCGCTCTTTTCCGCCCTTTTCCATCGTTCCTTCCTCGGATTTTTCGTTTACATAAGGACATGGTGTTGCCTTCCTTGTGTCCCTGGCAGTGGCGGCTGGTGCTCAAAATATTTGGGGGGGGCGCAAAGGAAAAAAAAAATTGCAGTCTCACTGTGCCCAAACGCAGCCACTGTTACATGCCATCAAACGCAGCCACTGTTACATGCCATCAAATGCAGCCACTGTGCCATCAATTTGCACCACTGTGCCATGCTATCAAATGCAGCCACTGTGCCATCAATTTGCACCACTGTGCCATGCCATCAAATGCAGCCACTGTGCCATGCCATTAAACGCAGTCACTGTGCCATGCCATTAAACGCAGTCACTGTGCCATCAATTTGCACCACTGTGCCATGCCATTAAACGCAGTCACTGTGCCATGCCATTAAACGCAGTCACTGTGCCATCAATTTGCACCACTGTTACATGCCATCAAACGCAGGCACTGTGCCATCAATTTGCACCACTGTGCCATGCCATCAAATGCAGCCACTGTGCCATCAGTTTGCACCACTGTGCCATGCCATCAAATGCAGCCACTGTGCCATCAATTCGCACCACTGTGCCATGCCATTAAACGCAGTCACTGTGCCATGCCATTAAACGCAGTCACTGTGCCATGCCATCAAATGCAGTCACTGTGCCATCAATTTGCACCACTGTGCCATGCCATTAAACGCAGTCACTGTGCCATGCCATTAAACGCAGTCACTGTGCCATCCATTGTCACCACTGTGCCATGCCATTAAACGCAGCCACTGTGCCATCCTTTGTCACCACTGTGCCATACATTATCACCACTGTGCCATACATTGTCACCACTGTGCCATGCCATTAAACGCAGCCACTGTGCCATCCATTGTCACCACTGTGCCATACATTGTCACCACTGTGCCCTTTAATGGTCGCCGCTGTGCCAATTGTCCCCACTGTGCCCTGTAAACTGCTTTCTTCCCCCCCCGCCCGGCACTTGCCTTTACTGGAGTCAGGCATCCACGTCCCACGATGTCTTCTCCCGCCCTCGATGACTGACAGGCGTCTAAGTCAATCAGGTTACTGGTAGCCAGAACCGGCCATCCTGATTGGCTGAGGCGCCTGTCATCTTATTCCAGGGGCGTACAGTCTGTGCGCTCCGAGAATAAGCTTCCGGGACCCGAGGGCTGTATTGGGAAAGCCTATCAGAGCTGTTGGCTTTGATAGACATTTCCCTACAGCCAACCAGCTGGCGTTATTCAGATGGCCGGACATTGAGCGCCGACCATCTGAATAAAAGCGGCAGCGGCGAAAATAACATAGATTCGTGCAATGCATGAATCTATGTTATTTCACTCAGTGGCGGTGAGAGCCAGAGGGGGCGGCGCTCCAGCGCCCTCTATGGACGAACCGCCACTGGGGTGGAGGGATGGTGGGATGAGTGCCCGGGGGGGTGGTGGGATGAGTGCCTGGGGGGAGGGATGGTGGGATGAGTGCCCGGGGGAGGGATGGTGGGATGAGTGCCCGGGGGGGGGATGGTGGGATGAGTGCCCGGGGGGGGATGGTGGGATGAGTGCCCAGGGGGGGATGGTGGGATGAGTGCCCAGGGGGGGGTGGTGAGATGAGTGCCCGGGGTGGGGGATGGTGGGATGAGTGCCCGGGGTGGGGGATGGTGGGATGAGTGCCCGGGGGGGTGGTGGGATGAGTGCCCGGGGGGGGGGTGGTGGGATGAGTGCCCGGGGGGGGGATGGTGGGATGAGTGCCTGGGGGGAGGCATGGTGGGATGAGTGCCTGGGGGGAGGCATGGTGGGATGAGTGCCTGGGGGGAGGCATGGTGGGATGAGTGCCTGGGGGGAGGGATGGTGGGTTGAGTGCCCGGGGGGAGGGATGGTGGGTTGAGTGCCCGGGGGGGATGGTGGGATGAGTGCCTGGGGGGAGGGATGGTGGGATGAGTGCCCGGGGGGAGGGATGGTGGGATGAGTGCCCGGGGGGGGGATGGTGGGATGAGTGCCTGGGGGAGGGATGGTGGGATGAGTGCCCTGGGGGGTGGTGGGATGAGTGCCTGGGGGGGAGGGATGGTGGGATGAGTGCCCGGGGGGGATGGTGGGATGAGTGCCTGGGGGGAGGGATGGTGGGATGAGTGCCCGGGGGGAGGGATGGTGGGATGAGTGCCCGGGGGGAGGGATGGTGGGATGAGTGCCTGGGGGGAGGGATGGTGGGATGAGTGCCCGGGGGGAGGGATGAGTGCCCGGGGGGGGATGGTGGGATGAGTGCCCGGGGGGAGGGATGGTGGGATGAGTGCCCGGGGGGAGGGATGAGTGCCCGGGGGGAGGGATGGTGGGATGAGTGCCCGGGGGGAGGGATGGTGGGATGAGTGCCCGGGGGGAGGGATGGTGGGATGAGTGCCTGGGGGGGGGATGGTGGGATGAGTGCCTGGGGGGGGGATGGTGGGATGAGTGCCCAGGGGGGTGGTGGGATGAGTGCCCGGGGGGGATGGTGGGATGAGTGCCTGGGGGGAGGGATGGTGGGATGAGTGCCCGGGGGGAGGGATGGTGGGATGAGTGCCCGGGGGGGGGATGGTGGGATGAGTGCCTGGGGGGAGGGATGGTGGGATGAGTGCCCGGGGGGAGGGATGGTGGGATGAGTGCCCGGGGGGGGGGATGGTGGGATGAGTGCCTGGGGGGAGGGATGGTGGGATGAGTGCCCGGGGGGAGGGATGAGTGCCTGGGGGGAGGGATGGTGGGATGAGTGCCCGGGGGGAGGGATGGTAGTATGAGTGCCTGGGGGGAGGGATGGTGGGATGAGTGCCTGGGGGGAGGGATGGTGGGATGAGTGCCTGGGGGGGGGATGGTGGGATGAGTGCCTGGGGGTGGGATGAGTGCCCAGGGGGGTGGTGGGATGAGTGCCCGGGGGGGATGGTGGGATGAGTGCCCAGGGGGGTGGTGGGATGAGTGCCCGGGGGGGATGGTGGGATGAGTGCCTGGGGGGAGGCATGGTGGGATGAGTGCCCGGGAGGGATGGTGGGATGAGTGCCTGGGGGGAGGGATGGTGGGTTGAGTGCCCGGGGGGGATGGTGGGATGAGTGCCTGGGGGGAGGGATGGTGGGATGAGTGCCTGGGGGGAGGGATGGTGGGATGAGTGCCCGGGGGGAGGGATGGTGGGATGAGTGCCCGGGGGGGGGGATGGTGGGATGAGTGCCTGGGGGAGGGATGGTGGGATGAGTGCCCTGGGGGGTGGTGGGATGAGTGCCTGGGGGGGAGGGATGGTGGGATGAGTGCCCAGGGGGGATGGTGGGATGAGTGCCTGGGGGGAGTGATGGTTGGATGAGTGCCCGGGGGGAGGGATGGTGGGATGAGTGCCCGGGGGGAGGGATGGTGGGATGAGTGCCCGGGGGGGGGGGGGGGGGTGGTGGGATGAGTGCCTGGGGGGAGGGATGGTGGGATGAGTGCCCGGGGGGAGGGATGAGTGCCCGGGGGGGGATGGTGGGATGAGTGCCCGGGGGGAGGGATGGTGGGATGAGTGCCCGGGGGGATGGATGGTGGGATGAGTGCCCGGGGGGAGGGATGGTGGGATGAGTGCCTGGGGGGGGGATGGTGGGATGAGTGCCTGGGGGGGGGGTGGTGGGATGACTGCCCAGGGGGGTGGTGGGATGAGTGCCCAGGGGGGTGGTGGGATGAGTGCCCGGGGGGGTGGTGGGATGAGTGCCCGGGGGGGATGGTGGGATGAGTGCCTGGGGGGGAGGGATGGTGGGATGAGTGCCCGGGGGGAGGGATGGTGGGATGAGTGCCCGGGGGGGGATGGTGGGATGAGTGCCCGGGGGGAGGGATGGTGGGATGAGTGCCCGGGGGGGGGGGATGGTGGGATGAGTGCCTGGGGGGAGGGATGGTGGGATGAGTGCCCGGGGGGAGGGATGAGTGCCTGGGGGGAGGGATGGTGGGATGAGTGCCCGGGGGGAGGGATGGTGGGATGAGTGCCCGGGGGGGGGGGGGATGGTGGGATGAGTGCCCGGGGGGAGGGATGGTGGGATGAGTGCCGGGGGGGATGGTGGGATGAGTGCCTGGGGGGGATGGTGGGATGAGTGCCCGGGGGGGTGGTGGGATGAGTGCCCGGGGGGGTGGTGGGATGAGTGCCCGGGGGGGATGGTGGGATGAGTGCCCGGGGGGGATGGTGGGATGAGTGCCTGGGGGGAGGCATGGTGGGATGAGTGCCCGGGAGGGATGGTGGGATGAGTGCCTGGGGGGAGGGATGGTGGGATGAGTGCCTGGGGGGGGGGGTGGTGGGATGAGTGCCTGGGGGATGAGTCCCTTAACATTAGCAGCCCCCCCCTTTAGAGATCCCATTAGCTGAGTGAATATCAGTGCTGTGGCGGCAGGACTCTGAGTGAACTGCGGGGGGAGGGGGGGGGGGGCCGCTGCTGGATTCTAGCTGAGAGCCCACGGCCAACACAAACACAGGTATGCTGCTGGAATCCCCCCCCCCTCCTCCCCCTGCAGCGCCGCATACCTGTGTTTGTGTTGGCCGTGGGCTCTCAGCTACAATCCAGCAGCGGCCCCCCCTCCCCCCCCCCCGCAGTTCACTCAGAGTCCTGCCGCCACAGCACTCACCAGTCCGGAGCACAGTGCGTGCTTGAAATTCCCCCCTCCATCTCAATGTGCCGCTGCTGGAAGAGAGCTCACGGTTGGCCACAAACACAGCTATGCTGGTGGTGGCGGAGCTGGCTGGCAGTACTAGCGGCGGCGGGACTCGGGAGTGCTGATGCGGGGGATGGAGCCGGGAAGTAACACTTACCTTCTTGGCGCCGCTCCTCAATAATGCCCCCACACGCTACAGAGAGATGCCGCCGAAAGTCATGTGACGATCCGCCCACTGACCTCTGCTCCGGTCCTGCCAATCCCATGATGGCTAGCGGACATGCTAGCAAATCAAATGAAGTGGGAGTGTGTGCGGGCGCACAGCTTGCGCCCTGCACACGCCCTAAACACGGGCAAATCAGCTTCCCAGCCTGCGATCAGCCGATTGCAGGCTGGGAAGCTTCCCATAGACCGCCGCATGTCCGGCGCCTGGTCACTCTTAAAGTGACATTTTAAAAAAAAAAAAAAAAATTTTTTTTTTTCCTTCCACAGCTTGGGGCGGCGGCGCCCGAGCGCCCCCTATGGGCGGGCCGCCACTGGTCCCTGGTCTACACATCCTAAGGAATTTGTCTCTGGATGTAGTTTGGGGGATTCGGGTGTATTTGGCAGCCACTAAGTCTTTTTGGAGGTCAGACTCACTGTAATCACGGATGGTTCAAGACTGTCTGCTTCTTCTGCGACCCTTTCAGGATGGATCAGACAGATGATGTCTCTGGCTCCAGTTACGGCACATTCTTCTCGGGCGCTTAGTGCTTCTTGGGCCTTCTGTCAGGTGTCCATTTCGCAAGTTTGCAAGGTGGCCACTTGGTCATCGGTATACACTTTCACAACGTTTTACGAAGGGGATGTGTTGACATCTGTGGATGCCTTTTTTGGCTGCAAGGTTTTGTGGCTGCTATTTAGAGGGTCTATTTCCTCTTGAAGGGGTATCAATCAGGTTGGGCTCCAGCTTGTCCTGTCTTGAGCTCCTGTTACCTGGTTGGCTCTTGTTGGCCTTAAGATTTTTCGTTGTCCCACCCCTCATGTTTGGCACTGCTTTGGGACGTCCCTATGGTCAGGGCCGGTGCTAGACTATTTTGCGCCCTAGGCGAGACCAGCTACTTGCGCCCCCCCCCACGAAAAAAAAAATCTAAACAAACTCAATTTTAGCACCAGAACTGGTCCAGGTGGAGAGGGGGTTCAGCCAGGTGAAGGGATAAAGCCAGGTGGACAGGAGGGGGGTGCAGGCAGGTGAAGGAATGGAGCCAGGTGGACAGGAGGGGGTGCAGGCAGGTGGAGGGATGGAGCCAGGTGGACAGGAGGAAGTGCAGGCAGGTGGAGGGATGGAGCCAGGTGGACAGGAGGAGGATTCAGCCAGGTGGAGAAGGGAGGTGCAGCCAGGTGGAGAGGAGAGGGGAGGTACAGCCAGGTGGAGAGGAGAGGGGAGGGGAGGTACAGCCAGGTGGAGAGGAGATATGGGTACAGCCAGGTGAAGGGGTGCAACCAGGTGAAAGGAGGATATGGCCAGGCGGACAAGAGAGGGGGTGCAGCCAGGTGGAGGGAGGATATAGCCAGGTGGACAGGAGAAGGATTGCAGGTGGACAGGAGGGTGCAGCCAGGTGGAGGGAGAGGGGGTGCCGCTAGGTGGACAGGAGGGGGGTGCAGCCAGGTGGAGGTAGGATATAGCCAGGTGGACAGGAGAGGGGGTGCAGCCAGGTGGACAGGAGAGGGGGGTGCAGCCAGGTGGACAGGAGAGGGGGGTGCAGCCAGGTGGACAGGAGAGGGGAAGTGCAGCCAGGTGAAGGGATGGAGTCAGGTGGACAGAAGAGGGGGGTGCAGCCAGGTGGACAGGAGAGGGGGGTGCAGCCAGGTGGACAGGAGAGGGGGGTGCAGCCAGGTGGACAGAAGAGGGGGGTGCAGCCAGGTGGACAGGAGAGGGGGGTGCAGCCAGGTGGACAGGAGAGGGGGGTGCAGCCAGGTGGACAGGAGAGGGGGGCGCAGCCAGGTGGACAGGAGAGGGGGGTGCAGCCAGGTGGACAGGAGAGGGGGGTGCAGCCAGGTGGACAGGAGAGGGGGGGTGCAGCCAGGTGGACAGGAGAGGGGGGTGCAGCCAGGTGGACAGGAGAGGGGAAGTGCAGCCAGGTGGACAGGAGAGGGGAAGTGCAGCCAGGTGGACAGGAGAGGGGAAGTGCAGCCAGGTGGACAGGAGAGGGGAAGTGCAGCCAGGTGGACAGGAGAGGGGAAGTGCAGCCAGGTGGACAGGAGAGGGGAAGTGCAGCCAGGTGGACAGGAGAGGGGAAGTGCAGCCAGGTGGACAGGAGAGGGGAAGTGCAGCCAGGTGGACAGGAGAGGGGAAGTGCAGCCAGGTGGACAGGAGAGGGGAAGTGCAGCCAGGTGGACAGGAGAGGGGAAGTGCAGCCAGGTGGACAGGAGAGGGGGGGTGCAGCCAGGTGGACAGGAGAGGGGGGTGCAGCCAGGTGGACAGGAGAGGGGAAGTGCAGCCAGGTGAAGGGATGGAGTCAGGTGAACAGAAGAGGGGGGTGCAGCCAGGTGGACAGAAGAGGGGGGTGCAGCCAGGTGGACAGGAGAGGGGGGTGCAGCCAGGTGGACAGGAGAGGGGGGTGCAGCCAGGTGGACAGGAGAGGGGGGTGCAGCCAGGTGGACAGGAGTGGGGAAGTGCAGCCAGGTGAAGGGATGGAGTCAGGTGGACAGAAGAGGGGGGTGCAGCCAGGTGGACAGGAGAGGGGGGTACAGCCAGGTGGACAGGAGAGGGGGGTGCTGCCAGGTGGACAGGAGAGGGGGGTGCTGCCAGGTGGACAGGAGGGGGGTGCAGCCAGTCTCAACCCAGTCTCCATTAACCCCCCTTGCTCCTTCTTCCATCATCCATCCCCCCTGGGCCCTGCTCTGCTTCCGCCATTCCTCCCCCCCACAGTGGGGGGGAGGAATGGCGGAAGCAGAGCAGGGCCCAGGGGGGATGGATGATGGATCATGGATCATGGAAGAAGGAGCAAGGGGGGTTAATGGAGACTGGGTCGGCTGGTTAATAAAGCAGGAGGGCATAATGGAACTGGAAGAAGGAGTGGGGGCCCCACTCCTTCTTCCAGTTCCATTAAGCCCTCCTGCTTTATTAATTATCCACTCGACCCCGTCTCCATTAACCCCCCTTGCTCCTTCTTCCATCATCCATCCATTCTTCTTCCCCACCCTCACCTCCTGTGAGATTTTCTCCAATCTTCCGGCGCCGCCCGCCCCGGCGCGGGACTGGGAACTGTGTCACGCTGTACTACTGCTGCAGCCTCTGTGGCGCCAGCAGCGGAGGGCCGCCCCTTCAGTGACGTCAGACGTCCTCCTGCGCGGAGGAGGACGTCGTCACTGAAGTGCCATGCCGTACAGGCCCGGACCCGGCGTCATCCATCACCAGGCAGTAACTTAGGTAAGGGAGTCGGGACTGGCTGCGCCCGGCCCGGGCCACATCCAGTCAGCAGCTGACAGGCGCTGCGGCGCATTAGCACACCGGAGCGGGGCGCCGGAGGGCGGCGGCAACTCCGGATCATAAAGTATTAAAAAAAAAAAAAAGTAATTTTTCCGCCCCATCCCAGGCTGCGGACCTGCCTGCCCCATGCGTCCGCCTGGTGGTTGCGCCGGCCCTGCCTATAGTTCTGATTAAGGAAGCGCTGTGTCTGTCAATGAACGAATGAGAATATAGGATTTCTCTTTTCGTCCATGGACGGACACGGCTCCTTTAAATCTTGACATTTTGGGTTCCTGTTCATAGGAGAGGACTAGGCAGAACATGTTGGTTATCTTAACATGTAACAGAGTTGAACAGCCCCGCCAAATGGGTGGTCCCTCTGGTCATAACCCCTCACCCCCTCACAAGTGCCGGCTGGGTGACAGGCTGGATATTATAGGTCCTTGTAGTCTCCCCAGTCCGGCCATCGAGCGTGAGCAGTCCTTGGCTATGCGCTGGGTCGGCCACAACATACCCCATGGCTCCAGGGGTGGCTGGTGAGCATATGCTTCGGGGTCCACATATGACTGGGCTGCTGTTGTCTCACTCACAGTGGACCGGGCCAGACAGCTACTCCGTTCCATCGGTCGTGGGTCTGTCAGGAACGCCTCAGGAAGTCCTCGCAAGTACGGTTTCTCCCCTCCTCCCTTTCCCTGCTCTGTCACCGGTGCTGAGCGGTCTCCCTCTGGGTGGGGAGTCCCCTGGGTAACCCCCCCCCCCCCGGTCAGTGTAGCAAGGAGGGTGGACGGTACCCCTGCGGTTCCCATGGATACGCTGTCGGCAGTCCTGAAATCCATTTTTTGCCAGAATAGAAGCGGCGTGCGGGCAGTAAATAGCGCCCCCACCATCTTCTGGGGCATGCTCTGACTTAGATTCGGGCCTGGCTGCAGCTCAGGACCCCGGTTCTGGTTTGTCAGAGGATGCGGAGGAGGATGTGAGGAGGACCCCTCTTCCGGGTCAATGCAAGACAGAGCACTTGTGAGTGCACTTATTGATGCTGTGAGGGATGCTCTCAAGCTGGAACTTCCACAGAGGGGTCTGTCTCTTTTGCGTCACACAAATCTAACCACTCTGTGAAGCTTTTTCCTTATGTTACTTTCTTTGATAAGTTCATTAAAAAGGAATGGGAACAGCCGCAGAAGTCCTTTGCGGTCCCTCAGCGTATGGCGGTCTGTTATTCATTTTGAGGAGAGCCTTTTAAAAAAAAAAAATGGGCCCCCTGGTCTCTCAGCTAAATAAAGTAACCACTCTCTCGGTAGAGGGGGACCCCTGCCTTTAAGGACCCTACTGATAGGAGGTCCAAAGTGGTGACCCTCTCCATGTTCACCATGCTGGGGTCAGCGTTGCAACTTATATTGGCTGCAACTTTGGTGTCTCAGACACTCACTGAATGGGCAAAGATTTTGCAACAGACAATATAATATCAGCTTCCTCCAGAGTGCGTACAGGTGGCTGACCAATTGGTACAGGGCCTTGTGTATGTCTGTGATGCCACTCTGGATGCGGCCCTCTTGATCTCCAGAGCCTCTGTATCTGCAGTGGTACTGCACTGCCTGATTTGGCTGAAATGCTGGTCCGCTGACCAAGCATCCACAAAAACTCTGGCAGATTTGCCCTTCAAAGGTGGGAGGCTTTTTGGTACCTCGCTGGACGACATTATTAAGGATGTCACTGGAGGCAAGAGCACACTTCTGCTGCAGCCCTCTAAGGGGAAGGAGCCTTCCCATACCCCCATAAGCTGTATTTTCATCAGTCAGGATCAGCCGGCAGATTTTCCCAGACTGACAAAGCTCCAGCTGGGGGACAGAAGCGTCCCTGGGTGCGTAAGCTGAACAAGCCAGCTAGCAAGCCTGCTACCGCATAAAGTTTTGCCCCCGCTCGACTCATGGGTGAGGGGACAGCTTTGCGAGTTTGCAGCTCGGTGGACCTCCCTACTCTCCAACCAGTGGGTCTGTGAGGTGGTCACTTCGGGGTACAAGATAGTTTCTTTCTTGTCCGCCAAACAGATTCTTTCCCTTTCCAAATCTTCCTCTCCTTCTGGCTCGTCAGTCTGCTTTGATGTGAGCAGTTCAAGACTTGCTCAGGTGCGGAGTAATTTTACCTGTGCCTCTGGAGGAAAGGTTTCAGGGATTCTGTTTGTAGTCCCAATGGAGGACGGGGTCTGTCCAATCTTGCATCTCAAGCCACTCAAAGCCTTAGTGAGGGTGCGAAAGTTCAGGATGGAATCCATTCGTTCAGTGGTTGCTGCGCTCCATCCGGGGGACTTTCTGGCGTCCCTGGACATCAAGGACGCATACTTGCATGTCCCCATCTGCACCAGACATCAGGTTTCTGTGCTTTGCGATCGGCGAAGACCAATATCAGTTTGTGTCTCTTCCCTTTGGCCTAGCGTCAGCACCGAGAGTGTTCAACAAGGTGCCCGCTCCGATTCTGGCTTTGCTGAGACAGCGAGGCATTGCTATCGTGGGCTACCTAGACGATTTTCTGAGAGCTGCCTCAGAATTGGAGGATGACGTGTCTATAGCCAGTCAGACCCTCCAGGAATTTAGTTGGGTACTGAACATCCAGAAGTCAGTGTTGGTACCGACTCAGCGTCTGGAGTACCTAGGGTTGATCCTGGACTCCTCAGAGGCGAAGGTCTTCCTTCCTTTGGAGAAGTTGCAGACACTCCAGTGGTGAAATTGTTAGCATCCCGTAAATGGTCGCGTCTCCATTTTTTGCATGCGAGTTCTCGGACTCATAGTGGCCTCTTTCGAGGCAGTATTGTATGCCCAATTCCACACAAGTTTTGCAGAAAGAGATCCTGTCCAAATGGAACAGATCTCCATTGTCTTTGGATCGTCGGATTCAGGTAAATCACCTAGTCAGGGCTTCCCTGAGTTGGTGGCTGAGATCCCCGGCTCTTTAGTCCAGGAAGTAGTTCCTTCCTTTCCACTGGACTGTGATCACGACAGACGCCAGCCTCACAGATTGGGGGGGGGGGGGGGGGTGTGGGGGGTCCAGTCGGCCCAGGGTCGCTCAACTCCGGACGAATCCCGCCTGCCGATCATTGTTCTAGAACTTCGAGTGATGAGGCTGTGCCTCTCCTCGTGGTCGCAGAGGCTACAAGGACAGCCAATCAGGATCCTGTCGGAAATAGCCACGGCGGTGGCCTATGTCAACCATCAGGGAACACAGAGCTCGGCTGCGGCGTCAGAGGTCGCTCACATCCTAAGGTGGGCGGAAAGAAGCATGCCAGCTGTCAGCCGTTTATATTCCGGGCGTAGAAAACTATCTAAGTCGCCAGATGCTGGACCAAGGGGAATGGTCATTACATCCGGAGGTGTTTCAACTCCTTTGCCAGAGGTGGGGCACGCCGGGCGTGGATCTCCTGGCTTCTCAACTCAATTGCAAGGTCTGAGGTTCATGGCCAGGTTAGAAATCCCTGGGCAGACGCGTTAATGGCCCCATGGGGTCAGTGGAAAAATGGATATTACCGCGCTTATCAAAGAAGGGGAAACAGAGAGGGGAAGAAAGGGGGAGGGGAAATGAAAGTGATGAGAAGTGGAGGTACAGCTGCGGCACTGGAAGGTGTATCAAACCATAAGCAATTGAAAATGGGGAGGGTAGTGCTGCGCTAATCAGTGGTGAATGGATAAGTGAATAAACAGGTGGGGGAGGGGAATGAAAGTAGGTGTAATTGAAATGAGGAGCAATATAGCCCAAATGGCATCAGCATAAAAATAAATATAAATGATCAGTGAACAGTAACAGTAATGGTGCAAATCATATAACTACACAGGTTCCTCTTAATGTGATGAAATACACTATAAGTAATGGTGCAAAAAAAAATCCCAGGTAACTGTGCTAAGTGACACTCCTATACTGGTGATAAACAGTCCATCAACAGAGTTTGAAAAATATTAGCAAAAAATATAAGTAAAATTTCAAAAGTCCAAGAAAGCAAAAGTGCAAGTGTAGGTCCGCAATATGGAGTGAGAGGAAAATGGGTATCCAGTGATCCTTTTAGGGTAAGTAAGGATGTCCCCTTACCTTACTGCTGTAAGGTAACAGCATATAGATCCAACCACATTAGATGGTTCACTCGATGGGCTCTGATCCAACAACGGCAGGTCCTCCTTGGAGTTCTCGTCCCAGATTGGTCAGTTTCTCGCCCCAAAGAAATAAAGCATCGATGGTGTGATACCGTTTTAAAAATTTTAATTCTCAAAGAAAATAGACAGGGGTACTCACATAATCCAAAATACAATTGAGCATGTAAAAAAGAGGGGCAATCTGTCGCCAACGTCACCTCCGATACCTCTCAGTGGACTCATGCGCATTCGTCACTATCATGTGACTTCCTCAGGAGTCCTGAGGAAGTCACATGATGGTGACGAATGCGCATGAGTATCGGAGGTGACGTTGGCGACAGATTGCCCCTCTTTTTTACATGCTCAATTGTATTTTGGATTATGTGAGTACCCCTGTCTATTTTCTTTGAGAATTAACATTTTTAAAACGGTATCACACCATCGATGCTTTATTTCTTTGGGGCGAGAAACTGACCAATCTGGGACGAGAACTCCAAGGAGGACCTGCCGTTGTTGGATCAGAGCCCATCGAGTGAACCATCTAATGTGGTTGGATCTATATGCTGTTACCTTACAGCAGTAAGGTAAGGGGACATCCTTACTTACCCTAAAAGGATCACTGGATACCCATTTTCCTCTCACTCCATATTGCGGACCTACACTTGCACTTTTGCTTTCTTGGACTTTTGAAATTTTACTTATATTTTTTGCTAATATTTTTCAAACTCTGTTGATGGACTGTTTATCACCAGTATAGGAGTGTCACTTAGCACAGTTACCTGGGATTTTTTTTGCACCATTACTTATAGTGTATTTCATCACATTAAGAGGAACCTGTGTAGTTATATGATTTGCACCATTACTGTTACTGTTCACTGATCATTTATATTTATTTTTATGCTGATGCCATTTGGGCTATATTGCTCCTCATTTCAATTACACCTACTTTCATTCCCCTCCCCCACCTGTTTATTCACTTATCCATTCACCACTGATTAGCGCAGCACTACCCTCCCCATGGGGTCAGTGTCTGCTAATTTATGCCTTTCCCCCACTGAAGTTGCTTCCTCGTCTGCTCCGCAGAGGGGGTCCCGATGATTCTAATCTCTCCAGATTGGCCCCGGCATCCCTGGTACACCGACCCTGTGGGCCTGGTGGTGGATGCACCCTGGCGGTTGCCAATGAGGGAGGACCTTCTGTCCCAAGGTCCCATACTTCATCCTGCTTTACGGTCGCTGGCTTTAACGGCATGGCTATTGAAAGCCAGGTGCTTGAAGACCAAGGTCTGTCGGATTCGGTCATTTCAACCATGCTGAGATCACGGAAGTCTTCCTGGAAGATCTACCATCGCACTTGAAAGGCCTACATCTCCATGTGCGAGGAGATGAAGTGGTGTCCACGGACGTATTCGGTGTCCAGGGTCCTGCTGTTTTTACAGCGTGGAGTGGATCAGAAACTTGCTTTAAAGCACCATTAAGGGTCAGATTTCAGCCTTGGCTATTTTCTTTCAATGTCCCTTGGCGACCCACTTGCTGGTAGGTACTTTTGTGCAGGGGGTTCGACATGTGCTTCCCCTGATTAGACCACTGCTTCCTCAGTGGGATTTGAATCTGGTGCTCTCGGCTCTTCAGGAGCCTCCTTTTGAGAACATCAGAGTGTCAAGAGAGGAATTTCTCAAAGTGGCTTTTCTAGTAGCCATTACATCTGTTAGATGTGTTTTGGAGTTGGCGCCCTTGTCTTGCAAGTCTCTCCATACTTGGTCCTCCACAAGGATAAAGCAGTGCTACGCCCACAACCTTATTTTCTTCCGAATGTGGTTTCAGATTTTCACCTGAATGAGGACTTTGTACTTCCATCCTTGTGTCCTAGACCGTCGCATCCCAAGGAGGTTGCGCTACATACTTTGGACGTGTTACGTGCCCTACGGGTGTACCTGTCTGCTACGGCTCCGTTCCGGAGATCTGACTCACTGTTTGTGGCGGTATCTGGTCCGCAGTCTCGCCGGCCACCATTTCTCAGTGGATCAGGCATACCGTCATCCAGGCCTGCGCCCTTAAGGGGCGGGCGCCGCTTTTTCCTGATGCAGTGCATTCGACCAGGGCAATTGGTGCTTCCTGGGCTTTCCGACATCAAGCATCTGTTTCACAGGTGTTTAAGGCGGCTACTTGGTCGTCTGTTCACACATTTTCAAAATTTTTGTTTCCATGTTTTAAGATAACTAACATGTTCTGCCTAGTCCTCTCCTATGAACAGGAACATAACCTAAATGTCAGGTTTGAAGGAGCTGTGTCCGTCCATGGACGACACAGAAAAGGGTTTTACGGTGAGTACAAAAAATTCTATTTTTTGACTCACCGTAAAATCAGTTTCTCTGAGTTCATTGACAGACATAGCACCCACCCCTCTAAGGAGTATAGATGCTTGTTACCAAACTGAAGGCCTGTAGCAGAGAGGGGGGTGTCTTATCACCTAGGACTGCGCATAGGCGTAGCAAGTCTCTTTTCTGCCTAGTGTCCTACTCCTGTAGGGGGTGATTAAAACCCTATGGTTCTGAATAAGGACGCGCTGTGTCTGTCAATGAACTCAGAGAAACTGATTTTACGGTCAAAAGTCCTATTATGACCATGAATAATTAAACCAGGTGATAATTCCTATCATCATGTCTAAAAGGCGATGGATATATACACAGACTAAACTTATAAATAAGAACAAATCTAAAATTAATAAATGAAAATGGTTAAAAGAGGACAGAGGTGGGGGGGAGGGATGGTGAAAGGGGGGGGCAGTATATAAAAACAACTGAATAGGAGGGGAGGTTGGCTGCAAATCATTATAGGTATCATAGATTTGTGTTGACTTCTATCACCTTTAAACCCCCAGATGCTTGGGAATTCAAAGTAAAAATTTCTAGTAGGTTTCCCTATGGCATAAACTCTGGAATCTTTCGGCCCGGAAGTCACAAGGAGGGACAGATTGCAACACCCAGACTTTTAACCCTTCAGTGGATTTATTATGGACATTAAGGAAGTGCTTAGTGGGATGCCATGTTCATCTGATCCCGCCTCAATAAGTCTCTAATGTTCGAATGGTGTAGCATACATGTAGGAGGCCACAGGGACAAGTCAAACAATATATAACAAACTCTGTTGAACAACTGTAGAATTGATTGATATAACTTTTACTTGAATTATCTTTGAAACATTTTACATCTGATTTTTTATTTTTTTTTATATTTCTTATTTATTCATTTTAGTCTGTGTAGTCTGCCTTTAGATATGCTGATAGGAATTATGACCTGGTGTGTATTTTGATTAATTTAGTGTAGTTGTTGTTCTAGTGATCATAATAGGTTATTTTATTTGATGTCACCTTTTTATGTATTTTTTTGTGTTTTTGCCAATTATTATAAAACCCTATCGTAGATGTGTTGGTATGCAGCCGTTCACTCGGATCGGATGACATTTTTATAATTTTTTAGGATTTTCTGTAAGCACGCCCATTTTTTCTTTTATTCCATTTTATATATTTTTTTAGCTTGTTGCCCGCTGTGCTACAGGTACACTTGTGCCGTGCTATGATAGTTATACACTTGAATCGCAGCCAAAAAAGCTGGCCAGTATTGTCCTGTTGATCGGGCGACTAGCCAGGCCTGGTCTCCGTACTGATTGGCTGTTTATGATTTCTTCCAAACAGTCTAAATTTTCCCCTCCTAGAGGGGGTTGGTTTTGCCTCAAACACGTGCCTGCCCCGTCCTGATTTGGTCTTTCGCTAGCTCTGTGAGAGCGGGTTTGAGAGCTGGGGATGCCGCTAGTTATATGCCGCCATATGGTAAGTCTGAGCTTATCCCAACATCGGTCTTCTCATCCCTTGTGATGGCTGACTGCTTGATCCCCAGTGCCAGCAGCACTCGTGCAGTTCCAGACCATGACACTCCCACCACCATGTTTGACTGTAGACAAGACACGCTTGTCTTTGTACTCCTCACCTGGTTGCCGCCACACATGCTTGGTACCATCTGAACAAAATAAGTTTATCTTGGTCTCATCGGACCACAGGACATGGTTCCAGTAATCCATGTTTTTAGTCTGCTTATCTTCAGCAAACTGTGGGCTTGTGCATCATCTTTAGAAGAGGCTTCCTTCTGGGACGACAGCCATGTAGACCAATTTGATGCAGTGTACGACATCATATGGTCTGATCACTGATAGGCTGACCCCCACCCCTTTAACCTCTGCAGCAATGCTGACAGCACTCTTATGTCTATTCTAAATGCTCCAGGTATCTCACTGTATTGAGCACTGCGGGATCTAGTCCTGCCACTGACTTATCTATCACAAGTAGATCGGCTGTCACCATTATGCCCTGTGCTCTCAAGTTTGCCAACACTGGAGCCAGAACTTTTGTAAGTACTCGAGATGCAGTGGCCAAACCAAAAGGTATAGCCACAAGCTGAAAGTGGCGATGCTCTACCTTAGGAACTTTTGGTGAGTGTGATAAATGGGTACGTGTAAATAGGCGTCCTTGATGTCTATAGACGCCAAATACTCCCTGCCTTGTAGGGTGGCGACCACGGACCGAATGGTTTCCATTCGGAAATGGCGAATGTCCAGAAACTGGTTAAGATCTTGTTGGCTCTTTGCCCCCGACTGCTTCCTGTTTTTCTGGGCCTGGCCCTGGTCTTTAGCCTTTGCGGCTGTCAGAGTGCAGTCGCCATTGCCTAGAGGCAGATGTTCCCGGAGCTAAGGATAGGTAACGTTTAAAACAAGGACGCTTGTCTTCTTCGGCAACAGAGTAGTCTTGCCGGTTGATAGCTTATGGATATACTTTTCCAGATCATCCCCAAAGAGGTGTTCACCATAGAAGGGAAAACTGGTCAACAGCTTTTTGCATGGGGCTTCCGCTGACCAGTGCTTCAGCCAAAGAATTCTGTGCATGTGCACTAGTTGGAGCGTAAGGTGAGATGCTTGTTGAATAGAGTCTCTGATGGCATCTATTGTGAAACATAAGGCCCTGGGCATATTCTCCCAAAATTTGATCTCCTCTGGAAGCAGGTCTTTCAGCCCCTGTTTTACCTGATCTTTTAAGACCTGACCCACCACGGCCGGTTGGGTCACTGCGCTCGCCAGGAGAAAGGAAGACTTCAGTAAACATTCCAACTTTTTCGTTAAATACCTGGGCATTGTCCACAGGACAGGTTAAGCTTTTATTTACACAATAAATAGCTGCATCTACTGAAGGCAGACTCCACTTCTTGGTAAACTTCTCCATTGGATAGAGAACCTCAAACTTCCTAAGAGAAGAAAAACGCTGATCTGGATACTTCCAGTCTGCGTATATCACATTCTCCAATAAAGGATGAACCGGAAAGGAACATACAGCCTGTGGGGATTTCAAAGAACCCAGAGAGGAGACAGGGGAGTCAGCTACCTCCTAAGAAGGCAATTTAAATGTGGAGCGTACGTTTTCTGTATAATATTGCACCTGCATTTTTAGAACCTGGGAAGCAGAAAAAGGTTCCTCTGAAATCCCAGATCTTTCTCACTCCTCATCCTTATGCTCTGATGGCGCTATGTCATCCTCATCTTCAGACCTATCTGAAGTAATAGGAGCTCTGCTTTGTTTTTTGTCCTTTTGCAAGGACTTTGCATTTAACAAAGCGATTCTTCCTTCTAAACTGTTAAGGGCTACTCCCAAAGAGTCCTCAGTGACATATGCAGGCCCAGGCACTACAGGAGAGGCTGTTGCTCCTGAAGGCGTCATTGGCTCATCCTTTACAGGTGCATCATATATTACCGGAGAAGAAAGTACTAAGCGGGCCCGGCTAGAGACTCTCGTCTCAGGTGGCGATGCTTTTTGGTCTTTTTTTAGTCCCTGTATTTTTTTCTTTGGGAAGACATATTACCCAGCAACAAAGCCAATGTACTATCAACAGCATATACTCCTGTGCTAGTTTAAGCCTTTTTTTTTTTAAAGTTCAAACACAGGTTTTTATTGAAAACAAAAACATCGACATGTACATATGAGGCACATTGACAGATATATGATAGCAATGTACAGAAAGAAAAAACATAACCGGTATCATTTGTTGGTTCACACAAGGTATCACATAACATATCTAGAAGTTGGTATCAATCCTAGTTAGGAAAGTCAGGGCTAACCTCACAATAACACATGTCTTGTAACAAGTGCTGGGGCACTCCTCCCTGATCACGTCCATGTGTCTGAGTCCTTCAACCATCTGTCCCATATTTTATTAAATTTCTCCGGGCACCCTCTATTGATGTACAATTACTTTTTGTAGGACATCGTCCCATTTACCTCTATCTTCCACTCTGTCCATTTAGGGGGCAAAGGTCTCATCCATTTTCTGGCAATGAGTTTTCTAGCCGAAAACAGCGTCTCCTGCAAAAAAAATAACTTGTGTGTCTATCCAGAACTTCTGGAAAAACACCCAGGAGACACTGCTTAGGGTCCAGAGTTATTGGTGAGCCCATGTTGTCGTGCAGGAAGGTGACCACCTGAGTCCAGAAGCCCTGGATCCTGGGACAGGACCACAGCAGATGGAAAAATATACCCGTCCCCACCCCACACATCGGGCAAAGAGGGGACTGCTCTTCCTGTATCTGGCCACCCTGACAGGGGTAAGGTATGCCCTATCAGACAGTTTGGGGGACACTTCCTTACAGGACTCCAGAGCCTCCTCCCATTCCTCATCGTCCATTGGGCCCACCTCTCTCTCCCACTGGGGTTTGAGAGCATAGGCAACCCTTCCAAACCCAGGAGTGGATAGCATATTGTAAAATGAGGAGATTAGGCCTATCGGGACCTGAGCTTCTGGCAGTGGCCATGATATGGTTAGGGGCGGGCTGAGGGATCGATTGCGAGAACTGAGCCCACGTGGCATGGCGTACCTGAAGAAATTGGCAAAACATGGTTTTGGAGTGCGTATTATGTTTTAAGGTCTCCATTTGTCAGCAGGTGATGCAAATAGAGTATACCACGCAAGCTCCACACCCCGGGGTCCTGAATGTCGAAGAGCTCGGCCAAATGTTTGTTATGCCACAGTGGCGTACAGTTTAAGCCTTTTACTTACAGTATGCAACTAAACACAGTTCAATGCCCAGTGGGTGTCCTCTCTTGGAGTGCCCAGATAACCAACCACATAAAGACCTTACATGCCCTTGCGAGTTGCTTTTTCCCTGATCAGCGGAGAGCTGCAGGCTTGAGAGGCTTTTATCTGCTTCTGCCTGCTTACACTGGCGTGGATAACGTGCCCGCGACCCGCCCCTTCCTCTTTTGCCCTCATAAAGCGCGCCCCCGACCCAGGGGGGTATGACGTCCTGAGAGGCAGCAGGGTTCTCCTGCATCATGGCAGTGAGGAAGTAACTGATCGCTCCCTGGCAGAGCTCTGCAGTGGAGAGTGTGCTGTCTGAATTGACCTGACACTGTCTGGAGCTTGGTGAGTAAACTCGACTCTTTACTTCCTCTAGTGGTGGAAATAGAGAAGACCCCCACTTACAAGGAAAAAGTTTTTAAGGTAAAATGCTTAATACTTTTTTCCTGCTTACCTCATCCATGCCGCAGGTTCGCTAAAAAATCTGACAAACAATCTTCGCCCATTACAGTGGGTATTGTGTGCCAACCTTCAGGAAAATGGGTTCCTACTTAAAGGATGCCTCTTCCCTGGGCCTTGTAAAAGACTGCCAGGTCTTTTAGCGTTTGTAAAAAAGCGAAAGTGCTGGACTCTAGTCCTCCAAAGAGAGACAATACAGGCGACACCTCGTGCGCGAGGCCCGGATACTATCCAATTGTGGCGTAATAATTTAAGCGTCTTGGATGGACCCGAAGTTTACTTCTTTTTCCCCAGGGGCCTCTTCCTTTTAGCACTATCCTCATCGTGTCCAATCTTCTTAGACACTGGTGAAAAAAACTAAGGTACTGTATGGGAGGGGTTATATGGAGGGTAGCTTGTTCTCATTGGTTGTGCCAGTGTCCAATAACCTCTGTTGACCATACAACTCACTATGTAATGACTAAGCTCTGAGTCCCGTGGTGTACGATAAAGAAAGATAAGACCTCACCGGATCTAGAGGCTAGATTCTGGTCGCCCCTCTTATGCTAAAGTTGCATGGCCTAGAGCGATTTTCTAGGTTATCAATTTTAGACCGTGCAGTATCTAACTGGGAGTCAAGCAGGGATGGACTGGCCATTGGGACTACAGGGAGTTTCCCAGTGGGCTGATGGCTCAGTGGGCCGGCTTCAGTGACAGCGGACCGCCGCCCCCCTCCACTCCTCTGTCTCTCCCTTCCCGCAGCGCTCACCTCCTCTCCCTGCCTACAACGCTACCTGGGGGGAACAAAGAAGCAGGGGGAGGACCAGAGGAGCAGGGGAGACAACAGAGGACCATGGGGGAGGGGGACATACAACTGACTCAACAGCTATGGCCTGGGAGTTTCTCACTTCTGCCTAATCTTGTCCCATAAGGGGGGGCACCAAACTGATTATTTGCCCCGGGTGAAATAATGTCTAGCTTCCCCACTGGTACTGCCTATAAGAGTACCAGCCTAAGTAGAACGGCTAGTGGCTAGTGAAGGGGGAGAGGGGGCTTGGGTGGCCAGGGGGGTGCGGGAGTTGTCCGGCCGCCATGGGAGAGACCTGTCAGAGTGGGCCAGTCTGGATGAAGTCCAGGGCCAAATTTTTGTCCCAGTCCAGCCCTGGAGTCAAGTAGATCTTCCAGTGTGTGTGTGCGATCAGGGATTCAGTGGAAGCTGGAGATTCCCTGGGGGGCAGAGGAGCACTCATTAGGGGAGAAAAGGCAATGCAGCATTCAATAGGTTGCTCACCATCCCCAGCAGGAGCCAGTCTCGGTCCCCCACATGGCTGTCCCTGCATTGCGGCGCCCAGGCTGTAACAAACAGGTTGCTGCCGGTGGCCATAAATAATGCAGAAGGGTCCCGGTGGCTGTGTGACTGGGGAGCCATGGAAACCCACTGGGTGTGTTGGCCACCGCGGCACAGAGCTCTTAAGCCAAGTGGCCATCTTGCCATAGCCCGTGCATGCGCCCTCCCAAATTGTTGCTGCTTATGCATTTTACTGCACTAAAAGAAAAGTTGTTCTTAAATGGAAACTCTTTTCACCACCATCCCGAAGTGTGCCTGGATGTCAGAGCTGCAGTTGACATATATTAGAAGAGGCTACCTGGCTAAATGACAAAATCTGATCCATGTGGATAGATTCTGCTTGAACACTCCCCTCATTTTCCCTTCTCTTTACCCCAGTCCCTGATCCAGTTGGGCTATCGACACGGATCAGCATGGTCCGCTCTGCAATTAAACAACCTCATACACCACAAACTGTGCCCATTTTTTTTCTGCTTTCAACACCTCAACTTCAGGACGACATGCTTCATTGCTGCCCAATATAGCCCACCTTCTTTCAGATGCCATTGTAATGAGATGATCAAGGTTAATCACTTAACCCAGGGGTAGGAAACCTTTTGAGACACGGAGAGCTACCTGAACAACTTGAAAGAGTTTTTTTTATTATGTTTTTTTTTTTTTTACAAGCAAGGCCCAACTCAATAGTGAGGAAAAATATAATAAAACAAATGTCACTGTAACAATATAAACTTGCCCTAAATCAATAGTGGACAACAACAGTCTGTATGGCAAGCAACGGTGTGAGTAGGGCAGCTGTCGGTGTAAGTATTTTTTTTTAGTTATTCTTTCTTTAGTTATTTTTTATTTACCGTATTTATCGGCGTAAATCGTGTGTGCGCGGTATACGCCGATTCCCGCTTTCCGGCGCCGAGTTTTGAATACTGCGCCGACATATACCGAGCGCAGTACACTCGGGTATAGTCGGGCAGTCTCGGCTCCTTCCGCGCTCACGTCCTGGACGTACAGGACGTCAGGGCGGGTAGCCGAGCATTGCCGACAATACACGAGTGTACTGCGCTCTGTATATGTCGGCGCAATATTCAAACTCGGCGCGGGAAACGAGCGGGGCACACGCCGCAGAAGGACGCCGGACCTGACGAGGCCGCCGATGGACGCCGCGCAAGACACCAAAACTGTAAGTACAAAAAAAAACTTTTTTTCCACAGGATTCGGGGCAACTTTAGGAGTGCGCGGTATACTACCGCGATAAATACGGTATTTTTTGTCCTCCATTTCCATCTCTGCAACCTCAGCTGCACATAATGAATGAATAGGAAGAGCGGGGATAATTTCAGGATGGAGAGCAGGGAAGGGGCCGATGCAGGGGATTGGTTCCAGTAAATGCTGCCCCTGTTCCTGTCCAGCTTCTGGGGGTCTGCAAAGAAGTCATGCGATCTCCCCATCTTCAGACCGCAATTAATAGGTAGATGGCGATTGATAGGTTGCTAACTCCCAACTTAACCTGTCAGCAATAGGGGTGCAAGGGATCAAAAAACTCACAGATCGGATCGATCCTCGGATCAGAGTCACGGATCGGATAATTTTTGTATCGGCAAAAAAGACAAATCTTGTTTTACACCCAACGGAGTTTTAGATTTCAGTTATTTTCAGCACAAAACGGAGCTTATGTGCTTAAATACAGTATATGTAAATCTGACAGACCGTTTACATGTTCAATTTTAAAAGCAGCAGCAAACCTGCTGACCTTACATGCTTGCTAATGTGACAGAACACCTCTGATTTTCACATTTAACTAAATGTGAAAATCAGAGGTGTTCTGTCATATTAGCAAGCATGTAAGGCAGGGTTTGACAAATTTGCTTGGAATCTAGGAGCCAGCTAAAAAAGTTTAGGAGCCAGAAAACGCGCCCCGTCCCGATGAGCTCAACCACACATGTGAGGTATCGCCGCGATTGTTGGAGCGAGAGCAATAATTCTAGCTCTAGACCTCCTCTGTAACTAAAAACATGCAACCTGTAGAATTTTTTAAACGTCGCCTATGGAGATTTTAAAGGGTAAAAGTTTGTCGGCATTCCACAAGCGGACGCAATTTTGAAGCGTAACGGGTTTGGTATCAATTTACTCGGCGTAACATTTGTCTTTCACAATATTAAAAAAAATTGGGATAACTTTACTGTTTTATTTTTTAATTAAAAAAAGTGTAAGACCGCTGTGCAAATACGGCATAACAAAGTATTGCAACGATCGCCATTTTATTCTCTAGAGTGTTAGAATAAAAAATATATATAATGTTTGGGGGTTCTAATTAGAGGGAAGGAGATGGCAGTGAAAAATTACACATTAGAACTGCTGTTTTACTTGTAATGCCAACGGCCACCACCAGATGGAGCCAGGTCACAGAAGGAAGCTTGGGACTTCACAAGGCCGCAAAGCTGCGGCCTCAATTACCGGCCGTCGCTGGCCCGCCGCGATCGCGCGTCGGGGGCGCACGGAGACACAGGATCCTGTGCGCCACGCCCGCGAAGGCCGGTAATTGAGGCCGTGGCTTTGCGGCCTTAATTACCGGCGCGCGCCAGATCACAATTTCTTGTCGCAATTGCGACCTGGCGCCCAGATTTAGTCGAGCCCTGATGTAAGGTTTGCTGCTGCTTTTAAAATTTAACATGGCCGCTGCTCCTGAGCTAGGCTGGAGCTTCGGCCTTTCCTATGGCCGAGGCTGCAGAGCGCTCCGCGGATCATGTGGTGTGCCAATCCGAACAGGGTGACCTGTTCGGATCACGGATCGGTGACAATCTTTTTTTTTTTTTTTTTTTTTTTTTTTTATAATTTTTTTTTATTTATAACGGAGAGACCGGCCTTCACGGCCCACAATACAAATCATTAGTTAACAGCATGTACAACCGAGCAAAATAATACACACGTCTCTTTATAACATAACAAGGTCCTCTTCGGGGCCCTTCCAGGTGTGGTATTTGTCCAGTGTCCCCACGGGTGGTGTCTCCTTTCAACATAAAGAGGTTAATAAAGGGAGGGGGGACTTAGACCATCGTGCGCTCATGCTTCCATGGCATGTGGTTGTAATCACGGGGTTCTGTGTGACTCCGCACTGGGGACTCGGTCTGGTTATCCAGGCCGTATCAGTCCGGTCTCCCTTCCATTTTTTGTTTTTAGAGCAGAAAAGGAGCAAAGAAAAGAGAAACAAAGCAGTTCCAGAGATAGGGGGAGAGGGGGAGGGTCAAGGGTAGCACAGAGGGGGGGGGATTTCCCAGGGGTGTGTGGCCAGTGTCTATTGGGGTGCGTCTGCGGCGGCATCTTCTGTTCGCTCCCCTCGGAGGGACTGACCCTCAGTGGAGTACTTGAAAATGTTCCAGAGCTGCCAGGTTTCTTTGTAGGCTTCCTGTCTGTCTTGGCTAGTGAGGATAAGATCCTCCAGCCGACTAATGCTATCTACTTTTTTAAGCCAGAGAGAGAGGGACGGTGGGTGTTGGGATTTCCAGGTGAGCGGGATGCACGCCTTAGCTTCGTCTAGCAGGTGGCGTACTACTGACTTTTTGTAGATCTTGGTTGGGGTGTCTGTCGCGTGTAGCAAGAAAAATGCTGGGTCATCCGGCACCACTCGGTCGGTAAACTTCTGGGTTACCTGCCGGACTCCCCTCCAGAAGTCCTGCAGCCGTGCGCAGGACCAAAATATGTGTACCAGGGTACCCTTCTCTTCCAGGCAGCGCCAGCAAAGGTCCGACGCCCCCGGAAAGAGAGCACTCAGCAATGCCGGGGTCCTGTACCACCTCGTAAGGATTTTGTAACCCGTTTCTTGGGTTCTGGAGCATATGGAAGATTTATGAGTGAGTTCGAGTATGCGTTGTCACAGTTCAAATCCCTTTCCCATTTAAGCAGACATGGGATCGGGTTGCCCTCAGGGGGGGTGTTCAATATGGCATACATCAGGGATAGGGTGTGCGTAATCACCCCAGTCCCGTTGCAGATCTCCTCTAGGGTCGTGGGCGGTTGCTGTATGGCGTCAGGGGGTGTCATACTGCTCAGAATGTGTCCGAGCTGAAGTGCTCCCATGTAGTCCAATTTGTATGGGCCCATGGGATCTGTCAGTTCTGCAGCTGTTTTCCATTTACCCCTGTCGCTAAAATGTGACACTTGACTAAAGCCTGCCTCGCGTAGTTCAAGAAATTTCCCGTCCTGGAGTCCTGGTTCAAAGCTGGGGTGTCCCAGTACCGGTCTCAGAGGCGAGTTGTGTGTCGCAAGGGATGGTCTTGTTAGCAGTTGCGATGTGACCCTAACCGTTGCCCCTATCAGCGGGTGCCGTTTCATCTCCGGGGGTAGCACCGCCGAACACCACGGCGCCCCCCGAAGTGGAACACTACTCTGTTCCTGCTCCACCTGAGTCCATAGCTTGGTTTCGGCGTGGCGGCACCAGTCCACCAGCCTCCCAAGGTGGGTCGCCTGGTAGTATGCACGGAGGCTTAGCCAGGCCTCCGTGCATTTTCGGGAGTGAGAGTGTCTTCCTGCTCAGTCGGGGGCTTTTCCCTGCCCACAGAAATCTGGTGAAGGCGGTGTTTATTTGTTTAAAAAAGTCACCCGGGATCAGTATCGGGAGGGCCTGTAGGAGGTATAAGAACTTCGGCAGTACCGCCATCTTAAGGATGTTACAGCGGCCCAGCCATGAATGTAGGCCCCTGTTCCACTGGTCAAGCAAGTTCTTTACCGTCGCAAGGAGTGGTGGAAAATTTAGGTGGAAGAGTCAGGCGAACGACGGCGGTATGTAGGTGCCGAGGTACTTAAGGACCCTATCCGTCCATTTCAGGTCAAAGCTCCCCCTGAGTTCCGCAAGTCTGTGTTGAGGAATCCCAACACCCATGGCCTATTTGGTGAAATTAATCCAAGTTTGAAAGTCGGCCGTATGTGTCAAACTCCCGCATGAGATGCGTCAGGGAGGTAGAGGGGTCCGAGAGTGTAAACATCAGGTCATCTGCGTATGCAGAGACCTTATGTTGCTTTTTACCCACTGTCACCCCCGATATGTCCGGGTTCCGTCGAACATGACACAGGAAGGGCTCGAGGGAGAGGGCAAAGAGCAGGGGCGAGAGAGGGCATCCCTGCCTTGTGCCATTGGATATCGGGAAAGCCTCCGATATCACCCCGTTCGCCTTAACTCTGGCCGTTGGTCCCGTATAGGCGGCTCTCACCCAGCTCATCATTCTGTCCCCCAGGCCCACATGTCTCAAAGTTGCGAACATGTTTTCCCAGTTCACCCGGTCGAATGCCTTCTCGGCATCTGTCCCCACCATCACGCAGGGTTTCTTGCTACCAACTACCACATGTAGTAAGTTAAGGACCTTGATGGTGTTGTCCCTGGCTTCTCTTGTTGGGACGAACCCCACCTGATCCAAATGGATCAAGCGGGGAAGGTGTTGCTGTAGTCTGGAGGCCAAGATCTTGGTGAATATTTTCAGATCTGCGTTTAAGAGTGATATAGGGCGGTAACTCCCACACAGTGACGGGTCTTTCCCCTCTTTAGGCATCACCAAGATCTGGGCCTGGAGCGTGGAGCTGTGAAGTTAACCTCCAGCTCCAAGATCGTTAAATAACTTCACCATTCGTTGTCCCAAAGACGGCAGCAAGGTCTTATAGTACTGTACAGTGAGGCCGTCCGGTCCAGGGGCTTTGCATTTTTTAGTACAGCCAAGGGCGAGCTGGAGCTCTGTCAGGGTAATGGGTTCTTCCAATTCCCCGCAGGCCTCTGTCTGGAGTGCAGTCATGCATTATCTGTCAAGGTAATCCATCACTTGGTCATGTGTGGATGTCGTAGGTTATATAGGGCCGTATAGAACGTTCTGAACTCACTAGTAATTTGGTGGGGTAAAGAAGCCCTCAGTCCCTCCGGGGTAGTCACGTGTGGGATGTAGGACGCTTGGCGTTGTGTGTGGAGAGTCTGGGCCAACAGTCGCCCGCATTTATTGCCCGACTCATAGACCTTCCTCCGGCACACTTGTATTGCCGTTTTTGCCTTGTACTGCAGGATATCGGTAATTTGTGAGCGTACCATGTCCAGGTCTGCCCCTACTCGGGTAGACGGAGCCGCCTTATGGGCTGTTTCCAGGGTCCGCAGCTTATCCAAGAGCTGGATCAATTGTATCGTCCACTTTCGTTTTAGTCTGGCTCCGTGTTTAATCAGGACCCCTCTTACGGCCTTTTGGGCCTCCCAGACTACTCCGGGGTCACCATCCGGCGTGGTGTTGAGCTCAAAGTATCGGTCTATCTCGGCAACTACGTCTGCCAAGACCTCCGGGTCTTGTAGGAGATTTTCGTTGAGTCTCCACGTAGCGTTTTGCCCTGCCTTAACTTCCGAGAGCGCGTATTTCAGTCCTACCGGAGCATGGTCGGACCACGTAATCGAGCCAATTGATGTGTCTTTAACCGCGTGTAGTTGACCATGTGGGACGAGGAGGTAATCAATGCGTGAATACGACTGATGGGGTTTGGAGTAAAAAGAGTAGTCACGCTCCCCGGGGTGGAAAAGTCGCCACGTATCGATCAGCTGTGTGGAATGTAACGCCGTTCCTATACGTTTGCGCATGTCCCGTGAGGTAGATGACAGTCCCGCGGATGTGTCTTCTAGCGGGAAGAGGGGGATGTTTAAATCCCCCCCCAGAATAAGCTGGCCTTCCGCAAAGCGTATCGCCTTTTCTACCTGTCTTTTAATAAAGGTGTCCTGTCGTGTGTTGGGGGCATACAGGTTTACAAATGTCACCTTTCTACCTCCTATAGAGCCTTTTAAAAAAAGGAACCGAGCCTCACTGTCTGTCCTTACGTCCTCTAGTTTCCAGGTTACCCGTGCCGAGATAAGGATAGACACTCCACGCGATTTCGCCTCTACGTATGCTGAGTGGTACACTAGGGGGTAGTATCTATTTTTAAGTGGGGGCAATTTAAGGTCCCTGAAGTGGGTCTCCTGTACCATAACTATGTCAGCTTTAGCCCGACGCATATCGTGCAGCAGCATCCGTCGCTTCTCAGGGGTGTTCAGCCCCTTCACATTCAGGCATACAATGTTGAGCAGGTCCATGGCCGCACTTGGGGGGGTGGGGGTGGGGCAGGGGGGGTGAGTAGGTGTAGTAGGAGTTAAGGCTAAAGTGTATAGGTTCCCGAGGAGGGGAGTGACAGAGAAGAGAGAAAGTAAAGAGCTGACACTAGGGCGTGTAGCTGTCAAATTTGTCTAAATTGGCCCTAACGGCTATGGCACTCGCCGACGTCTCCTCACGGAGAAGATATCGGGGTATAGAGTGCCGCCCTATTCGGGGTAGTGGGTGGACAAAGGCAGGGTATAAAACTCCCCCATCCTATTCGTGCATATATGCATAACGTACACATATATATATATATATATATATATATATATATATATATATATATATATATATATATATATATATATATAATTTATTGCGTAACACATAGCGGCATTGCAGATAGAACGGTCGCAATGCCACAATCGGTATAAAATCTTATGAAACAGGTCAAACGACATTCAAGTGAGCCTAGGTCATAGTAAACAATAGTGCAAGAGAAAACATAGTGCAGATATCTGCCTCAGCAGGTCGTGCATAACTAAAGTGGAGTATACCTGACAGGTCGCTCCCTCTCTCTGGGTCCCACAGAGGATACCCCCCCGCCCTCCCATGTCCACATGCAGATGTAAAAGTTCATTGCCTCTGCTGGTCCTAGTGGCAATCTTCTCAGTAAAGTCCAGCATACACCAGGGATGTGACATCCCATTCCCGGCCATCAAATCCCCCACCCCCAAAAACAGCACCTTAACAGTTCTAGGTTCGTGGGGTGTAGCAGATGTTTCCGTAGTTGGCTGGGGGTCTCCGTTAATCGGGCCTCCCCACCCCCACCCCAGCAGCAGCCCACCCCCCCGCCCCTACACCCGAGGCCTCCATGATGTTTTCGTGGAGCTCATCTTCCATGTTATCTCGCAGCTTGATCGTACCCCTCAATAACTCAGTAAGGGGGATATGTAAGGCAGCTGCGATCGGTCGACCACCCGGTGAACCAGTGGGCGCGGGTGGCAGGGGTGAGAGAGCCCCCCGCGTCGCTCTTGCTGAGGAAGTTGCGCCTGGATAGTTTCAGGGGCCGTGATCCTCTATGGGGGGGGTGAGGGGAGAGTGCCGCAGGTCGGGCCTCCGTATCATGGTGCGGTAATGGTCGCGGTGGCTAGGTGAGGGTGAGGGTGTGTGGGTAAGGCAAGCGTGAGGGCTCCGTGGGCATAGGTGCGTGGGGTCAGAGAAGGGGAGACATGGCCCAGGGACTACTCACGTGACTCCTCCTGTGATGCCGATCGATTTTTCCGTGGTGTTGGCGGGGTGGCTGTGGGCCGCGACGAGCTGAGGGTCCAGATCTTCCGGGCGTTCTCGGGAAAAGTTGTAGCCAGTTGGGTACCCGGATGGGCTCTGCCTCCAGGAAGCGGAATAGCTCCGGGCGGTCCGCCGGCGTCTGCAGGGTGAAGGATCCTCGGTCGCTCCGGAAGGTCACCAACAGCGGGTATCCCCATCTGTAGGTCAGGTTCTTCTGTCTGGCCAGGTCAAGGAGAGGGCAGAGCAGGGCCCTGTGACGCAGCGTCACTCTGGAGAGATCCGGCAGGATCTTGATCCGAGTGCCCGCATGGTCTGCCTCTCCATAGTCCCAGGCTCTCCTGAGGATCGCCTCCTTTTGGGCATAGCGGTGTAGCCTGCAGATGACGTCACGCGGCCTCTCCGGGTCAGTCGGCCTTGGTCCCAAGGCCCTGTGCACCCGATCAAGGGTGATCTGCTCCTCCGGTTCCCCCAACACCGCTCTAAACAACTCAGTAACCGTCTCAACGAGGTTTTCGCCATCAGCTCCCTCTGGCATCCCCCGCAGCCGCAGATTATTGCGGCGGCTGCGGTCTTCAACATCCTCCAGGTGGAGCTGCAGGTCCACGGCTTCGTCGCGGTGGAGGTCTCGGGAGTGTTCCAGCGCTGCCACCCTGGCCTCCAAGGAGGACATAGACACCTCTCCGGACGTCACCCGCTCTGCTAACGTGGAGACCTCCCCGCGGACTTCCTGGATGTCCCTGTTGTGGGTTTCCTCCAGGCGGAGGATAAGGGACTCGATATCCGAGCGCGTCGGGAGGGCCTCAATGTCCGCACGTGTCGGCAGGGCTAGCAGCAGGGACCTGATCTCCTGGTCCTGCATCTCTGCGCCGGTCTGCTGATCTTCGGGTGTCGTGTCAGAGGCGGCTCGATGTGGTTCCAGGGGTGCCACTGGTTGTTCGTCAGGAGGTAAGCCGGGGTCCGTAGTTAGAGTATGGGCCTCACGCTGGGGTCCGTTTCCTAAGCCACGTGGAGCAGTTGCCTTTGCTCCGGGGGATTTTGCCCTGTAAGTTGCAGAAATACTTGGAGATTCCTCCCGATTTCACCTTGGATGGTGTCTTGCCAGTTGTTGCCCTGGTGCTATACCTTTTTGCTGGGTGCATGCCGGTATTTAGCTGTGTTTTTGCTGGTTTTGGGGACTTTCGGCCGGGAGCTCAGATAGAAAGCAGGAAAATAAATGCTGGCTGTTGCAAATTTTTATGCTACATGACATTTGCACAGCCGTTAAATGCAAAATGGCCACGCACGGCATGGAGCAAGACGTGTTTCAGCTAGCTCTGCCGGGAATTTTACACCATCATTCTGATATTTTTTGTTCAATAAGTTTTTTTTTTTATTGTAAAAAAAAAAAAAGTAAAATAACATAACAGAGAAAATAAATTCAAGCAGGTACAAACAGACATGTATGAATGTAAAACAAACAGGTCCCACCAAAGGGTGTTATAAAGCCACAGTAACCAACAGTTTAGAGAATAACGACATAAATGAACCTCTTTAGACAAAAGCAGAGCAGAGGCCCAGATTCTTAAGAACAACCACACAACAGTTACGTAAAGTAGTTAACCTCTGCGAGAGCTTCAGGAAAGCTATTGCATCATTTTCCTTACACAACTCACTCCTTGTATATTATCTGAGTGAGTACGTCCCCAGACACTGGGGCCTGTCTAATGAGCATACAACCAGAAAACTAAAACCCAAGTCAAAGTACCTTCAATAAAGAAATCTAAAGAAACAAAAAGGGGTAGAGAAAGAGGGATGAGGGGGGGAAATGAGGGGAAAGGGAAGAGTGCCAACCCGAACAAGCATGCATAGTCAAGCAACATACTAAAACCTTCCAGACCTAATTAACCGTTCTGGGCCATAATATCAGCATATGCAGTTGTATACTTAAAAGCGAACCAACAGGACCACATTTTATTTGCCAAATCTGACTTATTTCGTAGTTTTAAGTGTGCTGGTTTCCATTTGGTAAAAAAGATCTACACGGGTCAGCCAGTCCCTAATCCCAGGAATTGCTTGGCGCTTCCAAAATCTCCGGATGAGGGATTTGGCAGAGTTTAAAAGATGGGGCGTTACACTTTTCTTATAAGATCCTATTGGTTCACTCGTGCAATGTAGAAGTACGACCCAGGGGTCAGCCGGAACTGCGACCCCCTGGATCTCTTGATCCAATGTAGAACTTCAACCTAGTAAGGTTTGATAAGGGGACAAAACCACCACACGTGAGCATGTGACCCAAGTTGACCACACCCCCTTCAACACAGATTAGAAACATCAGGGAAAGATTTGTGAAGGACCACAGGCGTGTAATGCCACCAAGTCAGTAGCTTGTAGTTAACCTCCGCTGCTGAGGGGATGGCTGAAACATGTGCCAACTGAAGAATAGTAGAACGTTGAGTGTCCGAAAAGGAGGTTTGGAATTCCACTTCCCACTTGGCAAGAAACAACGGTTTGGCATCAGGAGGTAAGGATAGCAAAGCGCTGTAGAAGCCTGACACGGGTTTGACAGGTGGCTGGGTCCCAACAAGTAAACTTTCCACCGGGTTCAGATCCGAGTTCGATCTGAGAGGCCGAGGTAATGATTTGACAAACATCGTCAACTGGTGATGCTTCCACTGGTCCATGAAAGATGGAGGTGAGTTTGTGATCAGGTCAGAGAGGGGCCGAACCCTATGAGGCGTGGTTACTTGGTGGAGTAAAAGAGGAGTGACCGAAAGCCAAGTGCTGTATGTGGGATCCATATTACCCGGAGGGAAGAAGTCATGACCCGTCAACTGCATCAGAGGGGAATTGTAGTGCCACTTCTGTCGTTTACACAATGAGTCCCACAATGCAAAAGTCGATCTAGTAAGTGGGGAGGTAGTGGGGAAGGAGCTTACGAAATTTACTTGGTATCCAAATAAGTGGGAACAGATCAACCCCACTCATATCTATTTCAAGCTGCACCCAGAGTTTCGAGGTTTTGTGGAATTTCCAGTCCGAGATGCGATTCAACACAATAGCTGAAAAATAACGTTTAAGGTCCGGGAGCGCTAGGCCCCCAGCACATTTAGCTTGATTCAACGTAAGAGAAGCAATCTTAGGGCGCTTCCGGTTCCACACATATTTACATATCAGTGAACTTTAAAAATCCCGAAGGAATCTTGTAGGGGATCATCTGGAAAAGAAAGAGCAGCCTGGGCAAAATATTCATTTTCACCACACCAATACGACCCAACCAGGTGTGAGCCAGCTGTGTCCGTTTTTGCAAATCAGCTCTGATGGAATTGAGTAAGGGGATATAGTTCTTCCGAAACAGGGAGGCGGGATTTGCGGTAAGATATATTCCTAGGTACTTTAGGGAAGTGGACTGCCAACTAAAGGGAAAGGACGACTTTAGCAACACTGCCATGCTAGGGTGGACCGAGATGTTCAGAATTTCGGATTTGGACAGGTTAATCTTAAAATTCGAAAGGGCGCCGAATTTCGCAAAGGCGTCCATAAGGTTCAGGAGAGTAACAAGGGGATGTTGAACATAAAATAATATGTCGACTGCATATGCTGCATATTTATGTTCCCTGGAACCCAGGGTCAGACCTCGAATATTTGGGTCGTTGCGCACCGTTGCCAGAAATGGTTCTAAGGATAGAGCAAATAAAATGGGTGACAAGGGGCAACCCTTTCGGGTACCATTATACAGGGTGAAAGGATCACTCAAAGTGCCATTAATCGGTAGTTGCGCTGTGGGGCACTGGTAAAGCGCTGAGATTCGGTAAAGCATATTAGCACCCAGACTGAGGTGGGCCAGCGTGTACATCAGGTACCCCCAGTCTACCCTGTCAAAAGCTTTTTCCGCATCCGTGAAAAGCAGAAGGGTGGTCCGGGGGGATCCCTGCACATGGGAAATCAAGGAGAGCGTGCGGAGGGAATTATCTCTCGCCTCTCTCTCCGGGATGAAACCAGTCTGGCTTTCAGATACCCAACGCGGGAGTAGGGGTAAAGGTCTAAGCGCTATCGCTTTTGCGTAGATTTTAGCATCCAGATTTAATAAAGAGATCGGGCGGTAGCTGCCGCACAAACTCTGGTCTTTCCCGTGCTTAGGAAGCACCGTAATATGCGCATGTAGAGTCTCTTGGCGGAAACTCATTCCATCAGAAGCCGAGTTAGCATATAATGTCAAAAACTGCAGTAGAGTGTCCGCAAAAGTGCTGAAATAAGTCACCGTCAACCCATCCGGTCCCGGGGCTTTGCCCCCAGCCATAGACTTAAGGATGACGGCAAACTCCGAGGAAGTAAATTCCGCCTCTAGAGACTCCATCGCAGTCGAGGACAGTTTTGGGAGTTTGGCATGTGTGAGATATTTGCGGATAAAGGAGGCTTTATCTATCCCCGTCGCAACAGATTGATTGACATGATAAAGCTGTTGATAAAAGTCACAAAATTCTTTCGCAATTTTGTTAGTCTTATACAACAGAACCTCCGAGGGTGCTTTAATTTTAGATATAAATTAGGCTGCTTTTTTCTGTTGGAGTGAGCGAGCTAGGAGGCGACTGAGTTTATTGCCCCACTTGTAGTAACGCTGAGACACCAATCTCATCCGGGACGTGTGCTCAGTGTGGAAGAGGGCCTTCAAGTCCTCCCGTTTCTGCGTAAGGGAATGAAAGACTGAGGGGGAGTTAGATATTTTATGACTTTTCTCTAGCTTGCCGTTTTTCTCAATCAGACGGGCTTGCTGAGTCGTCCTTTCCCTCTTCTTCCTAGAGCCCAGCTCCATGAGCTTGCCGCGAATATGAGCCTTATGGGCTTCCCACAGCACTCCTGGAGACATGTCCGGAGTTTTATTCTCCCTAAAGTAAACTGCCAGACTAGACTCGATTTCCTTCACATCAATCCCATCCGAGATAAGAGAATCATTCAATTTCCAATTGGTGGATTTAACAGGCAAAGAGGGCACATGCAACCGCAGACAGAGCGGGGCATGATCTGAAATAGTAGAGACTTCAATCCGGGAGCTCAAGAGAAGCTCCAGGTAATGATGGCTAATAAAAAAATAGTCTATTCTCGAATGAGATTGATGGAGGCGCGAATAATAAGTGAAATCCTTCTCCCGAGGGTGCATTATCCTCCAGGCATCCATCAATTGGGCCTCCAAGAGCCGTCTGCGGATAAACGCCAGCCTCCTGTACAGAATGCAAGAGTTTCCCTGCAAGGTATCAAGATGGGGATCCAAAGGGACATTAAAATCTCCTGCTAGAACAATGCACCCCCTAGCGAAGTCTCGTTTAATTAGCGTGTCAGACAAAAAACTCGCTTGTCCCTGGTTTGGAGCAAAAGTTAGCAAATGTGCATGAAAGGTTGCCCAGACTGCCCTTCAAAAATAAAAATCGACCAGATGGATCCGAAAAAGTGTCCTCCAAAATAAAAGAAGACCCCTTCCAGAAAACAATAGCCACGCCCTTCGCTTTCCCCACATCCGAGAGGCTATAAAACCAAGTGGGAAAGAGGTGATCATAAAGTTTAACCCCCGTAGTATGCGTAAGGTGGGTTTCTTGTAGGAACACCACATCTCCCTGTAGCCTCATAAGCTCCCTAAAGAGCGTATGCCATTTACCAGGGGGCATGAAGTCCCCGCACATTCAAAGAGATTAAATTAAGCGAGGCCATTGGCTCCGGATGAGAAACTAACAAAACACCTATAGCTTGACAGGTTGGCTAAATAAGCGGGCTAAGGGGGAGGGGAGAGGGGGGGAGGTAGCAAAGGGAGAGATAAAGAGTGAGAAAGAAAAAGGAGGAAAGAGAGAGAGAAGACAAAAACACAAAAAATAAAACCAAAGGACATTAGTTCTACCATCTAATGCACGCAAACTAGTGCAGTGCAAAACCCGAGACATGGGGCGCGACCCCCCCCAGAGCAGGCCAAACCAATCGGGCCAACCGCTCCATGAAGCCGCCCCCCCCCGACATCCCGGGGCACAGGGGGAGGCCGTCATCGGAGCCGGACAGTTCATGACCACAAAGGACATACACCATCCGCAGAGTCTGGCGCCGACACCTGCGTTCTAGACCAACATGCAGCATTTCTTACACTAGACGTGTAGGCCAGAAAATGCGGGTACGTCTCAGAAAAATTTGCCCGTGACCTAAGCGACTCCGTACAGGCGCAAGAGTGCGGCCACCAAATAGGATGTAGGAAACATTTAAACCTTAAATATGCAGTGAACATACAGCTTAAGAAACCTGTAAATAAACTATTAGTCACACAGTCAAACAAAAACAGCAGACAATTGCCCAACGAATACTTGCACCATAGCAGCTTGTGTCACAACCCGGTCACAGATCAAACCACTCGCAGCAGTGGATTAGATCAGTCCACCTGAGAGCCAACACCCAGGGATGCCGAGCGACGCTTCTTTGAAACCTTCTGCCAATTCCCATCAGAGAGAGGAGAATGAGCTGGTATGCGATCCTGCCAACCTGGCAATTCAGGTGGAACAATGTTGAGGTCCATGCAGAATGTCTCTAGTTCCTCTGGGAAGCGAAGCACTGCCGTTTTCCCATCCCTATTAGCGATGAGAGCTGATGGAAATCCCCACCTGTAGGTAATGGAAGCCTCCCTAAGTTTCTCTAAGTGGCTTCAGGGCTCTCCGGCGCTCCAGAGTTTCTCTGGCCAGGTCGGGGAAAAAAGAGAGGGTCACGCCATCAAACTCTAGCGAGGCCGCTTCCTTCGCCCTACGCATGATTAATTCCTTTTCTTCAAAGTAGTGCACTCTGCAAATAACATCCCTGGGGACATCAGAGGACAGGTTGCGAGGGTGCGGTGAACTCTGGCCAGTTTCAAGGGATGATCCGCCGGGTTGCCCAGTAAGCCGTTGAAGATTCCCTGTATGGAGGGCACCAAATCTTCGTCTCTTGTCGCCTCCGGTAACCCTCTGATGCGTATATTGTTCCGGATTTCCTGGTCCTCGATCTTGTATAATGCCATTCTGTGGGCGATTGCCAGTTTGCGAGTTGTGGCCTGTAAGTCCCTGATGGCCACCGCGTGTCTGTCAAGCCGCAGCTCCGAATCTTCCACGCGTTCAAGGACTTGGGCGAGATCAGTGCGCACAGCCGAGACCTTCTTGATTGTCCTTTCCAAGCTCAAAAGCATAGAAGCAAGGTCCGCGGTTGTAGGTAAGTTCTTGGAGCCCGCAGATCCCGATCGTTCTAACCGGACTCCCCTCGCCGTCGGAGCCGCCGGAGGACACTGGGGAAAGGCCCCTGTTTTCAGGCCGGGGGCGGAGCCCGCGCCCGAACCACCAGGCGAACGGCCCAGGCCATCCGAGTCAGGGAAATCCTCCCGGTTCTGCTGCGAGAAACCTCTTAATAGAGTTGTTGGAGGGTCCCTTTTTAGGCAGAGTCTTTCCAGATCTCTTCCCCCATACCTGCCATGTAGATGTGAGCGGAAAATGCTGCTTCAAAACACAAAATTACACGGTGCCAATGCTGGAGCTCACATGAGACACGTCCTCACTGTCTCATGTCCAAGCCACACCCCTACCTTCATCCTGATATCACCGGCATCCTCCCTCGCTGAGACCCGGGACACATTGCATCAACTGCCACTGCCCTCCTGCTATCTCTGGCTGGGGATTTTTCTTGATCCACCATGTCTAAGCGTGGGCTGGGACTCAGAGCACCTCCTGACACCCCCGGCCATGATGGCGGCCTGTCGCCCTGCCCAGCGAAGGAGGCAGCTCAGCACCACTTAACCGGGAACAATGTCCTCAAGGATCCTCTGCCATCCCAGATGCCTGACCCTGATTAGGAGTTTATGGGGGCAGGCTTGGAATCCCCGATCTGCTGGCAGGCTCTCCGCCCTCCTTAACTGTGAGTACCCTGCCCCATGCTTCAAATATGGCCGCCATATCGCAGCGATATAGGTCAGATCCTGAATCCATGCTGAGTGATATTTTAACTGTGGTTAGATCTTGCAGTTCATTTATTGCAGATATGACTGGGAAAGTAAAGGGCATGAAAGTGGAGATTTCCCTAAAAAGACATGATATGCAGAAATTGTGGGAACGCATGTCTGCCCTGGAAGGCTGCCTTAGTACCCTAGAAGATGACCGGCAACCCCTGCAGAGAGATATCGGATTTGTGCAATGTGTGGCCTCTACTAATGCAGCCAGATTAGAGGACATGGAGAATCGCTTATGCAGAAATAACGTGCGAGCGGTGGGCATCCTTGAACGGGCAGAGGGCAAGAATCCGGTGGCTTTCATTGAGGCCTGTCTAACAGATACCTTTTGGCCAAGATGCATTATTTTCCATGTTTGCAGTAGAAAGGGCCCATCAAGTTCCCTCCCCACGCATCCCTTTCTGTTTCACCTCCTGGATTACAATAATTGAGATGTCATTCTGTCTAAAGCTAGGACAGCTGGAATCCTACAGGTGGACAACGCAAATGTGTCTATTCCCAGGTTTCTCGGCAGAGGTGCAGAGGCAGAGATCCAAATTTATGGATATAAAGAAAAGTCTACGGGCTCTCAATGTCCAATATTTTATGCTATATCCTGCGAAATTGAAGGTTATTGCCAATGAAAACTCTTGCACTTCTTTGAAAATCCTTCAGCTGTGAACTGGCTAAACAGAGAGGAGCGGCTTTTGGCACAACATCCTCCATAGGAGCAGTGACATGTTCCCTCTGCTAACCCTTTGGTCCACAAGTGCCCTGTTGCCATCTAGCAAACTGGCTGGGAAGGTTTTGACAGTTTTTGTTACCCCCCCCCCCTGCACAAGATTTTTACATATTCATGCTCTTGTGTCTATAAAGCACTGATGTTTCTAAAGTTCTAATTCCTTAAAGGGGTTGTAAAGGTAAACAAAACAAAAAAATCCCTAAATAGCTTCCTTTTACCATACAGTCCTCCTTCACTTACCTCATCCTTTGATTTTGCTTTTAAATGTCCTTATTTCTTCTGAGAAATCCTCACTTCCTGTTCTTCTGCCTGTAACTCCACACAGTAAAGCAAGGCTTTCTCCCTGGTGTGGAGTGTTGTGCTCGCCCCTCTCTTCAGGGGGCGAGCAGGAGAGTCAGGACGCCCACACAGCTCCTTTATCTGCAACGTAGAGAGCATCCTGACTCTCCTGCTCGCCTCCTCCCCCCTCAAGGGAGGGGGGCGAGCACAACACTCCACACCAGGGAGAAAGCCTCACATTACTGTGTGGAGTTACAGGCAGAAGAACAGGAAGTGAGGATTTCTCAGAAGAAAGGACATTTAAAAGTAAAATCGAAGGATGAGGTGAGTGGAGGACTGCACTAAGGTAAAGGAAGCCATTTTAGGGAAAAACATTGTCTCTGTGCCTCGAGGGTTCCACATGAGCGCCCCCCCCCCCCTGAGAATGACCCTGCAAGGACTCTAGCCCCTTATTGTTTGGTAGTTTGGGTTTTAACAAGCTGGATGCCATCAGTAGAAAGGTGGCGGAGGCCATGTTGGTACACACCGCACTGCTCAGTACTAAACCTTTTAGGCTTTCAAAATTAAACATCAAAACAGCAACACAGATGTCAATATACTATATTTATATACTCGCTTTATCGCTAAAATTACTCAAATTTAAGACCTAGCTACAGTTGTATTCAAAATTATTCAACCCCCACTGAAATTGATTGTTTTGGCCAGTTTGACATTGATTTTGATCATTCAGTCATCCTGCTTACAATTAAAAAAAAGAGGCATGTGTAGGTCAGACAAATATAACATAACATTTAGAATGAAATAACCACAAATGTCTTTTCTGTGCTCACATCATTATCCGTTTTATTCAACCCCCAAGTGACTATCAATCTTAGTACTTAGTACAACATCCTTTTACAGTTCTAACAGCTTTTAAACGTGAAGCATAGCTTGACACAAGTGTCTTGCAGCGATCTACGGGTATCTTCGTCCATTCGTCATGGGCAAAAGCCTCCAGTTCAATCACATTCTTAGGCTTGCGCACTGCAACTGCTTTCTTTAAGTCCCACCAGAGGTTCTCAATCGGATTTAAGTCTGGTGACTGCGATGGCCACTCCAAAATGTTCCAGCCTTTAACCTGCAACCATGCTCTAGTGGACTTGGAGGTATGCTTGGGATCATTGTCCTGTTGAAAGGTCCAACGTCTCCGAAAGCCTCAGGTTTGTGACGGACTGCATCACATTGTCATCCAATATCTCCTGGTACTGAAGAGAATTCATGGTACCTTGCACATGCTGAAGCTTTCCTGTACCTGCAGAAGCAAAACAGCCCCAAAACATGATTGACCCCCCGCCATGCTTCACAGTAGGCAAGGTGTTCTTTTCATCATAGGCCTTGTTCTCCAAACATTGCGTTGATCCATGGGCCCAAAGAGTTCTAATTTTGTTTCATCAGTCAACAGAACACAATCCCAACATCTCTGTGGTTTGTCCACATGACTTTTGGCATACTGCAGTCGATTCTTCATATTCTTTGGAGACAGCAAGGGGGTGCGCCTGGGAGTTCTGGCATGGAGGCCTTCATTACGCAGTGTGCACCTTATTGTCTGAGCAGAAACTTCAGTACCCACATCTGACTAATCTTTTCTCAGTTGCTCAGCAGTCACACGGGGACTTTTCTCCACTCTACGCTTCAGGTAGCGCACAGCAGTCGAAGTCAGCATCTTCTTTCTGCCACGACCAGGTAGCGTTTCAACAGTGCCCATTGCCTTGAATTTGCGGATGATGCTTCCTATGGTGTCTCTTGGTAGGTCTAACATCTTTGCAATCTTCTTATAGCCATTGCCCTTCCTGTGAAGAGTAATCACCTCTTCTCTGGTCTTCCTGGACCATTCTCTTGACTTCACCATGTTTGCAACCACATCAGTAAATGTCTAGAAGGTGCTGAGTATCAGTCATTTTAAAGCTGCCTAATTGGTGCTTATTAGGCTTTATTGCTGCTCCCTGACATCCACAGGTGTTTTCAGTACCTGATTGAAAACACTTAAATGAACCTCTGTTCTTCAGAGTGGTAGTCTTTAAGGGGTTGAATAATTGTGTAAATGAAGAATTCACAAAAGAAACATTTACTACTGTATTACAAAACCAATTGATGTCATTTTAGTTGCATATGGTTCTTTAAGAAGTCCTTGTAGGATTTCATTCTGAATACAATTACAAATGTTTACTAAATTCCCTAAAACCCTTTACAGCATTGGGGGGTTGAATAATTTTGAACAAAACTGTAGGTGTAGTAAGATGTCTGCTTCCGCTGTTGTTGAACAATCTGATGAGCTTTGTTGGTAGTGAAGTGGAGAAGTGTGTGGAACGCATAGCGCATGTGCAGCAAGTATTTTTTGGTCGGAACGTCACTTCCGTTACTCAATCTGATGGGTAGCGGTAACCTGATAGAACAACGCCTCCAACTCCCTCGCGCAATGTCTCTTCATTCCTGGAGGAGAGCTGAAGAGCTGGAGGTATTGGATTAAGCATCAGAGCATTTGCACGAGTACAAGTACTGGTGCAAATGCTCAGTATCGGCATTGATACTAGTATTGGTATCGATGCAACCTACCCCCTGTCAGTGCAAATTAATATCGGCTGGTTTAGTCGCAACTGATGGCCTATAAAAAGGTGTCTCTTTACCAAGAAACATCTCATGATGGGTAAAAGCAAAGTGCTCTCTCAAGACCTTTGCAACCTTATTGTTGCAAAACATACCGATGGCATTGGTTACAGAAGGATTTCTAAACTTCTGAATGTTCCAGTGAGCACTGCTGGGGCCATAATCGGGAAGTGAAAAGACCAACATTTCTAACAGAGGAGTGAAAACAATTATCAGAAGTTGTCCAAGAGCTTAGGAAAAACCTGGATTTAATAGATTATTTATAAAGTAGACTACAACAATGTTTCTTAACTCCAGTCGTCAAGTACCCCCAACAGGTCATGTTTTCAGGATTTCCCTCAGATGAAGCTATGGTAATTACTAAGACAGTGAAACTGATCAAATCACCTGTAAAAAATAATGGAAAGCCTGAAAACTTGATCTGTTGGGGGTACTTGAGGACTGGAGAATCATTGGACTATAATATCTGACTGTCCCATGTAGCATCTGTATAAAGCTCCCTTGTGCAACTTGTTATGCAACTTTAACCACTTGCCGCCCGCCAATGACAGATTGACGTCGGCAAAGTGGTTGTAGAATCCTGACTGGACGTCATATGACGTACTCGGGATTCTGAGCCGCTGCGCGCCCCCGGGGGCGCGCATCGCGGCGATCGTTGTTGCAGGGTGTCAGTCTGACACCCCGCAACACCGATCAAGGTAAAGAGTCTCTCACGGAGACTCTTTACCACGTGATCAGCTGTGTCCAATCACCGCTGATCACGATGTAAATAGGAAAAGCCGGTAATCGGCTTTTCCTCACTCGCGTCTGTCAGACGCGAGTAGAGGAGAGCCGATCGGCTGCTCCTGTGACAGGGGGGGGTTTGTGCTGATCGATTATCAGCACATCCCCCAGAGGATGCCCACTGGACCACCAGGGATGCCCACTAGACCACCAGGGATTTAAAAAAAAAGTATGCCACCCTAGACCATCAGGGATGAGGAGGACACAAAAAATGGATGCCAATCAGTGCTGCAATGGATGCCAATCAGTGCCCACAATGGGCATCACTGGCAGGCATTGTTTGGCACTGATTGGCATCCATTAGTACAACACATACGATTATGCCCATCCGTGCCACCTATCAGTGCCCATCCATGCCGCCTATCAGTGCCCATATGTGCCCAGCCGTGCCGCCTATCCGTGCCCAGCCATGCCGCCTATCTGTGCCACCCATCCGTGCCGCCTATCCAAGCCCATCCATGCCACCTATCCGTGCCGCCCATCAGTGCCGCATATTAGTGCCCATCAATGCCACCACATCAGTGCCACCTCATCGGTGCCCATCAGTGCTGCCTTATCAGTGCCAGTCAGTGCAGTACTATTAGTGCCCATCAGTGAAGGAGAAAACTTACTTATTTACAATGTTTTATAACAGAAACCAAAAAAAACGTATTTTTTCAAAATTTCCGGTCATTTTTTAATTTTTTTTGAAGAAAATAAATATCCCAGAGGTGATCAAATACCACCAAAAGAAAGCTCTATTTGTGGGTATAAAATGATAAAAATGTAGTTTGGGTACAGTGTAGCATGACCACGCAATTGTCATTCAAAGTGCAACAGCACTGAAAGCTAAAAATTGGTCTGGGCGGGAAGGTGTATAAGTGCCCTGTATGGAAGTGGTTAAAGATCAAAGTTGCATGACAAGTCGTTTTCCAATGATGACCATTCTGTATGCAGCGACTTCAAAGTAGTTCATGCACTACTTTGGTCCGACTTCCGTGCAACATGAGGGCCATAGACTTCAATGTTAACCCTCAAAAGTTGCATGAAAGTTGTACCTGAATGTTATACAAGGCAACAGTTGCCAAAGTTGGGGCAACTTTAAAGTTGCACAAGTGTGAATAAAACCTTACTGCTGATTTTTTTAGCATATTGACACAAGTATGTTCGCAATTTAAATATAAGCAAGCTGTTTTATTTTTTTCAGAGTGAATGGGAGAAACGGGAACGCATTGAGGCACAAAGAAAAAAGCAAAGGGAACTCATTGTTCAGCTCAAAAACCAGCTGGATGATTTAGAACATTTTGCTTACCAAGAAGGAAATTATGATTCTCTGCCACAGTCCATGGTCATGGAGAAACAACGGGTACATATATCATTTTTTTATTTTTATTAACCCCTTAAAATCCAAGTTGTGTAATTTAGGCACCTATAGCTTTAACTGTATTTCTAGCTCGTATGATAAAAATTAAAAGATCGTTCTAGGGCTGCAACGAACGATTATTTTCATAATCGCTTAGATGGTCGATTATTGTTTCGATTTAATCGGTTAATAACCTTAAAAAAAAAAAGTTAATTTTGCTGCGATTTGCATTTTTACATATTTTTTGGGCCAGTTTGTTGTTGGGCAGATTAAAAAACACCAATTGCTGCAAAAACGCATTACATGCTTCTCTGCAGCTTCTCCATTGAAGTATATTGAACCAAAAAAAGCTGCATTTTGCGTAAAAAGAAAAAAAAAGTCCCTGCCCTTTCCAATAATGCAGCAGCTGAAAAAATCGTGTATGTGAACGTGTCCCATAGGAAACCATGTAAATGAACTTTAGTGTGTTTCTGCAAAAAGCACCAAATTACACATAGGTGTTACCCAGGCCTGAGAGGTTTAGTAACATAATGGGGTTAAAAAAAAAAAATTGTACAAAGAGCAAATAATCGCTACTGTAAGGGGTTCATGTTTTACTGTGGGACAGTGAAAGTAATATTTACAGTAGCGATTTTCTCTTTTTGTACTATAAAGGGCCAATTTTAGTTATTTTTAACCAGTTAATCGATTATGAAAAGAGTAATCGATTAATTTCATAATCGATTCGTTGTCGATTAATCGATTGGTTGTTTCGGCCCTAGATGGTTCCCTAGTATACAAAGTATGTCTATTAAATAACGAGACTGATTAAATAACTTGCCTTTTATTTAATGCTTGTCCCCTTCAATATATTCTCCGTTTGCACTAATACATTGCTGCAGTCTTGTTTTCCACTGACAGCCATGACTAAGCACTGACTGTAAGTGCGAAACGCGTCTGCCATACTGTATCTTGTTGGTTTGCAGTGACTGTTTGTGCAGTTGAAAAATAAAAAGACCACTTTTTTAAGTGATTTTGGAGTGCGGCTGTCCAGTTCTCGTCCATTTATCTGCTTGTTTTCCACTGGTCGAAGGCATGGAGAAAAAACATTTCTGTCAGCTGTTTCAACATATCCGCTGTTTTCTTCTTTACAGCATCAACGGACTCAAAACGTGTCCCTTTTTTAAGCACCGATTTTAACTTTTGGGAAAAGATAAAGTAGCATGGTGCTAAATCGGGCAAATATGGAGGATGTTTAAGTGTAGTAATGTGCTTGACGTTCAAAAACTGCTTTTACAGAAAGTGCTGTTTGAGCAGGCGCATTGTCCTGGTGAAGAATGAAACCATTTTCCCACAGTTGCGGCCATTTTTTTCTGATTTTCTCTCAGCTTCTCTCAAACTTCCTTATAAAAATTCTGGTTAACTGTTGTGCCTTCTGAAACCCATTCTTTCAAAATTACACCCTAGATATTGAAAAACACAATGAGCATTCAGCTATCATTCGAACACTGAGTCGGCGGTCTTTTCAAACAATCTGGCAGATTTTTTTGTTCCCACATTTTCTTTGGGTCTTGAAGTGCAAGGTCATCCAGGACGTTCATCATCTTCGACATTCTCATGTCCCTCGCTGCATCTTTTGTGCCACTCAAACGCGTGTGCGAGACTGGCTGTCATTCCCATAAGCTGTAGTAAGCATTTAAAAACATTCTGTTGGTGTTTTGTGCAATTTTCCAAAAAAATTCAAATTGACACGTTCAACTTTAAACTTTTTTTTCTTTATCGTACATCACGGGACACAGAGCAGCATAGCCATTACTATGTGGGTTATAGAGTCTACCTTCAGGTGATGGACACTGGCACGCCCAGACAGGAAGTCCCCTCCCTATATAACCCCCGCCCATAATGGGAGTACCTCAGTTTTTTCGCCAGTGTCTTAGGTGTTGGTCACGTCTGAATAACTATGCCTCTATGTCCTTGGAACCTTGGCAGGCTAACCGGATCCGTTCAAAGTGCTTCATAGCCAAGGTGGACGGTACCCGGGCCCCAGTTCAGGGTTGGGGTTTTGACTATAATGCCTCTCCTTTGAGGGGCTGGATCCTGGGTTCCAGGGCTTTGTGCCAACTAGGATCAAATGTCCCTGCTGCCAGGGTGCTGTATAGGTCCAGGGGAGTGGTGTTCCTTGTCAGGACCCCGGTCCCTGAAGGTCTAGCACAATACCCACGGAGATGGGGGAAGATTGGGCCTCTTGCTTTGCAATACCCTGCAGCGTGGAGCAGTTAAGTGGGGGATCTGCGGGACTTGGTTCGACAGCAGGTCTCTCCCTGGGGGATCATGGGTCCAGCCTAGAGTATGCTCTGCATCGGCACCTGATACCACTGTCTTTTTTTTTTTTGACAGGATGGTCTGTTTTCACCCATATACCTCCCCCTGGCTGGTTATGCTAGCATGCTGCTGCTGCTGCTGCCACATGGTGCGGATGTGGGATCTCCTATGCTCCTATTTCCTAGAGAATGTAAGGTGTTACCCCATCCAGTTTAGACACCAAGTTCCACTGGGGGCTTTCTGTCATTACCTGTGTGTGTGTGTGTCGGATTCAGCTTGCTCCACGTGCTTCCTCCTCCTCGGGCGCGCGTTTGCTGTCCTCCTCTTCCTACGAGTCAGCACGGTTACGCGTGCACGCACTTCTTTAAAGGCAGACGGCGGCGTGCGGAGGGGGCGGGCAGTTTCTGAGCAGCGTCGGGGCGTTCCTCTCTTTGCTGACGTCACGGGAGAGGCGCTCATTTAAACTGCTGAAGCAGAGACAGAAGGTTGGAGGGACACAGAGCGGCAGTCATTGGACTATAGAGCTGCCAGGGAGCATCGATTCCTGAGAAGGATCCTGCTGTACTACAGTGACACCCGGTGGCGGTTTTGAGATCTGCGGGTCTGGAGCTTGCTCCACACTGACCAATTTCTTTATTGTTAGCCAGAGGGTCTCTGCAGCAGCCTGAGCAATAGTACACAGCCTTGCTTGCTCAGCGCTAGTCCAGCAGTTTAGGGCGGCAATACTCAGTAGATACTCCTCAGTGTTGCCTACCCTCCTAGTGGTTTAGGGAAGCTTAGGTTGCCTAACATTACCCTAACCTTTGTTTTCTTTATTATTGTAACTTCTTGCTGCAACAGTTAGTTGTCAGCAGGAGTACCTCAAGGTTGTGCAACGGCTCCCAAGGGCTTGGGAACAGCAAAAGCTGCTAAAAATTTTAAAAAGCAAAAGGGTTCCCCTTCGGGCTCTGAGGATCTTGGCCAGGCTCACCAGAAAGACCAGAGGTCGTCGGCCTGGATGAGCCATCAGGGTTGCTAGGTGCGGTGGCTGGCCCTATTCAACCCAATCCCGTCTATGTCATGGAGATGCTGGCTGCCACCCTGGGAGGGTTGGAACGAAGGTTGACAACTTTGATTGCAACCTCATTGCCAGAAAGAAAACAGGCTAGATCCCCGTCTCCTAGGTTTATATCCTCAGATGCGGAAGTTCTTTCTCCAGGGGAGTTGGAATTTCCAGAGGATCAAGCAGATGAAAACCTAGAGGGTTCTGATATTAAGCGGAGAGTTTGTGGATTCAGTCCCTGACGGACATGGTCCGCACTTCTTTTAAGTTGCCCCTACCAGGCCCAAAGGTCCCTGCGGTGTCCTCCTTGGGCTCCCTGAAGGCGCCATTGAGCAACGTGGTCTTTCCAGTCCACCCTCTTTTGGAGGACCTGATTTTTCAGGATTGGGTACGACCTGACAATCTTTATCCCTCCTAAAAGATTCTATGTCCTTTACCCTATGGAGGATTTTTTTTAAGAGGTGGGTGGTCCCTGCGGTGGACGCAGCCATCTCCTGCGTCAATAAGACTTTAACTTGTCCGGTAGAAAACATTCAAATGTTTAAGGACCCGGTCGATAAACGACTAGAGACTCTGCTGAAAGCTTCCTTTTCCACAGCAGGAGCAGTAGTGCAGCCTGCCGTGGCTGCTATTGGTATTTGCCAGGCCTTAAAGGACCAGGCAAAACATGTTTTAAGGGATGTTCCGGCTCGGCAAGCTCGAGAACTGGACGATCTCCCAAGAGCCCTGTGTTTTGCGGTGGATGCTATAAAGGACTCCATCCAGCAGGCTTCCCGTTTGTCGCTGTTTTTGGTGCATATGCGAAGGCTCTTGTGGTTGAAGAACTGGTCGGCCGAAACTCCATGCAAGAAGCTCTTAGCGGGTTTCCCCTTTATGGAGAAAGATTGTTTGGAGAGGACCTAGATAAATATATTCAAAAAAATATCTAGTGGAAAGAGCACTCTATTGCCTGTCAAGAAGAGGTCTCGGGGTCCCACGTTTAAAAGGCCAGCTTCACCAGCCCCAGGTCCCTCAGCCCCCAGGCAGTATCGACGGCCTCCTGGGCGACCAGGCTTTGGAAATTAGGTCTCAAGGGCAGGCCTTGTGTAGCAAGAGACCTTGGTCTCGCAAACCAACAAAGGCAGCCCCCAAATCTGCTTTATGAAGGGGCGCCCCCACTCACTCGGGTGGGGGGAAGGCTTTGGTTCTTTTCAGAAGTTTGGGAAGCCAGAGTCAGACAAGTGGGTCCTCTCCTCGGTGGCCGTAGGCTACAAGCTGGAGTTTTGGAAGTTCCCCCCTCCTCATTTTCAGAGGTCAAGCCTGCCAGGCGATTCAGTAAAGAGGGTATCTCTTCTAACAGCCTTGGATCGCCTCGTGTCCCGGGGGGTAATTGTGGAGGTACCAGCCCGGGAATGCGGGCTAGGATTCTACTCCAACCTCTCTATCATACCAAAGCCCAATGGCGACGTCAGGCCAATTTTGGACCTAAAGGATTTAAACTATTACCTAAAGATCTGCTCCTTTCGGATGAAATCCATCCGCTCTGTGGCCGCCGCCTTGCAACAAGAGGATTTTCTAGCGTCAATAGATATAAAGGACGCATACCTCCATGTACCTATATTCCCGGGCACATCACAAGTTCCTTTGATCACCGCCACTACCAATTTGTGGCCCTCCCGTTTGGGTTAGCAACGCCCCCCCGAGTATTTACAAAAATTCTAGCTCCTGTCTTAGCCAATCTAAGAACGCAGGGAGTTACAATTATGGCATATTTAGACAATCTCCTAGTCATAGATCGCTCGGCTTCCAGCCTGAATCAGGCAGTAAGTCTCAAGGTACAATACCTCGTAACTTTGGGCTGGGTCCTAAACTGGCACAAGTCGGCCTTACAACCCACGAAAAGACTAAAATATCTCGGCATGCTAGTGGACACAGAACGCCAGATGTTCCTGAGCAGGGAGAGGCCAACTATTCGCTTATGCATGCGACTGTTGGGCAAGCTAGTGGCCACTTTCGAAGCGGTGCCATACGCTCAGTTCCATACTCGGAGCTTGCAAGCAGCCATTCTATCAGCTTGGAACAAAAGAGCCCAGGCTTTGGATCTTCCCTAACCCTGTCGTCAAGGGTGCGGCAAAGTCTGTGGTTGGTCCCTCAGAACCTGCTGAAGGGAAGGTCCTTCAGTCCCATTTCCTGAAAGATAGTTACCACGGATGCCAGACTATTAGGTTGGGGGACGATCCTGGACGGATGGACCCAGCAGGGGAGATGGTCAGGGTCAGAGAGAATCCTATCCATCAATGTCTTGGAAATCAGAGCTGCACGGTTAGCCCTAGAGGCTTGGACGCAGGGGTCGCCAGTAAGAGTGCAGTCCGACAATGCCACGGCCGTGGCATATATAAACCACCAGGGGGGCACAAGGACTCGGGCCGCCCAGAGAGAGGTGAACCTGGTCCTCTCGTGGGCAGAATCTCGGCAGTGTTCATCCCCGGAGTGAACAATTTGCAGGCGGACTTCCTAAATCGCCAGCAGTTGGTCCCAGGGGAATGGTCTCTCCATCCCCAGGTCTTCCAGGATATTTGCCAGAGATTGGGGTCTCCGGATGTAGACATCATGGCATCAAGGTTCAACAACAAACTGGACAGCTTCGTGTCCCGGACAAGGGACACGTTGGCCTGCGGAACTGATACGTTGGTTTGCCCCTGGCATCAGTTTACTCTACTGTATGCCTTCCCCCCCCCCCCCGTTTCAGATGCTACCCCGCCTCCTGCGCAGGATCAGGGTGGAACACAAGCCGGTAATCCTGGTGGCTCCTGCCTGGCGGCAGCTAAATTTGACGGCCTGGCGGCTGAATCCCTAATTCTCAGGGGTAGGGGCCTGTCTAGCCAGGTAATCTCCACTCTGATTAAGGCTAGAAAGCCAGTTTCCAGGATAATCTATTACAGAGTGTGGAGTGCATACATAGCCTGGTGTGAATCGAGGGGGTGGCATCCCCGCAAATATACCATTGACAGGATTTTACAGTTCCTTCAGCTCGGGGTAGACAAAAACCTTGCAGTGAGTACTATCAAGGGGCAGGTTTCGGCCTTGTCAGTCTGGTTTCAGAGACCATTGGCTACCCACTCTCTTGTAAAAACCTTACAGGGAGTTTTACGGATTAATCCTCTGATTAGGGCCCCACTTTGTCCCTGGAACCTAAACCTTGTCCTGTCGGCTCTACAGAAACAACCTTTTGAGCCTTTAGCCGAGATTCCGTTGCTGTTACTAACTAGAAAGCTAGTGTTTTTGGTGGCTATGGCTTCTGCTAGAAGGGTGTCAGAGTTGGCAGCCCTGTCTTGTAGAGAACCATACCTCGTACTGCATAAGGACAGAGTGGTTCTACGTCCACATCCGTCTTTTCTCCCGAAGGTGATATCAAGCTTTCACCTGAACCAGGATTTGATCCTGCCGTCTTTCTTTCCAAATCCCGCCTCGTGAAAAGAAAGATTACTGCATGCCTTGGATGTGGTCCGGGCCATGAAGTTCTATCTTAAGGCCACAGAGCAGATTCGGAAAACCGACGTATTGTTCATTTTACCGGATGGTCCCAAGAAGGGTCAGGCAGCGGCAAAATCCACTATCGCTAGATGGATTAAGCAATTGATTACCCAGGCCTACGGCTTGAAGGGGGTTCCCCCTCCTTTTGTAGGTGAAGGCCCATTCTACTAGGGCCATGGGCGCCTCTTGGGCAGCACATCACCAGATCTCCATGGCTCAAGTTTGCAGGGCGGCGACTTGGTCGTCAGTCCACACGTTTACAAAGTTTTATCAATTGGACGTTAGGAGGAGCGCCGACGCAGCCTTTGGGCAGGCAGTACTGTGGGCTGCAGTATAAGATCCTCACGTCCAGGGCACCCTTAATTGTTGTTTATCTGGAATGTCTCCCTCCCCTCATTAAGCATTGCTTTGGGACATCCCACATAGTAATGGCTATGCTGCGATGTACGATAAAGAAAAACTGTTTTTTAATATACAGCTTACCTGTAAAATACTTTTCTTGGAGTACATCACGGGACACAGAGCTCCCACCCCTCTTATGGGGAATAGTTTGGGATGCATACTGCTTGCTACAAAACTGAGGTACTCCCGTTATGGGCGGGGGTTATATAGGGAGGGGACTTCCTGTCTGGGAGTGCCAGTGTCCATCACCTGAAGGTAGACTCTATAACCCACATCGTAATGGCTATGCTGCTCTGTGTCCTGTGATGTACTCCAAGAAAAGGATTTTACAGGTAAGCTGTATATAAAAATCTGTTTTTTTAGCACACTACAGAAAACACAAGCAAACTAGATGGCAACTTGCAATGAACTGAACATCATAGTGTTGCTTGTCATGCAGCTTCGAACATGTTCAACACAGCATGCAGTTATAACCAGTCCTTACTGCTTTGTATACTAGGTGGAATCGGTCTCATTATTTAAGACATACCTCGTATGTCCCTGTTATACCTTCATTTACATTCATCTATTACACATGGGGTAGAATGTTTTGACTCAATAGTTGAGGCCCAAGTGGTTACAGGGGTTGTAAAGTCAGAAGGTGTTTTATCTCAAAGCAAAGTTCTGCCCCCCCTCCAAAAATTAAAAGCCAGAAGCTACACATACTGCAGCTCCTGACTTTTAATATTGGGACACTTACCTGTCCTGGAGTCCAGCAATGTCAGCATCGCAGCTGATGTTTTCATCGGCTGTCGGGTGCTACCACTGCCATTGCCGGTAAGGGAACCCGGAAGTGAAGCTTTGAGGCTTCATGGCTCGGTCCAGGTAAGTATGACGTTTTGTTTTCATAGCTTAAAAAAAATTATACTTTACAATTTAAGTATGATTTTTGTTCTTCCTTGGAGTGGGCTTCTTACAACAATTAGTGCAAAAGCACACTGTATAGTTCTTTAACAGATAATATCGGTATTGCAGAGTCAGTGAAGACCAAACACTAAAACAAGTTTGGCTTTATTTGGAAGCTACCATGATGAAAAAGCACTTTTCAAAATTAAAGGATTTAACCATAGGCGTGCACAGCCTGTTGGATTAGGTTGTGGATTAGGGTGTGCACCCCAAAACTCAAAGCTGTGTGGGTGTGTATATATACAGAGAGACTTTTTTTTTTTTATGTAAACATAAATGTTTTTGAAATGTGTTAAAACAATTTTTAATATTTCAATACATTTTACATCTTATGGCAGAGCTGGTCAGAGGGATAAAGTGGGGGTGAGGGAGGGGGGATAAGATCAGTTGGCAATGGTGGGAGGAGGGGAATGGGATCAGTGGCAGTGCTGGGGGATGGAATGAGTGGCAGTGCTGGAGGGCATGGGATCAATGACAGTGCTGGAGAGGGGGTGGGCATGATCAGTGGCAGTACTAGGGGGTTGATGGGATCGGTGGCAGTGCTGGAGAGGGGGGTAATCGGAGGCATTACGAGGGGGTTGATGGGATCAGTGGCAGTTGGAGGGGGGGGAATGGGATCAGTGGCAGTACTGTGGTGGGATGAGTGTCAGTGGTGGGGGGGTAGTGATTAGTGTTGGTGGTGGGGATGTGGTGATCAGTGGCAGTGCTAGTGGATTGATGAGATCAGTGGCAGTGCTGGGGGGGGGTATGGAATCGGTGGCAGTGCTCGGGAGGGGGGGGATGGGATCAGTGGTATTGATGATGGTTGTGGTGGGGGGTAATGGGATCAGTGGCACTACTGGGGGGAATGGGACGAGTGGCAAGGTTGGGGGGATCATTGTCAATGCTGGGGGTTGATGGGATTAGTGGCAGTACTGGGGGGATGAGTGGTAGTGGAAGGGGAGATCAGTAGCAATGCTGGGGGGGTAGGATGAGTGGCAGTGTTGAGGGGCATGAGATTAGTGGTGGAGGGGTGGGCTCAGTGACAGTGCTTGGTGGGGGAGATGGGATGAGTGGCAATGCTGGGTGACATGGGATTAGTGGCAGTGCTGAGTGGGGGGAAATAGGATAAGTGGCAGTGCTGGGGGGCATGGCATCAGTGACCGTGTTGGGTAGGGGGATGGATGGGATCAGTGGCAGTGCTGGGTGGATGGATGGGATCGGTGACAGTGCTGGATGGGGGATGAATGGGATCGGTGGCAGTGCTGGGTGGGGGGATGGATGGAATCCATGATCGTGCTGGGTGGGGGGTATGGATGGGTTCTGGGTGGGAGGATTTATGGGATCGGTGGCAGTGCTGGTCGGGGCGATGGATGAGATCAGTGGCACTCAATTGCTCTTAGTGTGGACGCCATGCTTGCTGTGTCTCCGGCTCCCTCCAGGCTTCACGTGTCTCCTCACACAGTGGAGACCTCCTCCGCTCTTCCTACTGGATCAGATGGCTCTTCCAGTCCCCCCGGACGCCATGCCCCCATCTGCCTGCTGCTTTAAATTCAATGGGCGGAGCTGCCGAGAAGCTGGGTGGGCAGTCCTGCAGCAGTTACTTGGAACAAAGGAGTTAGGGGGAGCTGGGAGGCTGAGCCAGCAGTTCTAGTACACTAGCTGATGAAAACATATAGCACCAGGCTGGATAAGAGGGGCAGTGGGGCAGAACAACCGTTGCTCTGCATTTTCCTCCATGCAGCCCCTGAATGCTTGCTTCTCCTCTTTCTCCTGAAGGCATTAAACGACTGCAGAGTGGAAAATGCAGAGCATCGGTTGTTCTATATGCCGCCCGCTGCCCCTCTAATCCTGGTGTAGACAAGTATGTCAGGTCAATAGGGTGTGCCCAGGCACATCCGGCACCACCCCTGTGCACGCCTATAGATTTAACTCCTTTTATATACGATAAATGAAATTATGCTGATTAATTTTGATTAGTAGCCATGTTATTCTTGCACTGTATATATGACTTCTAACTTCTCCAGGTAATCATTGATGAGTTGATTAAGAAATTGGATGTTAATTTGAATGAGGACATTAGCTGCCTATCTCCAGAAGAGTTGCGGCAGAGAGTAGATGCTGCCATTGCTCAGATTGTTAACCCAGCTAGAGTGAAGGAGCAGTTGGTGGAACAGTTGAAGACTCAGATCAGAGACCTGGAGATGTTCATAAATTTTATTCAAGGTCAGTAACCTTTTTCAAAAATTTCAGGAAAATTAGATTTAAAAAAAAAGACAACCCTTGAAAACAACATTTAGCAGTGAGATCATATTTGTAAAGGTATGACTTTTACCACTTTTCAGTTTTCTGGAAATTCTTGTTTTGATAAATCCCTAACTTGGAATAAGCATGCATATACAGTAAGTGCTGTGGAATTTTCTGATTATACTGATAATCATAATTGTTCTGGGTGAGTAGCCAAACATATTTACCCCATCAAGTCAGCAGAACAGCCAAGTAATTGGTAGCATTTCTAGTCTCTTGAGTAGAGGCCTGTGCAAGTCTAATGCCCCGAACACATGGTCAGAATTTCCGCCAGCAAAAGTCCGATGTGTGCTTTTCGTTGGAAATTCTGACCGTGTGTATGCTCCATCCGACTTTTGCTGACGGAATTTCCGCCAGCAAAAGTTAGAGCAGGTTCTCATTTTTTCCGACGTATGCTTTCCCGACGCGCAAAAAAAACTTGCATGCTCAGAATCGAGTACGAGATGGGAGCGCTCTGTATGGTGAAACTAGCATTCGTAATGGAGGTGGCACATTTGTCACGCTGCAAATTCTGGGATCTTTTACTGCAGCGCATTCTTTTGTTCTTTATAATGCTAGAACAATGAAGCTGTTTTGCTGCTGATATTCACATAGAGTTCAGACAAACTTATTTCTTTATCATTTCTCGTGATCTCTTGAACAATCCTTCTTCTTTTTTTTTTTTTTTTTTTTTTTTTTTTTTTTTTATGGAGCCAGATCTCCATAATGATGCTTAGAATAGTTTTTTTATAGTCCTATTTTTTTTTTCTTTTATCCAGATCTTCTGTTTTTTTTTTATTGATTTTAAAATAATTTTCTAGTGATCTTTATTATTATTATTATATTATTTATTTTTTTGTGTCAAGTTACCACAATTACATGTTGTTTTTTTTTTTTTTTTTTTTTTTAACCTCAAGGAGGTTGGTGTCCTTTTTTAATTTGACATTGTATTTTTGAAATGTACCTGCCTACTCACAAACAAACTGCTGGAATTTGCAAAGCCTTTGGACCCCAGGGCAGACATCAACTCTGTGGGGAAAAAAATGGTAGCCTGAGAAGTCCATATAATAGGGAGTACAATCAGGAACAGCAGCAGATGACATATGTCCCCAGTCTGTGGTACTACAACAGCCTGCGTCTTCTGTCAGACCAGACTGAACCCAGGCCATCACTTTCTTGCCTTCCCTACAAGCTTCCTTGCAGCCTTCCCTGCACGCTTCCTTGGAGGCTGTGGCTCTGGATGAGGAGGATAGTCGAGCACACATAAGTGCATGTTTTCAGTCAGCTGACCCCTTATGAAGGTCCTGAAAAATAATTCCCTCACAGAAGAGACGTTGGCCCTCCTTCATTTTATGCAGTCTACCAGATATATAGCAGCCATAGGCCTCTTCAGCGTCGGGGGGGGGGGGGGGGTGTTCTGAGGGCCTCACTAGCCTCCCTAATGAGGCCCAGTGCTGCCTCATCCACATTCCTCCCCTACCTGCCCCTTTTAGTTTTAAGGTGGAGGGGAGGCACCTGAGATTGGGTGAGGCCACTGGGCCCGGCCACCTCCTGCCTGCCATTTTCCAGACACTCAACCTGGCTGAGGCCTTCCTGTGTATAAAAAAGGGACATGGTTTTAGTTTTTCGTTCATCAATCACACAATTTTCAGCTCATGACTGTTGCAAATTGAACGTTAATAAATAGAAAAGACTATCATTCTGACCCCAGCATTTTTCATTCTCGTTCCAATCATTTTTGGCCACTACTGTCGATGTCAAACATTTTTTGTTAAACCATTAATTTGTTATCAATAATATCTAGTTTTAGGACAATAAATATGGTAAAAAATGACTATACTTTGCTCCTGCTGAGCTCCTTCACTTCCAGGATGGAAGGCCCAGGTTGGTCCTCGGAAGCCTCAGCTGGGGTTGAGGGAAGGGTGGAGAAAAGTGTAGAAAGTCATTTCCTGGCTTCAATCTGGTCTTCCAGAAACCACATTCTGTTGTAGTACCACAGACTGGGTACATATACGTCTTCTGCTGCTGCTCCTGATGTTTGGGATTCCAGGACCTTCCTACGCTCCTTCCTATACGTACTTCTCTAGCTACCAATTTTCTCTTCCACAAACGCAATGTCTGCGCCGGGGACCTGCGTCTTCACTAATCCCAGCAGTTTCTTCAGCGTTGCGCTCCTAGCTGGTTTATTATGATATAAGAGGTTTTAATCTCCCATAAATTCCTCAGCTCCCTGTATCGGTCTATGAACCTGCCCATGAATTCTGGGTCCTTAAATTGTTTCATATTTGCTGCAAGACAAAAACACTAATGTCAGGCTAATCTTATCCCAATATAGGCCTCAATCTAGAAAGCCACTATAGGCCACTGATGCCCCAAGTTTAATTTTTACCTTTTGTTGGGACGATCGGCGGTTCTGTTAATCCTTCCTCTGCACACAGAACGTAGGTACGACACATGCTTTATACACTGCTCAAAAAAATTAAAGGAACACTGGAATCAGAACTCCTGGGATATTGATCTGGTCAGTTAAGTAGCAGAGGGGGAGGGGTGTATACAGAGGGGATTGTTAATCATTTTCAGCTGCTTTGCTGTAAATTGAAATTAACAGGTGCACTAGATGGGCAACAATGAGACGACCTCCAAAACAGGAATGTTTTTTAACAGGTGGAGGTGTCTGACATTTTTTTTCCCCTACTCATCTTTTCTGACTGTTTTTCACTAGTTTTGCATTTGGCTAGGGTCAGTGTCACTACTGGTAGCACGAGGCGATACTTGGACCCTATAAAGGTTGCACAGGCAGTCCAACTCCAGGATGGCACATCAATACATGTCATTGCCAGAAAGTTTGCCGTGTCTCCCAGCACAGTCTCAAGAGCATGGAGCAGATTCCAGGAGAAAGGCAGTTACTCTAAGAGAGCTGGACAGAGCTGTAGAAGGTCCTTAACCCATCAGCAGGACCGGTATCTGCTGCTTTTGTGCAAGGAGGAACAGGATGAGCACTGCCAGAGCCATACAAAATGACCTCCAGCAGGCCACTGGTGTGAATTTCTCTGACCAATCGGAAACAGACTTCATGGAGGTGGCCTGAGGGCCCGACATCCTGTAGTGTGCTCTGTGCTCACTGCCGGATACTGTGGAGCTCGATTGGCATTTTTCCATTGAACACCAGAATTGGCAAGACCACCACTGATGCCCCATGCTTTTCACAGATGAGAACAGATTCACCATGAGCATATGTGACAGACGTGAACCGGTCTGGAGAAGCAGCGGAGAACTTTATGCTGCTTGTAACATCGTTCAGCATGACCGGTTTGGTGGTGGGTCAGTGATGGTCTGGGGCGGCATATCCATGGAGGGATGCACAGACTTCTACAGGCTACACAATGGTACCCTGACTGCCATTCGGTATCGGGATGAAATCTTTGGACCCATTGACCCTACGCTGGTGTAGTGGGTCCCGAGTTCCTCCTGGTGCACGACAATGCCGGCCTCATGTGGCGAGAGCATGCAGCCAAATCCTGGAGGATGAAGAAATTGATACCATTGAATGGCCCCCACGGTCATCTGACCTAAATCCAAAAGAACACTTCTGGGACATTGTTTCGGTCCATCCGGTGCCGCTAGGTTGCACCTCAGTCTGTTCAGGAGCTCAGTGATGCAGGACACCATCCATCGTCTCATTAGGAGCATGCCCTGATGTTGTCGGGCATGCATACAAGCACTTGGGGGCCATACAAACTACTGAGGACCATTTTGAGTTGCAATGAAATTTCAGCAAAATGGACTAGCTTGCTGCATAATTTTTTTCACTTTGATTTTCGGGGTGCCTTTATATTCAGCCCTCTGTAGGTGAATAATTTTAATTTCCATCAAATGATGTGCCATCCTTTCATTCCTAACACATTACCCAGTCCATATCGGTATAGATATCCAGCATGAGATTTTTGCCCGTTTGAGATCTGATATGTTTTCAAAGTGTTCCTTTTATTTTTTGAGCAGTGTATACACTGCGCCTGCGTGAAACTCTGCATATTTCGCCCACCCCTGACGGTCTTGTGTTTTCCCTGCCCCTTCTCTTTCGGTGCGCAGTGGGAGAGACATGGTGGAGACACAGCAGGTGCATAATTCCAGTAACGAGGAGGAAAGCCGGAGCCAGAAACGTCACGATCCAGGAGGAGATATAAGGCCTCAAATTTGTCCTTTCTTGAGATGGTGGACATCTTGAAGAGGACAGACTATGATGGGGAAGTATCGACCGTGCACCAACCCTAATGTGAGAGAGGCCAAGATCATGTCTAAAGTTGTGAAAAGTCTGCACAGGAATTTTGGGGTAGGACGATCCAAGGAGCAATTGAGGAAACACTGGTCAGACCTGAAATTGAGGGAGCATGATCAGTACAGAAGGATCAAGAAAATGCTTCTAAAAAGTAAGTATTTTGTCCTGTGTTATTATTTATTATTATTTATTATTAATAATTATTATTATTTGCATGTTGCTCCATGTGCTTTTCTTTACTGTTGGACAGTTTAAAATGGCAATGTTCGTGGGCACAGTAATTGGTCGTAGTAAACATAGTTCGTCCACTAAATACAATGTTTTTGGCAGATACAGGTTAACTACATTTGTTCATGCCTATTTCTATAAAAATAAGTTTAGTACATTGTTGTTTAGATGTGTTTGTAACTGGAATGAAATGTAAACTTGATTCAGTGTAAAGGAGAGGACACTCAGCAGCTGTTTACGCATCTGGACTCGGGAGCACTAGTGTGGGACACCAGAACAACCTTTTTAGGGTGTCCCACACAGGTGCTCCAGTGGATACTTGGAGTGTCTCCATGTGTGAAACTTGGCCCAAAAACGTAAGTATTCCAGCTTTGGTAAGGGAAAAAATCATGTCTTCAGCTTGTAACTCTGCCAAAACAGACAATTGTACTGCATTTACAAGCATATTTCTATTTCAGGCCTCAAATATCTGTGGGTTGCTCAATATACCCTTTTGTTTCATTCTCATTGGGGAGAAAAGACTCTGGACATCTGAGTACACCAGGAACCCCACACCTCATGAAGAAGCGGCACACCAGAACCTGAGGATGTGGAGGGAGAAGAGGTGGAAGAAGTGGGCGAAATGGTTACCACAAGTAATGGATGTATGCCTGCATATTTATAATACATGATGTGTATTTTTATTTTAGGTGATGTGCTGGTTGTGGAAGAAGAATCTCCTTATTTCACCAGTGCAAGTACACAAATACTAATCCAGGACATAATGGTGTGTAGTCAGGATTTAGACGTCATAAAGCAAAAAAACAATGTTAAAAAATTAACATGATTGATGTATTAGGGAGAATCTAAACAACAACTAAATGCCACCATTTTGATGTATTAGGGAGAATCTAAATAACAACTAAATGCCACCATTTTGTTTTTTTTGTTGCCCAATTTCCCCAAAACCTTATCTTTTTAAAAGCCAAATTTTGAAGATGCACACTGTGTTGCAGATGTGCTATCTGCCATCACGGGAAATTAATGTGCATGTTTTGTGGATGCAACCCCTTTCTCGCAGCTCAAGTAGGTGAGAGGAAGGGTTTGCACCCCCAAAACACGTTCATTGATCCCCCATGATGGAAGATGGCACATGTTAACATTAGGCATGGGATCAGAAAGGAAATCCACACTTTGCCTCTCAATTTGTGTGCATCTTTAAAATTTGGCTTTTACAGGGGTGACATCACCCCATCTGATGAAGGCAAGATCAACACAGTTTTGACATACTATGTCTGATATTGCCTTCAGTTTTTCAAGGTTGAACTTTGTAAGTTGTTAGTGAGTTGTGTATGTTATGTTTTGAAACATGCCTGTTTATGCATTAAAAAAAATTGAATGTGAAACTTTATAAAACAAAGATGTTGTTTTTTTGACGCAAAAATGTTGCAACACACATGTGATTGAGTAAAATTGTTTTATAGTCAACAATGTGTGGTTTCTTCTTTCAATGCTCAATACCAGTTTTTGTATTAAGTTGGTGTTTACAATAAAAAACACAAGCAATAAATAAAATTCAAGATTTTATCAGATAATTTTTTTTTCTTTTATTTTAGAAAAAAATATATACATTTTCTGGCATAGCAATAGCCCCCCTAACCGTAAAATATTCGACATATTTTTGGCGCAGTTCACGGACACTTTGGGGGGGCAAGCCAGGACGACCTGCTTCCAGGCCCATCGGAGGATTTGCAGGAAGTCCAGCCTCAGGCCCATCCTCCATCTGGCTATTCTTCCCCACGTCCACATGTAAAAACGTATATGTCGCCGACACCACCGCCATCAACACAATACTATTGAACCCCTTATAATTAAAATAGTATGACCCTGATGTGGATGTGTTTCCCATTGATTGTCCCTTCCACAATTAGGAAAGTCTCACTGCTCGGCAAACTGGGATGCCACAGTCTGCCATTCCTGTGACGTTGGGAAAAAACTGTGGAGTCGAAGATTAGACACAAACATTATTGGCCAACATCAGTATAACATTTTTTTTTTTTAAGGAGTATTTAAAGACAAAAATAGAAGGTCCACTTATCAAATTCCTCACCCCCTCTGATGGCCCATTGTAAAATGTTAGGGGGAGGATTCTAGATGAGTTTGGGAACCCAAAAAAAGCCTCTGCCTGAATTTAATGAGAACAAAAACTTTTGTACACGTTTTAGGGGGTGTTTAGGGTAAAGCACTAGAATGGAGCTGACAAAATACATTGACTAGGCTAGGTGTGTATGGGCCTAGGATAGCATGCTGGAGAGGTAAGTGAAGGCAAATATGCATGTAGGCCAAAATAGGAGCATTAAAAGCTTACAGCATGCATGAGGACAAAGGGGAAATTTTCACCACATTTTACAATCATGGTAATTGGGGAATGATGAAAGAAATACAATACATTAGCATACATTAAATACATAGAATGTGATGTTAAAGGAGAAAACTTGCCTTAATATAGTCCTTCTGCAGGTCTTGTATGATGGCAGAACAGGTCTCTGGAATAATGATCCCCAGAGCCTGGGGGGGGAGATGCCTGCCGAGGAAATGAGGTTCTGCAGACCTCTCCCTGTCGCCAAGTAACGCAACGTGGCGACTTGCCTTTGCCAAGCCATCAGGCTTGCCGCATGCAGGTGTACTGCTTGGTTGTAGAAGGGGACAGCAAAGCCAACAGACGGTAAAAAACGGAACTGACTACACAAACTGAAAAACAGATAAGAACCCACAAGCACCAACTGAACGGCAGAAACGGTCTGAAAAGCACAAAGGCTGAAAAGCGCAAATCGTCTCTCGCCAAACTTCAACTGACACGAGATTAGCAGAAGCAGCCCAAAGGGTGCTGGACTCAGAATAGAATTTCCACTTTATAGTGTCGTTGTACATGTGGCACGTCACTGCGTTCTTGATGGTCGGAATTTGGTGTTTGACCATGTGTATGCAAGCCGAGCTTGAGTGGAATTTCGTACGGAATTCCGATGGGAAAATCCAGTCGTGTGTACGCGCCATAAGGCCATGATTATCATATATCACGGACGCAGAGCAGGCTATAATCATGACCATCTGGAAAGTCCAAAAGCAATGCACTTGAGGGGAGGGAGACACTGACAAACAAACCCCATCAATCCTAAGGAACCTACTCTGCTGCCCACAGCACGATGGGGCAAAGCGCAGTATCCTCTGCGGCTCTCGCATCCACCTGGTAAAACCTCCATGAAGGTATGTACAGAAGACCAGGTTGTGGCCTTGCAGACCTGAGCTACGACACTTTATGGTAAACAGCCCAAGATGCTCCCACACTCCTGGTAGTGTGACTTTACCCAAATGGGTGGAACCTTATATTTCAAGCCATAGGTTTGAGTGATCAACTGGTGAATCCACTGTAAAATAGTCACTTTCGATGCTGCCTGATCCTTCCTGGGGCAATCTGGAAGAATAAACAAAGTCAGACTACCTAACTTGTGCTGATAACCTTAAAGCAGGGCCCCACCCAGAAGGGGAAGCTATTATTGTCTGCTCCCTGACTCCACTGCCACATTTGGTACTTTTTTTGATACCGACTCCCACTTATGCTCAGCAATCAGTGCAGCAATATTGTTTTCCAAGTCTGCTACTGTTAAGTCATCTTAAGTGACATATGCCAAGGCAGACACACTAGTAGTTGCCACAATGCCGACAAACACAGGAGCTCAGATGGACCTGTCACTTTTGGTCTTTATGGGGAAGCTATTACAGCGGAATTACAACTAGAGACCTTAGGACCTGACAGTGGTGCACTTGTTCCCCCTTCCTGTTATTCTTCCCCCCACTCTGCTTTCTGGAAGGCATTTCCCCTTAAAGCATTCTTAACCACCGGGCTGTGACCTTAAAGCAATGCATTTAGCCCCTACTTAAAGCAAATGGCACTGACCACATGCACAAGGTTCTGTCCACCAGTATCCACTCCCCAGAAAGGTACTCGCGTGCCCCAGTCAGTCCCCCTACTGCCCCTCTTTCAGCAGCATACAGCCTCGGGGGGGGGGGGCTTTCTCCAGCTTGCATTGGCCCTTCCTGTAAAGACTATGGCCACCTCTACTGCGCATGTACAGGCGTGCCATGTGCACGTCCTTGGGTACAGCACCTGCCGAAAACGGCACTGTAAATCACAGCCTCAGTAATGGGAACACATGGACACCTGCAGCCGACCAAGGAACACCTTTCCCCCAGTGGAGAAACGAGTGTACTGCAGCCATATAACCTATGCTGTTTCTTTACTTCCTTTTAACCTATGAATGACCATCTTGATGGGTTTTGCCACCAGTGACTCTGCCATCTTTTCTTTCTACATCCACGACCTTGGACCTGTATATCTCACTGCCAGTAAACACCTTAGCCACTTGATTCTGCCAAAAGGTCTCATTACAGGCAATCCTTGTTGAGTCAGATACCATCCATTTTAGCTTGCAGCTAACCAAACAGATGCGGTTATTCAGTCTCTTGATTCCCATTAGAACCATTCTGAGACCCCAGTAATCGGAGAGCATAACTTCAGTGACCATCACCTTCAGGACACGAATAACAAAAACTGGTGTGCTTTCTGTATGGAAGGGGGTTATAAATGGAAGGACTTCCTGCCTGTTTTTTGGCTCACCAGTGTCCATCCACCTATGCGTGTCGCATAACCCAGATGGTCATGATTATAGCTTGCTCTGGGTCCCATGATGTACGATAAAGATATAGAAACAAAATAGCAGGTGTGCTTTGCCTCTTCAAAAATGGTGCAGGAACTGCAACACATTCAAATGAATGGGCTGCTGTGCCCTCTTTGGGGGAGATTTACTAAATCTGGTGCACCTCGAATCTGGTGCAGATGAGCATATTAATCAGTTTCTAACTTAGGCTTGTTCAATTAAAGTGGTTGTAAAGGCATAAGGTTTTTTACCTTCATGCATTCTATGGTGGTAGTGGATAAGAATTCTCGGGGGACTGCAGTATTACGCTATGTGCTCTTCCTTTCTTTATTGTACACCACGGGACACAGAGCCTTTATCTTTACATAATCGGTTAAAGGTCACCAGCGGTGATTGGACACTGGCACAACCAATTGAAGACAGTTCCCCTCCATATAACCCTTCCCATCAAGGAAGCACCTCCGTTTTTCCCCCAGTGTCTAGAAGGTGTTGGCCGAGTGAGGATGTGCTAAGGATAGCTCTGCTAAGAAGGCCCTCTGAGGATGAAGGAGCTATACTTTAAGGATCCATCCAAGACGCTAAGAATTATGCTGAATCTGGATGGGATCCGGGCCTCATGGATGAGGCGTCGCCTGTAATGTTTTTCTTTGAAGGACTGGGCTCTTGGGTCCAGCACTTTCGCCACAGCAGCTAAAAGTCCTGGTCAGAGTCTTTTACAAGGCCCAGGGGAGAGGTATCCATTAAATAGGAGCCCATATACCTGAAGGTTGGCACACAAAACCCGCCGAGATGGGTGAAGATTGGTGCGGTCTGAATTTTTTCAGCAGAAAAAACCTGCGGTGGGGATAAGGTAAGAGAAAAGGAATCCTAAGGACAAGCCTAAGGATCCTTTTCAAAACTGTCAGGTGTCTTTTCTCTTTTTTGGCCACTGGAGGGAGTAAAGAGCTGAGTTTACTCGCCTCACTCTGCAAGTATGTCAGATCCACAGGACAAGGATATTCCTTCCACTGCAGAGCTCTGCATCTAGACGGCCAAAAGCCTCTCTCCTCCTAGAGACGCTGAGATCCCAAGAAGGGACAAAGCAGCATAGTATAAGAAGGGAGAGGCCCTCCCTGATCCCTCACAGCCGCCATAATACCCTAGACGCACGCACGCTTTATCAGCGGAGGAGGAGGATCTGAGCAGGCACGGGCGCGTATTCGAAAGATGTCGCTCAAACAGGAGCCCGTAAAAGATCATGGAGGCCGGCAGCTCTTCCCTTGGGTCACAGCAGCAGGCAGCAGTAGCAGAAGGGGCACGTAAGCTCTATGTGGCTGGTAGGGCACTACCAAGAGACACACCCACTCTATAGCATGAAACTGTGTGTTTAAGTTGCATACACTGGGCCAGATTCAGGTAGGAGATACAACGGTGTATCTCCAGATACGCCGTCGTATCTCTGAGTGTGAGGCATCGTATCTTGGCACCTGATTTAAAGAGTCAGATACGCCAGAATTTGTCTAAGATACGACCAGCGTAAGTCTCCTACACCGTCGTATCTTAACTGCATATTTACGTTGGCCGCTAGGGGCGTGTACGCTGATTTACACCTAGAATATGTAAATCGGCTAGATCACCTATTCACGAACGTACGCCCGGCCGTCGCAGTACAGATACGCTGTTTACGTAAGGCTTTTTCCGGCATAAAGTTACCCCTGCTATATGAGGCGCAGCCAATGTTAAGTATGGACGTCGGGACGGCGTAGAATTTTCCGTCAATTACGTTGTTTGTCTAAGTTGTTCGCGAATAGGGCTGTGCGTCATTTACGTTCACGTCAAAAGCATTGGCTTTTTGCGGGTTAATTTGGAGCATGCGCACTGGGATACTTTCACGGACGGCGCATGCGCCGTTCGGAAAAAGCATCATTTACGTGGGGTCACAATAAATTGACATAAAACACGACCCACGTCTTCCACATTTGAATTAGGTGGGCTTACGCCGGCCTATTTACGCTTCGCCGCCGCAACTTTGCTTTGTGAATACTGCACTTGCTTGTCAAAGTTGCAGAGGCGTAGCGTAAATAGGATACGTTACGCCCGCACACAAATATGCACTCCCTACGTGAATATACCCCTTTATGTAGATTGCTAAACCGAGCACAGTAGTATATGCTTATTGGTACCTCAGCTTGTTGCTTATTAATGTCTTTCCTTAGAAGGAATTCAAGGACTAAAAAAGACAAGAAAGCACCGCCGCCTGAGACAGGAGGCTCTAGCCGTGCCTGTTCGGTACCTTCCTCCCCTGTAAATCTTGATATACCAATACAGGAAGAGCCATTGCCACTATCGGAAGTAACAATTTCTCCAGTGGCGCCTGGGCCTGCATATGTCACTGAGAACGCCTTTATCGCAGCCATGAAAAAGCTGGAAGGAAAGATTGCTACGCTAATCGCAAGGTCCTCGCAAAAGGACAAAAAGCGAAGCAGATCTCCTTCAATGGTGTTGGATCCTCTTTCAGAAAGATCTGAAGAGATGGATGAGGATGAGAACGCCTACAGAGGACAGGGATAAAGAGTCGGACGGATCAGGGATTTCAGAGGAACCCTTTTCTGCTTCCCAAATGCTAAGGTCACAGGTGCATTGTTATACTGAAACAGTGCGTACTACATTCAGGTTACCCTCTTCGGAGTTAACTGAATCACCTGTCTCCTCCCTGGGCTCATAAAAATCCCTGCAGGGTGCATGCTTTTTCCAGTTCATCCTTTATTAAAGAAAACGGAAAATTGTATACTCACCTTTCCGTAATTTTCCTTTCCTGACGTATCTTCATGGCAGCACACACTGGGTTGTGACTCCGCCCCCACGACCTGACAGGATTGGTTAGCTATAAATTTGAAGTGGGAACACCCCGCACCATTCTCTGTATATATCATCATTAAACAGCAGGGTGGGCATCTGTGTGCTGCCATAAAGATGCATCAGGAAAGAAATTACGGAAAGGCGAGTATACAATTTTCTGTTTTCCTGACTCATTCATGGCAGCACACACTGGGAAATAACTCTCCAGTCGGGAGGGTTTATTGCAAATAGTATTTATTCCCTAGCGAGCAGAAGAATTGGCCCTGATGGATCTACCAAAGTCGGCTGTAGACAAGAGAGCAGCATCCATTCTATAGTGGGAGATAAACGTATGCCTGGAAGACCAGGTTGCTACCCTGCAGATGGATTCTGAAGAGACACCACAATATGCTGCCCAGGATGTTGCCACTGCCCTGGTCGAGTGCGCCCTGATGCTTTCCGGGATTGCAAGTTGTTGAACGAAGTAAGCCTTCTCAATTGCTCTGACTAGCCAGGAGGTGATGGTACGGGAAGTAGCTGCTTGGCCGCGTCTGGCTCCGTGCAGACTAACCAAGAGGGCATCCGTCTTTCGAAGGTGAGTGGTAGCTGAAAGATAGCTGGAGATGGTAGATTTAATGTCCAGAGCGTGAGGTTCGCCATTCTCGTCAGTAAGATATGGGAGGACAATGTCCTGGTTGTAGTGGAAGGACGAGGCTACCTTCGGTACAAAACTGTCTGAAGGCCTGAGTACCACTCTGTCGGGTAGGAAGACTAAATAGGGCTCCTTAGCCATAAGAGCTTGGATCTCTGACACCCTTTTGGCTGAAGTGATAGCGATGAGGAAGGATAATTTTAGAGTCAGGTCCCACAAGGAAATTGAGTCGAATGGGAAAAACGGGTGGGATGGAAAGGGCCTCCAGAACCACCGAAAGATCCCATGCAGGAATATATGGTCTTCTGGGGGGTCTGATCTTCAGGCAGGTTTTCATGTGCCTGTTTTGGCAGACAGGGCGGAAATCTGTACCTTGAGGGTACTTGAATTTAGCCCCTTATCAACGCCCGACTGCAGAAACTCCAGAATTTGGGATGGGACTGGAGTGAATCTTTCCCAGACTCTAGTGTAGGTGGAGTTTGTGGAATTCTTCCTGGCTTGCATCAGAATCGCTATAACTTTATGGGAGCAACCTTGTTCTCTCAGCCTAATCCTCTCAACCTTCATGCTGTCAGGTGTAGCCTGTCTGGGGCCGGATGAAGGAACTGGCCCTGATATAGGAGATCTGTTGATACCGGAAGGTAGATTGGAGGCTGGGTGTTGAGCTGTAAGAGGGTCGTAAACCATGGCCTCCTCGGCCAGAATGGTACCACCATGATTACTGTGGCTGAGGACCTCCGGCGCCTGGCTAGTAACCTCACTATCAGAGGAGTTGGGGGAAAGATGTACCCCAGATCGAAGTCCCAAGGGTGAATCAAGCAGTCCGTCCCTTTGGCTGACGGAAAGGGTGCCCTGGAGAGGAACCTCGGGCATTTGGTATTTGCTGGTGTTGCTAATAGGTCGACCTCTGGGATGCCCCACGTCCTCGTTAAAAGGGAGAAAGCCTGGTGGCTCAGAGACCACTCGTTGTTCGAGAGTGATTCTCGGCTCAGATAGTCGGCCAGCATGTTCTGTGCCGCCGGGACGTATACTGCATTCAGGTCCTATAGGTGAACTTGGGCCCACTCCACTATGGGACGCACCTCTTCCAACAGCGTGTGACTCCGGGTACCGCCCTGTCTCCGAATATAGGCTACCGCAACCTTGTTGTCTATTCAGATAAGGACACTCTTCCCTTGTAGCAGAGGTGCGAAGGCTAAGAGGGCTTGAAAGGCTGCTCGTAGCTCCAATACATTTGAGACTACACCCTGAGCTGGGAAGTGCCACTGACCCTGGACTGCCTGGTCCAGGTAATGTGCCCCCCCAACTTTCTGACTGGCATCTGATGTCACTATCTTCTGAGGTTGGGAGGATAAGTCCACCACCACAGCGAGTGCTTCAACCAGTTGGGGATACGGATGGACTGGAACATTGAGGCTCCGTCCCATTGCTTAAGGAAGGCGTTCTGCAAAGTTCTCATGTGCCACTGGGACCTCTGCACCATGGGTATGGTTGATGACATGGAGCCCAGCATGCTCAGGCAGGATCTGGCTGAAAGACGTCTGGAGGACAATAGATTCTGTACTTTCTGCACTAAAGGTTCTATCTTCTCTAAGGGCAGCTGTACCCTGTTCCGTTTGGTATCTAATTCCGCCCCCCAGAAATATCATAACCTGCGAAGGTTGAAGGCTGCTCTTCTGCCAGTTAATTAACCAGCCAAAGTCCTGGAGGGTTGAGATTAGCATCTCCCGCTGGAGGAGCAGAGTCTCCCGATCTTCTGCCAAAAGCAGGATATCGTCCAGGTAGTGATGCACCCGCAACCCCTTCTCCCTGAGGAGTGCTATGAGAGGTAGGAGAACCTTTGTGAACGTCCTGGGTGCCGAAGAGATGCCGAATGGTAGGCATCGGAACTGGAAGTGACATTGGTTGATGGAAAAACTGAGAAACTTCTGGAAGGCTGGATGAATCGGAACGTGAAGATAGGCGTTCGACAAATCTACGGACAGCATCCAGTCTCCAAGGTTCACTGCCAGAAGAATGGACTGGAGGCTCTCCATCTTGAAAGCCTCTATTCTGATTCTTCCGTTTAGCCGTTTGAGGTCCCCCGATTTTTTCCGCACCAGGAATAAAGGAGAATAAAATCCCCTGCCCCTTAGGTGCGGAGGAACCTCTGACTGCCCCCTTCTGAATTAACTCTGCGACGTACTAAAGAAGTAGCTTCCTTTTGTTCGGGGAAGAAGGTATTTTGGTAGGTTGGAAGAAGCTTCCTGGTAGTGCCCCCATAAAGTTCCATTTGTGGCCATATCTGACCGTGGAGAGTGCCCATGGGTCCTTTATGTGCTCTGCCCAAATCTGTGCAAAACTCCTGAGCCTCACGCCCACCTGAGCTGGGTGGGCAGGCGAGCCTTCAAAAGGACTTCTGTTGGTCCCCCGCGGTGATGGCCTTGGATTTCTGCACCCTCATAAAAGGACGAGTAGACTTCCAATCTCTTCTGAATTCCTTGCCGGGGCGATAGGCTCTGGCTTCCCTGTATCTGTCCGGCAGATTGTGCCTGAAGGCAGGGCCCTACTGAGGCTTGGGTCTCCTGTTGGAGGGGATAAGCCTTGACTTTCCCCCAGTGACCTTAGAAATTGCTGAGTCCAGTTTTGCACCGAACAGGTTCGTGCCGTCATAAGGTATCTTGCACCAGTTTGATTTGGAAGCAGTGTCAGCGACCCAGGGTTTCAGCCATAAGGCTCTGCGGGCCATCACTGAGGCTAGCATGGATCTAGCTGCGGAGCGAATGATATCCACTGAAGCCCCTGCCATGAAATCGCCTGCTAGCCTAATTTCTTGTAAGGAAGAAATTACTTAGTTTTGGTCAGTCCCTTCTAGGAGGGCTTTCTCAGCATTGGCTGCCCATGCAGAGATGGCCTTAGCCACGGCCCCTGTGGTAATAGCTGGTCTGCAGGCCCCCCCAGCCGTGGAGTATGCCTTTTTTAGTTCCAAGTCGATCTTACGATCAAGGACATCTCGGAAGGTGACGCATCTTCTATCGGCAATGTGACATGCCTAGCAAGCCGCATAAGGGACGAATCATTGATATGAGCATTAATAAGGGAGGTGACCTTGGACTCCTTTAGAGGGTACAATTTAGCGAGCTTGTTGGACAGGCTAGGCCGCTTATCCGTTTTCCATTCGTCCTTAATAAAAAACCTCCAGTTCTTCAATGAAGGGAAATAGCTTGGGATCTCTCCTTAGCTCAGGGAAGTACTTCCCAATTTTTTGAGGTTCCGCTATGGCTTCCTCCCAACCGATAGCCTCTTTAACGGAGCGGGCAAAAGGCTCAACTAAGCCGAAATCAAATCCCGATGGTAGCTCACGTTCTTCGTAGTCAGTGGGTCTCTGCTAGCTGGACATACGAGCCGGGTGCAGATGACGGACCCGGGATAGGATCATTAGGCAGAGGAGCTGAAGTCTCCAAGATTGACTCCCTTATGAGTTCTGTAGCCACTCTGGCGTCCGCCTCCTTCTCCCTAGTCGCCTCGTTAAAGCAGGTGCGACAAGCTAGTTTCCCTGGCAATGCAGTAGCACCGCACACTTAGCAAGCGTATGATAATGTTCGCGGTGTAATGAGGGTGACCGTCTGCGGTGAGACTGGCTACGACGGGATCGGCTGCGGCGTGATCGGCTATGCCTCGACCGATAGTGACGGGAGGGTGATCTTGACCGACTTCTGCGGGACCTCTTGATGCATGGCTGGATCTCCCTCTATGCCGCGGGCTTGCGTCTTTAGGCCTGATGGGACTGCAAGAACAATGCAGTGTTAGTCTCTTTTGTCTCTTCACTACTTACCTACCTTGGACGGCCTCCTTTCCTTGTTTGTTGGTGGTGGTCTGCGAGGGCAGTGGGCTCCATGAAATTGAGCAGACAGCAGCAGGTGTCTGAAAAAAGCAAAATAGGTGTTAAACACAGAAAAGAGAGAATAGGGCAGCAGGACCTGGAAGGAGGGAGCATCCAAGTACCTGGAGAATCTTCCCGGTGAGATTTTAGGCAGAGTAGCAGCCTAGAAGAAAAAAGGGAAAATGTTGAATCTGACGCGCCGATGACGCACGCGCAGTAGCGCCCGGCCCCTTCTTGGATGACATCATCACCATGCTGCGCGCATGCGCAGAGCGACCCGGGGGCGTGGCAGCGGCGGTAGAGAGGGACAGCAAAGCCCAGCAAGCTACTGGGCAAAAAAACGAGTAAAAATAAAGAAAAAAAAAATAGGAGGAAATAAGACAGAACAGCCGCCTATGGAGGGAGCAAAATAGAGGAGCAGACAGAGGAGCCTTGCCAATATTAAGCTTATTTAAAGCTTGTAAAACGTGCCAGGATAGACTTGCCAGGATGGAACCTGAACCAACCCCTGAGACCACCAGAGCGGGGTTCCCACCATAAAGCTCTATTAGAGACTGTACAGGAGGGACTTCCAAACAGGAGAGGCTTGAACCTGCTGGGGCGATTGCGGTAAGAGGCAAATCTTGATACGTCCAGTCTTGTCAGGTGAGGATAAAAAAGAGAATGGTGCGGGGTGTTCCCTCTTCAAATTTATAGCTAACCAATCCTGTCAGGTTGTGGGGGCGGAGTCACAACCCAGTGTGTGCTGCCATGAATGCGTCAGGAAACTAATCTACGCAGACTGGTTACACCTAGACAAGCGTTTCTCACCTCCAAAGAAGTTTAATATTCTTTATCCTATGGAGGCAGAGTTTTCCAAGAAGTGGAGCCTGCCTTCGGTAGATGCAGCCATTTCTTGTGTAAATAAGAACCTGACTTGTCCGGTGGATAACATACAGGTGTTTAAAGACCCTTCGGAAAAGAAATTGGAATCTTTATTGAAGTCTTCCTTCATGCCCAACCTACTGTAGCAGCAGTAGGCAGTAGCAGCAGTAGGCATGTGTCAGGTCCTCAAGGACCAGGTAAAACAAGGGCTGAAGGAGCTGCCTCCAGAACAAGTCAAATTGTGGGAAAATTTTGCCTAAAGCCTTATGTTTTACAATTGATGCTATGAGAGATTCAATTCTGCAAACATCGCGTCTCACACTCCAACTGGTGCATATGCGCAGAATTCTTTGGCTAAAACATTGGTCTGCAGAGGCACCATGCAAAAAGCTTTTGGCTAGTTTCCCCTTCCATGGCGAACGCCTCTTTGGGGAAATATATCCAAAAGATATTGAGTGGAAAAAACACCAGAGAAGAAGAAAAACAAGAGACCTTGTTTTAAACGTTCTCTCTCCCCGGCTCCTGGTAAATCTACCTCCAGCCAGTGGCGACGGCATTTTCAGCCAGCCACAAAGACTAAAATAAACCAGGCCTAAAAGAACAAGAAGCAGTGGGGTTCAAGGGTTAACAAGCAAAACCCCAAAGCCTCTGCATTAAGAGGCGTCCCGCTCGGCCGAGTGGGGGATGGCTTTGTCAGTTTTCAGCAGCATGGCAGACAGAAATCCTGGACAGATGAGTAGTATCCACAGTATCCCTAAGGTACAAGTTGGAATTTCAAGAGATGCCATCTTCTCTGTTCCAAAGCTCAAGGCTTTCCAAGGATCCTTTAAAAAGAGCGTCCTTCTTCAAAGGATTGGATCACTTGCTGTCCCAAGGGGTGATCACAGAAGTACCCTTAAAGGAGCAAGGTTCAGGGTTGTATTCAAACCTCTTTGTAATACCAAAGCCAAACGGAGACGTCAGACCCATTCTGGATCTAAGATCTCTAAAACAGTTTCTGAACATTCGCCATTTCCGAATGGAAACTATTCGATCAGTGGTCGCCACCCTACAAGGCAGAGAATTCATGGCGTCAATAGACCTCAAAGATGCATACTTACATATGCCTATCCATCCCGCTCACCAAAGATTTTTAAGGTTTGCGGTGGAACATCGCCACTTTCAGTTTGTGGCTCTACCCTTTGATGTGGCTACCGCACCTCGGGTATTTTCAAAGGTACTTTTTTTTTTCTCTTTCGTATTTTGAATGGAGAAGGCAAAATTCTGTTTCTTTTAATGCCAGAGGCCTGAATTCTCACTCCAAAAGAACACAAATATTAGTTATTTCACAAACAAAGTTGGCGTTATACTATTTCAAGAAACACATTTTCGTTCAGATCACATCCCTAAAATTAACAATAAAAGCTATGTAACATGGATCCATGATACATTTCCATATTCTAAATCACGAGGAGTATCCATTGCAATCCATAAGGACATACCCCACCAAATATTACAGACTTGGAAGGGAAATGATGGAAGATCTTTGTTTGTTTGAAGATCCAAATATATAGGAAATTATTTACAATTATTTCTATTTACCAAATTACAAACAAATCAAAAGTGGAATAAAGCCTTTCTGGAGGAAATTGCATAAAGCAGAAGGTACATAATGGGGGGAGATTTTAATTTCATTTTGAATCCACAAATGGATACTACAGCAACTCAATCACATAGGAATAATAGTCAATTAGAAGAATTTAAAAGTTTATTGGAAAGATTTCAAATGATAGACATTTGGAGAGTTCAACATCCAACAGAAAGGAATTATTCAAATATACACAAAACGTATCATAGAATAGATTATTTTTTTTATTAGTCAAACAGCTCTTGGGATGGCTCCAGATACAGATATTGGTAATTTCCTTTGGTCGGACCATGCCCTGATTTATATGGATTTACAAATAGAACACACAAAACTAAGAGGAACATGGAGATTAAATGATAATCTGATTAACGTTAAGAAATGTGAGAAAGCTATTCGACAAACAATAGAAGAATTTATACAAAATCATGAAATAGATAATACTTCAATCCCCACACAATGGGAAACATTAAAATGTGTAGTACGAGGACAATTTATCAAGCATGGAGCTAGGTTAAAAAAAAGTAAAGGAACAAAAAATAACTAAATTATTGGAAGAAATTGGAAAAACTACATAAACAAGGGTCTAACCCAATAGTGGGAATTAAATTGAAGGATAGACAAAGAGAACTGCAAACCATGCTTGAACAGTCCCTACGATTGAGGGATAAAAATAAAGTCCATCAATATAACTATGGTAATAAAACTGGGAAAGCACTCGCTACAATATTAAAGCAACAACAACCTTTAACATCCATAGGGAAAATTTTGAAACCTACAGGGGAAATGACGTATGACCCTAAATAAATATCTGAAGTATTCCATACTTATTATTCCAAATTATATAATAAAAGAAACCTCAAAAGAAAAATAACAAAGAAAGATATAAATATTGAACAAATAAAACAGTATATTAATAAAACTGTCTTACCTACTTTTTCTAAAGAGATAATGGAGGAATTGGATAAAGAAATGTCAGAAGAGCTAAAAGGTATATCCACACTGGTTCTGGGCAAGAGCCCGGGCCCAGACGGGTATACACAGATTTTATAAAACATTGCAAGATATAATTATACCAATGTTAAAAAAAAACATATAATTCAATTTCTGCATCACAAACATTTACAATGCAAAGCATGGAAGCACATATTTTAATCCCTAGACCAGGAAAAGATCATACACTATGTGGCAATTATCGCCCAATCTTCCTTACAAATATAGATATACGCATATACTCCAAAATTATTGCCAATAGACTTATCACCAATTCTACCTAAATATATAAGCTTGGACCTAACATGATTTACTAAAGGTAGAGAAACAAGAGACAATATAACAAAAACATGCACATTGATGGAGTATGCCCAAAAGACCGCCATCCCAGCCTGTCTTTCAACATTAGATGCTGAAAAAGCATTTGATAGTGGGATGGCGGTTTATGGAAGAAGTCCTAATTCAATTAGGAATGGCACCTAAGATGTTGAGTAGAATTATGGCAGCATATCAGACCCCTAGAGCACCGATGGTGAACCTTGGCACCCCAGATGTTTTGGAACTACATTTCCCATGATGCTCAACTACACTGCAGAGTGCATGAGCATCATGGGAAATGTAGTTCCAAAACATCTGGGGTGCCAAGGTTCGCCATCACTGCCCTAGAGCAAAAATAAGAACAAATGGAAACTATTTCGAATACATACTGTGACAGGAAGTCAGGTAAATCTGTGGGTGTTGTCACGAACGGGAGATACATTTCTGCCTTGTTTAGACAATACACCAATTGTTATTAGGCGTCGGATGCAAAAGTACCTAGAAAAGGCTAAAGGGCGTTGGAAAACTTCAGCTGTTCAGAATGAGGCAATTAAGGCCTCTATAAGTAATCCAGAGGATTACCACTGAGTTGCTGCATCCCGAGGCTTTCTGAGTGAAGGAGTGCAGTAGCTGAAAGTCTTCTGAGGTGGTGATTGATTTTTCTGTGTGATAAAAATCAAAAAGAGACTATTGTTTTTCTGCTGTATGACCAGAAGTGTCTGCCCAGCACTAGGCTGTGCCAGACTCCATAGATAGGTTCCTGTGTGGTGAAGGTAGACGCCCCAAGTGGCCAGGGTTTATTTTATGTTTGATTTTGTTTATGCTGTTTGGATGCTTGCACTTGTTTCCAGCAAGATGGACGAATAAACCAAAATATTTGTTTTTCAACCGTCCAGGGGGTCACACACCCCGCTACCGAGCTAACCCCTTACAATACAAATAGCAAATGGTACTCGACAGGGATGTTCGCTGTCTCCACTGTTATATGTGTTGGTAATGGAACATCTTATTACAGCAATACGGGAAAATAAGAACATCCAGGGGATAAGAATTAAAGGAGAAGAATATAAAATGGCAGCATATGCAGATGACCTTTTTAATATATATTTCTAATCCGATCATATCGCTTCCAAACTTAATACAGGAACTTGAATGTTTTGGTAAACTGAGTAACTTCAAAGTGAATTATGATAAATCGGAAATGTTGAATATATCACTGGCAGAAAAGGTACAGAGGCTTATGCAGAAAGACCTCCCTTTTTAACCCCTTCCTTACCGGCACATTGTAAAATGACTTCGGCAGGAACCCTCCCTCGATCCGGGTGAATGTCATATGACGTCCTATGTTCCCGGCAGTCTAGGGCACCCCTCGTGACCCGGCGCGCGTGCCCGGTGTCCGATGTGTTCGCCGCAATGTCACGGTCACAATAAAAAATCGCAGATCGCTGCCATTACTAGTAAAAAAATTAATACAATATAAATGCCACAAATCTATCGCCTTTTTTGTAGACGCTATAACTTTTGCGCAAACCAATCAATATACGATTATTGCAATTTTTTTTTTTTTAACCAAAAATTTGTAGAAGAATACGTATCGGCCTAAACTGAGGAAATTTTTTTTTTTAAAAAAATTGATATTTATTAAAGTAAAAAATATTGTGTTACAATTACACAAAGCAATGGGGAGTTTCATTTGGGCACAAAAATCCCAAGAATAAAGCGGTCTTGCACTTCCTGACTTGATTAAATATTTACAAGCAGCATCAGTGATTTAGAATAGTGGATTGGTATAAGAACACTGAAAACAAGCAATGGATTAAAATTGAAGAGGCCTTAAAAATATGGGATACACAAATTAAAAAAGGGGCATTCTCTACAATGAATGGACCCATTACTCCATTGTTCTCCAATCCGGAATTCCCCCCAGCAGAGAAAATTAGTAAATTCTTGAAATGGAACATCTTAGAAACTAGAAAAGATACTATTTCTGGGGAAATTGTGTGACATGTTCGTGCCTCCACCAATACTCCTGACTGGAAACGGTGCCCCTGGAGATGTAAATGTGATCCAACAGTGTGTCGATCCATTGCCCCATCAAAAACTGCTCTGTCAAAAACTGCCCCATCAACCATGGTTGATTGGGGCTATGGACGTTTGCTATGGACTGGTTGCTTGCTATGGATGGTTGCTATGGACTGGTTGATATGAATTGCTTTCTCTAATCGCCTTTCAGGACAACCTTGGAGAGAGTGCAGCTCCGCCTCTTCATTAGCAAACACATGCTAATCCTTTAAAACCCTCCTCTTCCACCATGGCTTCAGTTATTGTGTTTCCTCCTTCATGGTGGAAGTGCATAGTCTCGGTTCTAGAGTTTCTCCATGAGGGAATGGAGAAGGGTCTGGCAGCTAGTACGCTAAAAACGCAGGTAGCAGCCCTTTCTGTTTATTTTGAGAAACCGCTGTCTAGAGAACCGTTAATTTCCAGATTTTTCAGGGCACTGTCAAGAAACAGACCAGTGACTCTTAAAAATTTTCCAAGTTGGGACTTATCAGTTGTCTTGCAAGGTCTAACAGGGGCTCCGTTTGAACCTTTAGTAAATATTTCTTTGAAAAATTTAGTTCTGAAAACAGTTTTTTTGGTGGCAATAACTTCAGCAAGGCGAGTTAGCGAGCTCCAAGCACTAGCCATTACTGAAACTTTTTTAAGAATTTTTCCAGATCGAGTAGTTCTTCAGACAGATCCTGCTTTCCTCCCAAAGGTGGCATCAAATTTTCATCGTTCACAGGAAATTGTTTTACCCACTTTTTCTTTGAATCCTAACGCTGGAGAAGAAGCGTTTCATAATTTAGATGTGAAAAGGTGTCTTGAGCAATACCTCTCAGTCACTAGAGAGTTTAGAAAAACAAATGCGCTGTTTATAGTTTTTTCAGGACCTCGTAAAGGAGAAAAAGCGTCCAAAAGTACGCTAGCAAGGTGGCTTAAACTCACAATTATGGAAGCTTACAAAGCCAAAGGGGTAACGCCTCCCTTAGGCATCCTACCACATTCTACAAGATCAACTGCAGTTTCTTGGGCTGAAAGAGCAGGTGCTACACCTGAACAGATTTGCAAAGCCGCCACCTGGTCCAACTATTCAACGTTCTTAAGACACTACAGGTTGGACCTATTGTCTGCCGCAGATCAGGCCTTTGGCAGAAAAGTGCTGCAGGCTGTAGTCCCACCCTAGGGTAAGTTACTTGTTTATCCTCTCCAAGGTTGTCCTGAAAGGCGATTAGAGAAAGACTTAGTTAGACTTACCGGTGACGGTATTTCTAAGAGCCTTTCAGGACAACCGCTATTTCCCTCCCTTAATGTATGTTAAAGTAATAAGTATAAATCTATTATTGGGTGTTGTGGTTTCTGTGCTTTGTCTTCCAGAGAGTCGGACCACAATAACTGAAGCCATGGTGGAAGAGGAGGGTTTTAAAGGATTAGCATGTGTTTCCTAATGAAGAGGCGGAGCTGCGCTCTCTCCAAGGTTGTCCTGAAAGGCTCTTAGAAATACCGTCACCGCTAAGTCTAAGTCTTTCTATGGTTGGTTGTTATGGACTGGTTGCTATAGATGGTTGCTATGGACTAGCTGCTATGGACTGGTTGCTATTGACGGTTTCTATGGACTGGTTGCTATGGATGGTTGCTATATGCAGAGTATGCTAGATGCAAAAGTTACGCAGAGCCAAAAAAACAGAGCCAAATCCCCTCAGCGTTGTGTGGGAGGAGTTATAATTCACCTCAGCGTTTCCCAGGAAACCAATGTTTATATGCAGGCTCTAAGCACAGACCCAGTTTTTTGCCCCTTTTGAATACTTGTCATTCTTCAAACGGTTTTATTTTAAAAACTATAAATCGTACAGCGAAGATCTTTATATTGTGAGAATCACAAGACCCATACCTACAGATTGATGCATAGTATGTCATACTATGAAATATTAAAATTGAAGGCACAGTCGCAGTTTAAATATTGCCCTTCAAATTTTAGGTGTCTAGCCACTTAAGACCCGGACCTTTAGGCAGCTAAAGGACCTGGCCAGTTTTTGCGATTCGGCACTGCGTCGCTTTAACTGACAATTGCGTGGCCGTGCGACGTGGCTCCCAAACAAAATTGGTGTCCTTTTTTTTTCCACAAATAGAGCTTTCTTTTGGTTACATTTGATCACCTCTGCGGTTTTTATTTTTTGCGCTATAAACAAAAATAGAGCGACAATTTAGAAAAAAATGCAATATTTTTTGCTATAATAAATCTCCCCCAAAAATATATATAAAAAAAATTTCCTCAGTTTAGGCCGATACGTATTCTTTATCGATTGGTTTGCGCAAAATTTATAGCGTTTACAAAATAGGGAATAGTTTTATTGCATTTTTATTATTATTTTTTTACTACTAATGGCGGTGATCAGCGTTTTTTTTTTTTTTTTTTGTGACGGCGACATTATGGCAAACACTTCTGACAATTTTGACAAATTTTTGGGACCATTGTCAATTTCACAGCAAAAAATGCATAAAAAATGCATTGTTTACTGTGAAAATGACAATTGCAGTTTGGGAGTTAACACCTTCAGCGCCCCCTTGTGGTTAAGTGTGACCTCATTTGTGTTTCTAACTATAGGGGGGGTGTGGCTGTAGGTGTGACGTCATTGATTGTGTTTCCCTATAAAAGGGAACACACGATCTATGATGGCGCCACAGTGAAGAACGGGGAAGCTGTATTTACACACAGCGCTCTTCGTTCTTCAGCTCCGGGGACCGATCACGGGACTCCCGCGGCGATCGGGACACAGAGCTTCGGACCGGGTCGCGAGGCACACGCGACCCACGGCTGGGCACTTAGAGGACATACCTGTGCTGGGCACGGCTTGTGCCCAGCCCTGCCATTCTTCCGACGTAAATGTGCAGGAGGTGGTCCTTAAGTGGCTAGACTGTAATTTCAATGGAAGTCAATGGAGGTTAATGGATGGCGTGGGTTGCAAACAAATGGTCATATTGTGAAAACGATCAGGACGATGGCTTAGTCGTGGACACGTGTAGTGGCAGCAGAGATAGCTGAACGTTTTGATATAAGACTTGTGTAGGTCGGCTTGAAAATAAGGGAGTGGTGGTAGTTTAGAAATCATGTCCTGATTTTTCAGTTTTTGTCATGTCACACTCTAGATTCACCATTCATTCCTATGGGACAAATTTTTCCGCAAAAACGACAATATTTCGTGAATGATTTGGTATATTACTTGTCTATGTAGTGTAAAAACTGCGGGAGGAGTTAGGGTGGTAAATTTGGCTATAATAACTAGAAAAGATAACATTTCTGGGGAAATTGTGCGACGTGGTCTTGCCTCCACCAATACTCCTGACTGGAGACCGTGCCCCTGGAGATGTAAATGTGATCCAACAGTGTTTCGATCCAGTTCGATCCATTGCCCCATCAAAAACTGCACCATCAAAACTGCACCATCCTATTTGCCCCATCAAAAACTGGTTGCTATGGAGGGTTGCTATGGACTGATGGCTGTGGACTAGTGGCTGTGGACTAGTGGCTGTGGACTAGTGGCTATGGTCGGGTTGCTATGGTCGGGTTGCTATGGTCGGGTTGCTATGGACGGGTTGCTATGGTCTGGTTGCTATGGATGGTTGCTATATGCAGAAGTTACACAGAGCCCAAAAAGACAGAACCAAGTTCCCCTTAGCCTTGTGTGGGAGGAGCCAACTCACCTCACATCTGTTTGTGAGGAGTTATTAAACTCCTCAGCGTCTCCTAGGAAACCAATTGTTTGGTTTGAGGGCTCTCTGTAAACACAGCAGAAAATCAGGATTTTATTTTAATACTTGTCCTGTTCAAATGGTTGTATTTTAAAAACGATAAATCATACAGCGAATATCTTTATATTGTGCGAATCACAAGACCCAGACCTACATTGATGTATAGTATGTCTCTAAAATATTAAAATTGAAGGCACAGTCACAGTTTATATATTGCCTTTAAGATTTTTGGTTTCCAGTCTTTAATTTCAATGGAAGTCAATGGAGGTCAGTGTATTTCGTAGGTTGCAAACAAATGGTCGTATTGTGAAAACGGTTTGGGCGATCGCTTAGCCGTGAACACGTGTAGTGGCAGCAGGGATAGCTGAACGTTTTGATATAAGATTTGTGTAGGTCGGCTTGAAAATGAGGGAGTGGTCGCAGTTTACAAATCATGTAATGATTTTTCATTTTTTGAAATCCCACACTCTACCGCTCACCATTCATTCCTATGGGAAAATTTTGCCGCAAAAATTACTAAATTTCGCGAACGATTCGGCGAAACGTTACACAAAGTAATAGCCCACCGATCGGGAACAATCCGCATGTTTCGATATATTACTCGTCTTTGTAGTGTAAAAACTGTGGGAGGAGTTAGGGTGGCAAATTTGGCTATAATAAGAATAATAGGAACTAGAAAAGATACAATTTCTGGGGAAATTGTGCGATGTGGTCTTGCCTCCACCAATACTCCTGACTGGAGACGGTGCCTCTGGAGATGTAAATGTGATCCAACAGTGTGTCGATCCAGTTCGGTCCATTGCCCCATCAAAAACTGCTCCATCAAAAACTACCCCATCAAAACTGCACCATCAAAACTGCACCATCCTATTTGCCCCATGAAAAACTGGTTGCTATGGACTGGTTGTTATGGACGGGTTGCTATGGGGTGGTTGCTATGGAGTGGTTGCTACGGACTGGTTGCTATGGACTGGGTGCTATGGAGGGTTGCTATGGACTGGTTGCTATGGAGGGTTGCTATGGACTGGTTGCTATGGAGGGTTGCTATGGACTGATGGCTATGGACGGGTTGCTATGGACGGGTTGCTATGGACGGGTTGCTATGGACGGTTGCTATGGACTGGTTGCTATGGACGGTTGCTATGGACTGGTTGCTATGGACTGGTTGCTATGGAGGGTTGCTGTGGACTGGTTGCTGTGGACTGGTTGCTGTGGACGGGTTGCTGTGGACGGGTTGCTGTGGACGGGTTGCTGTGGACGGGTTGCTGTGGACTGGTTGCTCTGGATTGGTTGCTATGGACTGGTTGCTATGGACTGGTTGTTATGGACTGGTTGTTATGGACTGGTTGCTATGGACTGGTTGCTATGGACTGGTTGCTATTGGATGGTTGCTATGGACCGGTTGCTATGGACGGTTGCTATGGACGGTTGCTATGGACTGATGGCTATGGACTGGTTGCTATGGACTGGTTGCTATGGAGGTTTGTTATGGTCTGGTTGCTATGTATGGTTGCTATGTGCAGAGCATGCAGAAGTTACGCAGAGCCAAAAAAAACTGAGCCATATCACCTCAGTGTGTGGGAGGAGCTATAGAAAGCCCTCACAGATGTGTGTATGAAGGTTTTTACCTCAGCGTCTCCTAGGAAACCAATGTAAACATATGCAAGCAGCTAAGCAGAGGAAAGTTCCCTCAGCCTTGTGTGGGAGGAGCCAACTCACCTCACAGCTGTTTGTGAGCAGTTGTTAAACTCCTCAGCGTCTCCTAGGAAACCAATTGTTTGGTTTGCAGCCTCTCTGTAAACACAGCAGAAATTGAGGTTTTTATTTTTAATGCATGTCCTGTTCAAATGGTTGTATTTTAAAAACTATAAATCGTACAGCGAATATCTTTATATTTTACGAATCACAAGACCCAGACCTACATTTTGATGTATAGTATGTCTCTGAAATAATAAAATTGAAGGCACAGTCGCAGTTTACAAATTCCAAAGCAGATTTTCGTTTTCTAAACTTTGACCTCCATTGACTTCCATTGAAATAATCGATGGCGTAGGTATAAACAAATTATCATATTGTGAAAACGGTTTGATCAATCGCTTAGCCGTGAACACGTGTGGTGGCAGCAGGGATAGCTGAACGTTTTGATATACGATTTGTGTAGGTCGGCTTGAAAATGAGGGAGTGGTCGCAGTTTACAAATCATGTGCTGATTTTTCCGTTTTTGACATTTCACACTCTAGCTCTCCCCATTCATTCCTATGGGAAAATTTTGCCGCAAAAATGACGATATTGTGCGAACGATTCGGCGAAACGTTCCACAAAGTAATAGCCCACAGATCGGGAACAATCCGCACGATTCAATATATTACTCGTCTATGTAGTGTAAAAACTGTGGGAGGAGTTAGGGTGGCAAATTTGGCTATAATAAGAATAATATATATGTGAGATAACAATAAGTGATCTTGCTATGCAAGACCACTTAACTAGAAAAGATACAATTTCTGGGGAAATTGTGCGGCGTGGTCTTGCCTCCACCACTACTCCTGACTGGAGACGGTGCCCCTGGAGATGTAAATGTGATCCAACAGTGTGTCGATCCAGTTCGATCCATTGCCCCATCAAAAACTGCTCCATCAAAAACTACCCCATAAAATCTGCACCATCAAAACTGCACCATCCTATTTGCCCCATCAAAAACTGGGTGCTATGGACTGGGTGCTATGGACTGGTTGCTATGCATGGTTGCTATATGCAGAGCATGCAGAAGTTACGCAGAGCCAAAAAAAATCCATATCACCTCACAGCTGTGTGGGAGTAGCTATAGAAAGCCCTCACAGCTGTGTGGGAGTAGCTATAGAAAGCCCTCACAGATGTGTGTATGAAGGTTTTTACCTCAGCGTCTCCTAGGAAACCAATGTAAACAAATGCAAACAGTCCCTAAGCAGAGGAAAGTTCCCTCAGCCTTGTGTGGGAGGAGCCAACTCACCTCACAGCTCTGTGTGAGCAGTTATAAAACTCCTCAGCGTCTCCTAGGAAACCAATTGTTTGGTTTGCAGCCTCTCTGTAAACACAGCAGAAATTGAGGATTTTTTTAATACATGTCCTGTTCAAATGGTTGTATTTTAAAAACTATAAATCGTACAGCGAATATCTTTATATTGTGTGAATCACAAGACCCAGACCTACATTGATGTATAGTTTGTCTCTGAAATATTAAAATTAAAGGCACAGTCGCAGTTTATATATTGTCCTAAGATTTTTAGGGGTTTTGATTTGAATTTCAATGGAAGTCAATGGAGGTCAGTGTTTGGCGTAGGTTGCAAACAAATTGTCATATTGTGAAAACTGTTTGGTCAATCGCTTAGCCGTGAACATGTGTAGTGCCAGCAGGGATAGCTGAACTTTTTTTGATATAAGATTTGTGTAGGTCGGCTTGAAAATGAGGGAGTGGTCGCAGTTTGCAAATCATGTAATGATTTTTCATTTTTAGAAATCCCACACTCTACCGCTCACCATTCATTCCTATGGGAAAATTTCGCCGCAAAAATGACGATATTTCGCAAACGATTCGGTGAAACGTTCTACAAAGTAATAGCCCACCGATCGGGAACAATCTGCACGTTTCGATATATTACTCGTCTATGTAGTGTAAAAACTGTGGGAGGAGTTAGGGTGGCAAATTTGGCTATAATAAGAATAAGAACTAGAAAAGATGCAATTTCTGGGGAAATTGTGCGACGTGGTCTTGCCTCCACCAATACTCCTGACTGGAGACGGTGCCCCTGGAGATGTAAATGTGATCCAACAGTGTGTCGATCCAGTTCGGTCCATTGCCCCATCAAAAACTGCTCCATCAAAAACTACCCCATCAAAAACTGCACCATCAAAACTGCACCATCCTATTTGCCCCATCAAAAACTGGTTGCTATGGACTGGTTGCTATGGACTGGTTGCTATGTATGGTTGCTATATGCAGAGCATGCAGAACTTACGCAGAGCCAAAAAAACTGAGCCATATCACCTCAGTGTGTGGGAGGAGCTATAGAAAGCCCTCACAGATGTGTGTATGAAGGTTTTTACCTCAGCGTCTCCTAGGAAACCAATGTAAACATATGCAAGCAGCCTCTAACCAGGCGTCTCAAACTGGCGGCCCTCCAGCTGTTGCAAAACTACAAGTCCAATGAGGCATTGCAAGAATGACAGTTAGCAGCATGACTCCCAGAGGCATGATGGGACTTGTATTTTTTACAACAGCTGGAGGGCCACAAGTTTGAGACCCTTGCTAAGCAGAGGAAAGTTCCCTCAGCCTTGTGTGGGAGGAGCCAACTCACCTCACAGCTGTTTGTGAGGTGTTATTAAACTCCTCAGCGTCTCCTAGGAAACCAATTGTTTGGTTTGCAGCCTCTCTGTAAACACAGCAGAAATTGAGGATTTTTTTGGTATACTTGTCCTTCAAATGGTTGTATTTTAAAAACTATAAATCGTACAGCGAATATCTTTATTTTACGAATCACAAGACCCAGACCTACATTTTGATGTATAGTATGTCTCTGAAATAATAAAATTGAAGGCACAGTCGCAGTTTACAAATTCCCCAGCAAGTTTTAGTTTTCTAAACTTTGACCTCCATTGACTTCCATTGAAATAATGGATGGCGTAGGTTGCAAACAAATTGTCATATTGTGAAAACGGTTTGATCAATCGCTTAGCCTTGAACACGTGTAGTGGCAGCAGGGATAGCTGAACGTTTTGATATAAGATTTGTGTAGGTCGGCTTGAAAATGAGGGAGTGGTCACAGTTTACAAATCATGTCTTGATTTTTCAGTTTCTGACATTTCCACACTCTAGCTCTCCCAATTCATTCCTATGGGAAAATGTCACCGCAAAAATGACGATATTTCGCGAACGATTCAGCGAAACGTTCCACAAAGTAATAGCACACCATTCTGGAACAATCCACACGTTTCGATATATTACTCGTCTATGTAGTGTAAAAACTGTGGGAGGAGATACTGTTTAAAATTTGGCTATAATAAGAATAACTAGAACATGCATTTCCTGAGGAAAAATGGGCGTGGGAATGCTGAATAGCTGAATTGCTTGAATTGCTGAGCTCGCACCAAAGCCATTCACCATAACCACTACACTATCTTTAGGACACACAGCTCCTTTCTCTATCTTCAAAGTAGAGAGTATCCTGACTTCCTGGTGCACTGAGGTAAAGAAAGCTATTTAGGGAAAGAAATACCATTACAAACGCCTTTAATTCACAGACCAAATACATGAAATAAGCCTTCAAACAAACCTTAATAAATCCACAACCGTACATGCGATCAATACAGCGACTTCACCGTTTGAAACACAAGGCTTTTGTGAACGAATCAGTATAAAATTTATGTTGATAAACTTAAAAATGTGGCCATGTCAGCGATTTAGAAAAGAGTGTCTTTGTGTGTTTTGCAGAAACATTTTAAAGACGTTTTAACATGACCGTCAATGGGAGGAATTTTGGGGCTCTTGTCCTTTAGAAGCTCCTGGAACTAAAAGTCAAATGCCTATCACAAAACTGATCACATTGCCTGAAACCAGACAAAAATACCTACGTTTTGATATATAAATTGTGTATGACAAGTAGATCTTGTGGGCGTGAGAGCAATTTGTTCCCCCTTTTTTAAAAAACATTTTTTTTAATGATCTGCACTGTAATGGCCACATGACACACTGTAAAGTTGCTCCATAGGAACTCATTATAATCGATAACATTTTTTGAAAAAAAAACTTAACGTAAATTGCTTTTTCACAAAAAACGTAAAAGATATCAATCTAAAAAGTCATTTTCGGATAGCTGAATATTTTGTAACCGTTTTAAAGTTTGTTTGGTGTCTGTAAGTGAAAGTATGAAGGAGAAGAAGCATTTGGCAGCACGTTAGATTTGAAGCGGTAAAAAGGATGTTCTCATTGACTTCAATGTTAAAAAAAGTGGGTAAAAGCTTAATATTTTAAAAAGTATAAATAGTACAAAAAAAATTGAAGTCCCATCGTTATCTGAATGAGATGAACATTTTAATAGTTGAATGGTCTCAATAGCTGAAAGTATGCCGAAGTTACGCAGAGCCAAAAAACTTACGGAATAAAGGAGAAAAATAAACTAGACAATGCATTTCCTGAGGAAAATGCGAGTGGGAATGCTGAATAGCTGAATTGCTGAGCCCGCACAAAAGCCATTCACCATAACCACTACAGTATCTTTAGGACATACAAGCAGTGTTCTTTCAGTACTTATAAAGCCTAATATCACACAGCTCCTTTCTCTATCTGCAATATAGAGTGTCCTGACTTGCCTGGTCGCCTCTCCCCCCTCAAGAGGCGTTCTCCACATGAGGTGGGGGAGGAGGACTGCACTGAGGTAAGGAAAGCTATTTAGGGAATCAAAATACCATTAGAAACGCTTTCATCCACACACAAAATCAGTTATCGAAGCCTTCAAACAAAACGTAATAAATCCACAACCGTACATGCGATCGATACAGCGACTTCACCGTTTGAAACACAAGGCTTTTGTGAACAAATCGGTATAAAATTTATGTTGATAAACTTAAAATTGTGGCCATGCCAGCGATTTAGAAAAGAGCGTCTTTGTGTGTTTTGCAGAAAAATTTTAAAGTCTTTTTAACATGAGTGTCAATGAGAGTTTATTTGTCCCTCTTGTCCTTTAGAAGCTCCTGGAACTAAAAATAAAATACGTATCACAAAACTGATAACATTGCCTGAAACCAGACAAACATACCTATGTTTTGATATATAAATTGTGTTTGACAACTAGATCTTGTGGGCGTGAGAGCAATTTGTTCCCCCTTTTTTTAAAGATAACTTTTTTTCAATCATCTCCACTCTAAAGGTCACATGACACACTCTAAATCCCTTCCATAGGATTACATTATAACGATTACATTTTCTGAAAAAATCGCTAAACGTAAATTGCGTTTTCACAAAAACCGTAAAAGATATCAATCAATCTGTCATAGCCGGATACCTGAATATTTTGTGACCGCTTTAAAGTTTGTTTGGTGTCTGTAAGTGAAAGTATGAAGGAGCTGAAACTTTTGGCAGGGCATGTGATTTCAAAGGGAAAAAGGATGTTCTCATTGACTTCAATGTTAAAAAAAAGTGTCTAAAAGCTTAATATTTTAAAAAGTATAAATAGTACAAAAAAACTTGAAGTCCCATCGTTAGCTGAACGAGACGAACATTTTAATAGTTGAATGGTCTCAATAGCTGAAAGTATGCAGAAGTTACGCAGAGCCAAAAAACGTACGGAATAATAAAGGAGAAAAATAATAATAAAAAACGAATATCAATACTGGGAATGCTTATTAAGCATTCCCACTAATTTAAAATGAAGAACTAGAAAATGCATTTCCTGAGGAAAATGCGAGTGGGAATGCTGAATTACTGAGCCTGCGCCAAAGCTATTCACCATAACCACTACACTATCTTTAGGACACACAGCTCCTTTCTCTATCTGCAAAGTAGAGAGTATCCTGACTTCCTGGTCGCCCCTCCCCCTCAAGAGGTTTCCCCTCCCCCCCAGGTCAGTGAGGAGAAATATTGCACTGAGGTAGAAAGCTATTTATGGAAAGAAATAGCATTACAAACGCTTTTAATTCACAGACCAAATACATGAATTAAGCCTTCAAACAAAACTTAATAAATCCACAACCGTACATGCGATCGATACAGCGACTTCACCGTTTGAAAGACACGGCCCTTGTGAACGCATCGATATGAAATTTATGTTGATAAACTTAAAAATGTGGCCATGTCAGCGATTTAGAAAAGAATGTCTTTTGCAGAAACATTTTTTAGACTTTTTAACATGACGGTCAATGGGAGGGAGTTTGAGGCGCTTGTCCTTTAGAAGCTCCTGGAACTAAGTCAAATGCCTATCGCAAAACTGATCACATTGCCCGAAACCAGACAAAAATACCTATGTTTTGATATATAAATTGTGTATGACAAGTAGATCTTGTGGGCGTGAGAGCAATTTGTTCCCCCTTTTTTAAAGATCATTTTTTTTTGTGGATGATCTGTGCTGTAATGGTCACATGACACACTCTAAAGCTGCTCCATAGAAACACATTATAACCGATAACATTTTCTGAAAAATTCACTAAACTTAAATTGCGTTTTCACAAAAACCGTAAAAGATATCAATCTAAAAAGTCATGTTTGGATAGCTGAATATTTTGTGACCGCTTTAAAGTTTGTTTGGTGTCTGTAAGTGAAAGTATGAGGGAGCTGAAACTTTTGGCAGAACGTGTGTTTTGAAGCAGGAAAAAGGATGTTCTCATTGACTTCAATGTTAAAAAAAAGTGTCTAAAAGCTTAATATTTTAAAAAGTATAAATAGTACAAAAAAACTTGAAGTCCCATCGTTAGCTGAACGAGATGAACATTTTAAAAGTTGAATGGTCTCAATAGCTGAAAGAATGCAGAAGTTACGCAGAGCCAAAAAACGTACGGAATAATAAAATTAAAATTAAGAATAACTAGAAAATGCATTCCCTGAGGAAAATGCGAGTGGGAATGCTGAATTGCTGAGCCCGCACCAAAGCCATTCACCATAACCACTACACTATCTTTAGGACACACAGCTCCTTTCTCTATCTGCAAAGTAGAGAGTATGCTGACTTCCTGGTCGCCCCTCCCCCCTCAAGAGGTTTCCCCTCCCCCCAGGTCAGTGAGGAGGAATATTGCACTGAGGTAGAAAGCTATTTATGGAAAGAAATTCCATTACAAACGCCTTTTAATTCACAGACCAATACATTAATTACGCCTCCAAACAAAACGTAATAAATCCACAACCGTACATGCGATCGATACAGCGACTTCACCGTTTGAAAGACACGGCCCTTGTGAACGCATCGATATGAAATTTATGTTGATAAACTTAAAATTGTGGCCATGCCAGCGATTTAGAAAAGAGCGTCTTTGTGTGTTTTGCAGGAAAATTTTTAAAATTTTTAACATGGACGGTCAATGAGAGTGGTTTTGTCACTCTTGTCCTTTAGAAGCTCCTGGAACTAAAACTAAAATACGTATCACAAAACTGATCACATTGCCTGAAACCAGACAAGCATACCTACGTTTTGATATATAAATTGTGTATGACAAGTAGATCTTGTGGGCGTGAGAGCAATTTGTTCGCCCTTTTTTTAAAGATAATTTTTGTTTTCAAAGATCTCCACTGTAAAGGTCACATGACACACTCTAAATCCCTTCCATAGGGTTACATTATAACCGATTCCATTTTCTGAAAAAATCGCTAAACGTAAATTGCGTTTTCACAAAAACCGTAAAAGATATCAATCTGAAAAGTCATGTTTGGATAGCTGAATATTTTGTGACCGCTTTAAAGTTTGTTTGGTGTCTGTAAGTGAAAGTATGAAGGAGCTGAAACTTTTGGCAGAACGTGTGTTTTGAAGCAGGAAAAAGGATGTTCTCATTGACTTCAATGTTAAAAAAAAGTGTCTAAAAGCTTAATATTTTAAAAAGTATAAATAGTACAAAAAAACTTGAAGAAGTCCCATCGTTAGCTGAATGAGACGAACATTTTAAAAGTTAAATGGTCTCAATAGCTGAAAGTATGCAGAAGTTACGCAGAGCCAAAAAACATACGGAATAAAATTAAAATTAAAACTAGAAAATGCATTCCCTGAGGAAAATGCGAGTGGGAATGCTGAATTGCTGAGCCCGCGCCAAAGCCATTCACCATAACCACTACACTATCTTTAGGACACACAGCTCCTTTCTCTATCTGCAAAGTAGAGAGTATCCTGACTTCCTGGTCGCCCCTCCCCCCTCAAGAGGTTTCCCCTCCCCCCAGGTCAGTGAGGAGGAATATTGCACTGAGGTAGAAAGCTATTTATGGAAAGAAATTCCATTACAAACGCCTTTTAATTCACAGACCAATACATTAATTACGCCTCCAAACAAAACGTAATAAATCCACAACCGTACATGCGATCGATACAGCGACTTCACCGTTTGAAAGACACGGCCCTTGTGAACGCATCGATATGAAATTTATGTTGATAAACTTAAAATTGTGGCCATGCCAGCGATTTAGAAAAGAGCGTCTTTGTGTGTTTTGCAGGAAAATTTTTAAAATTTTTAACATGGACGGTCAATGAGAGTGGTTTTGTCGCTCTTGTCCTTTAGAAGCTCCTGGAACTAAAACTAAAATACGTATCACAAAACTGATCACATTGCCTGAAACCAGACAAGCATACCTACGTTTTGATATATAAATTGTGTATGACAAGTAGATCTTGTGGGCGTGAGAGCAATTTGTTCGCCCTTTTTTTAAAGATAATTTTTGTTTTCAAAGATCTCCACTCTAAAGGTCACATGACACACTCTAAATCCCTTCCATAGGGTTACATTATAACCGATTCCATTTTCTGAAAAAATCGCTAAACGTAAATTGCGTTTTCACAAAAACCGTAAAAGATATCAATCTGAAAAGTCATGTTTGGATAGCTGAATATTTTGTGACCGCTTTAAAGTTTGTTTGGTGTCTGTAAGTGAAAGTATGAAGGAGCTGAAACTTTTGGCAGAACGTGTGTTTTGAAGCAGGAAAAAGGATGTTCTCATTGACTTCAATGTTAAAAAAAAGTGTCTAAAAGCTTAATATTTTAAAAAGTATAAATAGTACAAAAAAACTTGAAGAAGTCCCATCGTTAGCTGAATGAGACGAACATTTTAAAAGTTAAATGGTCTCAATAGCTGAAAGTATGCAGAAGTTACGCAGAGCCAAAAAACGTACGGAATAAAATTAAAATTAAAATTAAGAACTAGAAAATGCATTCCCTGAGGAAAATGCGAGTGGGAATGCTGAATTGCTGAGCCCGCACCAAAGCCATTCACCATAACCACTACACTATCTTTAGGACACACAGCTCCTTTCTCTATCTGCAAAGTAGAGAGTATCCTGACTTCCTGGTCGCCCCTCCCCCCTCAAGAGGTTTCTCCTCCCCCCAGGTCAGTGAGGAGGAATATTGCACTGAGGTAGAAAGCTATTTATGGAAAGAAATTCCATTACAAACGCCTTTTAATTCACAGACCAATACATTAATTACGCCTCCAAACAAAACGTAATAAATCCATAACCGTACATGCGATCGATACAGCGACTTCATCGTTTGAAAGACACGGCCCTTGTGAACGCATCGATATGAAATTTATGTTGATAAACTTAAAATTGTGGCCATGCCAGCGATTTAGAAAAGAGCGTCTTTGTGTGTTTTGCAGGAAAATTTTAAATTTTTTTAACATGGACGGTCAATGAGAGTGGTTTTGTCGCTCTTGTCCTTTAGAAGCTCCTGGAACTAAAACTAAAATACGTATCACAAAACTGATCACATTGCCTGAAACCAGACAAGCATACCTACGTTTTGATATATAAATTGTGTATGACAAGTAGATCTTGTGGGCGTGAGAGCAATTTGTTCGCCCTTTTTTTAAAGATAATTTTTGTTTTCAAAGATCTCCACTCTAAAGGTCACATGACACACTCTAAATCCCTTCCATAGGGTTACATTATAACCGATTCCATTTTCTGAAAAAATCGCTAAACGTAAATTGCGTTTTCACAAAAACCGTAAAAGATATCAATCTGAAAAGTCATGTTTGGATAGCTGAATATTTTGTGACCGCTTTAAAGTTTGTTTGGTGTCTGTAAGTGAAAGTATGAAGGAGCTGAAACTTTTGGCAGAACGTGTGTTTTGAAGCAGGAAAAAGGATGTTCTCATTGACTTCAATGTTAAAAAAAAGTGTCTAAAAGCTTAATATTTTAAAAAGTATAAATAGTACAAAAAAACTTGAAGAAGTCCCATCGTTAGCTGAATGAGACGAACATTTTAAAAGTTAAATGGTCTCAATAGCTGAAAGTATGCAGAAGTTACGCAGAGCCAAAAAACGTACGGAATAAAATTAAGAAGAAGAATAATAAAAAACGAATATCAATACTGGGAATGCTTATTAAAGCATTCCCACTAATTAAGAAGAAGAACTAGAAAATGCATTCCCTGAGGAAAATGCGAGTGGGAATGCTGAATTGCTGAGCCCGCACCAAAGCCATTCACCATAACCACTACACTATCTTTAGGACACACAGCTCCTTTCTCTATCTGCAAAGTAGAGAGTATGCTGACTTCCTGGTCGCCCCTCCCCCCTCAAGAGGTTTCCCCTCCCCCCAGGTCAGTGAGGAGGAATATTGCACTGAGGTAGAAAGCTATTTATGGAAAGAAATTCCATTACAAACGCCTTTTAATTCACAGACCAATACATTAATTACGCCTCCAAACAAAACGTAATAAATCCACAACCGTACATGCGATCGATACAGCGACTTCACCGTTTGAAAGACACGGCCCTTGTGAACGCATCGATATGAAATTTATGTTGATAAACTTAAAATTGTGGCCATGCCAGCGATTTAGAAAAGAGCGTCTTTGTGTGTTTTGCAGGAAAATTTTAATTTTTTTTAACATGGACGGTCAATGAGAGTGGTTTTGTCGCTCTTGTCCTTTAGAAGCTCCTGGAACTAAAACTAAAATACGTATCACAAAACTGATCACATTGCCTGAAACCAGACAAGCATACCTACGTTTTGATATATAAATTGTGTATGACAAGTAGATCTTGTGGGCGTGAGAGCAATTTGTTCGCCCTTTTTTTAAAGATAATTTTTGTTTTCAAAGATCTCCACTCTAAAGGTCACATGACACACTCTAAATCCCTTCCATAGGGTTACATTATAACCGATTCCATTTTCTGAAAAAATCGCTAAACGTAAATTGCGTTTTCACAAAAACCGTAAAAGATATCAATCTGAAAAGTCATGTTTGGATAGCTGAATATTTTGTGACCGCTTTAAAGTTTGTTTGGTGTCTGTAAGTGAAAGTATGAAGGAGCTGAAACTTTTGGCAGAACGTGTGTTTTGAAGCAGGAAAAAGGATGTTCTCATTGACTTCAATGTTAAAAAAAAGTGTCTAAAAGCTTAATATTTTAAAAAGTATAAATAGTACAAAAAAACTTGAAGAAGTCCCATCGTTAGCTGAATGAGACGAACATTTTAAAAGTTAAATGGTCTCAATAGCTGAAAGTATGCAGAAGTTACGCAGAGCCAAAAAACGTACGGAATAAAATTAAGAAGAAGAATAATAAAAAACGAATATCAATACTGGGAATGCTTATTAAAGCATTCCCACTAATAATAAAAAACGAATATCAATACTGGGAATGCTTATTAAAGCATTCCCACTAATAAAAAACGAATATCAATACTGGGAATGCTTATTAACCACTTAAGCCCCGGACCAATATGCAGCCTAAAGACCCAAGGTGTTTTTACAGTTCGGGACTGCGTCGCTTTAACAGACAATTGCGCGGTCGTGCGACGTGGCTCCCAAACAAAATTGGCGTCCTTTTTTCCCCACAAATAGAGCTTTCTTTTGGTGGTATTTGATCACATCTGCGGTTTTTAGTTTTTGCGCTATAAACAAAAATAGAGCGACAATTTTGAAAAAAAAGCAATATTTTTTACTTTTTGCTGTAATAAATATCCCCCAAAAACATATATAAAAACATTTTTTTTCCTCAGTTTAGGCCGATACGTATTCTTCTACCTATTTTTAGTAAAAAAAATCGCAATAAGCGTTTATCGATTGGTTTGCGCAAAATTTATAGTGTTTACAAAATAGGGGATAGTTTTATTGCATTTTTATTATTTTTTTTTTTTTACTACTAATGGCGGCGATCAGCAATTTTTTTCGTGACTGCGACATTATGGCGGACACTTCGGACAATTTTGACACATTTTTGGGACCATTGTCATTTTCACAGCAAAAAATGCATTTAAATTGCATTCTTTATTGTGAAAATGACAGTTGCAGTTTGGGAGTTAACCACAGGTGGCGCTGTAGGAGTTAGGGTGCACCTAGTATGTGTTTACAACTGTTTGGGGGTGTGGCTGTAGGAATGACGTCATCGATCGTGTCTTCCTTATAAAGGGAATGACGCGATCGATGCGCCGCCATAGTGAAGGACGGGGAAGCCGTGTTTACACACGGCTCTCCCCGTTCTTCAGCTCCGGGGAGCGATCGCGACGGAGCGGCTATAAACAAATAGCCGCGCCGTGGTCCCGGATCGCTCCCCGAGCGGACCCGACCTCCGCATGTAGCGGGGGGGGGTCCCGATCGGACCCCCCACCCGCTAATAGGCGAGGACGTACGTGTACGCCCATGTGCCTGTACGTGCCATATTGTGGACGTATATGTACATGCGGGGGTCGGGAACTGGTTAAAGCATTCCCACTAATAATAAAAAACGAATATCAATACTGGGAATGCTTATTAAAGCATTCCCACTAATAATAAATTTACAGGTATCAATACTGGGAATGCTTATTAAAGCATTCCCACTAATAATAAATTTAGGGATATCAATACTGGGAATGCTTATTAAAGCATTCCCACTAAAAAACGAATATCAATACTGGGAATGCTTATTAAAGCATTCCCACTAAAAACGAATATCAATACTGGGAATGCTTATTAAAGCATTCCCACTAATAATATATATGTGAGATTACAATAAGTGCTCTTGCTATGCAAGACCACTTAATAATATATATGTGAGATTACAATTAGTGCTCTTGCTATGCAAGACCACTTAATAAGAATAATAATATATATGTGAGATTACAATCAGTGCTCTTGCTATGCAAGACCACTTAATAAGAATAATAATATATATGTGAGATTACAATAAGTGCTCTTGCTATGCAAGACCACTTAATAACTAGAAAAGATACAATTTCTGGGGAAATTGTGCAGCGTGGTCTTGCCTCCACCAATACTCCTGACTGGAGACGGTGCCCCTGGAGATGTAAATGTGATCCAACAGTGTGTCGATCCAGTTCGATCCATTGTCACATCAAAAACTGCTCCATCAAAAACTGCACCATCAAAACTGCACCATCCTATTTGCCCCATCAAAAACTGGTTTCTATGGACTGGTTTCTATGGACTGGTTTCTATGGACTGGTTTCTATGGACTGGTTGCTATGGACTGGTTGCTACGAAGTGGTTGCTATGGAGGGTTGCTATGGACTGGTTGCTATGTATGGTTGCTATATGCAGAGCATGCAGAAGTTACGCAGAGCCAAAAAAACTGAGCCATATCACCTCAGTGTGTGGGAGGAGCTATAGAAAGCCCTCACAGATGTGTGTATGAAGGTTTTTACCTCAGCGTCTCCTTGGAAACCAATGTAAACATGCAAGCAGCCTCAGCAGAGGAAAGTTCCCTCAGCCTTGTGTGGGAGGAGCCAACTCACCTCACAGCTGTTTGTGAGGTGTTATTAAACTCCTCAGCGTCTCCTAGGAAACCAATTGTTTGGTTTGCAGGCTCTCTGTAAACACAGCAGAAATTGAGGAATGTTTTTTGAATACTTGTCCTTCAAATGAAGGTATTTACCTCACAGAAAACACCTCACAACTACCTCACAACTGTGTGGGAGGAGCTATAGAATCCCCTTACAGCTGTGCATGAGGAGTTTTAATTACCTCAGCGTCTCCTAGGAAACCATTGTAAACATATGAAAACACACTCTAAGCAGAGACTCAGATTCTTGCTTTTTTTTTAATACTTGTCCTTCAAATGGTTTTATTTTAAAAACTATAAATCGTACAGCGAATATCTTTATATTTTACGAATCACAAGACCCAGACCTACATTTTGATGTATAGTATGTCTCTGAAATAATAAAATTGAAGGCACAATCGCAGTTTACATATTCCCCAGCAAGTTTTAGTTTTCTAAACTTTGACCTCCATTGACTTCCATTGAAATAATGGAAGGCGTAGGTTGCAAACAAATTGTCATATTGTGAAAACGGTTTGATCAATCGCTAAGCGGTGAACACGTGTAGTGGCAGCAGGGATAGCTGAACGTTTTGATATAAGATTTGTGTAGGTCGGCTTGAAAATGAGGGAGTGGTCGCAGTTTACAAATCATGTCTTGATTTTTCAGTTTCTGACATTCCACACTGTACCTATCCCCATTCATTCCTATGGGAAAATTTCGCAGCAAAAATGACGATATTTCGCGAACGATTTGGCGAAACGTTCCACAAAGTAATAGCCCACCGATCGGGAACAATCCGCACGATTCGATATATTACTCGTCTATGTAGTGTAAAAACTGTGGGAGGAGTTAGGGTGGCAAATTTGGCTATAATAAGAATAATATGTGAGATAACAATAAGTGCTCTTGCTATGCAAGACCACTTAATAATATATATGTGAGATAACAATAAGTGCTCTTGCTATGCAAGACCAATTAACTAGAAAAGATACAATTTCTGGGGAAATTGTGCGACGTGGTCTTGCCTCCACCAATACTCCTGACTGGAGACGGTGCCCCTGGAGATGTAAATGTGATCCAACAGTGTGTCGATCCAGTTCGGTCCATTGCCCCATCAAAAACTACCCCATCAAAACTGCACCATCAAAACTGCACCATCAAAACTGCACCATCCTATTTGCCCCATCAAAAACTGGTTGCTATGGAGTGGTTGCTATGAAGTGGTTGCTATGGACTGGTTGTTATGTATGGTTGCTATATGCAGAGCATGCAGAAGTTACGCAGAGCCAACAAAAACTGAGCCATATCACCTCACATCTGTGTGGGAGGAGCTATAGAAAGCCCTCACAGATGTGTTTATGAAGGTTTTTACCTCAGCGTCTCCTAGGAAACCAACGTAAACATGCAAGCAGCCTCTAAGCAGAGGGAAGTTCCCTCAGCCTTGTGTGGGAGGAGCCAACTCACCTCACAGCTGTTTGTGAGCAGTTATTAAACTCCTCAGCGTCTCCTAGGAAACCAATTGTTTGGTTTGCAGGCTCTCTGTAAACCGCAGAAATTTAGGAATTTTTTTGAATACTTGTCCTTCAAATGGTTGTATTTTAAAAACTATAAATCGTACAGCGAATATCTTTATATTTTATGAATCACAAGACCCGGACCTACATTTTGATGTATAGTATGTCTCTGAAATAATAAAATTGAAGGCACAGTCTCAGTTTACAAATTCCCCAGCAAGTTTTAGTTTTCTAAACTTTGACCTCCATTGACTTCCATTGAAATAATGGATGGCGTAGGTTGCAAACAAATTGTCATATTTTTCCTATATTTATTTATATGTATTTACACATGTTTATTCATTTTTGTAATTTTATACACAGTGTTTATCACTTGGTATAACCTTTAGGGCTACAATTTATATGTTATGCGTTCTATGCATGAAGGTAAAAACCTTCAGTCTGCAGTAAGCCCCCCCTAGCCTCAACTAATTCTTACCTGAGCCCCCTCTCGATCCAGTGATGTCCAGGAGAGCCTTGTCTCTCCTGGGACTTACACAGCCAGGAGTGCCAGCGTGGGACCTGAGAAGAGGAGGATCTGGGCTGCTTTGTGCAAAACCACTGCACAAAGTAGGTAAGTATAACATGTTTGTTGTTAAGAAAAACTTTACAATCACTTTAAGCTATGACACCAAGGCTGGGTTCACACTGATACGACACGACAGTCATACTACTTTGGATTCGACTTTGCCCTGTGACTTGAAGTCCGACTTGGAATCTTGAGGTGAAACTCCACGCCAAATAAAATAAAAAAATAATACGGCCAAGAGCATACCAGGCTCTTCAGTCTGGTATGTATTTTAAGGGGAACCTCTCTATGCCAAAAAAACGGCGTGGGGGTCCCCCTAAAATCCACAATGGACCCTTTTTCCGAGAACGCAGCCCGGCCGGTCAGGAAAGGGGGTGGGGACGAGCGAGCCCCTCCTGAACCGTACCAGGCCGCATGCCCGCAACATGGGGGGTGTGGGTGCTTTGGGGCAGGTGGAGCCTGCGTCACCCACCCCAAAGCACCTTGTCCCCATGTTAAGGACCAGGGCCTCTTCCCGACAACCCTGGCTGTTGGTTGTCGGGGTCTGCGGGCGTGGGGCTTATCGGAAACTGGGAGCCCTCTTTAATAATCCCGGCCCCCCTACCCTATGTAAATGAGTATGGGGTACATCGTACCCCTACCTATTCACCTGGAGGGAAAAAAGTGTAAAGAAAAACACACTAGACAGGTTTTTAAAGTAATTTATTAGGCAGCTACGGGGGGGTCGTCTTCCGACGGGGGGGGGGCTTATCAGAATCTACCCTATGTGAATGAGTATGGAGTACATCATACCCCTACCCATTCACCTCCAAAGCGAGCCAAGTCCTTTCTTGTATTAAGAGAGGTATGGACTCCAGAGACGGAGATATAATTTTGCCCCTGTACAAATCATTTGTAAGACCTCGTCTGGAATATGCAGTTCAGTTTTGGGCTCCAGTTCTCAAAAAGGATATCAGAGAACTGGAGAAAGTGCAGAGAAGGGCAACCAAACTGATAAGAGGAATGGAGGAGCTCAGCTATGAGAAGATTAGAGGAACTGATTTTATTCACTCTTGAGAAGAGGAGAATAAGGGGGGATATGATCAACATGTACAAATATATAAGGGGTCCATATAGTGAACTTGGTATTGAGTTATTCACTTTACGGTCAACACAGAAGGCAATGGGGCACTCTTTACGTCTAGAGGAAAAGAGATTTCATCTCCAAATACGGAAAGGTTTCTTCACAGTAAGAGCTGTGAAAATGTGGAACAGACTCCCTCCGGACGTGGTTCTGGCCAGCTAAGTAGATTGCTTTAAGAAAGGTCTGGATACTTTCCTAAATGTACAGAATATAACTGAGTACTGACATTTATAGGTAAAGTTGATCCAGGGTAAATCCGATTGCCTCTCGGGGGATCAGGAAGGAATTTTTTCCCCTGCTGTAGCAAATTGGATCATGCTCTGCTGTTTTTTTTTTTTGCCTTCCTCTGGATCAACTGTGGATATTGAGTTGGGTGTATGGGATTGTATTGTGTTTTTTATTTTGTTTTTGTTTTTTTATTATTTTTGTTTGTGGTTGAACTGGATGGACTTGTGTCTTTTTTCAACCTGACTATATAACCTGGAATAAAATGTGTCAAAAATAAAACACACTACACAGGTTTTTAAAGTAATTTTTTAGGCAGCTCCCGGGGGTCTCTTCCAACTTCGGGGGTCTTTTCCGACTTCTCCAGCCTCTTCTCCGATCTCTCTGGTTCTTCTCCCGCTGTCTGTTGTCTTCTGCTGGTGTCTTCTGCTCTTTTGTCCTCTTTTGCTAGCTGTTGTCCAGTATTCTCCATCTTCTTCCCTCTGCTCTTATTTCTTTTGGTGTTGACATGACGCTCTGTACCGCTGTAATGCCGTTGTGCGCGGTGCACAACGACTTATATTGGCATGGGGCAGGGTCGCCGTGTTAACTCATCCGGTGACCCCGCCCCTATGACATCACAGTCCCATCATGTCCTGGACGGTGACATCATAAGGGGCGGGGGGAATCCGGATGACATCACCCGGTGACCCCGCCCCATGCCAATATAAGTCGTTATGCACGGCATACACGGCAATACAGCAGGAGAGAGTGTCGAGTCCACATCGGAGTAAGAGCAGAGGGTAGAGGACAATGGAGAAGACTAGTAGAAGAAGCCTGCAAAAGACAGCGGGAGAAGAACCAGAGAGCGCAGAGAAGAGTCGGAAGAGACCCCCAAAGTCAGAAGAGACTCCCGAAGCTGCCTAATAAATTACATTAAAAACTTGTGTAGTGTGTTTTTATTTTTGACACTTTTTATTCTAAGTAAATGGGTAGGGGTACAATGTACCCCATACTCAATCACATAGGGTGGGGGGGCCGGGATCTTGGGGCCCCCTTATTAAAGTGGGCTCCCAGATTCCGATAAGCCCCCCGCCTGCAGACCCCGACAACCAATGGCCGGGGTTGTTGGGAAGAGGCCCTTGTCGTCCTCAACATGGGGACAAGGTGCTTTGGGGTGGGGCGCAAAGCACCCACCCCCCATGTTGAGGGCATGCGGCCTGGTACAGTTCAGGAGAGGGGATGGGCTGCGTGCTCGGATAAGGGTCTGGTATGGTTTTTGGGGGGACCCCCACACCGTTTTTTCAGGGGAGGGGGTTCACCGTAATGTCCATACCAGACTGAAGGGCCTGGTATACTCCTTAGAGGAGGAACCCATGCATTTTTTTTTTTTTTTTTTTTGGTGTGGAGTTTCCCCTCAAGATCCATCGGGGAGCACAAGTCGCATACCAAAGTCGGATCAGGCAAGATGGCGTTCTGACTTTGATTCAACTTCAATGGTATTCAGCAGGCTGAAGCAGGATCAAATTTGGACCAAAGTAGTGCAGGGAGCATTTTCAAAGTCGGACCGAATAGCCTGAACGTTTGGCTCTTAATGTGTACCTCTGAGATTGGCACCAGGAATGTTGAGCTTGCTGCAGCAATTTAAGTTGCTTGGCTGTTTTTTTTTTTTAATCTCTCCAAACCGAGCATTTTCTTTATAATCTTGTGGCTCACAGGCAGTGATCATGTTTGAATGTACATTGGGTAGACAAATATGGATGTCCTCTGCCAATTTCCGCTATCCTTTCTGTAATCTGTTTTTACATATTAAAAAAAAGTACCCTTGGTGACACACACGAACAATTTCAACCCAGTAGTATACCTGTATTAAAATTTATCTTTATGGGAAACATGCCTATTTTGTGTATACAGTAAGTGCAGGAAAAGTAGCCTTATTGGACGAAGAGTGGTAGTGATGTTACACTATCCACTGCGACCCCAGAGACCCAAAGAAGCCAAGGGGAGTGGGTGGGGGCTGGTGGACTGTATCGGTACTAGGTAAATCAGTTATACAGAAGAGTATAGTAAAGGTAAAAAAGTTCAATTTATTAAAAAATAAACATAGCATAAGGGGATTAAGGAGTACACAATGTTTTAAAAAAGGAAAGGTGGAAGAAATGAAGGAAACAGTGAAGGGGGGAGTGAAGGTAGGAAGGAAAGTTTGGGGTTGAAAAGTAATAAGGGACAGAGGTATGGGGAAAAGGGAGGAACAGGAGGGAGTGTGGGGACAGGGAGTGAGGAGTTGCAATCAAATCTATTAAGTGCTGCTGGTGAAGAATGTGGAGATAAATCAATTGGTCATACCTATAAGAAAAATTCAAAACTCTAGGGCCCTAGGACCTAACTGATAATAGGCAGGGATCAGGAAGGAACCGCCAGAAGCAGCGCTGGAAGAAGCCAATTTGAGGGGTACCTGCGGTGAAGGTAAATAGGTTTAAGACCACCTGATGAGATGGGAGTAATCATAAAAATAAGTGCATATGGTCAAGGGATCAATGGAGAAATATCAAGGCATGGGTTCAAGTACTTACTTGTGGTAGGTGTACCGTCAAGCGTGTCCCAGGGCCGGGTGTGTATCACCTTGCGCACAGGGGCCCATGTCTTTATATTAGGCCAAATGACTGGTGTCACAGAACGGCGCCTACAGATGACGTCACCACGGCGCTGCGCCGTATATAGTACATTGTGTACAGGCTAAGAGACCCGGGAGGGGTGATCTGGTGGGCGGCGGCTGAAGCAGCCAGCTGGCAGTGTGTGGATGTTACAGGCTGAGGAGCCTGAAGGGGGCGGTGTACTAGGCGGCGGCTAACAACAGGATAGCCGCCCAGAACAGAGCCTGGGCGGCGGCTGAAGCAATCAGCTGGCCGTGTGTGGGTGTTTGTTCCAGGTTGCAGAGCCTGAATGGGGGCGGTGTAGTGGACGGCAGCTAACAATAAGGTAGCCGCCCAGGACGGAGCCACAGTAAGATTCAATGCATATTAGGCAGAAGGTGTGACTGAAGTCACGCCTATCAAACCAAAGAGGAAAACCACACTTGATTCCAGACAAGCTGCTGTGGGACAAAATATGACATCCCAATGAGCGAATAAGGCACAGGAAAGAGAGCCGCACAGTGATTGCTTTATATAAAAAATCAACAAATAATAATAAATAATTATACAGGTAACATAACAGTACAATATATATTGGAGTTATAAAAGGTATGAAAACACACCCAGCAGTTATATAAACCGTAAATGGAGCATTTAGGCATAGAAATGCACCAAGAATTCTGCACAAACAGTTTGATTTAAGTGAACACAGAAAAGGAGGATCAAATATATACAATGTGGTGGTAACCAAATAGTACATGTAACGGTCACCACCGTTTATGACCTTCCATCCCATCCAAGACCGTTTATCGACACTCCAACTAACAGGACTCGATCCATCCCATTCCCAGAATAAGACGAGACACAAGTCTGTGCTTTCTGGTTTCCAATGCAAGAATGCTTTAATGATTTCTTCTCAGCTTTTTATGCAGTTACAAGCAGGTCACAGTAATCAAAGGGACAATGAAATCTCCACCCCCCTTCACACCATGGGGGCTTCAATCACATACTTTTATCAATAGAATTCACACAAAATATCATCACACAATGAGTTCCCTTCAATCCACATCTTTAGACAGACGTTCTGTCTCCGACAGACAGGTAGTCACACCTTTACACAATGGACAATGAAATGTCTAGGAATAGATGCAATTAATACCTTTCAACAGAATGTGTCCCCACATTGAATAAGCCAACAACTTGTGAGATCTCAAGACATCCTGCAAACATGAATTATTATTAATGTCCCATCTCATGTAATACATGAATTATGATTCACTTGCCACCCCATCTCCTGGCTCAATCTGTGCCCAAAAGTCACTCCTGTTACATGGCTCCCTCCTTGTGGAACACTCCGGCAGACCCGGCTTGATCCTTTTCGGGTCAACTTGGGAATGTCCGGAACTAGGAGGCCGGGATGACGTCTGTTTGCCGGGATAAACCATCAGCATTGCCATTTGGCTTACCAGGTCGGTAGCTGATGGTGAAGGTGAATAATGGAATTCAGTTCTGGAACAGTCACTTGCTTTGCTCTCTCAATGGCTCCCAAAACCTGTTGCTGATGCTCTTGGGACAGATAAGGCACCACCTGGATGCAAATCCCATTTAATCTTTTGACAATTTCAGCCTGTTTGTGCATTTCAATGTTCAAGCCACGGGACATCTCATAATACATGACGTAGTGTCGTTGCATCTGATTTCTCACTGGCCAACTTGTCACATTCCCATTTTAGACTGTGATATTGTGCCGGATCTACAGTACATGTCGGGGAAGGTAGTCTTACCCGGGTCTCAGCAGCAAGCGAGTTGGTTCCAGCAACGCGGGTTGGGGCACAGGTAGTCACTGTGTGAGCTTCAGCGGGACACATCGGGGCGTACGCAGAGACAAGGGGGGCCAAATTATTCCCCAGTAGTACATCTGCTGGCAAATCCTTCATCACCCCCACATTCACATGTCCCGAACCAACCCCCCAATCCAGGTGAACCCGGGCAACGGGTAGCCGGAAGACGGTGCCTCCCGCTACTCTTACGGCTACGGTGTCTCCGGTGTGCTGGCTCTCTGGGATGAGTTTCTTCTGTAGCAGGGTCATCGTGGCCCCAGTATCATGTAGCCCATTGGCTACCTTTCCATTGACCCAGACAGTCTGCCTGTGTTGCTGCCTGTTGTCCTGGTTAGCTGCTTGTATCGGATCTGCCTCGTGCAGAACGCCCCAATGTTCTTCCTCCTCAACGCAGTGGGCTGCAGGCATGGATGTGTGGGGGGGTTACCCCTTTCTGGCTGTCTCCATGACTGTGACTGCCTGGGTGGATTCAATGGACAGTCTAGCTTTCTGTGTCCTAGCTGTTTACACCCAAAACAACTGATGGGCTGTGAGTAGTCCTGGGAGTTGAACCTAGGCTTCTGAGGATAAGTGGCCGCTGGAGGTGGTGTTGTAGGACGGTCCGACTGGGGTTTGTAGGCAATAGCCGGCGGGGGTGCCGCTGATCGATAATCCACCCGAGCTGTGGTCTTGACCACAGAGTTGTCCAGTTTGGGGACGTCTGTGTATTCGTCCGCCAGGCGAGCTGCTTCAGACAAGGAGAAAGGGTTTCTGTCCCGGACCCATTCTCTGACTTCCCGGGACAGTTTGTCAAAGAAGTGCTCCAGCAGGAACACCTGCAACACCTCTTCCCCGGATTCTGCTTGGCATCCATCGACCCAGTGGGATGCTGTGCGGTGTAGGCGGCATGCCCACTCGGTATATGAGTCTCCAGTCTGCTTGCTCGTCTCTCAGAACCGCCACCGGTATGCCTCCGATGTGACGCATACCTGGCCAAAAGTGCTTCTTTTACCAGTCCATAGTTCATAATATCCTTGTCTGGGATGGCCCTGAACGCTTCACTGGCCCAGCTGGACAATTACCCAGACAAAATGGTAACCCATTCCTCTGTGGGCACCCGGTGTAGGGCACATTGCCGTTCAAAATCAGCAAGGTACCCATCAATCTCCCCTTCAGTTTCAATTAAGTTCTTAAAAGCAGCAAAATGTATCTTTCTCCTTTCAGTTGGTGCTGCTGTGACTTCTGCTGCTGCAGAACGTCTTTGCCGTAGCCAATTTGCGTCCACAGCAGCTATAACTCGGTCTATGATCTCTGGTGGAGGGTTAGGACCATAGTGTGCCAGTCTTAGTTTGACAGCCCAATCAAAACTTTCCTCCTCCGGGGTCCTGTCTGTTACGCTGGGCCTTTCCGTTAAGTTGGGTCTTTCCGCTCCATCCATTTGGACAAGTTCTGTGATCACGTCCATCTTATGGTTGCTGGCTGGTCTGCCGCGGTTCTCCAGTAGTCCTTGTAGCTGTCCTTTAAGCGATGGAATTTTCCCGCTGCTAGCCACCAATTGTAACAGTCACCACCGTTTACGACCTTCCATCCCATCCAAGACAGCTTATCGACACTCCAACCAACAGGACTCGATCCATCCCATTCCCAGAATAAGACGGGACACAGCTCTGTGCTTTCTGGTTTCCAATGCAAGAATGCTTTAATGGTTTCTTCTCAGCTTTTTATGCAGTTACAAGCAGGTCAATCTCCACCCCCCTTCACACCATCACATACTTTTATCAATAGAATTCACACAAAATATCATCACACAATGAGTTCCCTTCAATCCACATCGTTAGACAGACGTTTTGTCTCCGACAGACAGGTAGTCACACCTTTACACAATGGACAATGAAATGTCTAGGAGTAGATGCAATTAACACCTTTCAACAGAATGTGTCCCCACATTGAATAAGCCAACAACTTGTGATATCTCAAGACATCCTGCAAACATGAATTATTATTAATTTCCCATCTCATGTAATACATGAATTATGATTCACTTGCCACCCCCTCTCCTGGCTCAATCTGTGCCCAAAAGTCACTCCTGTTACAGTATACTTTCAGATCATAGCAACTATTAGATACATTGAAAAAACAGTTGCAAGCATGTGTTAAAAAACATCAGATAGTGACCAAAAAACAACAAAAAGAGGGGCAAGAGGGGGGGGGGGAGGAAAAAAAATAGGGTCATCTATAGTGTACCCAGTATGAACTCTATCGCGGTCACCGCCCCTTGGATCTAGCTTTACTATTTCAAGTATCATAAATTGGACTGCCAACGGGTTGTATCGATGGTGAAGTCCTATATGTCTACCAATAGTAGTGAGTTTGCCACTGGTAGAACAATAAAGGTGTTCACCGATTCGTTGGCATAATTCTTGTATCGTTTTGTCCACATAGAAGGCCTGGCAAGTGCAACCCATAAGGTAAACAACCCCAGTAGTCCCACAATTTCCTGAAAAATGGGGGGAGAACCTTTCTCCATTGGTTAGCTGGTGGCATTGTCCCTCTAAGATCCATGGGCACCTGGGGCACTGCCCACAACGTGAGGTGCCTCTCGGGCCCGAGTGGGAAGGATCAGTTGTTTGGTAATGGCTGCTAATTAGTCGATCTCTAAGTGACCTGGCGCGGCGGAAGATTAATTCCGGTCTTTCGCGAATGTATTTGTTGAGAGTATGATGATCTGCCAACATGTGCCAGGAGCTCAATACACGTCGCTTGGCGCTGTGTCCCAGGAACTCTTCTACTGCTAATGTCGTTGATATGCTTGTTTGAATCGGCTAAAATGTGAGTAGCCTGTACATTTTTATTGAATTAAAAACCCTTGATCCAGCGGAGGCTCTTAGATTGTTGTCTTTCTCCTTATATGTTCCTGACCATATGCTGTGGCTGTTTACATGAGGATTCGATTGCATCACCAGCTCCCTGTGTCATTCATGCTTTTATGACCATCTGGTAAAACAGTGGTCTTGTGCTAAGGTGAAAGTACCCATCTACACTGGTGGAGGAACACATTTTCAGTTTTGGGTGTCTCCGTCTCCTTTTTCATGTGGTGAAGGTCCCTAAAAGAACTGATCGTTGGATCATTCTCTTTACTGTGGACTATTTTTCTACTGTGGACCTGTTCATTCATTTATTTATTCGTTCACTTTAAAATTTTATTATTGGTTTGCGCTGCACTGATTTCTGTTTTTTATGTCATTTTGGATTTTGTGAATGTCCTTTTTTGTGTACAGCAATCATTCCAGTGGAATATCAACTGTTAAGTTTTTTTCACTTTATAATACTTGGAAATAGTTTGATACTCGACTTTTCCATTTATCTTCTATCACTTATTTTCCCTTCTAATGAAGGGTCTTTGCACTATATTTTGATGACATTTACACATTTTTGCGCTGATTGCACTCCTTGTCTATGTGCCAGTGTCTGTCTAGGATATTTCGCAGCTGTCCATGGTGGGCCGAGAATTGGGTAATAATAGCTGTTGTAGATTTTCTAGGGGTGCGTGGAGCCTTATATAGGAGGGATGTTCTGGTGCGTGCCCATGCTTTGTTGAAGGCTTTTTTTTAGAATTGTAGAGGAGTAGCCCCTTGCCAGAAGTCACGTCCGTAGAGAGGCGGCCTATGCCAAGAAGTCTTTATCCCGTGCACAGTTCCTGCATAGGCGCAAATATTGCGCGTACGGGATACTGTGCACTAGGGTTCGGGGGTGCACACTAGACGCATGTAGAAGCGTGTTGCTCGTCGTGGGCTTGCGATATAGATCTGTACTTAAGGTGCCATCTGCACTTTTAAACACAGATGTGAACGAATAGTAGTACAAGCATGGTGCACGTTGCCATGCGATTTTGAAAAGCATGGCATGCGGTGCATTTTCTTGTGGGTCGCCTTTTATTCGGAAACACTGCAGAGAGGACTAGGGTGTGGGCTGGGATAACACAATTCCATTCCTCTCTTTTCACCCCCCACATGAAGGCCCAGAAACACCCACAATAACCCTAAGTCCCCTTTCACACTTATACAACTTGTACCACGATTTTGGACGGCAAAATCGTATGACAAGTCATTCTTCATGATTTTCAATGACTGCCATTCATGCTGGCACGACTTTAAAGCGGAGCTCCACCCTAAAGTGGAACTCCCGCTGATCAGAACCCTCCCCCCTCCGGTGTCATATTTGACACCTTTCAGGGGGACAGGTATTTGCACCCACTTCCGGCCACACAGTCTGCGGGGAGAACGTCCGTTGGCCCCCCCCCCCGCTCCGTTGTGTTCTGGGAGCACTCGGCTCCCACAGCACAGCACGACTCGCGCATGCGCCGTAGGGAACCGGGCAGTGAAGCCAGAGCGCTTCACTTCCTTGTTCCCTCACTGAGGATGGCTGGGGGCAGCAGAGTGATGAGCGATCTGCTGCGGACGGCGCTGGACTCCAGGACAGGTAAGTGTGCTGATATTAAAAAGTCAGCAGCTGCAGGATTTGTAGCTGCTGGCTTTTAATATATATTTTTTTTCAGCTGACATCCGCTTTAAGTCTTGCAGACAAAGTAGTTCCTGCATTACTTTTTTTCTGAAGTCGGATCAAAGTCGGATTCCGTATTAACAGATCCAACTTTGGCATGCGACTTGTACATGAGTTGTGCATGAAGGGGAACTCCACGCCAATTTTATTGAAAAAAAAATGGCATTGGTTCCCCCTTCATGAGCATACCAGGCCCTTTGGTCTGGTATGGATTTTAAGGGGAACCCCCACGCCGAAAAAACGGCATGGGGTCCCCCCCAAAATCCATACCAGACCCTTATCGGTCAGGAGGAAAGGATGTGGGGACAAGCGAGCGCCCCCCCTACTAAGCCGTACCAGGCCGCATGCCCTCAACGTGGGGGGGTGCTTTGGGGCAGAGGGGCCCTGCACCCCCCACCCCAAAGCACCTTGCCTCCATGTTGATGAGGACCAGGGCCCCTTTCCCGACAACCCTGGTCGTTGGTTGTCGGTGTCTGCGGGTGGGGGCCTTATCGGAATCTGGGAGCCCACTTTTAATAAGGGGGCCCCCACCCTAGGTGAATGAGTATGGGGTACATCGTACCCCTACCCATTCACCTGGAGGAAAAAATAAACACTACACAGGTTTTTAAAATCATTTATTAGTCAGCTCCAGGGGACTTCTCCGCTCTCTCCGGGGGTCTTCTTCTGACTTTGGGGGTCTTCTTTCGTCTTCTCCGCTCTCTTCTTCTGCTCTCTGCGCTCCCCGGTTCTTCTCCCGGGCTGCGCCGCCGCTATCTTCTTTGAAGCTCTTTTACTAGTGGTGTCCAGCCCTGTCTTCCTCGTCACCTTCTTCCCCTTTCTTTTCTTTTGATGTTGACTCAACGCTCCCTCCCGCTGTAATGCAGGGTGTGCAGTGCGCAAAGATTTAAATAGGCCTCTGACGTGTCAGTCCCAGCATGCTCCGGGTGGTGACGACATAATTACCCCGCCCCCTTATGTCGTCACTGTCACGGAAGGTCCCCGCATCCAGACCGAATGCTTCCGTCAAGATACTGCTTCCCATCAGTCTGGACATAGATACCAGATGTTTTAGCTGCCTTGTAACACACAACGAGACGAGACTTGTATGTGTGCTAAGTATGGAATGTTTAATAGGAACAAGAATACAGAATCTTATACAGTAAAGAGGAGGTGACCAGAACAATAATTAACATGAGCTAATTATCTAATCATTTAGCCAGACGAGGTGAGTAGACGCCCTGGCTCCTCCATTCATCTGCTGTACAATACACAATCTCTTAAGCGTAAACACAGGGCATCTTCACACACACAATAGAGGCAATTAGCACAAAGAATAGAGGGATAGCTGGAGGTGAGGACATTAACATCCAGCAGTATGAAAGAGTCACATCTACAATTAACCCGTTGAGTTCAGAACCAACCAACTTAAAATAGTCCTACAGATCTTGGAATATAATGTGGATAATAAATACATAATAATCCCATCTCAGGTAGTCCAAGATATCATTCTTCAGGCATCCTATGCCCCTAGTGGTCATAGGATGATTTTCGACATAAGAAGGTCTGAGTCTGTGACATTTCTCCCCCATCAAAAGTCGACTAACAAGGTCCCAGACCTCCACCTGGTCTGGACATGCGTTAGTCGGATAAAGTGAACTCACATAGTCTGTCCGCATGACCTCCAATCTTGGCTGCAAGGAGTAGTTGACACCAATAGGTGTGGGGCATAGGTCATTGACTCTCCGTCCGGCTGCCAGCGCTCCAGCTGGGTGGTTTTCAACATTTCGGGGCTTGGTCTGCTGCTGGGCAGAGGGGCCAACCGCCCTAGCTTCCTGAAGCTGTAGAGACACTGTAGGTGCTAGGCAGGGGCCAGCGGCGCTCTGCCCTTTTGGCAGCACTTCTGCTGGGGACTCCACATCATCCGCTCCAGCTAACCATTGGGGAAGGAGGCTGGATTCCTCCACACCCAAACTGTGTAGCTGCCATTGGGGAGGTGAGCTAGGTGCTTCCTTTTCCGTTCCCTCATATGGCTGCTGGGACAACATGTCTGTGGTACTGTCTCCCAGATGCCTGGATCTTTGCTGGGGAGGAAATACCACGTTCTCCACCCTGGCCAACTGTTGGGGAGGGACAATGAACACCTCCTCTCCCTCCTCTCCCTTCTCACCCTGAGCCTCCGGAACTGCCACATAGGTGGGGCAGAGGTCTTGAACCCTCTGTCCGGTGAACAGCGCTTCAGCTGGGGAAGTTCCTTGCAACTCCACAGATACTGCTGTTGGTGATGGGCAGAGCACAGGGAAGTGTGGCCCTGATAACAGCTCTTCTGCTGGAGGCTCCTCATGTTGTTCTTCCTCAGCAGAAAAGTCTATTAAATCCCCTGTTTTTGCAACTGGTGTCTGGGGATAGAGGTTCACCATCTCCTGTCCATGGAACCCAGAAGATGCTTTAGGTACTGAGCAGAGGTTAGCAGAGCTCGGCCCTGCGGTCAGTACTTCAGCTTTGGGAATGGCAATCTCCAGATTTTCCACTGCCAATTCACTGGCATACTGCTAGACAGGCAGAAACAGGATCATCAAGGCCAGTCAGCACTTGCTGCATCCGCCATAAGACCTCCGGGTCCATAGCGGCAGGTTGGCAAAGCACACTGTTACCCTGCCACATTGCTGATTCTTCAGCCAGGATTTCAGCGTTGTCCACTGGTATTTCCTGATAGTCCCAGGCAAAGGGAGCCCAGCCCTGGCGCTGAGCAGAGTCTAGCAGCCGTCTGTAGGCAAATTCCAGCTCCCATTCCTGAACGGCCAGAAACTCCAAATTTTCCTGTAGCCAGTGCACTTCCGAGAGATTCAGTCTTCGCTCTCTGTATTCCATTATGTCCTCCAAACGCCACTCCCGATCGCTCCCAAAGTCGGGGTCCTCGTACATCCTCCAATACAACAATCTCAGGCCATTATAGTCAAAGCCTTCCGTGGGGCTGTCATCCGCTGACCACGGGCACACTTGGGCTACATACCACCGAAGGGCTCTGTAGCTTTCGTCCAACCGCATCTCTGCCCGGATCAGCCTGCTTGACTCCACTGTCCACTCCTGTTTTGGTTGTTCCCCCAATAACAGCATTCGTACTTCATACTGCGACCAGTACCTTACATGTATGGAGGGGAGAGCTTTTCCCTGGTGTTGCTGCTCGAGAGCTAGCGCTTCCTTCCAGAGTTCGCAGCGGATCGAATCGGACCATCCTAGCAGGACCTGCTCTGATACTGGTCCTCTGTGCTGTATCTGCTTCTCTCGCAACCTCCTTCCGAATTCCTTTTCCATGGTGGCTGGTATTTGTACCTCTCCTCTCCTGCTATCCGGAACTTGGATCCAGGTGGAGGATGGATGTCCCTGACTGCAGAAAGCGTCCCGCTGCTAGCCACCACTGTCACGGAAGGTCCCCGCATCCAGACCGAATGCTTCCGTCAGATACTGCTTCCCATCAGTCTGGACATAGATACCAGATGTTTTAGCTGCCTTGTAACACACAACGAGACAAGACTTGTATGTGTGCTAAGTATGGAATGTTTAATAGGAACAAGAATACATAATCTTATACAGTAAAGAGGAGGTGACCAGAACAATAATTAACATGAGCTAATTATCTAATCATTTAGCCAGACGCGGTGAGTAGACGCCCCGGCTCCTCCATTCATCTGCTGTACAATACACAATCTCTTAAGCGTAAACACAGGGCATCTTCACACACACAATAGAGGCAATTAGCACAAAGAATAGAGAGATAGCTGGAGGTGAGGACATTAACATCCAGCAGTATGAAAGAGTCACATCTACAATTAACCCGTTGAGTTCAGAATCAACCAACTTAAAATAGTCCTACAGATCTTGGAATATAATGTGGATAATACATAATAATCCCATCTCAGGTAGTTCAAGATATCATTCTTCAGGCATCCTATGCCCCTAGTGGTCATAGGATGATTTTAGACATAAGAAGGTCTGAGTCTGACAGTCACCACCCGGCCTGGCCGCCGCTAGTAAAAGAGTTTCAAAGAAGATGGCAGCGCCGCAGCCCGGAAGAAGGCACCGGAGAGCGGTAGAAGAAATGGGGAGCGCGGAGAAAATGAAAGAAGACCCCCGAAGTCAGAAGAAGACCCCCGGAGAGCGGAGAAGTCAGAGAAGACCCCGGAGCTGACTAATAAGTTTTAAAAACCTGTGTAGTGTGTTTATTTTTTTGACACTTTTCCTCCACCCCATACTCATTTAACTAGGGTGGGGGGCCGGGATCTGGATGCTTATTAAAGGAGGCTCCCAGATTCCGATAAGCCCCCCCGCCCGCAGACACCGTCAACCAACGGCCAGGGTTGTCGGGAAGGGGCCCTTGTCCTCATCAACATGGGGGCAAGGTGCTTTGGGGTGGGGTGCCCCAAAGCACCCACCCCCCCATGTTGAGGGCATGCGGCCTGGTACAGCTCAGAAGGGGGGGCGCTCGCTCGTCCCCACCCCCTTTCCTGACCAGCTGGGCTGGTGCTCGGATAAGGGTCTGGTATGGATTTTGGGGGACCCCATGCCGTTTTTTTGGAGTGGGGGATTCCCCTTAAAATCCATACCAGACCGAAGGGCCCGGTATGCTTATGAAGAGGAAACCAATGCAGGTTTTTTTTTAAAAAAAAATTGGCGTGGAGTTCCCCCTAATTATTGGGGGATCAAAGTCGCGTCCCTGCTCATTGAAGCCGTACTTCAAGTTGTGGGACAAAGTCGGATCCACAGTCGTATGACTGTCTTGTTGAATCGCGGCAAACTCGCGGTTAAGAAGTCGCACAAGTGTAAAAGGGGCCTTAGGCCGGGTTCACACTGGTACGACATGACGTACAACTTTCATCCTACTTTTGCTTTGCGACATCAGTCCTACATTGGTCTGACATCCATCCGACTTTCATGAACAGGATACTACTTTGATCCGACTTTGTGATAGTCTGACTTGTTCTTTGACCAATTAAAACCATCCCAGTGTGAGATAAATTTATTTTACTGCTGCTGTAATCACAATGTCAGATGCCACAAGTCGGATGGTAAGGACAAGGATCCTATTTTGATCCGACTTCAATGATATTCAATGGGCTGGAGTAGGATCAAAGTCGGACCAAAGTAGTGCAGGAACTTTTTTCAAAGTCGGACCGACTTGTGTCGGACCAGTTAAGACGGCTCACATAGGGAAACATTGATATCTCTTATCGTCCATGGACGGACACAGCTCCTTAAATCTTGACAAGTGGGTTATGTTCCCTGTCTACAGGAGAGGACAGGGCAGAAACATGTTAAATACATGTTACATTAACAGATTTGAAAAGCCCCGCCCATGGGGCGGTCCCTCCAGACATAATTCTCCTCACTGTAGCATGCAGCCTCATTTTCGTTCTGCCTAGCAAGGAGAAGGACGTATGGCTCCCTTTGGTCCAGCGCCCTGAGAAGAAATTGTATTTTATTTTTTTTACTTTTTCTTGAAGAATCTTCTTTCAACTGTCGGCTGAGAGACAGGCTGGATAATATAGATCCTTGTAGTCTACTCAGTCCGAACAGTAAGCGTGGACACACCTTTGCAAAGAGGCTGGGTCTGCCACGCCATACCCCATGACTCCTGGGGTGGCCGGTGAGCTTTGCTCCGAGGTCCACATATAACTGGGCTGTGGTGTTGTCTCACTCACAGTGGACCGGGCCGACAGCTACCTCCATTGCGGTTGTAGTTCTGTCAGGAATGCGTCAGCGAGTCCTCGCTTGGACAGGTAAGTACAGTCCCTCCTGCTTCGGTGGGTTGGTACGGCTGGGCATTCCTGGGGTTCGGGGGTCCTCTTCTCCTCCCTTCCCTGCTCCTTTTTCCTTGCTGCATTGCTATCATTGCCGCTGTCAGGGGGGAGGGGGCCTTCCTGAGCAGACTGTTATCTGGCCTGTGGTTTTTTCTTTTTTGTATTGGGTTTTCGTGTGAGGGGTTTTTCACTGTTAAAAAGCCTTGTGATGAGCACAGATGTTTAAGATTATACTTCAGCGAGTAGTTAGACGCTGACTGATTGACACCTGTAACGGTTTTGCTTTTTATGCTGCATCTGTGTCTTATCCTTAAATAAAAAAGCCCTAGGAGGCTTTTCCTGTTTAAACACAGGTCCCTGCAGATGCCGCACAGTTACCTCACGGTTCTTTTCCTCTCACACGCTGTGTGCTGAGAGCAGACGGCAGCGCTGGGCAGTTTCCTCCTGAGGTGAGTCCCCTGGTTACCCCTGGTCAGTGCAGCAAGTGGGTGAGAGGCCCTGAATAGGGCTCTAGGAGCTTTTGTTTATTTGTAAGGACAGGTGTGCATATTATAATACACACTATGTAAATATTAATAATTGGAGTCAGTCTCTGGGTCCTTCCCCACATGCTGGTGGTGGCAGCAGGTGTTAGCACCTGGGATTCCCACAGAGTTTTTATTGTTAGTCCTGGACAAGTTTGTGCCAGGGTGGGGGTGGACTGCAGGCATTAAAATAGTGCCCCCTTCCCCCGTTATCCCCTGGGAAATGCTCTGTTATGAAGCCATGGACCAGGTACCTAGTTAAAAAAAAAAAGCAGAATAAGGCATTTATGGGTGCGCTTTTTACTGCTGCAAGGGACTCTCAGTGCAGCTGGGTTTCCACCGAGGGCTCTGTCTTTTTTGGATCACACAAATCACCTGTGTAGGTTTTTTCCTTCTGTGCCCTTCTTTGATAATTTCTGAGATGTGGAATGAGAAAAGCCGCTGAGGGCTTTTGTAGTCCCTCACCGCCGGGCGGGAACCCCCGCTTGTATGGATCTGACTGATAAAAGATCCGAAGTACTAACCCGTTCCATGTTTACCATGCTGGGGTCTGGCTTGTGGCCTATTGTGGCCACTACTCTGGGGTCTCAGTCGGCTCTGGCATAATTTTTTGGGAGATTTTTCAATTATATTGAAAACTCCCATTGGCGGCCTTTTTGTTGTAGCCGAGCTATGGAGCAGCTTACATTGCGCCAACCATTTTCCTGTGGTCGCATTGTGAACGCTCGGTGGCCTTCTTGTAGTCCTGACCCCTAGTGCTGTATACAACTCACAGAGTGAGTATTTTGCACCAGACAGTGGAGGAGCACCGACTCTCTCCTGAGGTTATTAGGCTAGCGGACCAGCTGGTCCAGGGCCTCATATAGGTCTGTGATGCTTCATTGAATGCTGCGCTCTTGTTATCCAGGGCTTCTGTTTCAGAATGGTTTTATGCACAGGGTGGTGTAGAGCTTAACTCCATTACTTGGCAGCAAGAGAATCATTGGTTCGAATCCGGACACTGACGTCAATCTGCCTGGAGCTTGCAGTGTCTGCGTGGGTTTCCTCCAGGTATTCCTGTTTCCTCCAAAGGCATGTGTGCATACACCTACATAATATACATACACACTATGTGTGTGTATTATTTAGGGGCAACCCTCCCAGGCCGTCAAAGGCCCAGCTGGGGGACTAATCCATCCCTGGGTGAGTAAGCCGATCACGCCGGCACCCAAATCCTGCCAATGTATGTAGCCTTCCCTCCCTGTCTCTAGGTGGGAGGGGCGGCTTGCAGGTTCACAATTCGTTGAAACCTCCCTGCTCTCCGACCAGTGGGTCTGGGAGGTGGTCTCTTCGGAGTACTAGATAGGGTTTCCTCCTATCCACAGAACAAAGTTCTTTCCTCGTGTCTTCCTCTCCCGGCCCGTCGTCTGCCTTGGGCAGCGTGGGATTTGCTAAGCTGCGGGGTAATTTTGCCTTTCCTGCAGGACGAGTGATGGGCGGGCTTTCCGAATGATCCTGTGAGACGGTATTCTGTGCTCCCGTGGGATAACGAGACGTCCGTGAGTAATCGAGAAGCATTACTCTCCCCCCCCCCCTCCGAGCAGGTCGTGGAGGCTGTGAGATAAGGAAGCCGTTGCCGCTATCCCTCTTCTGGCCGTTACCTACTGCTTGCCGCTACCTACCGCGTGCTGTGTGCTGCTGCTTGGAGGCTGTTGTTTGGCTGGTGCTGCTGACTGCCCGGCCGGTGTCTGTTCTGCTGCTGTCCATTGCAGCTACTCATTGCCGCTACTTACTGCTACTTATTTGCCGCTACTTACCGTCTCCCGCCATCCTCCTGCCGCAGCACGCTTTCCCACCGCTGCTAACAATTTGTTGCTGGGACCTGCCCGCTGCTAGCTGTCCGCTAGCTGCTATCTGATGCTGCAATGCGCCGGTTACTGCTCTTCGATTGCCGCAGTATATTGGAGCACTGTCCCCGCTGTCTACGTTTTCAACTCCCGCTGCCTTAGAGGTTCCTGGTTGGTTGGTTGGTGAGTCGGCAGGCAAGTAAGCTGATTGGCACGGGAGCGGAGGTGCTTCTATCTTTCTGCACAGCTCTGGAAAATCTCCGTGATCTACCTTTGGGTGGCAGCTGACAAACTAAACGTTGGTTTGTCAGGTCTATGGTTCTCACACCCCTCGGCTTCTGTCTCAGATCCCTGCCATCTGTTTGATGTCTTCCAGCCGGCGGCGGTATTCAAACAGTAGGTCCGATATTTATTTTCTTTGTCCTCACACTGTGAAAAATATTGCAGGAATACAGGTGAAGGTGGAGATTTAAAAGACAAGATAAACAGAAAGAAAAAAAGGAAAGAAAGGCAGGAAAGTATTTTTTGTGAAACCTGAAAATGAAGCTAAAAACTGACTGAAACCAAATACAGAGCTAACACAGACACTGAACAAAATTGGACCCTCGTATGTTAATGAATATAAAAGTTGACAGTTAAGTTGACAGTTAAATATACAGTTAAATACTCTTATGGTAAACGATTGAACATTGATCCCCCCCGGTACTTTTGACATAATACAAGGTATATAGGATGCTAGTCGTTGTGCTTTTAGTGAGTTGGCCAACATCCTGCCGCATTTGTCACCCGACATGTAGGCCTTCTGTCTGTATACTTGTAGCGTTGATTTAGCTTTAAAATGTAGGACGTCCTTCACTTGTGAACGCACGGTGTCAAGGTCGATACCCAGCTGTCCAGTAGGGGACTGTTTATGGGCTGTCTCCAGGTCGTGCAATTTAGTGAGGAGCGTGGTCAATTGTTCCATTCTTTCACGCTTTAGGCGAGCGCCGTGTCTCATGAGTATCCCTCGGACCACCACCTTGTGGGCCTCCCAAACCACTCCACAAGTACTCTCCGGGGTGGTGTTAGTCGTGAAGTAATGGCCCAACTCCCTGACCACGTCTCCCATAACCTCAGCGTCTTGCAGGAGGCTTTCATTAAGCCTCCACATTGACCTTCGACCACCAATGGGGTCAGAGAGGGTATAGGTCAGTGCAATCGGTGCATGGTCAGACCAAGTGATTGATCCTATTGTAACACTTTGGATCGTGTGGAGCTGTCGGTGGGGTAGTAGAAAGTAATCAATCCGTGAGTAGGATTGGTGTGGCTTAGAGAAGGTGTAGTCCCCCTCCCCAGTGTGAAGCAGGCGCCAGGCATCTATCAGTTGTAGAGAGTGAAGGGTCGTGCCTATTCGTTTGCGTAAGTCGCGGGTTGTGCATGATTTCCCTGAGGAGGTATCCTCTTGGGGGATCAAGGGGACATTGAGGTCATCTCCCACTATCCAATGGCCCTCCGCAAAGCGTTGGAATTTCTCCAGCTGTTTCTTAAGGAAAGCATCCTGGTGAGCGTTGGGAGTGTATAAATTTGCAAAGGATACCTTCCTGTCTCCTATTAGGCCTTTTAAAATAGAAAACGGCCATTCTCGTCCGTCCGGACATCAAGTAGCCGCCACGGGACTCTAGCAGAAATGAGGATGGAAACCCCCCTGGACTTTGCTTCAGTGTATTGAGAGTGGTATGCAACGGGGAAATACCTTGTTTTCAGAAGGGGCAGGTTGCTGGCCCTAAAATGGGTCTCCTGCAACATTACTATATCTGCCTTCATGCAGCGCATGTCTTGTTGTAGCATGCGTCTCTTTTCGGGTGTATTAAGGCCCTTGGAATTTAGCGAGATCACCTTAAGAACCTCCATGCCTGCGCAGCTGGAGAGGGGGGAGGGGGAGGGTGAGGATGGGAGACAGGGGCGTGGGCGGGAGGGGGGAGCGCAAGGAGGGAGGAAGAGGGGGCAGAGAGGGGGTTAAAGAGAGGGATGTAGGGTGGAAGGGAGGATAGTGTAGAAAAGAAACAGGTTCAAAGGGGCTTGCACTAGAGTGTGCAGCCAAAAGGGGTCTATTAAAGTAGCCTATAGACGGATAACACGCTCACCAGGGAACCCCGGTAATCGAGCGCAGTCCTACGTGGGGAAGAGACTGGACAGGGTTAGGAAGCGAGCTCCCGGCCCTCCCCTCCCAATCCCAGCAAACATAACTAGTAAAACATCAAAGTGCATATAACATAACAGTACTCAATAAACATTATAAAGGCAAGAAAAAACGGCAGAACATAACATAATATCAATTACACCCATGGAGGCAGCACAGTAAGTGCAATTAAACAAGTGCATACATCATGAGCAATCACAACCTTATGTGGCAGAGGGTGCCTAGCTGGAGTGAGAGTCTGTAGCCAGGGTCCGAACCATACATCCCCTCCCCCGCCCGCCAGAAGACCCCAAGTGCCAAAAAGAAAGGACGTCAACATCCCCCTCCCTCTCTCCCATTTACTAACCCACGGAGCAGAAAAGTGCAGCCTCTAGAAGTCTGTGTCCGCATGGGGCCCTGGTTCCCGCCACCCACGGGAGTCCAACACGTTACAGTTTCTTGATCCGGCCCAACCAAACCCTAGGGAGCCCCCCCCCCCAAACCCCCATCGGGTAGTCCCGCCATCAGACCCAGAAAGAACTTATTGTTTATTGTTTAGGTTCTCGTCCCAGAACCTAAAACCTAGTCAGGCGGCCTCCCGTGCGACCCCAGAGTCCAAAACGATGACCGGGGTCACGGGAACACACAGGAGGCCACAGTGGTCCGTGCTGAGTTCCCGCATTGTACGGGCCAAGCGTCGCAAAGGAGCTGGCTTCTAACTGGGGTGAATCCGGGTTAAGTGTCACTGGTAGTCTGAGGGAGATCACCACTTTGCGCCGTTCCAACACTGGAGTCTAAGGGTGAACTGGTACAGGAGTAATGCCGCGGGGGGGGGGGGTCAGCCGGAGCGGAGTAATGGGATATGGTGGGGTAACGCCAGCATCACCGGGGCGGCGGTAGCGGGGAGATGAGGGGCTCCCCAATGTGGGGGGGTGAACATGTGCATGGGTCGGGGGTGACACGGCGGGGGGTCAGAGGTACACAGCCCAGGGCTTACTCAAGCGGCGCTTCTCCTCTGAGTGATTGGCGTCTCCGTCTGCCTCTCTGTTGTCGGGGTTGTAGAGGGTCCCGGTAGGCTGCCGCACCTGAGCGTCCAATTTGTTGGGGAAGGAGCTGAAGCCAGTCGGGGATCGGGATGGGTTCCGTTTCCATGAACCGGAACAGAGCCGGGAGGTCTGCCGTCGTCTGTAGCGTGAATGCCCTGGATTCCTTGCGAAAGGTAACGGCGAGGGGGTAGCCCCACCTGTACGTGTGACCCGTCTGGCAGGCCAACTCCAGGAGAGGTCGCAGCAATGCCCTGCGCCGCAGTGTGGCCCTGGAGAGGTCTGGCATGATCTTGATGTGTGAGCCTTCCACCGTCAACTCCTCTTGGTCCCATGAGCTTCGCAGGATAGCCTCCCTCATGACATAGCGATGTACACGACACACTATGTCCCGCGGTCTGTCAGGGTCTGTCGGCTTGGGGCCTAACGCTCTGTGCGCTCTGTCGAGTTCGATGGTCGCATCGGGTTCGCCCAGGACTCTCCTGAAGATTTCCGTGACTCTCGCCTCGACATCTTCCCGGGCTGGAGATTCCGGTACCACCCGGAGCCACAGGTTGTTGCGGCGGCTCCGGTCTTCGACATCTTCCAGATGGAGTTGAAGGGAGACGGCCGCTTCACGGTGCTGGTCTTGGGAGTGCTCCAGGGCCACGACCCGTGCCTCTAAAGAGGAGACCGATTCCTCCCCTGTTGTCACTCGGTCCGCCAGACCGGACACCTCTCCCCTCACCTCCTGGATGCCCCGCCTGTGCGTCTCTTCCAGGCGCAGGATCAGGGTTTCGATGTCGTTTCTGGTGGGGAGAGCCTGTAGAAACGCTCTGATGTCCTGGTCTAGTTCTCCCATCGCCGATATCTGCGGGGCCGACATCGCCGCTAGCGGGTTCTCCGGGGACCAGGTCTGGGTCGTTGATAGTGGGGTTCGAGACCACTCAGGGTCCGGTGCTTGGGCCTCCTCTCCTGCCGCGCGTGAAGTGCCTCGTGGCGTCGGCAGATCGCCTCCGGGGGAAAGCTCTTGAATGAGCTTGAAATACTTCTGTATTTCTCCTCGATTTTTGCCAGCTGGGGTCCCCCGGGTAGTCGCCCTTGTTTTATATTTTCTGGCAGAGTACATGCCAGTATATAAAGTGGTTTTTGCCTAGAATTGGGGGATCAGGCCAGGAGATCCAGAAAAGCGTGTCTTCACTCGGCCATGTCCAGGCCACCCCTTTTGGACTTTTCCTAGCCTCTACTGATTTAGGATATTCAGTGTGTAGGAGATCCCGCAACTTTGCTAATTGATAGATTCTCCTCTGCCTTTGAACTTAGTGTTGCCGGCGAAAATATAGCTATATCTATAGAGAGGGGTGGAGGTGAAATATTTGGGAAATTACCCATATTACCTACATAAGGAAGACATAGACCTAGATGGCACCAAGTAAAGCAAAAAAAAACTCAGAATACTACCCCCAGTACCTCCCCCTCCCATTTGCCAGCTAAATCGGCAAAGGCAGCAGGAAAAGAAATGATAGAATCCTCCGCAATTGAATCATTAGTGGGAACACAGAAAACCACAGCTAAGGAAATGCATCAAGAACACATACCTTCTGGGAAAGATATTATGACTGCCATTAAATTATGCAGTGAAATTTTAACAACAAAAATCGATGCCTTAGCCATATATATTAATATCATGAGACATGAATTTGAAAAAGTCAAACTCAAAAAACATCAGAAATGGAAGTACGAATATCAAAAATAGAAGATATAATAAGAACGGACAATAAAGAGCTATATGCGTTTAAAAAAGCAAATGAATATCCTACAAGACAGGGCTATAGACACAGAGGGGTGCCTGAGGAGAAATAACATCAGGGTTATTGGACTACCAGAGAGCGTGGAAGGAGATAAACTGGTGGAATTTATCGAGAATTTGTTATTAAATGTTCTACATCTTTCAAATAGAATCTCCTTCCGAATACCGAAGCCAGGATCTCCTCCGCGTCCCTTCCTGATAAAATTATTAAATTATAAAGATCAAGATCATGTATTCACAATGGCAAGGTAAAGATCCGAGGTGCAATATGAGAATGTCAAATTGCTATTTTTTCCGGATTATCCACCTGAGGTACAACAGCAGCGTAGAACACTGAAGTACGGAGGAGACTGCAAGAAAAGGGAATAAAATTCAGTCTTTTATATCCTAGTAAACTGAGAATTATAGACGGGGACCATAAGCGTTTTTTTTTGAGACATCAGTTGCAGCTGCAGAATGGCAGGACTCTAAATAAGACGGTCAATTCTTTCCTCCTTTTTTTGGGGGGGGATTGTTGTATTTTTTTTGTGTTTGTTTTTTTCCTTTCCTCCCTCACCCCAAGATTGAGGCGAGGTACAGAGGAACATGAGGTTATGTTGAATGGGTTTAGGAGGTTTGGGGGTCTCTTTGGTCCTTAGCAGGGCCCTTTTTTTATTTATTTTTAGGGGAAAGAGGGGAAAAGTAATATGTAGTATAATGTAGAGGGGAGGGGGGGGGGGTAGAGGAATTAAAAGTATTAAAACACCATAAAGAATATAATAGAAAAACAATAAAAGTATCAAGTCATAATTGTAGATCACACAAGGGGAAAAAGGAAGAGAATTTTTTTTTTTTGGTAACGGGGAAATATACGCGAATATACACTAATAATTAATCCACATCAGGAATGGATGTTAGACCTACAAACACATGAATGGGGGGTAAAATAGGAGGGAGGGAGGAGCAGAGGGACCCTCAAAGTTTCCCCCTTTTTTTTTTTTTATTAAGAGTACCTTTTTTTTTCTACAGCATATGCACAGATATGTGTACAGGGAATTAGCCTTTTTTTTTTTTTGTCCTCCCCTTTTTTAATAACATATGCATATGCGTAGAAGTATGGAGTATGTGGAAAGCGCATTAGCACCAACATTTTTTTTAACCAGGAGAGGGGAAGAGGTCAGTAGGGTAAAAGGAAGGGAAAAGGGATACAGTTAAATAATGGAGGATTTTATATTAATAAAGTAACTACTATAGGAAAGTAAGGGATAAATTGAATTTTGGAAAACTGTATAAAATATTGTAAAGCCTGTCACACAGCTGAATGAAAGAAATTTGTACTTTTTGGGTGTGCAAGGAGAGGGAGGAGATTGAGATATGTTGGGTACTGGCTGTGGAATAGAGACCATGATCAGTGGGGAAGGGATAACCAATGTGCCTCTCCACTTTTGTCCAGGTATGGATGGGAATATAGAGTAAAGGAGGAGGTGGAGAGGGATGGGAGGGAAGAATGGTGTAAATGTCCAAATATGTAGTTCAAGATCTCACACGATCTGCCCCCCCCCCCCCGCACCCCAAATTGAAAAGGCATGGGAAACATCGGTATAGGAAATAGATAAAATGTCAGGAAAAATAATAGTTATTCAGTAATGTCATGGAATGTCAGGGGATTAAATTCTAAATTCAAGCCAGCGCTGATGTTTCAATATATTAAAAAATATAACCCACAATTAATTACTGTATTTATTGGCGTATAACACTCACTTTTTTACCCTGAAAATAGAGGGCAAACTGTGCCTGCGTGTTATACGCAGGGGGCTGTGGAATTTTTTTTCCCTGAAACTTCCCTCCTAAAGTTAGGGTGCGTGTTATACGCCTGTGCGTGTTATACGCCGATAAATACGGTATACTCCAGGAGACACATCTAATAGGGAAAAAGTTAACATTAAAAAAAACCTGGATACAAATAGAATACCATGCCACTTACTCATTCTATGCCAGAGGGGTATCAGTTTTAATCAGTAAAACTTTTCCTGGGAAGGTAGAGGAAGCCTATATAGACTCACAAGGGAAATATGTGATACTTCAGTATATGATTGGACAACAAAAATGTATTGTAGTGGCAATATATATTCCACCTCCATTCTCTGTCGGAATCCTGAATGAGATAATGGAAAGAATCATTCAATTTCTTCCAGCTAAATTAATGCTCATTGGAGATTTTAATTCGGTACTGTGTCCCAAGTTGGACAGACCGAGACCTCCCAAGTATCCGTCTGCTGATTTATATAATTGGGCTCAAGTGACAGGGGTGACAGAGATATGGAGATGGAAAAATCCAGAAAAAGGAATGTACTCCTGTTATTCTACATCCTACAAAACAGCGTCTAGGATAGATCTAGCCTTTGCAGACTCAACAATGCTAACCGATATTATGGACGCTGTATACCTACCGAGTGGTCTTTCGGACCATGCCCCTCTGTTGGTGTCAATACACATCCCCACTCTTAGAAATGCAGCATTGTGGAGGCTATCTCCGCAATGGGTGGAATATCCAGAGATAGCAGAAAAGATGATAACCACAATAAACAAATATTGGCATATCAATGAGGGACCCAACTCACCGCCGCCCCATAACAGGCCTAAATATTCTCTCCAAGATAATGGAGAAAATAGTGGTACAACAGCTGCAACAGCATCTGGATACCCACAATCTACTCGATCCATTTCAATCAGGTTTCCGTCCCGGACACGGGACAGAAACGGCCTTACTCAAAATATGGGACGATGCCCTCGAGGCCGCAGACGAGGGAGAATCCTGTCTCCTGGTTCTGCTGGACCTAAGCGCAGCCTTTGACACAGTAGACCACAAAATGTTACTGATGCGACTGGCCGAGGTAGCCAGAGTCGCAGAAGGTGATTTACCATGGTTTTCCTCTTTTCTTGAAAACCGATCACAAACAGTGAAACTGGGATCTTTCACGTCGGAAAAACGCACGGTGCCATGTGGAGTCCCCCAAGGATCCCCCCTGTCACCGGTACTGTTCAACATCTATCTTCGCCCTCTCTTTGATATCAGTAGCCAAGAACTACTTTATCACTCTTATGCAGACGATACGCAATTGTATTTTCGCATCTGCAACAAAAAGGATCATCATCTCAGTTTAGAGAAATGTCTCTCTTCGATAGAAAACTGGATGACTAAGAGTTATCTTAAACTCAACAGTTCCAAAACAGAACTTCTTATGTTTCACGCCAGCCGAAAGAGTCAACTGGCAACAACCTGAACACCGCCGCCCATTCTGGGCCAAAGCATCACCCCTAGCTCCAAAGTCAAAAGTCTAGGAGTCATTTTTGTTACCTTCATGACAATGGACGCACAAATAGAGTCAGTAGTCAGCGGATCGCACCATTTGTTGCGCCTACTACGCAGACTTATTCCATTTATCCCCAAAGAAGACGTAGCAGTCGTGGTGGGAACAATCGTGAATTCCAGACTGGACTATGCAAATGCCCTTTACCTCGGGCTCCCAAAGTACCAAATCGCTCGTCTGCAAGTCGTACAGAATACGGCCGCCAGACTGGTGACTGGGAAAAGGACATGGGAATCGATCTCACCTTCGCTGAGAACCCTTCACTGGTTGCCAGTAAAAGACAGAATTGTATTTAAAGCACTCTGCCTGACACATAAGTGCATCCATGGGAAGGTGCCGCAATATCTTTGCGACAAGATAGAACCTCACAATTCTAATCACGTTCTGCGATCCACTGACCAAAATCTGGTCAAGGTGCCAAAAACCAAATACAAGTCCAAAGGAGAAAGAAGGTTTGCTTTTCAAGGTCTGAGACTATGGAACGCTTTACCAACCAGCGTTCGGTTGGAGGAAAACCACCTGACCTTCAGAAGACAGATTAAAACTCTGCTCTTTTGATGTCATGAGACACGAAACATCAAGCGCCCAGAGGCGATTCAGTTCGCATGTGCCGCGCTATATAAGTTTTTCATTCATTCATATGGTCTGGGAAGTGTTTAAAGCATATCCACAGGGGCAATATATTTCAAATATTGCAGCAGTTAATAAAAAACTGAAGGTTAAGATACAGGAGTTACAAATACAGGTAGAGAGTAGTAAGGAAAAATATAGCCAAGACTCGAGCAACTCCAATTTTGATTTAATGATGTCTGCACAACGAGAATTACAATTACATATGGAGGAAATAACAAGGTTGGAATTACAAAAAAAAGAGACAAAATATTTTTGCGCAAGGTGATAAAAGTGGGAGATTTTTGGCAAGATTGGCGCAGCAAGCACATCAGGCTACAACTATAGCAGAAATAGAAACATCAGAAGGAAAGAAAGTAAAGGAACCTGAAGAGATCTTGAAGGCTTTCGGGGAATATTATGGTAGGTTATATGCCTCTTCTCTCCCCTCCAACTTCCGCCCGGGGGACATGACGGAACTTTTGGACCGGGTGGCCCTCGGGTGGTTGTCGGACAGGGAGAGAGAGGCATTGCTGGAACCAATAACGAGGGATGAAATAAGTAAGGTCATAAAAAACTTTCCAGGAGAAAAAGCACCAGGCCCAGATGGAATTCCTGTTGAATTCTACTAAAAATATGAAGCTCTTTTAGCTCCAAAACTGGCAGAGGTATACACAAGCGGATTAATGAAAGGGATATTACCAGACTCAATGAGACAGGCACATATAACATTAATATACAAAGAAGGAAAGGATCCAAAAATATGCTTGTCATATAGACCGATAGCACTGTTGAACATATATTTCAAAATACTAACTAAAATATTAACATTAAGGCTACAGCCACTACTAAAAAACATTATAGGTTCAGATCAGACAGGATTCATGCCACATAGAACGACGGATGTAAATTTACGTAGACTATTCACAAATATACACACCCATCATAACTGTGAAGGAACAAGAACGGTAGCCTCCCTAGATATAGAGAAGGCCTTCGATACGATCGAATGGCCCTTTCTATGGGAGATACTTAGAAGAATGGGATTTCCAGTAACCTTCATTAAATGGGTACAAGTAATATATAGAAAACCTATGTCAGCGGTTAAATTGGGGGGGGGGAAACTCATAATTTTTTCAGCTGTACAGAGGCACAAGACAGGGTTACCCTCTCTCCCCGGCACTCTTTGCAGTAGCAATAGAGCCAGTGGTAGAGGCTCCTAAGGACCTCACAAGAAATCCAGGGACTCCGAATAGGGGGGCTGGAGGAGAGGGTAGCCCTGTATGCTGATGATATGCTGCTATTTCTAAGGGATGTAGGTCCATGACTGAAGGGAGCCCTAGAGGTACTGAATATTTTCTCAGGTTTTACAGGACTTAAAGTAAACTGGGATAAATCATTATTATTTGCAATTGATCAAGGTGCGCAGGATATAGTGACCCCAAACCTTCCACTGAAATGGGTAACAGAGTTTAAATATTTGGGTATAATAATATCACGCCAGATTGAGGAATATAAAAAATTAAACCTAGATCCAGTGCTCCAGGAATATAAGAAAAAACTAAAGATATGGGAAACACTTCCGTTTCTCTTTTGGGACGTATAAATCTAATTAAAATGAAGATTCTTCCCAGGTTGCTATACCTGTTTAGAAATTCAACACAATGGCTACCAAAAAGTTTTTTTTTACACAGCTACATAGTGTCTTATCCTCATTCATTTGGCAAAATAAAATAGCTAGAATAAAATTAAAAACACTTATGCGTCCAGTGGAAGAGGGAGGACTAGCATTTCCAGACCTATATAAATATTATCTCGCAACTCAGCTAGTGGTTGAATCCAGATAGATATGATCCTGCTACAATGGTGGATGCGGCAGTGGTCCAGTCCTTGGAGGCACTGCAGGCATTACCATTTCGTGGGTTAAAATGCAGGCGAGATTTAACTCCGTCAATGATAACAACAGTAAGGGCATGGAAAGCAGGCATAGCAAGAGAGAGCAACCTAAAAGCAGATATATCTCCAAATACTCCATTATGGAGAAATCCCGAACTTATACATCTAACTTACATTCAAGATCCTAGAGCATGGACAAAATTTGAAGTAAAAAAAATATCAAGTTATAGATAGGGGAAAAATATCCTCATTTGTAGAAATGAGAGAAAAATGGAATATACCGGAGATTTATTTTTTTAGACACATGCAACTGGTCCATGCCCTGGTAGCACAATTTCCGGATGGCATCCCGCAGATATTGGAAACAGGTCTAGAACAACTGGTGAGAAAGATAAGGGAAAAAGGGTTGATCTCAACTCTTTACACTCATTTAGTAAAAACAGAACCGCCAGATTTGAATAAATTATGTGAATGTTGGTTGAGGGATATCCCAAAATTGTCATCAGAAAATTGGGGGGGGGGGGAGATATATAAATTCCAATTTCAGATCTTAGTCTCACTTCGAGACAAATCCAATTTAAAATAACACATAGGAGCTACTATACACCCTATAAATTGTTTTTAAAATATTTCCATCAAACCCCCAAAATTGCTGGAGATGCGCAGTCATTCCAGGGAATTTTATACATATATTCTGGACCTGTCCAAAGATAAGATGGTTCTGGAGAGAGGTCCTGAGAGTAATTGAGGAAGTGACGTTAGTCCAACTTGACCTAGAGGCAGGGACCTGCTTGTTAGGACTTGTAGAGGAAACAATAGCCCCAAGAGAAAAAAGAATACAGGTGGGTATGCTGCTCTGTAAAGCAAGAAAGGTCATAGTGTTAAATTGGAAAAAAATGGAAGCCCCCTCTGTGGTACAATGGAAGAACTTGATAAATAATAATCTGTCACAGTATAAAGAGACATACTATAACAGAGGAAATGGGGAAAAGTATAAGAAAATATGGGCAAACTGGATAGAAAATGTGACAACAGCTTCAGGGTAGGGAGGCACGGAAGAGGGAAGGAACTACAGTAATGGAAGAAAGAGATAAGAAAGAGGTAAATGGGAATAAGATGTGAAGTATGTATTGGGGTGTGTGTATTAATGTGATTTTAATAAATAAAAATGTGGAATGTATATTTGTATATGAGGAAAAATATGAGGAAAAAAATCAATAAAGAGATTAAAAAAAAAAGATGCATGTACTGTTTTTTGTAACGCAGTGCACTTTAAAGTGTGAGCGTTTTCCATGCGTTAGTTACACAGAGTGCAACACCCTGAATGCAGCCTACTACAAGGTGACATTTAACGGTACATACGTCATCCCTTTACCTAAAATGTATGTTTTCTTTATAGAAACACAGTGGTGTAGTGGTTGGCACTTTCACCTAGCAGCAAAAAGGGTCGCTGGTTCACATCCCAACCACGACACCATCTGCCTGGAGTTTGCATGTTCTCCTTGTGCCTCCGTGGGTTTCCTCCCACACTCTAAAGACATTCTGGTAGGTTACTCAGATTCTGTCTAAATTGGCCCTAGGTATGTATGAATGTGTGTTAGGGACCTTAGGTTGTAAGCTCCTTGAGGGCAGGGACTGACATGAATGAACAATGTATATGTAAAGCGCTGTGTAAATTGCCGGTGCTATACAAGTACCTAAAATAAATATTCATATTATGAGTATAAGCTTTATAACTGGACTAATTCTCTTTCTCTCTCTTTTCTGCAGATGAAATTGGTAGCCCATCTGATACTGGTAGCAGTGGACCAACATGTTACCACCCAAATTCCAGCTCAGATGCTCGAAGTAATGGTAAGGTGTATTTGTATGTATGAGAGGGAGAAAAATATTGTATTCAGACAACTATATAACTTATATTCAATATGACATGCTTTTTTATTTCATATTTCTTTATATTTTAATGAACATGTATATGCAGGCCAGGCTGTTCAGCAGAAAGTTACCATACTCCTGACAGTAACTAACACTCGCCCAAAACTCCTCTCAAAAGAGGCTTCTCCTGCCCATGGGCAACTTGGGTGCTACCCATCAGTTCGTCTCCACTCTTCATTGAAAAAAAAAAAAAAATCACACTAAAAAACACTCCAATTGGCTCTTCTTGCAGTGCTTTTAATCAGTGAATTGACTGCATACATTGTTGTCTCCAACCCAAAACCAACATTGCTTGACATGTTTCACCACTCCTGGCTTGTTCACAGGAAGAGCTAATTCAAGTGCGGCTAATACCTGTCACAGTTTTTTTTTTTGGAACTGTTTGGTCTGTTCTGTGCTTCTGGCAGAGCAACACTTTTTCAGTTCTTTATTTGGTGACTTCAATCAAGACTTTAAATCACTGTTTGAGCTAGTTTCTACAAAGAATAAAGAGGGAGGTCGTGGGTGTGTTCTGCTAGATCTAATCCCACAATCCCAATGTTAATTACACAGAAGAAATTAATTCCCCTAAGCGGACTTTAAAGGGCTTTGATCTAGAGAAAATTTATTTAAACAGTGAAGTTAAAAACACAAATCTGAACGTATACAAATCTGCATGAAAACGCCAATGTTCAATCACAGAAGCAGATGTTGTCTTTTACCGGTCGCGTTTCAAAGTAAACAACTTTTTCTTCAGGGGTGTAGTTTAGAACAGTGGTCATCAACCCCCGGTCTGCGGCCCACTACCGGGCCGCAGCCCTTCTGCAGCCGGGCCGCGAGTGCGAGCAGGCGGCATGAGACTTTTCTTCCTCCTGCCGTCGCTCTGTAATCCTCACAGAGCCGACAGCGGGAGGCGGAACAATTCTGGGTGGAGGGCGGAGCTGCCTGAGGTTATCAAACAGGCGATTGGCTGCTAGGACTGTCATTCATCCTAGCAGCCAATCACATGTTTGTTACCTCGGCCCTCTATCCAGAACTGTCCCTCCTCCCTCCCTGCAACGCCTCTCCTCAGTCTCCTGTCCCTATCCAGACATGGTGTGCACAGTCCTCTCCACTGCCCACATCGGCACCGCCTCCTTCGGCACAAGCAGGGACTAGTGTGACTGTGATCTCTCGGCGGCATGGAGAGGGTGTGACAGCAGCAGGGACATGGTCGTCTGGTGTCTGTTCTGTGTACCTGCTGGATCGGATCAACGGCTGCCGACCGAGTGCATGACTCCTCCTCCTCCCACCCATGGCCCGACTCACTGAGAGATGATACACCAGAGGGTGTGAAAGGTAAAGAAATAAGTCACACAGATGGACACTGATGAAGGTGACAAGTGAAGTTACTGAGGGGAAGGTTATACAGGGGAACATGGGTGGCAAGTGACATGGCTGCAGGTGGCATTCTGTGGGTGACAGGCTGTGGTGGCAAGTGACATGGTGGCAAGTGACATGGCTGCAGGTGGCAAGTGACATGACGGCAGGTGGCAAGTGACATGGTGGCAAGTGACATGGTGACAAGTGACATGGCTGCAGGTGGCAAGTGACATGGCTGCAGGTGGCAAGTGACATGGCTGCAGGTGGCAAGTGACATGGCTGCAGGTGGCAAGTGACATGGTGGCAAGTGACACGACGGCAGGTGGCAAGTGACATGGTGACAAGTGACATGGCTGCAGGTGGCAGGCTGTGGGTCACAGGCTGTGGTGGCAAGTGACATGGTGGCAGGTGGCAAGTGACATGGTGGCAAGTGACATGGCTGCAGGTGGCAAGTAAAATGGCTGCAGGTGGCAAGTGACGTGGCTGCAGGTGGCAAGTGACATGGCTGCAGGTGGCAGGCTGTGAGTGGCAAGTGACATGACTGTAGGTGGAAAGTGACATGGTGGCAGGCTGCAGGTGACAAGTGACATGGCTGCAGGTGGCAAGTGACATGGCTGCAGGTGACAGGCTGTGGTGGCAGTCTGCAGGTGGCAAGTGACATGGCTGCAGGTGGCAAGTGACATGGTGGCAGGCTGCAGGTGACAAGTGACATGGCTGTAGGTGGCAGGCCTGGAGTGTGGGGGGGGGGGACTGAGGACTGTAATGTGGGGGGGCCTGAAGTTAAATAGAGGTGACCAAGAACTGTCATGTGAGGGGGGGGGCTAAGGATATTAAAGTGGAGGTTGGGAATGTAATGTGGGGGGTAGGCTGCCACTGATTCTGCATTATGGTGGGTTTAACTATTTCATTTATTACTACAATGTAATAGAAATAATGCGCTGACAAATTGCCTGCGAAAAATCGCTTGCCCCCCGCATGCCATCCCCAACCTCCCCCCAACCGGGCCTTGGCAAAATTTTCTTCCACGCATCCGGTCTCCGATGCCAAAAAGGTTGGGGACCACTGGTTTAGAAGACCTAGATTTATATCTACAACATTGTATAACGTTTATATTAAATATTGTGCATGTATTCAGAAAATGCATATGACAATGAAATTTGTTGTAGACACTTGGTGTTCACAGAAAGTCATTCCAAATATTGTCTTTTAGTTAAAACCAATATAGAAAAGGAAAGACAGTGTGCCTCAATGTTGAAAATATGGGTGATTAACCACTTCCCGCCCGGCCTATGGCCGATTTACGTCCGGGAAGTGGTTATGAAATCCTGACAGGACGTTCTAGAACGTCCTGCAGGATTTCATGCCGCGCGCGCCCGTGGGGGCGCGCATCTCGGCGATCGGTGATGCGGGGTGTCAGTCTGACACCCTGCATCTCCGATCTCGGTAAAGAGCCTCCGGCGGAGACTCTTTACCACGTGATCAGCCGTGTCCAACCACGGCTGATCACGATGTAAACAGGAAGAGCCGTCGATGGCTCTTCCTCACTCGCGTCTGACAGACGCGAGTAGAGGATAGCCGATCGGCGGCTCTCCTGACAGGGGGGGTTAGCGCTGATTGTTTATCAGCGCAGCCCCCCCTCGGATCGCCACACTGGACCACCAGGGATGCCCACCCTGGAGCACCAGGGTGGGCAAAAAAAAAAAAAATGCCAGAAAAAAAAAAAAAAAGTCTAAAAAATAAATTAAAAAAAAAGCATAAAGAAAAAAGATGCCAGTCAGTGCCCACAAATGGGCACTGACTGGCAACCTGGCAAAAATCAGTGCTGCCACCCCAGTGTCCATCAGCGCCACCCCAGTGTCCATCAGCGCCACCCCAGTGTCCATCAGCGCCACCCCAGTGTCCATCAGCGCCACCCCACAGTGCCCATCCATGCCCAGTGCCCACCTATCAGTGCCCATCTGTGCCACCCATAAGTATCCATCAGTGCCGCCCATGAGTGCCCATCTGTGCCGCCTATGAGTGCCCAGTGCCGCCTATGTGTGCCCATCAGTGCCGCCTATGTGTGCCCATCAGTGCCGCCAATGTGTGCCCATCAGTGCCGCCTATGTGTGCCCATCAGTGCCGCCTATGTGTGCCCATCAGTGCCGCATACCAGCGCCGCCAATCTGTGCCTCATCTGTGCCCGTCAGTACTACCTCATCGATGTCCATCAGTGCCATCTCATCGGTGCCCATTAGTGCCGCCATATCAGTGTCCGTAATTGAAAGAGAAAACTTATTTACAAAAAAATTAACAGAAAAAAATAAAAACATATTTTTTTTTCCAAATTTTCAGCCTTTTTTTAGATGTTGCGCAAAAAAAAAAATCGCAGAGGTGATCGAATACCACCAAAAGAAAGCTCTATTTGTGGGGAAAAAAGGACGCCAATTTTGTTTGGGTGCAGTGTAGCATGACCGCGCAATTGCCATTCAAAGTGTGACAGTGCTGAAAGCTGAAAATTGGCTTGGGCGGGAAGCTGCGTAAGTACCTGGTATGGAAGTGGTTAAAGTAGTCTCTGTTGAGAGGTGACTCAAAAGGCCTATGTGAGCGGATTTCCCAGACTGCCAGGGAGGTAGGTGCAGAGACGCTGGGGCCAATGTGAGGGTAGAAGGACCTACAAATTGAAGGACATATAGATGATGACATTTTATGCTTATATAATTAAATGATTAAATATTTATAAATCTAATTATTCTTAAAAAAATAAAAATAAATTATATATAATATTTTATGTAGTTAATATTATTAATTTAAATTTGTGAACTGTTTTTATAGATATTGTAAAAACAAAATTTAAATAATAAAATAAAATGTGAACCTGCATAGTTAAGGGAACTATTACAGCAAGACAGGTGACACATCTATTCAAAAATACAGTGGATGACTAAAAATAGTAATCTCTTATATCGTCTCAATATATAGTCATCTCTTTGGGTAATTGACCAAAAAGTTGCCTCACCAGAGGGTATAAAAATTACAAGATAATGTAAGTTTTTATACCCTCTTGCAACTTTTTGGTCAATTACCCAAAGAGATGACTATATATATCAATAAACAGACAATATGCTCTTATTTCAGATTGTACTGTCTTTTTCCTAGTTTGTTATATTGTATTTTTTTGTCTAGTGTTTTTTTTTTTTTTTTCTTTTTTTTCAGTGCCTCCAATGTATTTTCATCAGCAACACCATTTTGTATTGTATATTGCCACCATTTAGAAACATTTGCATCTGACATTGCAATATATCCATTGTCCTCTAGGGGGCAATGTTGTGATTTATGATTCACATCTCCAGATATACTGTATATCTCTATTTTGCGACACTGGCCAAAGCTGAGCCTGGTCAGGGTGGGCGGTGCATTGCCACCCGGCACACAGGTCCTGCAACCTGTGGCGGACTATTTTGGAACCTCCGTGCCCTTTGTCTTCTATCTTGCTCCTCCGGTGGGCATGCACAATCCGCCGGAGAAGCTTTCTGTGTCGGTGGGTCGCGCATGCCTCATTCCATCCCGCCGTGCTAATGCGTGGTCGGGTGAGTTGGTGCGCGCGCGGCTCAGGGGGCCAAGCAGAGTAGATTACAGCCTGACATGCCAATCAATACAGCTGACTAATGTCAGCTGTGTTGTTGTCAAACCCGGCCTATAAATTCTTTAGATGAGTGCAGTCCTGGCATCCACATCATTCATGCTGGATGTCAAGACTCTGTGCTCCTCAAATTCACTCTTTGAACTCAAGGTATGTTTTTTTTTTTTTTTTTATCCATTGTATTTTTGAATAGATGTCACCATGGACCCTTTCCTGTCTTGCTGTAATGGTTCCCTTAACTATGCAGGTTCACGTTTTATATTTTATTTTATTTTATTATTTAAAAAAATGTGCCCCCTCATTTTTTTTTTTTTTTTTTTTTACAATATCTATAAAAAACGTTCATAAATTAACCACTTAAGGACCGGACCAATATGCAGCTAAATGACCCAAGGGGTTTTTACAATTCAGCACTGCGTCGCTTTAACAGACAATTGCGCGGTCGTGCGACGTGGCTCCCAAACAAAATTGACGTCCTTTTTTCCCCGCAAATAGAGCTTTCTTTTGGTGGTATTTGATCACCTCTGCGTTTTTTTTTTTTTGCGCTATAAACAAAAATAGAGCGCCAATTTTGAAAAAAATTCAATATTTTTTACTTTTTGCTATAATAAATATCCCCCAAAAACATATCTAAAAAATTTTTTTTCCTCAGTTTAGGCCGATACGTATTTGTTTACCTATTTTTGGTAAAAAAAATCGCAATAAGCGTTTATCGATTGGTTTGCGCAAAATTTATAGCGTTTACAAAATAGGGGATAGTTTTATTGCATTTTTATTAATTTTTTTTACTACTAATGGCGGCGATCAGCGATTTTTTTTCGTGACTGCGACATTATGGTGGACACTTAGGACATTTTTGACACATTTTTGGGACCACTGTCATTTTCACAGCAAAAAATGCATTTAAATTGCATTGTTTATTGTGAAAATGACAGTTGCAGTTTGGGAGTTAACCACAGGGGGCGCTGTAGGAGTTAGTGTTCACTTTGTGTGTGTTTACAACTGTAGGGGGGTGTGGCTGTAGGACTGACGTCATCGATCGAGTCTCCCTTATATAAGGGATCACTCGATCGATACGCCGCCACAGTGAAGCACGGGGAAGCCGTGTTTACATACGGCTCTCCCCGTTCTTCAGCTCCGGGGAGCGATCGCGACGGAGCGGCTATAAACGAATAGCCGCGCCGTCGTCCCGGATAGCTCCCCAAAGGGATCCGACCGCCGCATGTAGCGGGGGGGGTCCCGATCGGACCCACGTCTAGGCAGGCACGTACAGGTACGTTGATGTGCCTGTCCGTGCCATTCTGCCGACATATATATACATGCTCTATGGTGGCACACCAAGAAGAGAAGTCACCTAAGGCACCGGTGGGGCACCCAAGAGGTGGAGGATCAGAGCCATTCTGTGCAATACCATTGCACAGAGCAGGTAAATATAGCATGTTTCTTATTTAAAAAAATAAACTTTTGTAATCACTTTAACCACTTAAGGACCAAATAACGCCGACATACGTCGGCAGAATGGCAGGGCTGGGCACAATCACGTACCTGTACGTGTGCCCGCGACCCGGTCCGAAGCTCCATGACCGTGGCACACGCGATCGCCGCCGGAGTCCCGCGATCGGTCACAGGAGCTGAAGAACGGGGAGAGGTGTGTGTAAACACACCTTCCCCGTTCTTCACAGTGGCACTGTCATTGATCGTCTGTTCCCTGATATAGGGAAAGGCGATCAATGACGTCACACGTCCAGCCCCGCCCCCCTACAGTTAGAAACACATATAGGGTCACACTTAACCCCTTCAGCGCCCCCTAGTGGTTAACTCCCAAACTGCAATTGTAATTTTCACAGTAAACAATGCATTTTTATAGCACTTTTTGCTGTGAAAATGGAAATGGTCCCAAAAATGTGTCAAAATTGTCCGATGTGTCGCAGTCACGAAAAAAAATGCTGATCGCCGCCATTAGTAGTAAGAAAAAAATGATTCATAAAAATGCAATAAAACTATCCCCTATTTTGTAAACGCTATACATTTTGCGCAAACCAATCGATAAACGATTATTGCGATTTTTTTTTTTTTACCAAAAATAGGTAGAAGAATACGCATCAGCCTAAACTGAGAAGAATTTTTTTATATATTTTTGGGGGATATTTATTATGGCAAAAAGTAAAACATATTGCATTTTTTTCAAAATTGTCGCTCTATTTTTGTTTATAGCGCAAAAAATAAAAACCGCAGAGGTGATCAAATGCCACCAAAAGAAAGCTCTATTTGTGGGAAAAAAAGGATGCCCATTTTGTTTGGGAGCCACGTCGCACGACCGCGCAATTGTCAGTTAAAGCGACGCAGTGCCGAATTGCAAAAAGGGGCCTGGTCCTTTACCTGCATATTGGTCCGGGTCTTAAGTGGTTAAGACATTCCCTGTTCATGAACAAATTGAATAATAGAATACAATGTCAAGCTATGATGACTGGATCACTCCAGAAAAGATTTTCAGTCCTCCAGAAATCTTTGTCGAACATTATCCAGTGGAAAAAGAGTTCACTCTCTTTACTCTGGTAGGCCCAGCCTTACAACCAACTCTTGCTACAGTATATCAAACTGCAGCCAACTAAATTAAGGCAATGAAGAACCAAAAGGATCCTGTATTCCAGGACTGTGCTTTTAATTAAGTAATTACAGCAATTATCTTCTGCTCTTTTGTGTGGATGCCTTGATGCCTCCATGCAAATGCACAGAATCTTGTGAATCAAATACTAGACATCTGAAGCTGCCTGAAAAAAGTGCCTCACAGATATCCCCTTTAAAAAAAGTTTTTTTGGGGAAGGCACAAAGTGGATGTAAACCCAATTCATGACATTTTGAGCTGGGCACATATATCTGTAGTGTTTGCTTATCTCTCTCCAAATCCATGAGTTCTGTGTCTTTATGCTGCTCTGTTCGCTGCTCTGTTCTTCTGTTATCAGCATGATAACTTCTGACAAGTTTTAAGAGACCCGAGATGAAAGCATCTGGAAATTTGTGTCGGGGGTGGGTGCTATAAATTAGATTAGCAGAGACCTGTTCTATACACAGCACAGCTCTGCACATTCCTTCCTCTGCTTATGTGGAGTTGAATGTGTGTGCCTTTCCTCCAATCGGCTGTCACACAATGTGTGACAGGACTCCACTCCCACAGCTGAAACAGGAGAAATGAAATTGAACACGATGTGCACCTTCTAAACCGTATATAAAGTCGAAGACAGTAGATATACAATTAAAACCTATATAGGTAGATTTTTTTCATCTTGGTGTATCATCTAAAGCTATTCACTTCACTGGGCATAGCAGAGGGTTTACATCCACTTTAACCAATACATCAAAAATGTCACGGGAGGGAAGATTTTTTTCCAAGGAAAAACATTCCAAAACCCCCCTCAGGAGCCTCTAACTCCTCAAAATGCAGAGCACCTAACCGGTCTACCCAGGCTTCAACTTCAAAGCCTAAGTTCAGTTTTTCTTTTCAGTGCAAGACTTGGTCCACTAAGCCCAGCAAGTCTTCCTCAAAGCTCTCTTCCCAATGAAGGTACACCCTCACCCCTAGGAGTGGCAAATGTCGGTTATGGTACACAATAGAGATCAAAACTGTACCCAACTGTACTCAAATCAGCTGAAAACTGCCCAGTCAGTCAGATTTTCAGAATGCCCTAAACCAGGGATATGCAATTAGCGGACCTCCAGCTGTTGCAAAACTACAAGTCCCATCATGCCTCTGCCTTTGAGTGTCATGCTTGTGGCTGTCAGAGTCTTGCTATGCCTCATGGGACTTGTAGTTCTGCAACAGCTGGAGGTCCGCTAATTGCATATCCCTGCCCTAAACCATCTTTTTCCCCAGAATTGTTGCGCCAGCACTTCCACAAGATAGGTTCAAGAAATTCTATTTAAACCCCCATTGGGGTATTCATCCTACTCTGGTCTGATGCCGCGTACACACGGTCGTTTTTTGTGATTGAAAAAAACAAAACTTTTTAAAAACATCATTTAAAATGACCGTGTGTGGGGAAAACTTTTTATGTCTTCTGAAAAACGACAAAAAAAAAATTCGAACATGCTTCAATTTTTTATGTCGTTTTTCAAAACGTCATTTTTTTGTGTCATTTAAAATGATAGTGTGTGGGTAAAACAACGTTTTTAAACCTGTGCATGCTCAGAAGCAAGTTATGACGCAAGCTTGAATGGAACAGAGTGCAGTCGTACGTGCTGTACGTAACCGCGCTTTGGTAGAGCATTTCGAAAAAACGATGGTATGTAGGCAACGTCGTTTTTAAAAAATGAAGTTTGAAAAACGTTGTTTGTTTCATGATAAACTTCGTTTTATTTCATCACAAAAAACGACCGTGTGTACGCGGCATAAGACTGGAGCTTAACAGTATTTGAGCACCATAAACTGAAAGCATGATTTAATTCACTTTTGATATTCAAAGCACACTCAACCATGTCTACATGCTTTTATTTTGTTGAGATATCACTTTAAAAAACACCCCTAATATTTCTAGCCGTGACCATGTTGAGTAAGGGCAAATGATCCTAACAGAAAGAAAAGAAAAAAAGACCCTGAAGACTCCTGGGATGTATGACATCATTTTGGCCTTGAATAGAAACCAGGAAGCAACTGGAAAAATGTTAAATAAAATGTATAACAAGTAAATATAATGATGATGATAATAATAAAATAAGTATTTACTCCTGATGATGCGGGGGTGCACAAAACAGCTGTAGAGGTTTACTTTGATTCGCCACCTGAGTGCCTGCCACCATTCTGGTTCAGACTGGCGGCCTGTTCTGTAAGTGTCTTAAACCACTTATGCTTATTGTTTGCCTAAGGTCCTGCCGCCATTTTTATTGTGGAGTGGCGGCTATATGTGCAAGTGCTGCAGTCTCCCGGGAGACTTGTGGATCGAGGGTGTCTCTCTCTATCACTACCTTAGGACTATCTGGTGCCTATCAGCCAATGCAGGCTATTATTTAGGCATATCGCCAGTCTTCCTCTATATATATATATATATATATATATATATACTCTAAACCAGGAATGCCATCCTTTGGTGTCTTTCTTCAGCTTAACACCAATGCTCTCCACTAAGATTGCTCGCCCTATTTCAGGGCTTATTGTACATTGTTCTACGTCCAGCAGCCAGAACTTCAATTAATCCTATATTAGGATTCTACCTTTCCTAATTTTTGCTATCCATGATTGGATCAGTAATCTGCCTCCAATTCTATCTCTAACCACACTGAGACTCCGTGAGGAAGCGCTGTAACAAGCGTGAAACCGGTCAAGTCAACCAAACTCTGCAAACTTCAACATCTCAGACAATCTTCTGTCTGTACCTCCACTACTACGCAGGACTAAGAAACTACACATGGGGTGCTCTTTATGTGAAAGTGGTTCACTCCATTTTCAAAATTTTGTTCGTTACTTTTGATCATTTACAATTTCCTGTCAATAGTTTGGAGGTTTTGCACTGTTCAGTTGGTTTGCTAGATGGTCTTGCTGTGTTTGGCAGATAATGCTTTTAACGTGTACTATACCTTCTATGTCTTAATAAATTTGTAATATTTTTTAGAGAACTTACTCTTTGTATGACTATACTTTGACCAGTTACTAGTGCCTGAAAAGTCCAATCAACTCGCCCCCAGTTATTTCTTTATTCATACTTACAGGACGTGGCACATCTTTTTCATTTACTAAATACCCACATGTACACTGCATGTGAGGATATTTGCATTTTCCTCTTTTTTTCATATGTGCAAGTGCGTTGTTATGCATCTAGATCTGAATCTAAAGGCAAGATGCACACCTTATAAGCTGCTAGACTTCATTTTGAATCCCAGCAACAATAGATGGGCTGTGGATTACACTGACTGGACTGGGTCTCATCTATATACATCCACTCCTTTTCTGTCTGCTGTGTTTTGGTTTCTCACAGGGTACAACAGGGACTTTTGTCCCGTAATAAGGAAGAAGGTTATATAACATGTTTGGTCCGCACTTTACCATAGTGTGGCCTCAGAGGAATGATACCATTAGCATTTCAGGCATCTTCTTGGTAGGGGACTATTCCATCCACACGCTATTTTCCAGGGTAAATCCGATTGCCTCTCGGGGGATCAGGAAGGAATTTTTTCCCCTGCTGTAGCAAATTGGATCATGCTCTGCTGGGGTTTTTTGCCTTCCTCTGGATCAACTGTGGGTATGGAGTTGGGTGTATAGGATTTTACTGTGTTTTTTATTTTGTTTTTTTTATTTTTTGTGGTTGAACTGGATGGACTTGTGTCTTTTTTTCAACCTGACTAACTATGTAACTATGTGTGTATTTGGCTTTGTGAGATCCCACGCCAAGGCTAAGAATTTGGTCCAGGTCACCAATATACCAGGAATCTTGATGTCTTTTTAAACGATCGGCACCTCAATGTCCATTGAACATGTACATTATATGTGAAATGACATTGTCATCGCAATATCCCACCCCTGAAGAAGAGGTTCTACAAATGGAATAAGCCTCGAAACGTTGGGTTTTCTGTCTCACTTTATAGACAGTATTGGGTCTTGCTTGTTATTTCATGTTTTGTTATCTATTTGTCATTTTTTCTTTACCAATGTTTTTTCTCATTTTGCTTTCCACATTCCCCTTGATGTGTTTTGGATAACAGCCGCTCATTTATATATATATATATATATATATATATATATATATATATATATATATATATAATATATAATATATATATATATATATATATATATATATATATATATATATATATATATATATAAATCTAGTTCTTTTTTTCAATAAATTATACCTTTTGAACCTTTTTGGTCCATACTTCCTTATAGCCACTTAGTCTTTCCAACCCAACCGAGGCAACGCACCCTTCGGGGCGTACATCTATATTTTGATGTTCTTTTTCAGGGCCATCTATTCCATCCTGCTAGTTTTAAGGCATGGCTTTTGACGCCCAGGTCCTAAGCGATAGTCTCTGAGTCTGTTTTTCCTACCTTGTTAAAAGCAATAAAAGTCACTTCCATAAATGCAAATCCTTCTTTGCCTGGTGTGAACAAAGGCAATTCAACCCCAGACATTATTCTGTGCCTCACATTCTAGCCTTTCTACAATCTGGTCTTGTCCAGAATGTGGCCTTAAAAGAGAAGTATGGGTTTGGGGGTTCTTGCAGTTTCATACTTACCTAGGTGGATGCAGCATCAGACCGATGCTACATCTGTCCCCCAGTGTCTCTGCACTGAGAGCCGAGTGATCGAACATCGCCGATGGCTCGGTTCTCTCGGCTCCCCTAGCAGAGAGCTGCTGCCTGTCAATAAGCAGCTCTCATGCTATGCTCCTCCACGGTCACTGAAGCACTGAGCTGTGGAGTGGGCGTCTCAGCCTCTCAGCGGCTTGCTGAGAGGCTGAGACGGGCATCAGTCCAGGCACCTGGCAGATGCAGACTCTGTCAGGATGATGTGGTGCCTGGACTGATATTGGTGACGTCAGGAAAACGGGTCACAGGAGTGCCAAATGAATGGCACTCCTGTGACCCATAGGAGAGAAGCCTAGCCAAACAAGCTCAGGCCGGATTTCTCCTTTTAAGTACTCCAAAAGGTCAGGTTTTAGCCATGTCCACATCTCCTAGCTTTGTGTTCCCATTTGAAATGTAACGAGACCCTTGCTCGCTCGCTTCCGCTCTCCCGACACTCCTCTGCTACTATTGAGTCAGCTTGCAGATTGCAACGTCTGATGGTTCGGTCATCCAAGGCTCTGGGATCCGAACTACAGCTATGTGCCGTTCGGGATCCATTAGAACAAAACACCAGGCAGGCTGTATATAAGTTCAAACAGGAAGACCTTTATTGGAAGTACACAACACACTTTTAAACAGAATTTGGAACATCCCGACCCCAACAATCGCTTTCCTATTGGTCAATTGTAAAGTACATTGAGTTCTCCTTCAGGTCCTCATAACCATGCAAATGAGGACTTGAACATGAGTCGGCAGGGATTGGTCCGATAGCTTGAATGGAGGGACTGTTATGTGTATTGAGACAGAAGCCCCAGGGGGCAATCAATGTACACGATAGCCAGACACAGAATAATGGAGGCGTCTGGCCTTAAGAAGGAGCAGAAGACCCCCCCACTGTGTAACAGATTTTAAAGAGATACCCTTAAGCATTCCAAGGTCCATGACAAAAACCTTTATTCTGTAATCTGTGTAACAGATTTTAAAGAGATACCCTTAAGCATTCCAAGGTCCATGACAAAAACCTTTATTCAAAGTGTATCTCACATCAGGTGCTCCTTGCAGCACCCTGTGTTTCCTTGGGTTTTTAACTTGGTTCTCTGTGGTCTGCAGAATCCTCCCTTTGAACCCATCAGGCATGTTCTCCTGGATGGCCTCTCCTGCAAAATGGCTTTTTATGGTTGCTATCAGGCATGTCTATGAGCTGGCTGTATTTTCTTGTAAGGAAACGTTCCTTATCCTTCACAATGTCTAGGTAGTCTTCCAAAGGTGGTATCCGTCTCCCATCGAAGACCATTTATTCTTCCTAAATTAGTATTGGTCTCTCACCTTAACAAGGACATAGTATTACCATCCTCATGATTTGCGCCAGAGCATCAAAAGAAAGCCTGTGCTCATTGCCTGGTTGTAGTCGGAGCCACTGGAGCCTACCTCAATGCCACTGCTTCAATCGGGAAGAAAAATTATCTATTTCATAAGGGACATCCTGCTTCCAAGTCCACTATTACTCGATAATAGAAAATCTGATAGCTGGAAGTTACTCTGAAGGACCAATCTGTGCTTTCTGGCACCAGGCCTCTGTAGCCCAACATTCTAAGGCCACCATCTAATTCTCTGTTTATATATTTTCAAAGTTCTTCAATGGGTGCGGCTTTCAGCCACAAGTTTCTTGCAGCGGCACTCTAAAAGTCTTTTGACCCTTGTTTTTATTGGGCCTGTTGACAGAGTTCTGTTTTCCTGGTTGTTGCCCGCCCTTCTCATTTATTGCCTGGGGACATCCAAGAATCTATGAATACTTTTTCATGTGTCCTGTATAATTAAGATAAGAGGAATTTCGTTTTTTAACTTTGTTCCATTACTGGGAGTACAGTACAGGGCAGAAACCACCCTCCGTTCCATTCCTTGGTTACTTGCATTGCTTGTGCACAGCTGATAACTCATCGAGTGAGATAGGGTTATAGGAGAGGTGCCCCGGGGACACGTCCTTGAAAACTTTGCCAGTGTCCAATCACCTGAAGGTACAAGGGTCTATAAATACTTTTGCTTGTGTCCTGTACTGTCCTTCAGAAATTCCCCTTTTTCAAAGATGCACAGAGGACAGTCTCTCTGCAATTGGTGACCTCGGCCCATACTTTCCTAGTACTTCTATGGGCGATTTCTCCATATCTTCAGAAGATATAAGTGGGCGTAGCATAGACTCTGGGACCTCTATTATAGGATTGTCCTCACTAGAGTTGTCTTCACCTTCATCGGGTGAGGACAAGACCCCCCCATTTCCACTCCAGACTTCTTGTCAGTTTGTGCACAATTGAATCTGCTCATAGTTTGCAGGCACAGTTAATTACTGAGGCCCAGAAGGGTCAGAGTGAGGCCAAGACCCTATTACCAACCCTTATTCAGATTCCTTATTTTCTACTCCTGGAAAGGTTGTTTTTGAGCACCCCCCATAGAATTTACAAGACCTTGTTTCCAATATTATTGACGCAGTACATACTCCCCTGCATTTCAGCCTCCTGTTTTAAGCCTAGGATCTTTAAGGCTGGATTCACACCTATGCAGTTTTAGTGCTTTTTGCATTTTGTAGGTTTGGACGACAGTCCATTTTAACATGGTTTCCTATGGAATGCTTTCTGTAGTGCAAATCTGCAAAATGCAAAAAGCACTAAAAATGCATAGGTGTGCATAATGCTCATACAGCTGCCCACTATACTCTGTATTTAGAAACACTCCTCTATGGGGGCTGGAAACAAAATAAAAGGTCCTGGGCTCTTCCTAAACAGTGTGGTGGGGATTTTTCCCTTTACAAAGGATTTTATTCTTATAGTGGTCTCTGCCCTACTGTCCTCTGTAGATGCTCCAGTGGTCTACATTTGCAAGCATACAAGCAAATGAGTTGATGTTTACGCCTTGCAGTATTTCACTGTCAAACTCTCTACTTGGGTTTTAGTTTGAATTAACTGGAGTGGCTCTCTGTTCTCTGGTGGTTTATTTATTAGTCTGTGTCAATACGGATAAAATCCCTCCATCAGTAGAGCTGTTCCTCGTGTCCTGGAGCATATGACATTGATATCTGGAGCCCTGCACTGCAGCTGTGATAGTCTCTTACAGACAGCAAAGTTTGTGTCTTAAATGGGGGGGGGGGTACAGTTGCAAGAAAAAGTATGTGAACCCTTTTGGAATGATATGGATTTCTGCACAGATTGGTCATAAAATGTGATCTGATCTTCATCTAAGTCACAACAATATACAATCACAGTCTGCTTAAACTAATAACACACAAAGAATTAAATGTTGCCATGTTTTTATTGCACACCATGTAAACATTCACAGTGCAGGTGGAAAAAGTATGTGAATTCTTGGATTTAATAACTGGTTGAACCTCCTTTGGCAGCAATAACTTCAACCAAACGTTTCCTGTAGTTGCAGATCAGACGTGCACAACGGTCAGGAGTAATTCTTGACCATTCCTCCTTTACAGAACTGTTTCAGTTCAGCAGTATACTTGGCATGTCTGGTGTGAATCACTTTCTTGAGGTCATGCCACAGCATCACAATCTGGTTAAGGTCAGGACTCTGGGCCACTCCAGAAGGCGTATTTTCTTCTGTTTAAGCCATTCTGTTGTTGATTTACTTTTATGCCTTGGGTCGTTGTCCTGTTGCAACACCCATCTTCTGTTGAGCTTCAGCTGGTGGACAGATGGCCTTAAGTTCTCCTGCAAAATGTCTTGATAAACTTGGGAATTTGTTTTTCCTTCGATGATAGCAATCCGTCCAGGCCCTGACACAGCAAAGCAGCCCCAAACCATGATGCCCCCACCACCATACTTCATAGTTGGGATGAGGTTTTGATGTTGGTGTGCTGTGCCTCTTTTTCTCCACACATAGTGTTGTGTGTTTCTTCCAAACAACCCAACTTTGGTTTCATCTGTCCACAGAATATTTTGCCAGTACTGCTGTGAAACATCCAGGTGCTCTTGTGCAAACTGTAAACCTGCAGGAATGTTTTTTTGGACAGCAGTGGCTTCCTCTGTGGTATCCTCTCATGAAATGCATCCTTGTTTAGTTTTTATTCCGTATCGTAGATTCGCTAATAGGGATGTTGGCATATGCCAGAGACTTTTGTAAGTCTTTAGCTGACACGCTAGGATTCTTCTTCACCTCATTGAGCAGTCTGTGCTGTGCTCTTGCAGTCATCTTTACAGGATGGCCACTCCTAGGGAGAGTAGCAGCAGCGCTGAACTTTCTCCATTTATAGAAAATTTGTCTTACCGTGGACTGATGAACGGCAAGGCTTTTGGAGATACTTTTATTACTCTTTCCAGCTTTATGCAAGTCAACAATTCGTAGGTCTTCTGAGAGCTCTTTTGTGTGAGGCATCATTTACATCGGGCAATGCTTCTTGTGAAAAGCAAACCCAGAACTGTTGTGTGTTTTTTTTATAGGGCAGGGCAGCTGTAACCAACACCTCTAATCTCATCCCATTTACTGGACTCCAGTTGGCTGACACCTCACTCCAATTAGCTCTTGAAGATGTCATTAGTCTAGGGTTCACATACTTTTTTCCACCTGAACTGTGAATGTTTACATGGGGTGTTCAATAAAAACATGGTAACATTTAATTATTTGTGTGTTATTAATTTAAGCAGACTGTGATTGTCTATTATTGTGACTTGGATGAAGATCGGATCACATTTTTGACCAATTTGTGCAGAAATCCATATCATTCCAAAAGGGTTCACATACTTTTTCTTGCAACTGTATGTCTGTTCAGATGTATAGGGCACTTTGATTACACACATGGGACATCAAGGAACTGTGTCATTTGCCCTTTAACTACTTAAGCCCCGGACCAAAATGCAGGTAAAGGACCAGGCCCCTTTTTGCGATTCGGCACTGCGTCACTTTAACTGACAATTGCTCGGTCGTGCAACGTGGCTCCCAAACAAAATTGGCATCCTTTTTTTTACCACAAATAGAGCTTTCTTTTGGTGGTATTTGATCACCTCTGCAGTTTTTATTTTTTGCGCTATAAACAAAAATAGAGCGACAATTTTGAAAAAAATGCAATATTTTTTACTTTTTGCTATAATAAATATCCCCCAAAAATATATTAAAAAAATATTTTTTCCTCAGTTTAGGCCGATACGTATTCTTCTACATATTTTTGGTCAAAAAAATTGCAAAAAGCATTTATCGGTTGGTTTGCGCAAAATTTATAGCGTTTACAAAATAGGGGATAGTTGTATTGCATTTTTATTAATATTTTTTTTTTTACTACTAATGGCGGCGATCAGCGATTTTTTTTTTTTCGTGACTGCAACATTATGGCGGACACTTCGGACAATTTTGACACATTTTTGGGACCATTGTCATTTTCACAGCAAAAAATGCATTTAAAATGCATTGTTTATTGTGGAAATGACAGTTGCAGTTTGGGAGTTAACCACAGGGGGCGCTGAAGGGGTTATGTTTCACCTAGTGTGTGTTTACAACTGTAGGGGGGTGTGGCTGTAGGAGTGACATCATCAATTGTGTCTCCCTATAAAGGGGATGACACGATCGATGCAGCCGCCACAGTGAAGCACGGGGAAGCCGTGTTTACACGCGGCTCTCCCCGTTCTTCAGTTTCGGGGACTGATCACGGGACTCCAGCGGCGATCGGGTCCCGGAGTTTTGGACCGGGTCGCGGGCGCACGTCCGCAACCCGCGGTTGGGTAGATGTACAGGACGTGCCGGTACGTGCATCTGTCCAGCCGTGCCATTCTGCTGACGTATATTTACAGGAGGCGGTCCTTAAGTGGTTAAGGGAAGTCATTTCTTTGGACCTACCTCAGTGCTCCTGCCTCAGTGCACTGAGGCAGTGTCTTCTTCCCCCATAGTGTTTTGCCCCTATAATGTTGTCTGTCTTCTGCCCCCATAGTGTCCTGTTGTATAATCAAGTAACACCTTTCAGGCATTGATTGATTCAGACACTCTTGTAGTATGATCTCCACATCTGTGCATCTCTGTGGCTGTTGCGGACCCTTCCGTTTGACTGCTTTTGGACATAACAGTTTAAGAATTCCTAAACTCCTGCATCCCTCAACGGATGATAACCAAAATAAGTATTTTGTACTTGCCATACAGACCCAGGTCCTGCCCATCTGTTTTTGGCTCTTTGTAATACGTGCTCACAAAACTAAGGCATGACGGCTAAAGGCAGGGTTAAACGGGGGTTGGCTTAATGGTTTTTGTTGGCTAACCTTCTGTAGGCAACAGTAGGTGTCCCAACCTTCTGTAGACAATAGTATAACATGACTGTTATGGAATGACTAAACCCCTTCCCTTAATGGGACTTCAATAAAAATGTTTTACAGTAAGTACAAAAATCTTTTATTTTTTTTGCTCTGACAAACACTTTAAGCGGAGTTCCGCGGGAAAAAAAAGTCAGCGGCTACAAATACTGCAGCTGCTGACTTTTAATATTGGGACACTAACCTGTCCAGGGCGCCTGCCGTGTCCTCATCCGATCTGTCCCTTGGCTCCTGGGTGCAGGCCCAGGCATCCTTAGCTTACTACCTGGTACCCTACTGCGCATGCGCAATCTGCGCATCCTCACTGGTCCCTGCTGTCTTCTGGGACCTGTGTGTCTCCCAGAAGACGGGAGGGGGACATCTATATCTGCGGCGATCTATCGCCAGATGTGGGAGCAAACACCTGTATTAGACAGGTATCTGTTGCCCCCTGAAAGGCGCCAAATCTGACACTGGAGGGGGGCGGAACCGAAAAAGCAGAAGTAACATTTTTGGGTGGAACTACACTTTAAGAAATCTATACACTAAAATGTATATATAGATATTTAAAAAACAATTCTACAATATAATGAGTAATAGCATAAAAAATGTGCAAGTCAAGTATAGCAAGTCATGAGATTTTGAGTCTGATACAGAGGCTACTGTGTAGAGCAATACAGAAATCGGGTGGTATACAATGAATATAAAAAGTCTACACACCCCTGGTAAAATGTCAGGTTTCTGTGATGCAAAAAAATGAGACAAAGATAAATAATTTCAGAACTTTCTCCACCTTTTAATGCGACCTATAAACGGTATAACAAACTGAAATCTTTTGGGGGGGGGGGGATAAAAAAAAAAATAAGAAAATAATGTGGCTGCATAAGTGTGCATACCATCTTATAACTGGGGATGTAGATCTGTTCAGAATTAAGCCATCACATTCAAATGCCATGGTCCGCAGAGAGCTTCCAAAGCATCAGAAGGAACTCATTGTTAAAAGGTATCAGTCAAGAGAAAGGTACAAAAGAATTTCCAAGGCATTAGATATACCATGGAACATAGTGAAGACAGGCATTACCACATGGAGAAAATATGGCACAACAGTGACATTACCAAGAACTGGATGTCTCTCCAAAATTTATGAAAAGACTAGAAGAAAACTGGCCAGGGAGGCTGCCAAAAGCCCTACAACAACATTAAAAGAGCTGCAGGAATATCTAGCAAGTACTGGCTGTGTGGTACATGTGACAACAATCTCCCGTATTCTTCATATGTCTGGGCTATGGTGTAGATTGGCAAGACGGAAGTCTTTTCTTACCAAGAAAAACATCCAAGTCTGACTAAATTTTGAAAAAACACATCTGAAGGCTCCCAAAACCATGTGGGAAAATGTGTTATGGTCTGATGAAACCAAGGTTGAACTTTCTGGCCATAATTTCAAAAGATATGTTTGGCGCAAAAACAACACTGCACAACACTGCACATCACCAAAAAAACACCATACCCACAGTGAAGCATGATGGTGGTAGAGTTATGCTTTGGGGCTGTTTTTCTTCAGCTGGAACAGGGGCCTTGGTCAAGGTAGAATGAATTATGAAGAGTTCCAAATACCAGTTCATATTGGCACAAAACCTTCAGGCTTCTGCTAGAAAACTGAGCATGAAGAGGAATTTCATCCTTTTAGCATGACAATGTCCCAAAGTATACAGGTGAAACTCGAAAAAAAAAAATATTGTGCAAAAGTTCATTTATTTCACTAGTGCAACCTAAAAGGTGAAACTAATATATGAGATAGACGCATTACACGCAACGCAAGATAGTTTAAGCCGTGATTTGTCATAATTGTGATTATGGCTTACATGAAATCCCCCAAATCCACAATCTCAGAAAATTTGAATAGTACATGTAATCAATAAAACAAGAGTTGTACATAGAACAATATTGGACCTCTGTAAAGTATAAGCATGCATATGTACTCAGTACTTGGTTTGTGCCCCTTTTGCAGAAATTGCTGCCTCAATGCGGCGTGGCATGAAAGCTATCAGCCTGTGGCACTGCTTGAGGTGTTATGGAAGACCAGGATGCTTTAATAGCGGCCTTCAGCTCTTCTGCATTGTTTGGTCTCATGTCTCTCATCTTTCTCTTGGTAATGCCTCATAGATTCTTGATGGGGTTCAGGTCAGGCAAGTTTGCTGGCCAATCAAGCACAGTAATCCCACGGTCATTGAACCAGGTTTTGGTGCTTTTGGCAGTGTGGGTGGATGCCAAGTCCTGCTGGAAAATAAAGTCGGCCTCCCTCGTCTGCGGAAAGGAAGCATGAAGTGGTCCAAAATCTCCTGGTAAACGGTTGTGTTGACCCTGGACTTAAAGAAGCACAGTGGCCTAACACCAGCAGATGACATGGCTCACCAAATCAACACAGACTGTGGAAACTTCACACTGGACAAGCATCTTGCAGTGTGTGCCTCTCTATTCTTCATCCTCACTCTGGGTCCTTGGTTTCCAAATGAGATGCAAAATGTGCTCTCATCAGAAAAGAGGCTCTTACCAAATGAGAGCAAAATGTTGCTCTCATCAGACTTTGGACCACTGAGCAACAGACCAGGTCTGTTTTTCTTCAGCCCAGGTAAGACGCTTCTGATGTTTGTTCAGGAGTGGCTTGACAAGAGGAATACAACATTTGAAGCCCATGTCCAGGATAGGTCTGTGTGTGGTGGCTCTTGATGCACTCCTTGTGAAAGTCCCAAACACTTTTGAATGGCCTTTCCTGACAATCCTCTCCAGGCTGTGGTCATCCCTGCTGCTTGTGCACCTTTTTCTTCCACACTTTTCCCTTCCACATAACTTTCTATTAATGTGCTTTTATGCAGCACTTTGATACATCCAACTTCTTTTGCAATTACCTTTTGAGGCTTTCCCTCCTTATGGAGGGTGTCAATGTTTGTTTTCTGCACAACTGTCAGGTCAGCAGTCTTTTCCATGATTGTGATTTCTACTGAACCAGACTGAGAGGCCATTTAAAGGCTCAGGAACCCTTTGCAGGTGTTATGGCTTAATTAGCTGATTAGAGCGCGAGACTTTGAGCCTAGAATATTGCACCTTTTCACAATTTTCTATTTTTCTGATATTGTGGATTTGAGCTGTAAGCCATAATCATCACATTTATGACAAATCAAGGCTTGAACTATCTCATATATTTCACCTTTTTAAGTTGCATTAGTGAAATAAATGAAAAGAAGGAGTGGAGTTGCGCTTAAAAAACGTGACTTATCAAAAAATAGTGAGCACTATAAAGTCCCAAGGAGAAAAGAAGAATCTTCTTTAATCAAATATAAACTCTGTGAAAGTTCTGTGCATAATCAAATTTCATAAGGAATCACAACGTGTGAAAATATCTGGATCGCTGTTCCCTGAAAATGCTGACCCTTACCAGATTTTCAGATCCAAAGGATCAAGCCAAGCAGATTAGCCAAACAACTGGGCTGCACAGGAGATCAAGATCTTGATAGAGTCCACTTCATTGCGATTGCTGACTTGCTGTTAAATGCTCTCGGCCATGTCCTGTGGGAGGGGTCTGTCGGTGGACCGGTCCACCGACAGACCCCTCCCACAGGACATGGCCGAGAGCATTTAACAGCAAGTCAGCAATCGCAATGAAGTGGACTCTATCAAGATCTTGATCTCCTGTGCAGCCCAGTTGTTTGGCTAATCTGCTTGGCTTGATCCTTTGGATCTGAAAATCTGGTAAGGGTCAGCATTTTCAGGGAACAGCGATCCAGATATTTTCACACGTTGTGATTCCTTATGAAATTTGATTATGCACAGAACTTTCACAGAGTTTATATTTGATTAAAGAAGATTCTTCTTTTCTCCTTGGGACTTTATAGTGCTCACTATTTTTTGATAAGTCACGTTTTTTAAGCGCAACTCCACTCCTTCTTTTCATAGTATTTTTGTTTGTATAAACATTTTGAGTTTGCAGCTGTTTTTTATTGCCATAGATAAGCGCACCTTTTTTTCACTTTTGCAGTGAAATAAATGAACTTTTGCACAATATTCAAATTTTTCAAGTTTCACCTGTACATCCAAATCAACAAAGGAATGGCTTAACCAGAAGAAGATTAACATTTTGGAATAGCCCAGACCTGAATCCGGTTGAAAATTTGTGAGGTGATCTTAAGAGGGCTGTGCACAGGAGATGCCCTTGCAATCTGACAGGTTTGGAGTGTATTTGCCAAGAAGAGTGGGCAAATATTGCCAAGTCAAGTTGTGCCATCTGATAGACTCATACCCAAAAAGACTGAGTGCCGTAATAAAATGAAAAGGTGCTTCAACAAAGTATTTTAGTTTAAGGATGTGCACACTTATGCAACCATATTATTATATTTTTTTTTATTTTTACTCCCTCCACCTAAAAGATTTCAGTTTGTTGTTCAACTGAGTTGTACAGTTTATAGGTCACATTAAAGGTGGAAAAAGTTCTGGAATGATTTATCTTTTACATCACCTGATATTTTAACAGGGGTGTGTAGACTTTTTATATCCACTGTACATCAATCCTACAGTGAGGGGAAAAATGTATTTGATCAACTGTTTATTTTGTATATTTGCCCACTGACAAATGATCAGTCTATAATTTTTTAATGGTAGGTTTATTTTAACAGTGAGTGACAGAATAACAACAAAAATATCTAGAGAAACACATTTCAAAAAATTGAAGTAAGTGAGTGAAATAAGTATCTGATCCTCTATCAATCCGCAATATTTCTGGCTCCCTGGTGTCTTCTATACAGATAAGAGCTGAGATTAGGAGCACTCTCTCTGAGATCTAGGGAGTGCTCCTAATCTCCACTTGTTACTTGTATAAAGGACACCTGTCCACAGAAGATATTAATCACTCAGATTCCAATCTCTCCACCATGGCCAAGACCAAAGAGCTGTTCAAGGATGTTGGAGACAAGATTGTAGACTTTCATAAGGCTGGAATGGGCTACAAGACCATCGCCAATAGCTTGGTGAAAGAGTGACAACAGTTGGTGTGATTATTCGCAAATGGAAGAAACACAAAATAACAGTCAATCTCCCTCAGTCTGGGGCTCCATGCAAGATCTCACCTCATGGAGTTTCAGTGATCATGAGAACGGTGAGGAATCTGCCCAGAACCACACAGGAGAATCTTGTCAGTGATTGCAAGGCAGCTGGGACCATAGTCACCAAGAAAACAGTTGGTAATACACCTGCAAGGTCCCCCTGCTTGAGAAAGCACATGTACAGGCCCGTCTGAAGTTTGCTAATTAACATCTGAATGTTTCAGAGGAGAACTGGGTGAAAGTGTTGTGGTCAGACGAGACAATAATTAAGCTCTTTGGCATCAGCTCAATTCGCCCTGTTTGGAGGAGAAGGCATGCTGCCTATGACCCCAAAAATGCCATCCCCATCGTCAAACATGGAGATGCAAACATTATGCTTTGGGGGTGTTGTATTGCTAAGGGGACCGGACAACTTCACTGCAATAAAGGGGCGATGGACAGGGCCATGCACCGTCAAATCTTGGGTGAGAACCACCTTCCCTCAGCCAAGACATTAAAAAGGAGTGTCTCAAGAAGAAGCACATTAAAATCCTGGAGTGGCCATGTTTTGCAAAGGGGTCAAAAAAACGTATTTCGCTCATTGAAATGCAAATCAATTTATAACTTTTTTTTAAATGCTTTTTTTCTGAATTTTTGTATTGCTATTCTGTCTCTCACTGTTTAAATAAACCTACCATTAAAATTATAGACTGACCGTTCTTAGTGGTCAAACATACAAAATCAGCAGGGGATCAAATACTTTTTCCCCTCACTGTATCTGATAGGCTTGCTATAGGCAACTCTCCAACTGGTGTGCAAGACAGCAATGCGTGGACGCTCCTGCGTATCCACAAGGACCAATGAGCACCCAAATGTAAGAGGGTAATACTCTAAATGTTGTGGCAGAGCGAGGCTCTGTCCCTATGAAAATAGGGTTAAAGTGGACACAGAGTCTGCATATCGGCGGACTACAGAGCGTAGATTTGAAACCGAGAAGACTGTTCTAGCCCACCGTCTTGTATTTTCAGATATGTCTGAATGATGTTTAAACCCCTGCATGGGATTCCTAAGTAGACTTTTGTTTTTTTCATTTAATAAACATGGGCTACCAGGCCCTCAACTATAAATGCATGTCTGATGTGGACTCACTCCAGAAAAATGCATCCATCAGAGCTGAACAATCCCTTATGTCACAGTGTGTAGTAACATAGTATGAATAACAGGTAGCTCAGTCATGGTGGCTGAGTATATTCAGAGTAAAGTAAGCATGAGTGAGTAAAGATAACCCACCAGGGGGAAACTAGGTTGAATGGATAACCATACCTGGTACAGCAAAGTTGTGGTCCATCATGGACAGTGCTAGTGTCCCAAATGATGGAGGCCAAATAGAGGCAGATTGTGTGTGTGTGTGTGTGTGTGTGTGTATATGTCATTTCGGCCCCAGACTCCATTGCCCAGCTCAGTTCAGTGTGGGTCAGGGAAGCTGGATCCCAGTGATCAGTGCTGTGCCCGGCTCTAAGTGACTGACCCGGAGCATCAAGTGCAGAGCGTGGATGGCTGTCGATCCATCCTGCGTGTCACTCCCTCGTGGTGCCAACTCATTCCCGCCTCCCCCCGCCATGGTAATGTGCTGCAGGAAGAGACCGGGCTCTGCTGCTGGCTGTCCAAATTGTGAGTGCCAGCTGCCCCTCCATGCTGATTAGTACAGAGGGCTGGATCCCTCTGACCCTGCCAGGAATCTGAGGTCCCCTCTGACACTGTCCTCTCCTCAATCTGTGTGGGAGTCCTCATCTCTTCCTGCATCTCCCATCTACCTTGCACTCCTCACCCTATACTGATCTAATCTATAGAAACCACCACCCATACTGATCACCCTGTACAACACTGTACCCCTCACTATACACCTTCCCCCCCACAGAACCTTTCATTCCTCACCCCATACTCTACAGAACACGGCACCCCTCACTATACACCCTTCCCCCCACCTTATAGAACACTGTACCCTTTACTGCTTACCCTTTTTTTTTTTTTTTTTTTTTGATAATTCTATGTGTGTGTGCCTGTTTTTGAGATGTTGGAGTGAAGAGCAAAATTGCATTGGGGGGGCCCAAAAAAAGTTTGCCCAGGGTCCAAACCATATTAAAGACAGCCCTGATAAGAAGATTGCCAAGACCCTGAAACTGAAAATAAAAACAGGCGCAAATAGGAATAAAATCTTAAAATGTTGTGGTCACACTTGCTTCCACCATCCAAAATGCACCAGGAGTGTGCCCTAGCAGCTCACCTTAATCAAAAGCCACAGCGGGTCTGACAGTGCTTTGGTATATAAATCCTTATTCGCAGATCACATTCCACTCTCCTTTCACAGCACTCGGCATTTGGAGTCACTGCCCAAGTCATTTGATATACAGTATCTCACATTTTTGTAAATATTTTATTATATCTTTTCATGTGACAACCCTGAAGAAATTACACTTTGGTACAATTTAAAGCAGTGAGTGTACAGCTTGTATAACAGTGTACATTTGCTGTCCCCTCAAAATAACTTGCACAGCCATTAATGTCCAAACAACAAAAGTGAGTACACCCATAAGTGATGATGTCCAAATTGGGGCCCAATTAAGCCATTTTCCCTCACCGGTGTCATGTAGTCACATTAGTGTTACAAGGTCTCAGGTGTGAATGGGGAGCAGGTGTGTTAAATTTGGTGTTGTCACTCTCACTCTCCTACTGGTCACTGGAAGTTCAACATGGCACCTCATGGCAAAGAACTCTCTGAGGATCTGAAAAATAATAATTGTTAATCTACATAAAGATGGCATAGGCTATAAGAAGTTTGCCAAGACCCTGAAACTGAGCTGCAGCTTGGTGGCCAAGATCATGCAGCAGTTTAACAGGACAGGTTCCACTCAGAACAGGCCTCGCCATGGTCGACCAAAGGAGTCGAGATGCACATGCTCAGCGTCATATCAAGAGGTTGTCTTTGGGAAATAGACGTATGATTGCTACAGAGCTTGAAGGGGTGGGGGGTCAACCTGTCAGTGGTCAGACTGTATACAGCACCCTGCATCAAATTGGTCTGCATGGCTCTCATTCCCAGAAGGAAGCCTCTACTAAAGATAATGCACAAAAAAGCCCGCAAACGGTTTGCTAAAGACAAGCAGACTAAGGACATGGATTACTGGAACCATTTCCTGTGGTCTGATGAGACCAAAATAAACTTATTTGGTTCAGATGGTGTCAAACGTAAGTGGCAGCAACCAGGTGAGGAGTTCAAAGACAAATGTATCTTGCCTACAGTCAAGCATGGTGGTGGGAGTGTCATGGTCTGAGGCGGCACTGGGGAGCTACAGTTCATTGAGGGAACCATGAATGTTAACATGTACTGTGACATACTAAAGCAGAGTAGGATGCCATCCCTTCTGAGACTGGGCCGCAGGGCAGTATTCAAACACAACAACCCCAAACACACCTCCAAGACGACCACTGGCTTGCTAAAGAAGCTGAGGGTAAAGGTGATGTACTGGCCAAGCATGTCTCTAGACCCAAAGTCTATTGAGCATCTGTGGGTCATTCTCAAATGTGAAAGAGCGCAAGTTCTCTAACATATAAGGCAGTGCTGGAAAATAATGGTGGCCACACAACACTTTGGACCCAATTTGGACATTTTCACTTAGGGGTGTACTCACTTTTGCCAGCGGTTCAGACATTAATGGCTGTGTGAAGTTATTTTGAGGGGACAGCATATTTACACTGTTATACAAGTTGTACACTCACTACTTTACATTGTAGCAACGTGTAATTTCTTTAGTGTTGTCACATGAAAAGATATAATAAAATATTTACAAACGTGAGGGTTGTACTCACTTTTGTGAAATACTCTGTGTGTGTGTGTGTGTGTGTGTGTGTGAAGGCTGTCCACTTTTCCCTGAGCTTACAATGTGGGAGGGGGGCGTATGTCCATCCACCCATTCATCCGCCCACCTACGTTGCCCAGGGCTCCATCTGGGATTGAGGGGGCCGCCCGCCCACTTCTCCTGGAGCTCACACCGGGGGAGGGAGGGAGCGTTTGTCCATCCGCCCACCCACATTGCCAGGGCTCTATCCGCATCGAGGGGGCTGCCTGCCCGCTTTTCCCGGAGCTCACGTCGGGAGAGGGAGCGTCTATCCATCCATTCACCTACCCACTTCTCTTAGGGCTCATCCCGCATTGTCAAGGAGGACGCCGTCCGGCGGGGGGGGGGGGGGTCTACCCGTTTGCAACCATTAATCCTTTCCTGGGGCATCAGAGTTAGGGGAGGGGGACACTATAATTGTTTCAGGTGTCAAAAATCCTGGTTGTTCCAGACTACATGGCATTACCTTTAGGCACCAGGTGGAGAGATCTAAGATCCCACGTCCACACCACGGCACTTGCTTTTCTCTGCTCTGGCAGGGGGGTTGCATGGCTGGAAGGATTCGGCAGTATGCGCAAGCCTTTTCCCAAATGTTGGATGTCGGATGTAAGTGGGGGGGGGAGGGGGTGTCGGAGCTTGCAGAGGGGAGTTCACATGCATGAGGGTTCTGGCGCCCTGTCGTGGATATCCTTGCTTTCATCTTTGCAGTCCAGGTCCGAGCTTCCCGTAGGTTACCGTGTACACGTGTACATTCCGATATCCTTTTTTATACTGAGCTGCACACCATATACTGCTCGGTATACTGTAGGCGCATATATCTTTATCTGTCCCTTGTCATCTGTGCAAGTTGTGCCATCTTATTGCCTGATGTTACAGGCTGGGGAGGGGGGGGGGGCTGGTAGATGGCTCCACTGTCAGTAATTTCTTGCGTAACATGCGATTTGTCGTAGCATCCTGTCTCTGTAGCGTTTTTCAGTCTCAGCGTTTCTGCCCGTGTTTGTCATAGCATTTACTTCTCAGCGATTCAGTCCTAACGTTTCAGTCTCAGAATTTCTGCCATAGCGTTTCTGTCATAGCGTCTGTCTCTGCTTTTTTGCCTTGCGTTCAGTCTCAGGGGTTTTGTCATTAGCAGGTTCTGTACCAGCGTATGCCGTCATAGCATCGGTGCTATGCAGTCACGGCATATACTCCGGTAGCTGTTTTCATCCTCGTCGATTGCCATGTCTCATCAATACCTTCTTTCATGTTTGTAATCTTGGTTAGTTAGTGCTCACATCTCAGGGTCTATCATGTCTACAGATCCATACGGGCTGAGGTTTTGTTTTTAAATATTTGTTGACAACAATCTTCTCGCCCGTATACCACACGTCGTACGATGCACGCTCATTCATTACACCTGTATGAATACCCACCAAGGTCTGTGGGTACATTAGCTCTGAGTGTTTAGATTATTACCTGTCTCTGCGTGGCAGGTTACTCAGGCTCACTTACTACTTACACTAGGGTGGGGGCCGTCATCAGGTTCATTCATGCACGGTGGTCTTGACATTTCTGCTCATGTTCTCATACTTGGGTAAGCACAGAGGGGTGTTGTCGTCCTCCTGTCTGGTTGTCTGTAATTTCTCTCCGTAGGTTGGGCTTGCTGCACGTTTCTGATATGACTAGTTCACATTCATTCCTTCAACCACGTGGGGGGGGGGGTTAGAGCAGGGTAGCACACCGTCATTAAGGGGTCAGTCTATACTTCAGCACTCTGCAGAAATTTTTGGCACAGGGGACGGCGATACGTTTTGGTTTGTTTCCAATTTCGTCCCAGCTGCTCTCATCTTTCAGCATGGTACATGTTTTAGACATAATTCTTGAATGCGGTTTCATGTGGGCTAAGTATGCTCTCCACGACCTGGTACAGTTGCAAGTCGGGATGGAGGTGATTGAAACTCACGCGGTCAGAGGCAGGATGTCGCTGTACCCCCAGCTCCTGCTCTTCTCACATTCCTGCTATCTAGGTCAGTATCCCCTTGGTCCGGTTGTTCAGGCTTTCTGGTTTCAATGTGTACATCCACACCGATATCTACTATGCTTGCACTCACTTCCATCAGATCTGCCTGTTGATAGGGCAAGATAATTGGTGCAGATGTTGTTCCACCACTGGGCTTATCCTTGGGTCAGAAGCAGTCCTTGCTTTATAACCTTGCCGAGCACGTCATTTGGGTCTTGGGTACCTCCAGGGGGGTCAGGGATCAATTTCATTCAGTTGATGTCCTGTTGCATAGAGGCTCTGGTTACCGCCCAGGGTTTTTAGTCTCTCTCAGGGTGAGCCACGTCCCCTTGACTGATCACAAGTGGTAGGTTTGGGCAAACGTCGTCATGGTTCTGGGTTCCACTCCCGGCTCTAATCTCTTGATTAGGATGTTGCCTGGAGAACTGCTCAGGTATATCAGACCAGTCTTTCTTTTCCCACCCGCAGCCTGTTCCAAGAGGCTATATATATATATATATATATATATATATATATATATATATATATATATATATATATATATACACATACACACACTCCACACTGCTGACATGCATCAGACATTTCGGTTAAAAAGACTCCTTAGTTTAGAGGTGTTTTACAACCCCCTCATCCTTTTTGTACATAAATACGGGCAATTCACCTATATTTGGCCTCTATCATTTGGGACACTACCACTGTCCATGATGGACCACAACTTTGATGTACCAAGTATGGTTGACCATTCAACCTAGGTTTCCCCTGGTGGGTTATCTTCACTTACTCATGTGATTACTTTACTCTGAATATACTCGGCCACCGTACAATGCCTGTGCTTCCTATTTTATATGTATGTGTATATATACTACACATTTGTCAGCATATTACCCCCTTACATTTGGGTGCCCATTTGTCCTTGTGGATATGCAGGGGGGTACACACATTGCTGGTTGGAGAGCATCCTATACCAGCCCTATCTGATAGGATTGATGTATATCACCTGATTTATTGTAAATCGTATGTTTACATGTGGTATTTTTTGGACTGATGTCCAATAAAATTGGCATTCATCTTTTAACCTAACTACTGTCTGTATTCTGCCCTTAAAATTATCTGTTAATGTCAATTAAATTATATCTAAAAAAAAATCTGCTTTTTCCCCCCCCCCCCAACAGTGAGCCCAGAGCAAGCAAAGCAAATGAGAGAAACAGGCCTACATTTGTTACGTCGAGCCCTGGCTGTCCTACAGATCTTTGCAGTCAGCCAGTTTGGTTGTGGTACAGGACATGTGCCAAAAAACCTCTGGAGGCAGGATGAACACAATAGAGACTTCACTCCTTTTTTAAAGAAGCTGGAGGTTTCTGTTGAGAAAGTGAGACAGTTGGCAGTGCGACAGCAGCCGCAGGAGCATGTTATCAGCTATGCGAACATGCAGGAAATTACACTGGGAGGCAAAGATGAGCTAACAGTTGTCGTGAGGAAAGAGTTGGCACTTGCTATCAGAGATCTTCTGTCGCATGGTCTTTATGCTACATCTCAAGGAATGAGTTTGGTTCTTGCACCAATTGCCTGCCTCATACCTGTCTTCTCTACCTCTCCACCCACTATGCACCCCTGGGAACTTTTTGTCAAATACTACAATGAGAAAAATGGAAAAGCATTTGTTGACTCTCCTGCCCGTAAGCTCTCGCAGTCCTTTTCCCTTCCTGTTTCGGGAAGTACTAAGGTTACTCCCAAACAGAGCCTTCTCTCTGCCATCCACACAGTTTTAACAGAACACGATCCTTTCAAGCGAGGTGCAGACTCTGAATTTAAGGCTCTTGTCTGCATGGCATTGAATGAACAACGTCTTGTCTCTTGGCTTAATTTGCTCTGCAAATCTGGGGTGTTGATACAGTCTTACTACCAGCCTTGGAGTTACATGGCAAGCACTGGCTTTGAAAGTGCTTTAAACCTCCTCAGCCGACTCAGCAACCTGAAGTTCAACCTACCAGTGGATCTTGCTGTGCGACAATTGAAAAACATCAAGGATGCTTTTTGATGGATACTAATGAACATATCACTGTAAGAATTTTACACATCTGTAAATGACTGGACTTCCTTGTGGTTTTGTTTATTTAAAACAATGTATATGTGCATACAAAGCAGCCATTTATCCTTAAAATCTGCCAATTAGGGAAATTTGGTGTCCAGTTCTATTTCCCACAATGCAATTGGGAAGATACCCTTCACAAAGCACCAGGCCTCATCAAATGGCCTGGAATGAAAGGCATATGCCAGTGGATTTCAGAAAAGAAAATAAGAAAAATTGTACTGTTTTATTGAAAATTTGCATTACAGTAGTGGACAAATCATATTTTTTAAGTTGGTGACAGTCTATTTAAAGGAGGAAAGTCACGTTTTATTTTTATTTATGTTTTGTTTTTTTACGGGTCTATTTGCAACAGTAATTGGTTCATGAAGTTCTTCTGCATACTGACTAAACAAGCGCAGGACCCAAAAGTTTAGATAGCATGGAGGTAAGCCTGAATCACACCACTTACACTCAGCGACCGATGTGTGGAAAAAGTCTCTTTAATTGGTTTTTGAAAGCTACAAAAAAGCATTGCTGTTAAATGTACTGTGGGCAAGATAAGACAGCATTCGAAACCTGAGTGGGGCTTTCCTCTACCTAACCATATGTATGTTCCCTGTGATTATTTAAAGCACATGTGAATTCTTGCTGGGATGCAAAAAAATAAAATTTAAACCCAACTTTTTTTTCTTTAATTTACACATTAACATTCCCGTGTTTTACTACTTTAGGAACTCTCTTAGCTCCACTGAGAGCTCATGTTATTTCCGGCGGGAAATTGCACTTTTGGCATTGCAGTGCATCCAAACAGTGTCTACAAATGATGCCAGTTTTAGTGTTGTTCTTCCCCCAAACACAACACCAAGACTGAAATACTGAGTGAAATTACTGCTACGGGTGACCTCAGTTTTTCACATATAGGAAGACCTGTGGATGGCATGTAAGCTCTACCTTGCAGCAGAATTCATAAAATGTCCCCTTATGTAACTTGGTGGAAGAAAATACAAAGTCTAACTATTCTTAGAGTAGTATTAAACCCAAAATAAAAATAGACTCCCAGCCCACCTCTACACTCCCCTTGGCCAGGCCTCACACTTGTTATGTGAGCAGTGCGCGCACAGGGGACACAGAGCACATTCTGGGCAGAAGCAGAGTGGATTTTTTCGGTGATGGATTAACTCTTCATGGCAAGACTGGGCATAGATGATATGACATCCTCTACTGTACCGGGTAGAATTCTTAAAAAAACTTTTTTTCGTGTTTACATACAGCTTAACCACATAAGGACCGAGCCTCTTTCTGAGATTTGGCGTTTACAAGTTAAAAACATATATATTTTTTTGCTAGAAAATTACTTGTAACCCCAATTTTTTTTTCTAACACCCTAGAGAATAAAATGTCAGTCTATTTTTTTCTTATTTATTTTTCTTTAGTTTTTTATTTTGTCACTGTTTTTAAAAAAATTATAATTTGGGTCACTTTTATTTCTATTACAAGGAAACATCTCTTGTAATAGAGAAAAGCATGACATGTCCTCTTAAATATGAGATCTGGGGTCAAAAAGACCTCAGATCTCATATTTAGACAAAAATGCAATAATAAAAAAAGAGCATTGGGGCAGAAGTGACGTTTTGACGTCGCTTCCGCCCTGCAGTGATATGGAGGTGAGTGGGGGTCATCTTTCCGTCACTCGTCTCCATATCCAGGCATGGACAGGACAGGATCGCCTCCGCCACTGCTGATGGCTCCAGTAAGCAGCGGAGGGTACCGGAGCCAGAGGGAGGGGGGCCCTCTCCCGGCGCTGATAAAAGTGATCTTGTGGCGTATCCACTGCGGAGACCACTTTTATCTGAAAGAGGACCGCCCGCTAAAGAAGATATTGGGGTTATGGTAGCTAGCTGCTACCATAACAGTATTCCTCTTCAAAGTAGCAACGTATAACGACGGTGGGCGGTCTGTAAGTGGTTAAATGCTGTGGCTGCATTTGTTTTCTCTTTTACCCTTTATTTTCACCAGCTGATATGACCAGTAATACACTTCCTTTTATTCGCTCTACACTCTAGATCAGGGGTATTGAATTCAAATTCAAGGAGGTCCGGTCACTAAAATTTTCTTCTAGACGAGGACCGAATCTTAACAATTTTTATTGTCAAGTTCCAGTTACGACATTAAACGTGTGGACAGTTGGAACTAAGATGGCTTTACATTTGATCTTGTCTTTGTATGGAATACAAACAACAATTTTTAACAATAAATGTGCCTCTCAACATGGCCCTCAACATAAAATGTGCCAATCAGCATGCTCCTTATTTTACATTAAGGGGCATTCTGATGAGCATATTTTATGCTAAGGGGCCACTGATGGGCACTTTTTATGTCAAGGGGCACTCTGATGTGCCCCTCAGAGTTCCCATACCATGGAATATGCAAATTCCAACAGAGGCGGTGGGCTCCAGAGCTGTTTTGGCCCTGGACGCTGCCAAGGCTTTTGACAGTCTGGAATGGGACTACCTATGGAAGGTCCTAAAGAAATTCGGGTTTGGCCCCAGGTTTATTAGTTGGGTGAAGCTGTTATACAACCAGCTAAGAGCAAAAATTAAAATCAACAACAAATTTTCAGAAATGTTTCAACTAGAGAGAGGAACGCAACAAAGTTGTCCCCTTTGCCCCCTTCTGTTCGCTCTGGCGATGGAACCATTAGCCATTAAAATCAGAAAAACAGAAGATATACAGGGGTTCCGCAGACACACTATAGAGGATAAGATCGCACTGTTTGCGGACGATGTCCTCCTCTTTTTGGGAGACGTCGAAACCTCGTTAAAAAATGTGATCAAAATGGTGGGTGAGTTGGGGCTATGCTCCGGGTTGGTCATTAATTGGGAAAAGTCAGCACTACTGCCAATTGACTCCCTTGGTGTCCAGATACCTCACGGAATTCCTCAGTTAAAAGTAGTAGCCATGACGAAATATCTCGGGATATGGATCACGAGGGACATCAATAGCTTTGTCCAAAATAACTTAATCCCCCTTTTGTCTAAATGGGAACATAAAAGAGACATCTGGTGTAGACTATCATTATCCATAGCTGGGCGATGTAATCTAATAAAGATGCTATGGTTGCCCCAGTTACTCTATATCCTCCATAACTCCCCAGTCTGGATAAAACAAAAATGGTTCAAAAGGATAGAATCCCTCTTCAGAGAGTTAATTTGGAAGAATGGGCAAGCCAGGATTTGTCTCCAGACCATGCAGTTACCAGCTATAAAGAGGGGGAATGGCAGTACCACACCCGAAAACATACTTTTTAGCTTCACAGTTACAACATCTTGCGAACTGCGGATTGGAGGGAGGTGGGAACTCTGATAGATTGATGCTAACAGGGGCACCACATAGGACAATAGTGGAGGCACTTGAGGCTGGTTCGTTTATCCATAGATGTCCAACTATAAAACGTATCCTTAAAGTGTGGCAAACAACAAAAGTACTGATTGGCTTCAAGGGAATAACAATTTTTGCCCCTCTCTGGTGCAATCAAAACTTAAGGGAATTAAAAGACATTGAGAGATGTAAAGAATGGGAGAGACAAGGGATAAGCCGTTTAAATCAATTGTACGATGGAGAACATATGAAATCCTTCTCAGACTTGCGACAGGAATTTAATATAACAAATAATACATTTTACAGATACCTACAGATCCGACACGCCATCCAAGCCCAGTTTGGGTCACAACCCATTGTATGGTCCTCGGCCCCTACCCTCCTGAAAATAACCTCTTCAAAAACAACTAAAGGCCTGATCTCCGAATTGTAGGCCCCATCAAGAGCAGGATAGGATGGGAGAGAGACTTAGGTCAAATGACCACGGAACAGTGGAGTGCGATCTTGAGAAGGGGGTATTGATCTCGAGCTCCCCATCTCAGAAAGTATCACACGTGTTCCTCTTGCATAGAGTATACTATACCCCCAGGAGAATGTTCAATCTCGGTTGGAGAAGTACTGACAAATGCCCAAAGTGCAGAGCGACAGGCAATCTTATCCATATGCTATGGAAATGCCCAAAGCTATTCAGATACTGGGAGGAGGTGGTTGACATAATAAATAAAACTAAGTTAGAAGTTGAGTCTAAGATATGCTTATTAGGCAGCATAGAGGAAAATAGAGTGCCAGCCAGCTCCCTTGAAGTGGTGCTGAGATGCCTCTTCCAGGCAAGGAAACTAATTGTGTGGAGGTGGCAGGCCCAGACGCCACCCACTGTCAAATCTTGGGTTGAAACCATTAACACAATGATTTGGAGTGAGAGAGTGACACTCACTAGACAGGGCAATTATAGAAAGTTTGTGAGGATGTGGAAATTTTGGCTAGACGAAACAGGATGTTCTATATAAATAGATGACAGTCGTCTTTCAAATTCAATACATATCTTAACCCGCTATTGGGCATCCCTTCTTTGGGAAGATTCATCTAATGAAGTATATCAACTTCAAAAACTGGTTACGGTGTGATGGGAGGGAGGGTGGGTGGTCGAGGGTTTGAGGGGTGGGTAAGGGGGTGGAAACAAGGGAAGACAATTTGGTATCAATAGGTTTTTCACTTATTCACAATGTTAAAGAAAGAGGGGAAGATAAGATAGGGGAAAAATGTATGGTTGTGTATTTATTATGATAATACTATGCATGTTGGTGTACTGTTTTTTGTGTACCTTTTATATGCAAACAACAATAAAAAAATGCACGCTTAGGGACACACACTTTATGTAAAGGGGCATGCTGGTGGCATATTTTATGTTAAGGAGCACTCTGATGCGCACAACATAAAACATGCCCCTTTACATAGTGTGTGCCCATCAGCATAACCCTTTACATAAAGTGTGCCCACCGGCATATCTCTTTACATAAAGTGTTCTGCCCATCAGCATGCCTGTGTAAATCACTGTGAATTAACACAGGCATGCTTGGGAGCAGGCAGGGCACGGCAGCCAGCAGAGGTAGTGAGTAAGGTTGCACCAATACTAGACATTTACACATGTATTGGTACTCTTACAAATGCACCGAAACCGATACCTTCCAGCTTATATAAAGAAAACAATGCCAGCAATTGTTTTTTAAGGAGCAGGGCCTTAACAACCAGTGACATTTCATCTGTCCGCAGGATTCCCCTCCTGTCCTGAAGGCCAGAGAGAGCAGCACCATCTTATTGCAGTATGACCGCAATTTTAATGTATAAAAGGTAAAAAAATACACTCACATGGGTAAAAACAAATCCAGCATAAATGATGAATGTGGTGTTCATCCGTTCTACTCTCGGGCAGTAGCCACTGGTGGCCAGAGGTCTGGGGGTGCTGGTGGCTCCCAGTGCTTCCTGGTAAACTCTGAGACACCCTGGTGCACTGATGAGGTCACTTTTGGGTAAGTCCTCGGTGCCCCCGAGTGTCTCTTAGTTTACCAGGAAGCGCCAATAGCCACCAGCTGGAATTGTTTTTAGCCTTGAGTGTAAATCTTAACCTTTTTATACTTTAAATTGCTTTACTGCACTTAGATGGCGCTGCTCTCTCTGTCCTTTGTGTTCCCAGAGTCCTTTCTTTCTCCCCCCCACCCTGCCCTCACTTAACCTCCTACTCTTCCCCTCCCCACCATGCCCTCACTTACCCTCCTACTCGTCCCCCCCCCCCCACCTTGCCCCTACCCCAGCCTTACCCAACTCACTACAAGTCTGGAGGAAACCAGGCCAATACCATCCTTACAGTGAAGCATGGTGATGGCAGCATCATGCTGTGGGGATATTTTTCATCTGCAGGAACTGGGAGACTAGTCAGGATCGAGGAAAATGAATGCAGCAATGTACAGAGACATCCTTGATGAAAACCTGCTCGAGAGTGCTCTGGACCTCAGACTGGGGTGAAGGTTCATCTTCCAACAGGACAACGACCCTAAGCACACAGTCAAGATAACAAAGTTGTGGCAATGGAAAAACTCTGTGAATGTCCTTGAGTGGCCTAGCCAGAGCCCAAACTTGAACTCAATTGAACATCTCTTAAAATGGCTGTGCACTGACGCTCCTGATCCAACCTGATGACGCTTGAGAGGTCTTGGGAGGAACTGCCCAAAAATAGGTGTGCCAAGCTAGTAGCGTCATACTCAAAAAGACTTGAGGCTGTAACTGGTGCCACAGGTGCTTCAACAAGGTATTGAGCAAAGTCTGTGATTATGTACATGTCATTTTTATTTTGAACAATATATACAGTATATGTGTATATATATATATATATATATATTAGAGGTCGACCGATGTGGGTTTTTCTCTGGCCGATGCCGATGCTGATATTTAGAAATCGGGGCAGCCGATGGCCGAGATACGATGCCGATTTTTGCGGCTGATATTTTGGGCCGATTTTTGGATTGGGATGCATTGTGGAGGAGAATGGATGGTGCTGGGCGTGGGTGGGAGATGCGTTGTGGAGGGAGAAAGAGGGTGCTGGCTGTGCGTGGGGGATGCATTGTGGAGGGGGGTGGATGAATGGTGCTGGGCGTGGGTGGGGGATGCGTTGTGGAGGGGGATAGATGGATGGTGCTGGCCGTGGGTGGGGGATGCGTTGTGGAGGGGGGTGGATGGATGGAGCTGGCCGTGGGTGGGGGATGCATTGTGGAGGGGGGTGGATGGATGGAGCTGGCTGTGGGTGATGTGTTGTGGAGGGGGATGGATGGATGGAGCTGGCCGTGGGTGGGGGATGCGTTGTGGAGGGGAAGAGATGGATGGTGCTGGCTGTGGATGGAGGGAGGGGGGTGCGCGCCGCCCCCCCCCTCCCTCTACCAAGGCGGGCTGTAGCAGAAAGCAAACATGTCACAAGCCCGAGCAGCTGCAGTAGTTGTCTGCGCGAAGAGATCACAAAAGCTTCCTGCATGCTGGGACGGTGGCGGGATTCCTGAACATGGGCTCTAGGCTACGGCTGGAGCCGTAGCCTAGAGCCCATGTTCAGTAATCCCGCCACCGTCCCAGCATGCAGGAAGCATAACAAGTGTGATCTCTTCGCGCAGACAACTACTGCAGTTGCTCTGGCTTGTGACATGTTTGCTTTCTGCTACAGCCCGCCGAGATAGGGAGGGAGGGGGGGGGGGGGCGACGCGCAGGCTACCAGAAGCGTTGCTGAAGGATTCATTTCTCATGCTGCTGTAGGTGGAGCGGGGTTTAGTGTGGCAGCTGAAAATCGGATGATTTTTTTACAATAATCGGCCGATGCCGATTTCTTAAAAACGGCCAAATATTCGTCCGATATATCGGTCGACCTCTAATATATATATATATATATATATATATATACATACAGGGCTTTGAAAAAGTATTCATACCCCTAGAGACAACCAAAAACGTAAATGTATTTTATTAGGATTTTATGTGGTAGACCAACGCAAAGTGGCACATAATTGTGAAGTGGGAGGGAAAATTATAAATGGTTTTACTTTTTTTTTTTTACAAATATCTGAAAAATGTGGTGTGCATTTGTATTCAGCCCCCTTTTATTCTGATACCCCTAACTAAAATCTAGTGAAACCTATTGCCTTCAGAAGTCACCTAATTAAAAAATACAGTTCACCTGTGTGTAATTTAATCTCAGTATAAATACAGCTGTTCTGTGAAGTCCTCTGAGGTTTGTTCGAGGCCAAGTAACACACCACACAGGTCAGGGATAAAGTTGTAGAGAAGTTTATAGCAGGGTTAGGTTATAAAAAATATCCCAAGCTTTGAACATCTCACGGAGCACTGTTCAATCCATTAACCCGAAAATGGAAAGAGATTGGTACAACTGCAAACCTACCAAGACATGGCCATCCACCTAAACTGACAAGCCGGGCAAGGAGAGCATTCATCAGAGAAGCAACCAAGAGGCCCATAGTAATTCTGGGGGAGCTAAAGAGATCCACAGCTCAGGTGGGAGAATCTGTCCACAGGACAACTATTAGTCGTGCACCCCACAAATCTGGCCTTTTTGGAAGAGTGGCAAGAAAAAAGCCATTGTTGAAATAAAGCCATAAGAAGTGCCATTTGCATTTTACAAGAAGCCATATGGGGGACACAGAAAACATGTGGAAGGGGAGGTGCTTTGGTCAGATGAGACCAAAATTGAACTTTTTGGCCTAAAAGCAAAACGTGTGGTGGAAAATTAACACTGCACATCACCCTGAACACACCATCCCCACCGTGAAACATGGTGGTGACCGCGGCATCATTTTGTGGGAATGCTTTTTTTCAGCAGGGACAGGGAAGCTGGTGAGAGTTGATAGGAAAATGGATGAAGCCAAATACAGGACAATCTTGGATGAAAACCTCCAGTCTCAAGTCTGCAAAAGACTTGAGACTGGAAGTTCACTTTGCAGCAGGACAACCCTAAACATACAGCCAGAGCTACAATGGAATGGTTTAGATGAAAGCATATTCATGTGTTGAAATGGCCCAGTCAAAGTCTAGACCTAAATCTAATTGAGAATCTGTGGCAAGACTTGAAAATTGCTGTTCAGACACTCTCCATCCAATCTGACAGAACTTGAGCTATTTTGCAAAGAAGAATGGTCAAAAATGCCACTCTCTTGCAGCTGTAATTGCCGGGAAAGGCGGTTCTACACACTTTTCACATATCTGTTTGTAAAAAAAAAAAAACGATATCATTTTCCTTCCACTTCACAATTATGTGCCACTTTGTGTTGGTCTATCACATAAAATATATTTATGGTTTTGATTGTAACATGACAAAATTAGAAAAATTTCACAGGGTATGAATACTTTTTCAAGGCACTGTATATCATCAGGAAGCAAGGCTACGTGGGTTTGGTATGTCAGGCACTTCTGTTCTGCTAAGTTGGTTTAAATGTGAGAAAAACATTTTCTCTGTCAAGTTTTCTGTCTTTGCTCTTTTCAAGCCATCTATTGCAAGAAGGCACATGAAGGTTGGAAACACACGTGGGTCAGTAAAATGTTTTTAAATTGTAAAATTAGCATGAATGTACACTGAAACCTTTTAGAATTCAAAATGAAACCTGTAATAATGGAGCTCTGGATAACTTTGCAAATTTTACCTTCTGTAAAATCGCATGGCCTCTTTAAGCCATTCTTTTTTCAGATCAGTACTAGACCAAAGTTCATGTAAAACTGAGATGAAAGCCAAATAAATATAAATGTTTTATTGTTCATTATTATGAGATGAATAAATATTGATTAAACACCATTTATCAACCATCTACAGTAGATTGGGTAGGTACACACTTGCATATCTTGATGTCAAATATCTGTGAGCAGTCAAATACCTGCAATTTAAATATCAGGCCTCCTGCAGCATCAGGCATGATGGATGCTACTCTCAATCTGCTACTAAGCATTTTTTTTCTGGAACACTACTAGTGTGCAGTCATTTGGAAAAAGATTGCTAAGTAGTGATGGTTTGTATGCGTTTCTGTTGACAGAAAAGATGAAATGATTGCTTCTTCATGTAATGGGCCTTAGAAAATAAAGTAATAGAAGCTGCCCTTATTTTCATAGTTTTATGTGCAAGTTTAAAAGGGTTATACAGGGTCCATTATATTTATTTTTGTGTAGGCCTATGGTATGGGGTCCGTGTCATGGTAAGCTTCCCTTAGTTTAAATTTCTATGTACTTTTGACAATATAGTGTATATTAGCTATCACACTCCATATTATATTTATATAGTTGAATAGTTTTGGGACATCACTTTAGTTTAACATAAAACATACAGTATCATTCTTCATTGTTTTGTCAACACAAAGGATTTAAGATTAAAAAAAAGATACGTTTAGACAATAACGATGTTGGTGGAATACTTTTATTGGGAATATAGTTCCAAAAAAGTATACAGGAGAAACATCAGATGTAGAGAATATAATATTTCTTCTGCATTAAAAAATATTTTGTTTGGGTTGATCTTTAGTGAATTATTGTGTTCGGTGCATTTCCATGTTTTAGATACTATTTGTTACATCGCTGTAATGCTTACTATGGAATAATAAAGCTTTGCTTGGTGATTTCACTTTTGCTCAGACATATATTTTTGTATGTGCTTCTGTATAGAAATTTTGTATGAATTGCTGAAATACTGGTTGGATAACTCGGCTGTGAATACATTTAGTATTCTCTCTCCTCCTCTACAACATTCCATTTGACACGCCACAGAATAGGGACTTCTCTTTTAACGCTTTCACTGCCAGGCCCTGTGCTCCAGGTTTACACCTCAGGTGGCCAGGCCATTTTTGCAATTTTTCCATTGCTTTTTTATTTTTCCCTTAGAGCTTTCAGAGTTTGTTAAAAACCCCCAAACCGTACATTTTCTGAAAGCACATGACCAGTAGAATACAAATAAGGTGCTACTGATTTTTAGGGCACAATGATATTTGCGCAAATGTTTATCAAAACAATATTTTTGTTAATACACTAAAATCATTATTAGCAGATAAACAGTACATTTTACAACATTCCTACTAAATATAAAAGCTTAACCTGTATTGAGTTGATAAATAACAAATATTTTTAAATTGCGCCTTTTTGCAAAATGGTGAAAACTGAACGTACGCAAAAAAAAGCATAGGACCAGTAGAATAAAAGGAAGGTGCAACTGATTTTTAAGGCCCTAACATATTTTCCACAAATATTTATCAAACAATATAGTCGCCAACATTTTTTTAAAATCATTTTTAGCAGATATAAACACATCAAATGTTACAAAATTCCTGCTAAATTCCTACTAAATATAAAAGCTTAACCTGTATCTAGTTAATAAAAACAAATATTTTGTAATTTCTAAATTACGACTTTTTGCAAAATGGTGAAAACAAAGCAAAAATGTAAATAACCGCATTTCTCAAAACATCGGAAGGTTTTCATTGTTCCGTTACAGCTTTTACAGCTTTTAGAGTTTGTTAAAGAGCCCCCAAACCATATATTTTCTGAAAGCATAGGACCAGTAAAATAAAAAGAAGGTACTACTGATTTTTAAGGCCCCACAATATTTGTGCAAATGTTTACCGCAAAAAATACACTAAAATCATTATTAGCAGATACAAACACAGCTAATTTTCCAAAATTCCTGCTAAAGTCCTACTAAATATAGAATGTTAACCTGGTTTGAGTTAATAAATAACACAGATTTTGTAAATTTAAAATTGCACCTAAATAGTTAAAATCGAACATACGCAAACCTTTCTTTAAGAACCTAGACAACTTTTGCACAAACCAGTAAATATACGCTTATTGCAATTTTTTTTTTTTTTTTACAAAAAATATGTAGAAGAATACATATCAGCCTAAACTAAGGGGGAAACATTGAATATTATAGCAAAAAGTAAAAAGATCCTGTTTTTTTTTTTTCCCAAACTTGTCACTCTTTTGTTTATAGCTCAATAAATAAAAACTGCAGAGGTGATCAAATACCACCAAAATAAAGCTCCATTTGTGGGGAAAAAAATATAAAAATGTAATTTGGCCTGGACAGGAAGGGGGTGAAAATGCCCTGTAATGAAGTACCGTATTTATCGGTGTATACCGCGCCCTGGCGTATAACACGCACCCCAAGCTCAGCAAGGTAAAAAAGAAAACTTACATTTTGCCCTGCGTCCATTGGCGGCCTTGTGGGTGTCCGTCTGCGGCTTCCTTGCGCGGGGTCCGTCTGCGGCTTTGGCGGTGTCCATCTGCAGCCTCCATCCAGGTGTCCGTCTCGTCCAGCGTGTCGGTCTGCGGCCTCCATCCAGGTGTCCGTCTCGTCCAGCGTGTCGGTCTGCGGCCTCCATCCAGGTGTCCGTCTCATCCAGCTCCATCCAGGTGTCCGTCTCGTCCAGCGAGTCCGTCTGCGGCCTCCATCCAGGTGAGCGTGTCTGGTGTTCGTTTTTTGATTTTGGCGCGAGCCGAGAGGAGCCGGATTTCCTGTGTGTTCGGCTCCTCTCGGCTTGTCTCGGCTCCTCTCGCGTTGCTGCGGGCAGGGCCGAGCATAGCTGAGTGCGCAGTACACTCGGCTCGGCTCGAACAATGTCGGAGACAGCGGGGATCGGCGGGGTATCGGCGTATATCGCGCACCCATGATTTCCCCCCAATTTTAAGGGGGAAAAAGTGCGCGTATACTCCGATAAATATGGTAGTTAAATTGCACCTTTTTGTGAAATGGTGAAAACTGAAGGTACGCAAAACTCTAAAAATCCAGAGGTGACCATTTTTCACTTACAGCTTTCAGAATTTGAAAATACACCTCAAACTAGACATTTTCTGAAAGCACGACCTGTAGAAAAAAAAAATGTGCTACTGATTTTTGGGCCCTACAATAATTGCGCAAATGTTCATCATATCGCTTTTTTCACTAAAAATACACTAAAATCATTAATAGTGCACATAAACTCAACGTATCTTACGAAATTGCTGCTAAATTAGTTAATAATTAATTACTAAAGCATCGTTAACATGTGACATCCTAAAGTGTATGCCCATGGAGGGCTATGTTTACCTGCACAGGGATGTACAGGTGTTCCGTGCATCCCCGTACAGGCAGTCCCATTTTTTAATTTGGATGCAATGGCTGCACAGGCATTCCCTACCCATATCCTCCTCCCTATCCAGTGCAAACCTACAACAGGTTTGCACCTTTGGATAATAGACCATCTGATTACAACTACTATGAACAGAATAGGAATCGGTATCCACATAGACCACCGCAAGGAGGTTTTAGAGGAAACTTTAGAGGGAGGCCCATGCCATATCAAAATCACTACCGGGGGGGAGGGGGGGGGGGCCAATCCCCCACACCCTGTGAAGAGTGAATATTCGCGCCAAAAAAACTAAATTAGTAAAAAAATGTAAGATATATAAATCTCAAAAGTGTATAAAAGGCTGCAATCTAAAAAATCTTGGGGGGCAACCCCAGTATTCAAGAGTATGTGAAGGAAAAGAAGATGCGCCAATTAAATAAACCAATAAATGTGTTATGAAAATTCAATGAATCAACCTCAAATTTCTAATTAAAATGATAATAAATTGTATAATGGTGGGATAGAAGTGAGTATATATACAATAATAAATATATAAAAATAAAGTGCCCAAATAAATAAATGAATAAGACTCCTACTGAAGGAGATCAAAACAAATTATTGTGCACAAACAGTCCAAATAATAGTGAAAAGAATTTTGCAGGGTAAGTCCATAGGTCTGTGTAGACTTCCTCCTCCACCAAGGAATGGAAAACAAAACACCGCAAACAAGTGCTCATGGATGGCACATTACCGCAAAAAGTTGATCTCCTTAATCAAAAGGAGATCGCAATAAGCATAGGTTTGTATAACATCAAAATCCTCTTATGTTGATATCAGCAGATCCAGCATCCAGCCTCACATGAAATAAGCCAAAAGGAGAAATCGCCATAGTATAATAACGTTTATTGAAAACAAAAGCTAAAAGACAGGCAACGCCAAATGGCCCCTTACTTGTAAGGTGCCTTAACCCGGCACTGAGGCTGGTCTGCGTTGGATGATTAGGGGAAGAGAGATCCACGCTGTAGGAAGGATGCAGCGGCGTGCGTTCCACCTGTGTGTAAGCGAGGACCAGCAAAGCCGGAACCGGAAGTGCGTCCGTCCGTAGGAGATAGCGTGACCAATGCGCCTCGACGTACGTTTCGAGATAGACTCGTCGTCAGGACGCTTCCTGACGACGAGTCTATCTCGAAACGTACGTCGAGGCGCATTGGTCACGCTATCTCCTACGGACGGACGCACTTCCGGTTCCGGCTTTGCTGGTCCTCGCTTACACACAGGTGGAACGCACGCCGCTGCATCCTTCCTACAGCGTGGATCTCTCTTCCCCTAATCATCCAACGCAGACCAGCCTCAGTGTCGGGTTAAGGCACCTTACAAGTAAGGGGCCATTTGGCGTTGCCTGTCTTTTAGCTTTTGTTTTCAATAAACGTTATTATACTATGGCGATTTCTCCTTTTGGCTTATTTCATGTAAGGCTGGATGCTGGATCTGCTGATATCAACATAAGAGGATTTTGATGTTATACAAACCTATGCTTATTGCGATCTCCTTTTGATTAAGGAGATCAACTTTTTGCGGTAAGGTGCCATCCATGAGCACTTGTTTGCGGTGTTTTGTTTTCCATTCCTTGGTGGAGGAGGAAGTCTACACAGACCTATGGACTTACCCTGCAAAATTCTTTTCACTATTATTTGGACTGTTTGTGCACAATAATTTGTTTTGATCTCCTTCAGTAGGAGTCTTATTCATTTATTTATTTGGGCACTTTATTTTTATATATTTATTATTGTATATATACTCACTTCTATCCCACCATTATACAATTTATTATCATTTTAATTAGAAATTTGAGGTTGATTCATTGAATTTTCATAACACATTTATTGGTTTATTTAATTAGCGCATCTTCTTTTCCTTCACAATCCCCCACACCCTACCAAGGAATGTCAAGAAAGAGGCAGATGAGGAGGAAGGGGGAAAAAAGACAATTAGACCAGGGTATTTACAATCTAGCAGGAGTAGGATTTTCAGATAAAGAATTAGAAGTATTAAGTCAGGGTTTGAAATTTGCACCAAACAAAGACGTGGACAAGTTTGATTTATTCATTGATATTAAGAAATATATCAGAATCCTTCTGTTAAAAAAAAAAAAAGAAATATATCAGAAAACTAAACACTTTTTTTGAAGGCAAAACTAATAATCATATTATGGTAATTAGTGATCCCCCCTTGTACACAGCGGGCTAAGAAACCATTCTGTTTTCAACCCCAAAAAGGGTATGAGTCACCATATAGAGGTCTTTAAGAACATGGTACAAGATGAAGACAGAGAAATACAACTTTGAAAACATACCTCCAGCAAACACATATGGGAGGGAATAAAATCACAGGAGGAAAATAAACAGTGAGACCAGCTGACAAGGGGAAGGGCTGGTAGTACTTACTAGAAAGTATTATTACCAAGAGATCCAAATTCTACTCAATGACAGAGCCACGTATAAAAAGCTCAATGGGGACCCTACAGTACGACTCAAATCGGAGCTGACCAATTGGGTCACAGAGGGTTTAAACAAAAAATTGCTCAACCAAGAAGAAGCAGAATATTTAATACTGCATGCCCCCAAAGTCCCAGTGCTTTATATAGTACCTAAAATTCACAAAAATAAAGAATGTCCACATGGTAGACCCATAATTGGTGGGATTGATTCAGAATTTTCAAGATTTAGGCGACTACCTTGGTTTTTTTAAACCACTAGTGGCTCAAAGTCCATCTTATCTCAAGGACAGCAAGGATCTTATTATAATGCTTCAAAAAATTGTTCCAACCAAAGACATCCTTATGGTAACTGTGGACATTGAGTCCATGTATACCAATATACAGCATAAAGATGCATTAATAGCACTAAAATGGGCTCTGGAAAAAGAATCCAGTTTAAAAAAATCCCAGATACAGTATTTAATCAAAGGCCTTCAATTGGCCATGGGTAACAACTATTTCTGGGCAAAAGAATAATACTATAATCAAACAGAAGGTGTTGCCATGGGGGCTCGTTATGCCCCCAGTGTGGCAATTGTGGTATTGAACAAATGGGAGCATGAAACCATCTATAATTGGAGAAATCTATCACTTTTCTTTTACAAAAGGTATATCGATGACATTATATTATTTTGGGAAGGGTCACCGGGGAGTTTTCAGTTAATTTTAGCACAAATGAATGACAACCAGTATGGACTGAAATTTACGGCGGAAATTAGTAATTCAACTGTGAACTAACAGCTTATTTCAGACAAAAACATTCTTCAAGGCCACATACAGTAATAGATTTGTGCCTACACATAGTTGCCATCACCCACAGTGGATAGGTGCTGTCCCTAAGGGACAGTACATGAGACTCAAACGCAACTGTGTTAGCAATGAAACCTTTGTTTTACAAGCAGAAACATTGAGAGAGGTTCCTCGAGAAGGGTTATTCATTGGGGACACTTAATCAGGTGTCCTCAATGGATAGGCAGTCCCTTTTGGAAACCAAACCAAAAAGGGAATTAAAAGATCAGGTGGCTTTTGTGTCCAGGATTTCATAGGCAATATTGGGAGGTAGAATCTATTTTCAAAAAGTTTTGGTTTATACTTTTGAAGGATATAGATCTGCAACATATTATTCCCCCACATTTATATACCGGAGGGACCCAGGTCTAAGGAATAAAATAGCCAGGAATGTACCAGATCCCCCGAGAAAACCATATACTTTTTTGGACGGATCTGGATTTCATTTCTGTACAAGGTGCAAAGCCTGTAGAACCACTTGGAAGGCGGGGGCCCCTAAAGAAAAATTCAAAATCAAACCTCTGATTACGTGCAGCTCTGACCACGTCACCTACGTATTGGAGTGCCCATGTTCACTTCAGTATGTGGGCCGAAGTACACGTCAGCTTAAAATTTGAATAAATGAGCATCTGGCAAATATTACGAAGGAATACCCAAATCGGTGTATCCAGACACTTTAAACTCTTTCATAATAGTGACCCCACCCTATGTACTTTCTATGGTATTGATAAGGTTTCAAAACATTGGAAGGGTACACATATGAAGAGAGCAATGTCACAGAATGAGACAAAATGGCTATATAAATTACGCAGCCATATGGTATGAACATTGAGCTTGATCTCAATTGTTTTCCATCCAACGATTGACCTATGCTGCCCCTTATTGGTCATAATCCTCACATTGCATAGATTACAATAATGTTTAGAAGGAGAGTGGAATATTTTATATATTTATATATACATTATTGTGGTACATTTAACAACTTATATACAGTGGGGATCGAAAGTTTGGGCACCCCAGGTAAAAATTTGTATTAATTTTCAGGAATGGGAAAGGGAATTGGAGAAGTCCTTCAGTTCGGAACAGCGACAATGCATATACAGGCGAACACACGAAACATCAATATGTGTGAGAATACAAGAGACAAACTATAAGATCTTCACAAGATGGTATAGGACACCAGAAAAGTTAAGAAAAATGTTTGCAGAGGTATCAGATAAATGCTGGAGGTGCCAGGGAAGCAAAGGAACGATGCTACATATATTCTGGGAGTGCCCAATGCTAAGGAGTTTTTGGGCAGAGATTAATAGTGCTTTACAGTTTTGCTCAGATTATGAGATTCCGGAAGATCCGGAATTCTATCTTCTGCATTTAAACCAAATACCAGAAAAAGCCTATAGGGAAATGACTATATGTCATCTATTAGATACCGCTAAGGCCTGTATAACGAAGAGGTGGAAGTCACCAGTTCCACCAACAGCGGAGATGTGGATATGTAAAGTTAGGGAAATAAGCAAATTAGAAGAGTTAGTCCTGACAACACAATATAAAAGGGAAAAATATTTAAGAACTTGGACTCCCTGGAAGTCCTATATGGACCACGGGGGGAAGGTTAAGGGGGATAAGGCTGAATGGTATAGAAGGAGCCCGGGTACTTGGATTGGGTATATGTGGGATTTAATGAGAAACCACAGGAATATGGAGAAGGGTCGGAGGAGAGGGAAGTAGGGTGGGTTGTTGTTGTTTTTTTTCTCCCTTTCTTCTTCTTTCTCTCTCAGGGATGTTTGGGAAGGGGAGAGATACGTAAGAAGGAGATATATGTTTGATTTTGACAACAAGGTTAAAGGGGATGTATAATAAGATGGACTGTGACTGTTGTTTTGTAATAATGTTCTGTTATGTATTTTTTTTTTTATATATATATATATATGTGTTGTACTGATTTGTTTTAAAATAAAAAAAGAATTATAATCTAAAAATTTGTATTAATGTGCATAACAAAGCCAAGGAAAGATGGAACAATCTCCAAAAGGCATCAAATTACAGATTAGACATTCTTATAATATGTCAAAAAAGTTAGATTTTATTTCCATCATTTACACTTTCAAAATGACAGAAAACAAAAAATGGCATATGCAAAAGTTTGGGCACCCTGCAGAGTTAATATCTTGTACTGTCCCCTTTGGCAAGTATCACAGCTTGTTAATCGCTTTTTGTAGGTAGCCAAGAGACTTTCAATTCTTGTTTGAGGTATCTTTGCCCATTCTTCCTTACTTCCTTACTCACTGCTTATTTAACTACTTGCCGACCTGCCGCCGTCATTCTACGGCGGCAGGTTGGCTCTCCTGCGTGAGAGCCCGTAGCTCTACGTCGGCTCTCTCGCAGGCAACTAGGGGCGCTCACCCCCGACTCCCGTGCGCATGCCCGGCGGGCACGATCACCCCCGGGCACACGCGATCGCTCGTTACAGAGCGGGGCCGGGAGCTGTGTGTGTAAACACACAGCTCCCGGTCCTGTCAGGGGGGGAAATGCTAATCCTCTGTTCATACAATGTATGAACAGAAGATCAGCGATTTCCCCTAGTGAGGCCACCCCTCCCCCACAGTAAGAACACACCCAGTGACATACTTAACACTTTCCCCGCCCCCTAGTGTTAACCCCTTCACTGCCAGTGGCATTTTTATAGTAATCCAATGCATTTTTATAGCACTGATCGCTATAAAAATGCCAATGGTCTCAAAAATGTGTCAAAAGTGTCCGCCATAATGTCGCAGTACCGAAAAAAAACGCTTATCGCCGCCATTACTAGTAAAAAAGAAATATTAATAAAAATGCCATAAAAATACCCCATATTTTGTAAACGCTATAACTTTTGCGCAAACCAATCAATAAACGCTTATTGCGATTTTTTTACGAAAAATATGTAGAAGAATACGTATCGGCCTAAACTGAGGAAAAAAATAGTTTTTTTATATATTTTTGGGGGATATTTATTACAGCAAAAAGTAAAAATATTCATTTTTTTAAAATTGTCGCTCTATTTTTGTTTATAGCGCAAAAAATAAAAACCGTAGAGGTGATCAAATACCACCAAAAGAAAGCTCTATTTGTGGGAAAAAAAAGGACCCCAATTTTGTTTGGGAGCCACGTCGCACGACCACGCAATTGTCAGTTAAAGCAACGCAGTGCCGAATCGCAAAAAGTACTCTGGTCTTTGACCAGCAATATGGTCCGGGGGTAAAGTGGTTAAGGTCTTTTTCTTGTGAAAAAAAAAAAAAGTGGTTAAGGTCTATCCATAGATTTTCAATTATGTTGAGGTCAGGAGATTGTGAAGGCCATGGCAAAACCTTCAGTTTACGCCTCTTGATGTAATCCCCCTTGGATTTTGAGGTGTGTTTAGGATCATGTAGAAGCCATCCTCTCTTTAACTTCAGCTTTTTCACAGATGGCATCAAGTTACCATCCAAAATTTGCTGAAATTTTATTGAATCCATTTTTCCTTCTACTCGTGAAATGTTCCCTGTGCTACTGGCTGCAATACAACCCCAAAGCATGATTGATCCACCCCCATGCTTATCAGTTGGACAGAGGTTCTTTTCATTAAATTCTGTGCCCTTTCTTCTCCAAACGTACCTTTTGCTCATTCCGGCCAAAAAGTTCTATTTTAACCTCATCGGTCCACAGAACTTGTTTCCAAAATGCATCAGGCTTGTCTATATGTTCATTTGCAATATTCAAACGCTGATTTTTGTGGTGAGGACTTAGAAGAGGTTTTCGTCTGATGACTCTTCCATGAAAACCCTATTTGTACAAGTATCTCTTTATAGTGGAATAGTGTATCACAACTCCAGTGTCTGCCAGATCTTTCTGGAGGGATCGTGCAGTCAAACGTGGGTTTTGAATTGCTTTTCTCACAATCCTGCAAGCTGTTCTGTCTGATATTTTTCTTGGTCTTCCAGATCTTGCTTCAACTTCCACTGTTCCTGATGACTGCCATTTCTTACATTCCGAACAGAGGATATTGACATCTAAAAACGCTTTGCTATCTTATAGCCTTCTCCAGCTTTGTGAGCGTCAACTATTTTCAGTTTCAGTTTTCTAGACAACTGCTTAGAAGAACCCATGGTGCTGATTGTTGGGGCAAGGTCAGATGAGTCTGGGCATTTAAAACCTTTGAGATTGACATCACCTGGTCTTCCCAGACGATGATTGAGAACAATCCATGACACTGGCAGGTCTCAGCTTTGCAAAGGGGGCAGTGCATAAAATTCTGCAGGGTGCCCAAACTTTTGCAGACACCATTGTTTTGTTTTCTGTAATTTTGAAAGTGTAAATGATGGAAATATAATCTAACTTTTTTTTACATATTATAAGAATGTCTAATCTGTAATGATGCCTTTTGGAGATTTTTCCATCTTTCCTTGGCTTCGTTATGCACATTTAATACAAATTTTTACCTGGGGTGCCCAAACTTTCGATCCCCACTGTAGCACAGGGTGTCCTCGTGGACTTTTTTCTATGCATATCTGGTAAAAAATGCACAGCCTAAAAAGTTGGTGCTGAGATGAGCGCATAGCATATAGATTGGCATTCATTTTTTTATGCCATACTATAGATCATTTTTTAACTTATAATTATTCTATAAATTAAATTAAATTCCATGCATATCTGGTAAAAAATGCATTGCTTGAAAGGTTGGCGCTGAACACACAGATGAGCGCATAGCATATAGATTGGAATTCATTTTTTATGCCATACTACAAATCAAGTTTTAATTTTTAACTATTTTAGTAAATAAAGGTAATGGGCCAGATCCAAGAAGCAGTTACGCTGGTGTATCTATTGATATATCTTTGTTTTGTATCCACAAAACAAGATACGCCTGAAGCTGGGCTAGATCCGACTGGCGTACGTCTTAGTACGCCGTCGGATCTAAGGTGCATATTTACACTGGCCGCTAGGTGGCGTTTCCGTCGATTTCCGCGTTGAGTATGCAAATTAGCTAGATACGGCGATCCACGAACGTACGTCCGGCCGACGCTTTTTTTTACGTAGTTTCCGTAAGGCTTTTTTCGGCATATAGTTACCCCTGCTATATGAGGCATATCCTAAGTATGGCCGTCGTTCCTGCATCGAATTTTGAAAGTTTTACGTTGTTTGCGTAAGTCGTTTGCGAATAGGGCTTTGCGTAGAATGACGTTCACGTCGTAAGCATTGGCTTGTTGCGGGTTAATTTCGAGCATGCGCACTGGGATACCCCCACGGACGGCGCATGCGCCGTTCAGAAAAAACGTCATTTATGTCGGGTCAAGACATATTAACATAAAACACGTCCCCATCTCACCCATTTGAATTGCGCGCCCTTACGCCGACACAGATGCACTACGCCGCCGTAACGTACGGCGCAAATTTTTTGAGAATACTGGAAATACGCTGTAAGTTACAGTACGCCGACCGGAAAGAAGCGCCGCGCTTCGTGGATCTGGCCCAATGAGTTTATTGAAATGTTTTTTAATTTGTTGTGCTAACTTGGGCCACCAGGAGTGGCACTGTGGTACGGTTTTTATTTGTATCTTTGGTGCATTTGTAAACCAGCACTGCGGCTGCACACACACATTTTTCTTATCTAGCAATTGGGCTTTAAGACTAATAAATAACGTGACCATCTGTGACCAGGTACGCCCCCTGAAGACAAAATTAACGCAACGTACGTCGAAGCGGTACCTGGTCACACTGTCTTGCGCCTATCCGGCACTCTGGTTGTCCCCTGTGGACAGTGAAACCTGATCAGCTGATCCATTGTGACAAACCAGCAGCCCCAGTGCTGGGTAGGCACCCACAAATGTAAGGAGCCATTTGGCTAAATCTTTTTAAACACGTATTTTAATAAACAATATTATGCTATGGATGTCCTATATTTTTTGCATATTTCCAACTCTGAGGAGGTACATATCTCCAAGCCATACATTTATGTGAGCAGGCACTATCCTTTCAAGGCTACATTTGACTTTCTTTCTAACCAAAGAAGTCAAATACATCTGGTAAGCAGATCTTATCATCGTTCACTTTGGGTGTCGTATATCTGGTGAAGGACTAATCCCATCATTTGTTTGAATCACACCTTGCAATCAATATTCTGTCACTGGACTTTTTTTGCAAAACTTTTTTTGTTTGGGACTATGTTTTTTTAATATTTACACATGTCCTTTCAAACAGGACTTTTTTCATCTGAGATTTATTGATTCAAATGTCAATGTGTTCACAATACAGTATATTTAACCTCTTGACCACTGGGCACTTAAACCCCCTTCCTAACCAGACCAATTTTCAGCTTTCGGTGCTCTCACAATTTGAATGACAATTACTCAGTCATACAACATTGTGCCCATCTGAAATTTTTGTCCTTTTTTCCCCACAAATAGAGTTTTCTTTTGGTGGTATTTGATCGCCTCTGGGTTTTTTATTTTTTGCGCTATAAAAGAAAAAACACTGACAATTCTGTAAAAAAAAATAAAAAAAAAATCTTGTTTCTGTCATATTAGCGGGTATTGCAGAGTATGGGGGGGGGGGTTATTGCAGCGTATGGGGGGGGGGGGTTATTGCAGCGTATGGGGGGGTTATTGCAGAGCAAATCCATAAGGGAATAAACCCCCTTATGGGTAGACCTATTGTGGCGGGTATAGGGTCACTCAATGAAAGGCTTGGGGAATGGGTGGATGGACAGTTACAACCTTTAGTATTAGAACTTCCCAGTTATCTAAGAGACACAAAACATCTACTTTCCAAATTGAATGGTCTATCCTGGGAAGACAACTATAGGTGGATGAGCTTTGATGTATCTAGCCTTTACTCGAGTATTCCGCACTATCTAGGTTTACAAGCGGCATCTCATTTCTTAAAGGAGTCAGGCAGATACTCATTAGTGTTGCAGGAGTTCATTATTCAGGCTCTTCAATACCTCCTGACCCATAACTTTTTCATGTTCGACGGGGTGCATTACCTCCAGAGGTGCGGGGCCTCCATGGGGGCTAAGTTCTCACCATCCCTAGCTAATCTCTACATGGGGTGGTGGGAGAGGTCCCGCATCTTTGGATGTGATGGCCCCCGCCGAGGGGACACCATTCTATATTGTCGCTATATTGATGATCTGCTCTTCATCACTTCTGATGAATTTGCTGATCTTGATAGATGGTTGCATTTTCTCAATGACAATAACTTGAATCTATGCTTCACTGGCAACTTGCAACTATAGAATTTTTGGATGTCAGACTTACAGGGGTTAACGGTGTCATCTCTACAGGTTTGTACAGGAAGGATACAGCCGGCAATGCCCTGCTACGGGCTGACTCATCCCATTCCCCTCACACCATTAGAAGCATCCCTTTTGGGCAATTTCTGCGACTTAAGCGACTTTGTACTTTGCCCACGGAGTTTTCTAGTGAGGCTAAGGAGATGGCATATAGATTTAAAGCCAGGGGCTACCCCGCCAAGGTTATTAACAATGCCCTCCGCAAAGTGGATTTGGTTCCCAGAGTCTCTTTATTGGAAAATGGGAATTCTAGAGACAGACATACTCGGTTTTCTTCTAATGAATTCACCCCTATTTTTTCAACTTCTTATAGCACTGAGTTCTATAAAATCAAACAGATTATCACTAAATATTTACCAGTGTTATATAATGATGACACTTATCATACTATCCTGTCCAAAGGTTTCAGAACGGTTAGCCGTCGGGCTCCCACACTGGGAGGTGTCCTGTCACCAAGCTTATTTCAAACCAAACATGGTTCTCAGACCTGGCTACATTTTAAAGGCATCTATAAATGTGGAACTAACGGCTGCAGGTACTGCCCCCTTATTGGGACCGGACCATCAGTACGTTCTTGTTCTAATGGTAGAAGCTTTGACATAAAACAATTTATTAATTGTAATACAACATTTCTAGTATATGTTATCACTTGCAGTTCTTGCAATGTCCAGTATGTGGGCAGGACCATTAGAAGATTGCGAGATAGACTTAGCGATCATCTATACGACATAGACAAAGACCATGGCACAAATGTAGCCAGGCACTGGAATGTTGTACACTCTAAAAACATTTCCAGCTTGTCTATACAAGGTATAGAAAAAATCGTATGTCCGGTTAGGGGGGGTGACAAATTCAGGCTTTTGTGTAAACGTGAGGTATATTGGATCTTTCATTTAAATTCTAGATTGCCTAAGGGCCTCAACTTTGAATGGGATGTATCCCACTTCTACGACTAATAATCATCCTCTTAACAGCCTTTATAAATTTTGTCTTGCCCCCTTCTAATCATTCCCTGAAAAATCTGAAAATCTGAAAAATCTGCCATTTTCCAACTGAATTATGTTATGTTGAGTTGATCGTGCCTGGATCTTCTTTTTTTTGTATCATCCTGATTTGATAATTATAAACTAAAGATCAGACGGCATTATACCCACATTCATTTTATGGGGGTTATACACCAGGTCTCTACATACAAGCAGAATATAGGACATATATCATACCCGACTTTGCCATATCGATTCTCTTCTCTTTTTCCTTTTCCTTTTTTTTTATATAAAATAAACTGCTCCTAGTTTGAGGGCTTTGCATAGTGGGTTTGATCGAACCATGCCTAGTTAGGGTCATGTTATGCTCTCCATGTTATATAGCTGGAATCATGCGACTACAGTGCGACGAGGTTGGCTTATAGGATGGTTTCATTCTAGCCACCTCTTGTCCCTGTTTGCATTTCCACAGGAGAATGTATCATTATTATTTACTATTTTCTTTTAATTTTTGGACCTTTGGCATGTGTCAGTCAAACCTCACTATTTCATGGTTCTAGTCTTGTTCCGTTTGGAAACATGTACCGTTGAACACATCATTTAACTACCTGAGAGAGGAGTACCTTTCTCTCCTTTTTACATCTATACCAATTAAAACTACCTTTTATCCCTTTCGGGGCATACACCTATAGACACACAACATTGCGATCCTTTGAGATTGCTCACATCGGTCTGTTTATCTATATATACGCACGCATACATTAACTCAGCCTGTCTGCTGATGTATCCTTTTTTTTTTTTTTCTTCTTCTGTGTTTTTTATTTATTTTTTCCTTCTCCTGTGTTTTATTTTTTTTGTTTTGTTTCCCTGCTTCTGTGGTTTTTTTTTCCTTCTTCTGTTTTTTTTTTTTTTTCTTCTTGTGTTTTTTTTTTTTTTTTTTTTTTTTTTTTATATCCTTTTTTTATATCCTTTTTTTAGATCCTTTTTTTAGATCCTTTTTCTTGCTTTTCCTTGGTCATTTCTCAACTTTTCCTTTTTGCTCCTCTCTTTCTTCCTGTTTTCCAGATACATGCATCTCCCCCGTCGTTTGTTTACAAGTGATCGCTCCGTCATTTGACGGAGCGATCACGTGGTAAACCGCCGATATCAGCGGCGATTTACCGCGATCTGTGATGCGCCGGGTCTTCTAGAGATGATTCCAGGGGGCGCGCGAGTGAAGGATTCTGGGAGGACGTCCCAGGGACGTCCTCCCAGAATAACTCCATCGCGCTGTAGACGTCTTTTGTTTATGGCGTGGTGGGAAAGAGGTTAAGAACCATTTCACCATTATATGGTGTAGTAGGGATGCACAACAGTTTCTACACGGCGCCCCCTATATTCACTATAACTGCACAGGCATAGCTGCTGTTCCCAATCTGACATTCTTGTTGGTACATAAAACTCGAACGCAGACAGTGTGAGCTCAGGGACATGCATGCAGACTTGTAAGGATATAAAATTAGGAGCAACGGCTTTGCTCGTGCAGTTGCCCCATCCCAAATGACATCAATGGGACTGCCTTCACAGAGATGCATGGAACACCTGTGCATCCCTGTAAAGGTACGCTGTGTATGCCCTGTGTGAACAAGGCCTTAGGCCTCTTTCACACAAGCAGACGGATTGGGTCTGCCTGTCCGTTTTTCTGGCGGTCCCAATCAGACCACCTATTTTTCTATGGAAAGGCTGATGTAAATAGGCTTGTGACGTTTACAACCGCCTGCATGCGATCCAGTCCAGTCCGCTAAAAACAGACGGATGGAATTCCATTCCCCATCCATCTAGCAGATCAAATCGGATGGTATTCGATGGAAATGGACAGCTGGTCCGTTTCCATCCGACCGTCGCATAGAGAACAAAGGGCCGTTTCTGTGTCCGCTCTGCATCAGCAGAGAGGACGCAGACCTGTCATCCGCCTGCTCAGCAGAGATCAGCAGACCGATCCCCAGCTGAGCAGGTAGATCTGCTTGACAGAGTTCGCGCCATGTGAAGGGGTTTTAACATGAATGGCTGGTCCATTAGAGGTGCCGGACTTGTACGTTTTTTGTAATTTTTTTTTTTTTCCAAGACACATAATTGGAGTCTGAAGCTCTAATTGGCTTAAAAAAGGTTGGGCTTGGGGTGTAACCCACCCACTTATGACAAGAGTGAATTAATGTTCGCTATTGTCTTCCTGCTTCTCCTGAAGAAGCCGTGGAGGGGTGTGTGTGTGTGTGTGTGTGGGGGGGGACGTCATTACAGTGGAGAGGCTGGGTGTGTGCGGGGGGGTTGCTGTCTCCCAAAAAAGTCACTGGGTCTTTTTTTCTTTACATTTTTTTACAGTTATATTTTTTTCTTAGCTTTATTTTTTGGGGGGGGGGGGGGGCTTTGGTGAGATTTCAGAGGTCTAGGGACTGAAGAAAGCCCCTTTCTCTGTAGCACTTTACTTGAATGAATAAGGAATATTTCGGAGGTTTGTATGGTTGGTTTCCAACACAGACAGTACTGCACCAGTCCTTAATGGTTAAAATATGAGAGCAGAGAACAAACTGAATAGGTATTAAAACCGTATCAGTAATCTAGGACTTTTCGTGGTGTGTCGTGTCATGAATAGGTGAGCAAATGATACAAGGTATAGAGAGATATATAGAAAAATATCAAATTTTATTATAAATACATGAAAACAAAATATATAAAAAATACAATGACTGAGATCATTGATTGCCCTGTGACAGACAAAATGCGACAAGAATTAGATGAATGGAACAGCTGGTCGCCGACATGTTTCGCACAAAGCGTCTTCTGGGCGCAGCAGTCATCTATGACACACTCTTATCTGATAATATGTAAACAAACATAAATTAGTTACATATACTTTTTTACAGGGTATACAGTATACATTCATGTAATTCGTTAGTAAACTCATATAGAAAAAACATAAATGATATATGTACATGCTCACCAACAACTGTGGAATGTCGAGCAACGCCAGCTGAGACACAAGAGACAGGACTGAGGGAAGTTGGAACAGTGCACACCGGGCAGGGGCGCGTCTAAGCAGCACCTTAACCCCCTGCGGGAGTCAGATCCGCAGGGTTCTGGGTGATGCAGTACCCTTAGGTAGATTGCAGATCTTAGAAGATTGAGTAGTTAGATCTATAGAAGTAATAAGTGTAACTAGTATGGGTCATATATATAGACATGTGTATATATATATATATATGAAATATATGTTGCCACAGTCACAGGAGTAAATAGGACTATGGTATTACTGATGGGATATGACTTCCCCATCAGCACAACAATGTATAACGAGATCCCTAAACAATTTAAGTAATATATAGTATTCTGAATTAAAATGTATAAAAGATTGTGTAGCATACCTACTCTTGTGATTTAACACCACTTAGATTCTTATTGGGCCATGATAGTGGACACAGAGCGATATGACGAAAAAGGAGGCGCGGTAGTGCCAGATATGGCATGGAAAAGGTAATCCCACACCTAAATAATAAATAGTAATTTGCATTACTGCAGGTATAATGCAAAATAAACGACCCATATAACATTTCCCTTTTCCCTGAGTTGGGGCTGGCAAATCCGGGGCATCATAATAGGGCCGAGGCATCCCCCTAGCGCCTTAATGATAGGTATCTTCACAAGGTGCCTTTGAGGCCAGCATCCTATTAGAGGATGGTGGCCCTAGGCATGTCAGTAGGACAAATAGATAGTCACACAGTGGGGGAGACTCCGGTCCACAGTGTTGCTCCACAGATAATAAGCCATAAAAGTGCCCTCAAACAACAGGGAAAACAAGGATCAAAAGTGGGGGAGAGATTGACTTTGTTGTCCATACCTATTGCAGTGCACCAAATCGGCGTCCTCTCTCTCGATGGACCTCTGTTGCAAGGCTCCTGGCGTGTGTGAAACAAACACACACGCCGGTGTTTAAATCAGAAGGGTAACCCGGATGTGAAGGGTCGAATGACCCCTGACATCACATCCGTTCGATCTCGACTTGCCGCGCATGCGCAGATAGGCCCGGAAACGGCCGTACTGCGCATGCGCCGCAATATCTATGGATGGGTTACCATCCAAAGTAGCCAGATCAACTGCATCACTTACTACAAGGCTGAAGCTCAGACAGTGCCACCCGGTGGTTCCCTATGGGTACTGCTGTTGTGCAAAGAATCTCCCTTGGCGCTGCGCTGACATCCACAGTTAGTTTTATATGTTTAAACATAGGTAAGGGCAGTAATATTTATATAGTCCATATCAATATGCATGGAAACAACTAAATATTGTGCAATAAGGAAATTAACAATATATGTCAATTTTATATTAATACCTCCATGGTAGAGGAACAAACAAAAATATAAAAAAGAAGAAAAGCAAACAACATTAATCTTAATGATAGGTCATTTCACCATAGAAAACAAACTAAAACAAACTAAAACAAGTCCACTAGATGGCAGACAAGTGCTGATGAGTATTATAATTACTGTGTGTGGATGAGAGAAAAAAGAGAGCAATCCCTATGAGAAAAACGAATTAAAACAAGTAGAGGTAAGAATAAATATAAATAAATAAATAAAAATAATGATTAGATATCTATATAGATTCCTATAGAAACGGCTTAAACGATAATGCCGTATTAAGGCCTGGTACGTAAGTCGCCCTCTGATTAAAGATCCAGCGGGTCTCCTGCTGTAAAATCTTTTTATCAAAGTTGCCCCCTCTTTCTGGGGGTGAGACCACCTCTAGTACAAAGAATGAAATACAATTAGGATCATAACTATGATGAAGTCCTATGTGTTTACAAATTGGTGTGTAAAGTAATCCAGCATCCAGGTAGTAAAGATGGTCCTGGATGCGTTTAGCGAAAGGTCTTTTTGTTTTCCCTATATAGAATGCACCACAGGTGCAGGTTGCTAGATAGACAACCCCAACTGTGGTGCAGTCTGCATAGGTTTTGGATTTGTGATATCCTCCCCTAGGTAACTGGCAACCCGATCCCTCCCTCACCCAGGGGCATCGGTCACATTGACCGCATCTAAAGGTCCCTTTTTGTTCCACTTGGTTGGTGATTAGTGAATCACAGTTTAAATGACTGTACCAAGTTATCTCGGATCGATCTCGGTCGCCTATACACAATTTCCGGCTGTGCTGCCACATACTTAGAGACTATCGGGTCTTCCGCCAGGAAATGCCAATTGTTGGCTATAATCCGGCGGAAGACATCTTGGCTGTCACTAAAAGTAGTGATATATTTCGTTGTAGAGTTAGTTTCTCTTTTTTTAGGTTCAAAAATTAGAGTTTCTCTCGTTTTTAGTTTTGACCTTTGATAGGCCTGTCTCAAAACTTTTTTGCTATATCCTCTCAGTATTAATCTCTCATAGAGGGCCTTTGATTCAATTTCAAAATCGGCCTCCTTTGTGCAGTTCCTTCTTATCCTAAGATATTGTCCGAAGGGAATGCTTCTCACAAGGGGACGAGGATGGGCACTCGAGTAGTGTAAAATTGTATTACCAGCCGTCTCCTTACGATAAAGGTTACTGTGTATTAGCCCATTATGGTCAATAATCAGTCTAAGGTCCAAGAACGGAATATTGGAAGTGCTCGACTGGCTTGTAAATTTTAAGTTAAACCTATTGTGAGAGATGTACTGCATAAATTCCACTAGTAGTTCGGCCGTCCCAGACCAGATGACAAGGACATCGTCGATGTACCTCCGCCACAAAAGAATGTGGCGGAGGTACATCACGGCGCCGTCATCGGCGAACAGCTCCGATTCGCCGATGACGGCGCCGTGATGTACCGGGCTAATACACAGTAACCTTTAACCTTCGGACAATATCTTAGGATAAGAAGGAACTGCACAAAGGAGGCCGATTTTGAAATTGAATCAAAGGCCCTCTATGAGAGATTAATACTGAGAGGATATAGCAAAAAAGTTTTGAGACAGGCCTATCAAAGGTCAAAACTAAAAACGAGAGAAACTCAAATTTTTGAACCTAAAAAAAGAGAAACTAACTCTACAACGAAATATATCACTACTTTTAGTGACAGCCAAGATGTCTTCCGCCGGATTATAGCCAACAATTGGCATTTCCTGGCGGAAGACCCGATAGTCTCTAAGTATGTGGCAGCACAGCCGGAAATTGTGTAAAGGCGACCGAGATCGATCCGAGATAACTTGGTACACAGTCATTTAAACTGTGATTCACTAATCACCAACCCAGTGGAACAAAAAGGGACCTTTAGATGCGGTCAATGTGACCGATGCCCCTGGGTGAGGGAGGGATCGGGTTGCCACTTACCTAGGGGAGGATATCACAAATCCAAAACCTATGCAGACTGCACCACAGTTGGGGTTGTCTATCTAGCAACCTGCACCTGTGGTGCATTCTATATAGGGAAAACAAAAAGACCTTTCGCTAAACGCATCAAGGACCATCTTTACTACCTGGATGCTGGATTACTTTACACACCAATTTGTAAACACATAGGACTTCATCATAGTTATGATCCTAATTGTATTTCATTCTTTGTACTAGAGGTGGTCTCACCCCCAGAAAGAGGGGGCAACTTTGATAAAAAAGATTTTACAGCAGGAGACCCGCTGGATCTTTAATCAGAGGGCGACTTACGTACCAGGCCTTAATACGGCATTATCGTTTAAGCCGTTCCTATAGGAATCTATATAGATATCTAATCATTATTTTTATTTATTTATTTATATTTATTCTTACCTCTACTTGTTTTAATTCGTTTTTCTCATAGGGATTGCTCTCTTTTTTCTCTCATCCACACACAGTAATTATAATACTCATCAGCACTTGTCTGCCATCTAGTGGACTTGTTTTAGTTTGTTTTAGTTTGTTTTCTATGGTGAAATGACCTATCATTAAGATTAATGTTTGCTTTTCTTCTTTTTTATATTTTTGTTTGTTCCTCTACCATGGAGGTATTAATATAAAATTGACATATATTGTTAATTTCCTTATTGCACAATATTTAGTTGTTTCCATGCATATTGATATGGACTATATAAATATTACTGCCCTTACCTATGTTTAAACATATAAAACTAACTGTGGATGTCAGCGCAGCGCCAAGGGAGATTCTTTGCACAACAGCAGTACCCATAGGGAACCACCGGGTGGCGCTGTCTGAGCTTCAGCCTTGTAGTAAGTGATGCAGTTGATCTGGCTACTTTGAATGGTAACCCATCCATAGATATTGCGGCGCATGCGCAGTACGGCCGTTTCCGGGCCTATCTGCGCATGCGCGGCAAGTCGAGATCGAACGGATGTGATGTCAGGGGTCATTCGACCCTTCACATCCGGGTTACCCTTCTGATTTAAACACCGGCGTGTGTGTTTGTTTCACACACGCCAGGAGCCTTGCAACAGAGGTCCATCGAGAGAGAGGACGCCGATTTGGTGCACTGCAATAGGTATGGACAACAAAGTCAATCTCTCCCCCACTTTTGATCCTTGTTTTCCCTGTTGTTTGAGGGCACTTTTATGGCTTATTATCCGTGGAGCAACACTGTGGACCGGAGTCTCCCCCACTGTGTGACTATCTATTTGTCCTACTGACATGCCTAGGGCCACCATCCTCTAATAGGATGCTGGCCTCAAAGGCACCTTGTGAAGATACCTATCATTAAGGCGCTAGGGGGATGCCTCGGCCCTATTATGATGCCCCGGATTTGCCTAGCCCCAACTCAGGGAAAAGGGAAATGTTATATGGGTCGTTTATTTTGCATTATACCTGCAGTAATGCAAATTACTATTTATTATTTAGGTGTGGGATTACCTTTTCCATGCCATATCTGGCACTACCGCGCCTCCTTTTTCGTCATATCGCTCTGTGTCCACTATCATGGCCCAATAAGAATCTAAGTGGTGTTAAATCACAAGAGTAGGTATGCTACACAATCTTTTATACATTTTAATTCAGAATACTATATATTACTTAAATTGTTTAGGGATCTCTTTATACATTGTTGTGCTGATGGGGAAGTCATATCCCATCAGTAATACCATAGTCCTATTTACTCCTGTGACTGTGGCAACATATATTTCATATATATATACACATGTCTATATATATGACCCATACTAGTTACACTTATTATTACTTCTATAGATCTAACTACTCAATCTTCTAAGATCTGCAATCTACCTAAGGGTACTGCATCACCCAGAACCCTGCGGATCTGACTCCCGCAGGGGGTTAAGGGGCTGCTTAGACGCGCCCCTGCCCGGTGTGCACTGTTCCAACTTCCCTCAGTCCTGTCTCTTGTGTCTCAGCTGGCGTTGCTCGACATTCCACAGTTGTTGGTGAGCATGTACATATATCATTTATGTTTTTTCTATATGAGTTTACTAACGAATTACATGAATGTATACTGTATACCCTGTAAAAAAGTATATGTAACTAATTTATGTTTGTTTACATATTATCAGATAAGAGTGTGTCATAGATGACTGCTGCGCCCAGAAGACGCTTTGTGCGAAACATGTCGGCGACCAGCTGTTCCATTCATCTAATTCTTGTCGCATTTTGTCTGTCACAGGGCAATCAATGATCTGTCATTGTATTTTTTATATATTTTGTTTTCATGTATTTATAATAAATTTTGATATTTTTCTATATATCTCTCTATACCTTGTATCATTTGCTCACCTATTCATGACACGACACACCACGAAAAGTCCTAGATTACTGATGCGGTTTTATTACCTATTCAGTTTGTTCTCTGCTCTCATATTGAATGAATAAGGAATCTGTATAGAGATTCCTAAAATGACAGTTTGACACTCACCATCAGGGTACAGCACATCAGGACACAGGGCACAGCACACATGAGTGCACAGCGCACATCAGGGTACAAAGCCCAGCACATCAGGGTACAGGGCACATCAGAGCACAGCACATAGGGGTACAGCACAACAGGCCACATCAGGGTGCAGGGCACAGTGCAGGACATGGCACATCAGGGCACAGCACATCAGGACAGGGCACATGGCACATCAGGGTACAGGGCACATCAGGGTACAGGGCACATGAAATGGCACATCAGGGTACATGGGGCACATCAGGGTACATGGGGCACATCAGGGTACATGGGGCACAATCAGGGCATATCAGGGCACATACGAGCACACCAGGGCACATGGGGCACATGAGAGCATATCAGGGCACAATCAGGGAACATGGGGCACACCAGGGAACATGGGGGCACAGCACATCAGGACATGGCACATTAGGGTACAGGACATGGCACATCAGGGTACAGGACATGGCACATCAGGGCACAGCACATCAGGACAGGGCACATGGCACATCAGGGTACAGGGCACATGAAACAGCACATCAGGGTACAAATCCCAGCACATCAGGGTACCCCATGTACCCTGATGTGCTGGGCTTTGTACACTGATGTGCTGTTTCATGTGCCCTGTACCCTGATGTGCCCTGATGTGCTGGGCTTTGTACCCTGATGTGCTGTTTCATGTGCCCTGTACCCTGATGTGCCATGTGCCCTGTCCTGATGTGCTGTGCCCTGATGTGCCATGTCCTGTACCCTGATGTGCCATGTGCCCTGTTCTGATGTGCTGTGCCCCATGTGCCCTGATGTACTCTCATGTGCCCCATGTTCCCTGGTGTGCCCCATGTTCCCTGATTGTGCCCTGATGTGCTCTCATGTGCCCCATGGCACATCAGGGTACATGGGCCACATCAGGGCACAATCAGAGCACATGGGGCATATCAGGGCACATACGAGCACACCAGGGCACAATCAGGGCACATGAGAGCACATCAGGGCACATGGGGCACAGCACATCAGGACAGGGCACATGGCACATCAGGGTACAGGGCACAGGGTACCCTGATGTACAGAGCCCAGCACATCAGGGTACATGAGAGCACATCAGGGCACATGAGAGCACATCAAGGCACACCAGGGCACATGGGAGCACATCAGGGCACATGGGAGCACATCAGGGCACATGGGAGCACATTAGGACACATGAGAGCACATTAGGACACATGAGGGCACATAAGAGCACATCAGGGCACATGAGAGCACATCAGGGCACAATCAGGGCACATGAAAGCACATCAGGGCACATGAGAGCACACCAGGGCACAGGTCAGCATTTACTTGTTGTTTTCTTCAAAGGCAGAGTAGCGCAGGAAGCGTCTGTCATAAGTTCACTTGTCTCTCATGTCACGCTGCTACTCCCCTGTATTCCCCCTCCCTTCTCGTCTATCTCAGATGATGTCACAAGCAAATGGGGATGGACGAGAAGAGAGGAGGGGCCGCCGGGGAGTAGCAGTGTGACATGAGAGACAAGTGAACTTATGACAGACGCTTCCTGCGCTACTCTTCATGCACCTCGATCTACACTTCCGCGGCACCCGCCCTGCCTGCGGGCCATTTAAAACCGGTCCGCGGGCCGGTACTTTAAGACCCCTGCTCTATGCCCCCTGTGTTACACTGTGATTCCATTTTGCCTCGCCTTTTAGAAATTCACATTACAACAGTTGCCACCATCCTTTAATGGATTAACAATTTACCAAAAGGACAGTTCTGTCGTCTCAGTCAGAATTGTACCAGACAGTCCGATTTATGTTTCCCAAAGCTTCTCTTATTAACAAAGATTGCTGGACAAAGGTTATCCGGAAAAATTGGTAATGAGGCTTATAATTGTTACCTCCCAGGTAAACCAAATAAACTTTTTGTTTTGTCACCAGATTTCCCATGCTTCCTCAAATAACCTACCTTCTACTTTCTTCCATGTGAACTGACCCTGGCCTGTTTTACCAAATGCGCTTCTGCTTACCGCTTGGACTGCTTGCAAGTAAACTAACCCCGGCCTGTTTTATGGACTATGCTTTTTCCTACTGCTTGGACTGATCTGTTGCCCTGCTACCGTAGTACACAGAGGTCTCACATGTGAAGGGCTCCAGAAATGTTTTTCCTGTTGAAGAAAACTATTTTTTTTGTTGTCTCTGGGTTTTGTAATTTCCGGATTAGGGTCTGGAGTCCAGAGGCTTCATAGAGATTTGGGTGGGTGAAGCCTCTACCCCTGTGCACAGGTCTTACCTCTCCCGCTCTTCAGCCCTTTATTTATATATATATATATATATATATATATATATGTGTGTGTGTGTATATATATATATATATGTGTGTGTGTGTGTATATATATATATATATATATATGTGTGTGTGTGTGTGTATGTGTATATATATATATATATATATATATATGTGTGTGTGTATATATATATATATATATGTGTGTGTATATATATGTGTGTGTATATATATATATATATATATATATATATGTGTATGTATATATATGTGTGTGTGTGTGTGTGTGTGTGTGTATATATATATATATATATATATATATCCCTTACAATTAAAGTATTTGAATAAATAGTACCCTAGACTTTGTTACCAAGAGAGAAACAAATCAAACCCAGAGATTTCTTATTAATTTAGTAATTTTTTGCAGTGTCTGGTGTGGATCCAGGTGATTTTCCTTCAATTTTGCTACACTGTACATGAAATAGATGCTGTATTGAGTCTCCAAACATTTCCTTATATATACATGCCTCTTAATAATCCACAAGTCACCTGGCTTTAGTTTTGGATCCTTCCAAATTGTTAGGATCTGGAATTGGGGAGAAAACGCATAAATCAGTTTGTCAAAAACCTTACGAGATCAGCAACATTCTCTGTGAGATTCGAATGGAGGTCTTCAGCTGCTGAGACACAGTATAAGCAAGTGAGTAACATACTCCCAAACCAATTTCCATAGGGAGAGAGTCCAACATCCCTTAGGGGCTTGATAAAATATTCAAGCAAAAGTTTTCTAGTTTATTACTCTACTTGTACTATTGGGGGGGTATAAAAATAAATCCTCAAAGGACTCTTATATACAAATTATTTCCTCTGTTACTCTCTGTAGATTCTGGCACTCTGTACTTACAAACTACTTCTGATAACACTTTTTACTGTGGCCTTTACAGTAGAATTTGCCACTGCACATCCAGCAAACATGTCCATACAGACAAAAATGCATACTCGTAAAGTCCTGACTTGGGCATCTGGCTATATCTTTTTGTAATCTCTGGAAGGGATGTTCAGCTTTTGGTAACACCTTTGGTAACAGGTAAAACAAGTGGTATATTATTAAAAGAACTTTGTTGAGCGCCCTGTCTCTATCCCATGTTAATTTACTAGGGCAGCCATAATTGCTTGTTACTGAAGACATGTTCCATGTGTCAAGCTGGAGGGGAAAAGAGTGTCTGGCAGACATAAAAGATAAAAAAAATTCAAAGTCCTGTTTCATAAGAAGTTGCCTTCTGTGGATCACTTGTTCTTCTCGTTCTGGGGTCCTTAACCACTTAAGGACCCCTTCACGCCGATATACGTTGGCAGAATGGCACGGCTGGGAACAATCACGTACCTGTATGTGTCTCTTTAAGCCCAGCCGTGGGGTCGCGACCCGGTCCGAAGCTCCGTGACCGTGCCCGCGGGACCCGCAGACCCGATCGCCGCCGGTGTCCCACGATCGGTCACCGGAGCTGAAGAACGGGGAGAGGTGTGTGTAAACACACCTTCCCTGTTCTTCGTTGTGGCAGTGTCATTGATCGTCTGTTCCCTGATATAGGGAAAGACGATCAATGACATCCAGCCCCCCCTACAGTTAGAAACACATATGAGGTCACACTTAACCCCATACAGCACCCCCTAGTGGTTAACACCTAAACTGTAATTGTCATTTTCACAGTAAATTTTTATAGCACTTTTTGCTGTGAAAATGACAATGGTCCCAAAAATGTGTCAAAATTGTCCGATGTGTCTGCCATAATGTCGCAGTCACGAAAGAAATTGCTGATCGCCGTCATTAGTAGTAAAAAATTATTAATAAAAATGCAATAAAACTATCCCCTATTTTGTAAACGCTATACATTTTGCGCAAACCAATCAAACGCTTTATTGCGATTTTTTTTTTTTTACCAAAAATAGGTAGAATATGTATCCGCCTAAACTGAGGGGAAAAAAGTTTTTTTTATATATTTTTGGGGGACATTTATTATAGCAAAAAGTAAAAAATATAGAATTTTTTTTGAAAATTGTCACTCTATTTTTGTTTATAGCGCAAAAAATAAAAACCGCAGAGGTAATCAAATACCACCAAAAGAAAGCTTTATTTGTGGGGAAAAAAGGACACCAACTTTGTTTGGGAGCCACGGTCCTTAACCTGCATAATAGTCCGGGTCTTAAGTGGTTAAAGTTGAACTTTTAATCCCAGCTATACTGGGCCAGAACTAGGGTGGAATCTGTGAGTTTCACAGATCCATCAAGTGTCCGGAGCTTTAATGCAGCATCCTTAGTCGCCTGGTCTGCTTCCATATGTGAGTTAGTATGGCTACCTTTGCAAGAACCTGGAAGGCTAAAAACGGTCAATCAATTTAACTTGGCATGCTTGATTGGTTTACCTGCTGAAGTAAAAACAAACTTCTAGCCCTTCCAATGGAACCAAAATCTCGACCATCTATATAAATATATACTCTTTTTATAGCTCACAGGCTTGCTAAAACATGGAGCTCTGCTTCTTGAGCTGGGGAAAAGGATCCAATGACTCTGAATACAGAGTGTCCTTCTGGGTGATTAACTGCTTACTCAGTTTAAAACCGGGATCAAATCTCCAAAAAAAATATCTGGGTCTTTGGGGAGTGTGTCTGTTGGAAGGCAACATGAGTTAATATATTTCTGAAGTTTCTACACATCTGTTTTTACAACAAGCTGACAATTGCAGTTCCATGGGGCTGTTGCTGACAATACTCTGCAAGCAAGCTTACAATGCTGCCCCTAGTGGCCAATATAGTGTATTACAAGGGCTATCACTTGGCAATACCTCATTGGACAATATGCAAGGGGGAGTGGTTATGAGTGGGAGTGTGTGTGTGTTCAAGTAAAAAACTCACAAATAATGAATTCAGTCTCTTCTTTTCACTGCAAGCCTGCCATGAGGTTGTCTATATGTCATCTTGGGACTTTGCTCTGATTGCTATTTGGGGCCTAAGCCATGCGGTCCTCAGAGGCCTAGCTATTTTCCATCTGAGCTTCAGCCAGCAAGGTTTATCTAGAGGAGGGGATAAGTATCTTTTATTATTATTATTATTATTATTATTATTATTGTTATTGTTATAGACTTTATAGATATCTGTTGTTAGTATATGACATTCCTATGTTTAAAGGAAATACATGTAACTTGTTTACTAAGCAAATGCATCTGTCTTCATAGCTAACATTATATCATTAGGCCTAGCATACTCTGGTAGATTATATTAGTTAATAATGGGACATACATGCAATAGTTATACAAGTTCAGCAGAGTGTATAGATTTGCAGGATTTTGGCCTCACAGCAGCTGATTCATATGTCATCAATTTAACACATGTGGTTTTCTTTGTCTCCAGCCTCCTCAAATAGAGGCAATAAGGTGGCTGGATTCACATGTACATATTTTTCATTGTTAGATTTGTACCAAAACAAACCCAAAACAAATTCATATTTTGAACCTTTCATTAGACAAACATTTAGTTAGCTATATGTAGCAAGGTATTACCATTGCAAGTATATTAACGGACTACAATTTGTGTTTAATAGAAGTTGGCTCCCTCTGGTGTTTGTTACATGCTAAGATTATTAAAGTTAGCTTGGGCCAGTTATTCATGGACAAAGCATTATGGGCATTGTGGCACCAAAGACAGGGACCCTATTGATATGGGCAGAATTGAGACTACATTGCCCACAAGGCCATTGTACTACCAAGGTGCAATACACCACGCACAGCCTGATGGAAGGTGTGGACTTGATGTGATGGGTCTGTTATATTTACATTTTATTTATTACTCTCACATCATGGACCGCACATCAAGTTATTATCAGACCTTTAGGTTTCATCTTTCTAGAAAATCTTCTTATGTATCCCATCCATCTTGGCTTTGTTAAATATTATGGCAGCTGTATTCCAATTAACAACCTCATCTTAATCTTTTTTTTTTTTCTCAGTAAGGGCTATTGTAGAAATGTAAAATTACAACATTTTTATCTTAATCTAATCCCATTTTACAAATTTCCCCAATAACCTGGATTTCATTTCGAACCAAATGTTGTCTAAACCAATTACAAAATCTATATTAATAAAATTGTAAAATCCAATAGTGCAGCGCTCTAATGAAAAAAAATGTATCCAAATGGAAAAATGTACATAAAGTCCAAAAGAATATAATCATCAATGAAGTTGAAGATATAGGACCTCCACCGAAATTCCAGTGTGCAGACAAGGAAAACACACCACACCAGCGTGCAAACAATCCGCTTACCAGAGCAACATCATTATCCCCGTTTCCTGGGGAGTGCTGCTTTGTTTGGCTCACCGGAAACGACGCCAGAACATTTTGGTTCCTCTCTCCAGGTGTATTTGCGGTAGTGCGCAAACGCGTCCGCTCACGAGTACGCCCGTATTTTCGGCACCCCGGAAGTGGAATTTGTTTGTGCTTGCCTGCTCTCTGACCACCAGGTGAGTGTGTGCACAGCTGCTATCATCTATGGGCACTTTATTCAGACCTTCCACCTTCATGATCGCACTGGGCATGTGCGGAGGGAGGTGGCTGAGTCTGCTTATGGTGCACAGCTGTTTGTGAACCATGATGGCCTATCATGAGCCTAAATGGCTTAGGATCTTGTGTATTTATATGGGCGTACTTGTGTCTTGGGCCACGCCTCTGAAGATATCCCCATAGGATGAAACATGTTAGGCTGACCGACACAACTACGCTATGAGCCACAGAGTTTTTATATTCTTTGATGGCTGTTTTCCCTGTCTGTTTGTAAGTACCATACAATAAATTGCTTGATGGTTTTACCTACAGGCTTCACTATTGCCGTTTCTTCTCTGCATTTTATGATCATATATCTGCTGATGAACGCAATGTACACCTTTGGACCTTTTTGACATTCGGGATGTTATCTCATCATTGATGCTGCCTGTGGATAACCGCTCTCCCCTGCATATTCTGTTGGAAGTGCGACTGCCACTGACCTACATGTTATTTGATTACATGCCCATAATGATGTTGCTCTGGTAAGCGGATTGTTTGCACGGTGGTGTGGTGTGTTTTCCTTGTCTGCACACTGGAATTTCGGTGGAGGTCCTATATCTTCAACTTCATTGATGATTATATTCTTTTGGACTTTATGTACATTTTTCCATTTGGATAATTTTTTTTTCATTAGAGCGCTGCACTATTGGATTTTATTGTTTTTGTTTGCTTATCTACAAACTGTGCTAGCTGCTTTACATTGATATTATATTAATTTAAGTTAGCGCAGATATTCACTTTTATTTATATTAATACAATTGTTAAACTCATTTCAGAAATTAATACTCAAGCAATAATCTCAATATCACATCCTAATTCTAATAACACAGATATATTTCCTTAAATGAGGATATTTTTACTTAACCACTTAAGCCCCGGACCATATTGCTGGTCAAAGACCAGGCCACTTTTTGCGATTCGGCACTGCGTAACTAACGGTCATGCGACGTGGCTCCCAAACAAAATTGACGTCCTTTTTCCCCACAAATAGAGCTTTCTTTTTGTGGTATTTGATCACCTCCTGCGGTTTTATTTTTTTGCGCCATAAACAAAAATAAAGCAACAATTTTGAAAAAAAAAAAAAAAAATGTAATTTTTGCTATAGTAAATATATCCCAAAAATCTATAAAAAAAAATTTCCCTCAGTTAAGGGCGATACATATTATTCTACTTATTTTTGGTAAAACAAATCACAATAAGCGTATATTGATTGGTTTTCGCAAAAGTTAAAGCTTCTACAAAATGGGGTATAGAATTATGGTATTTTTATTATTATTATTTATTTATTTATTTATTTTTTACTAGTAATGGCGGCGATCTGTGATTTTTATCGTGACTGTGACTTTATGGCGTACACATCGGACACTTTTGACACATTTTTGGGACCATTGTCATTTTTACAGCGATCAGTGCTTTAAAAATGCACTGATTACTGTGAAAATGATACTGGCAATGAAGGGATTAACCACTAGGTGGCGCTAAAGGGGTTAAGTGTGCCTAGGGATGTGTTCTAACTGTTGGGGGATGGGCTATGTGTGACACAACATTGATCACAGCTTCCGATTACAGGAAGCTGTGTACACTGTCCTGTCACTAGGAAGACTGGGGAAATGCTTGTTTACATAAGCATTTCCCTCTTCTTCCTCATCGTGACACAATCACGGGTATGCCCGTGGACATCGAGTCTGCAGGACCCGCGGTCGTAGTCTTGGAGCTTGGCAGGAACGTGCGTGTCCACAATGCTGCCTCTTAAAGGGGACGTATATATACGCCCTTGTGCCTGCCCGTGTCATTCTGAGGATATCTGTGTGCGGCGGTCGGCATGTGGTTAACTACTATAGGCTTATTTTTAGGCCCTTAAGGTGAGGGTACACTGCATAATTTTTTTATGAACTTTTGCTAATTATTATTTAATATATTTTTATCATTAATTATCATTTATACTAATATGGACTGTGTGTGATTCACAGAGCACGGGCACTTTCATATTGTCAATTTTTTTTTGTAAGTCACGTTTTTATGCTATGCATCTGAACCTGCATTGTTTTATTGTTTCATAGCATAGGTTTATTTATTGATTAGTATTAGTAGCGCTGCACATAATAAATATATCTTTCTTTTGTTCACATTGTGGGAAAGTGTGGGAAGTTCAGGAAGCTGATTTTTAGTTTTTTAGGTCAGTACATGGTAATTCTTTAGTTTTTGGCAGCTCACAAGTTTTTATCTACTATTTTTTTTTTCAAAGCAAACTGTAGACTAGGGTTGCCACCTGTGCAGGATTCACCCAGACAGTTCGGGTTTGGAATCGTGCGTCCAAGTTTCAGACTGCCTGAAACCCGGACACATTATGTACCCAGCACTAACTATCATCACCCCCAACACACACAGATGGAAGAGGAGAGAGGGCTTCATCTGCACCTCTTCCCCACCCCTCTGTGTCTGCCCACACTCCAATCCCCTGCACTGTACCTGAGAAAAGGAAAGTTGGGGGTCTTAAATTTGAAGTCCAGCAGCCTCAGATACATCTGAATGGGAGGTGTTGACCGCTAAGGGGTGAGTGAGCTCATCCCTGTCTGTTACTGATGTCTTCCTCCTTCTCTCTCCTCCCTCTAAGTATATTAAGGTAAATCAGGATTCTCAGAGCACCCCTTGCATCAGAGATCCCCCCTTTTTTTTTTAACACCAGAAGCCACAGTGATTTCTCTTACATCAGAGTCTTCTCTGTACATCAGAGTTCCCAGTATTCCCCCTTAACCACTTAAGCCCCGGACCAAAATGCTGCCTAAAGACCCAAGGGGTTTTTACAGTTCGGGACTGCGTCGTTTTAACAGACAATTGCGCGGTCGTGCGACGTGGCTCCCAAACAAAATTGGCGTCTTTTTTTCCCCACAAATAGAGCTTTCTTTTGGTGGTATTTGATCACCTCTGCGGTTTTTATTTTTTGCGCTATAAACAAAAATAGAGCGACAATTTTGAAAAAAATGCTATATATGTTTTTGGGGGATATTTATTATAGCAAAAAGTAAAAAATATAAAAAAATTTTTCCTCAGTTTAGGCCGATACGTATTCTTCTACCTATTTTTGGTAAAAAAAATTGCAATAATCGTTTATCGGTTGGTTTGCGCAAAATTTATAGTGTTTACAAAATAGGGGATAGTTTTTTTGTATTTTTATTTATTTTATTTTTTTTACTACTAATGGCGGCGATCATCGATTTTTTTCGTGACTGCGACATTATGGCGGACACTTCGGACAATTTTTGACACATTTTTGGGACAATTGACATTTTCACAGCAAAAAATGCATTTAAATTGCATTCTTTATTGTGAAAATGACAGTTTGCAGTTTGGGAGTTAACCACAGGGGGCGCTGTAGGAGTTAGGGTTTACTTTGTGTGTGTTTACTAGTGTAGGGGGGTGTGGCTGTAGGAATGACATCATCGATCGTGTCTTCCCTATAAAGGGAATGACGCGATCGATGCGCCGACACAGTGAAGCACGGGGAAGCCGTGTTTACACACGGCTCTCCCCGTTCTTCAGCTCCGGGGAGCGATCGCGACGGAGCGGCTATAAACGAATAGCCGCGCCGTCGTCCCGGATCGCTCCTGAAGCCACGGGGACCGCCGCATGTACGGGGGGGGGTCCCGATTGGACCCCCGACCCACGTCAAGCAGGGCACGTGTATATATACGTTGATGTGCCTGCCTGTGCCATTCTGCTGACGTATATGTACATGAGGCGGTCCTTAAGTGGTTAAATCAGGGTTCCCAAAGCATCCCTTATGTTAGAGGCCCCAGTGTTCTCTTTTACATCAGAGTCTGCAGAGTACCCCTTACAGTGTAAGGAAACTCTGAGTTCAGATGTAAAAGGGGAACTCTGTGGACACTGATGTGAAGGGGGACTCTTGTTATTAACTTCATATGATTAGAAATGTTATTTAATAGCAAAATATATGTATAGTTTATACTATAAATAAAAATTGCAGTGCACTGCTAAAGTGTTCTTGAAGAAAAGGTGGCAACCCTGACGTAGACGTAGACTTCTATGCAGAGCGCTTAGAAACCTGGAAGTTGTAGTTTAAGATGACAGACATATAATGGGAAGAGTAGACTTATACTACAGATCCCCCTTCTACAGCAAGCGGTCACCGCCTCATCCTAGGGACTGGTGAGAGGGCTATTCACCCATTGCTGAAACTGCTAGCAGGGACTGAGCCACTGAGAGAAGGACATTAAGTGTACCAAATCCATACCGCACCTATACTGCAACTATTTCAAACCTAGACTGCACCTTTACCATACCTATACTTCATTATACTGAACTTTTACAGCATCTGAACCACATCTACCTTGCACCTGTGTTGAAACTATACCATACCTATATTGTACCTACACTGCATGTAAAAGGCACCAATTATAGACAGCAAAAAAAATCTCAAAGGACTGCCCCTTCCATAATAATTATTCTGCAAATCCCCTTTTGTTCCCCTGCCCCTTTCGCTCCCATCCTCTTTTCTTTTGGACAGTACATACCCGATTGGTCTACGATCAGCATTGCCAACATAAATGTGCTCTGGCAGTATAGCACTCTGTAGATTAAACTTTACTACTGCTCACTGCTGCACTTGAGGTGGCCTTGCAACTGTTTATGCTGAACTGGATGCCAAGTGTCATCTTATGCCTAGTCCCTATTGTTAATCACTTTGTATGCTAAATTGAGTTATTTAAATTATATAATTAAAGGTTCCTACCCTTATATTAGTGAAATATGTAAAGCTGCCCTCTTTAACCACTTACCGACCGTGCCATAGCCGAATGACGACTACAGCATGGCTCGATAACTCCCCTGGGGTGTGCACACGGGAGTATCCGTGACTGCCGGGTCGCATCACGGATCCCAGTAAATGCCCGCTGACAGTGGCCGTTTACCACGTGATCACTCCGTGAAATGACAGGACACCCGAAGAGGCAAGTTTTGATCGGGCTGTTAACATAAGACTGCCACATTATGGTCCTAAACCTACAGTGGAGGTCATAGATCGAGTTATAGCAGCTGTGGAGGCAAATTGACTACAGCAAAGAGGTGCTGCAGCAGCAGAAGTCACAGCAGCACCAACTGAAAGGAGAGCTACAGATACCAGTTGCCATGGAAGAGGAATTTAGAAGGAGGTTGCTAGAGATGCAGATACAGCATAGAGGACCAGTATCAGAGCAGGTCCTGCTGGGATGGTCTGATTCTATCCACTGCGGTCTCTGGAAGAACGTGAACGTGTTGCTGCTCTCGAGCATCAACACCAGGGAAAAGTTCTACCCTCCATCCATGTAAGGTACTGGTCGCAGTATGAAGTACGAATGCTGTTATTGGGGGAACAACCGAAGCAGGAGTGGACAGCCAAGTTAAGCAGGCTGATCCAGGCAGAAATGCGGTTGGACGAGGACTACAGAGCCCTCCAGTGGTATGTAGCCCAAGAGTGCCCGTGGTCAGCGGATGACAGCCTTTTGATGAAGGCTTTGACTATAATGGCCTGGGATTGTTGTATTGGAGGCTGTCCAGGGAACCTGACTTTGGGAGTGATCGGGAGTGGCGTTTGGAGGAAACAATGGAGCACAGAGAAGACTGAATGTCTCGGAAGGGTACTGGGCACAGGAAGATTGGGAGTTTCTGGCCGTTCAGGAATGGGAGTTGGAGATCGCCTACAGACAGCTGCTAGACTCTTCTCAGCAGCAGGATGGGGCTCCCTTTGCCTGGTACTATCAGGAAATACCAGTTGACAACTCTGAAATCCTGGCTGAAGAATGGGCAGTGGAAAATCTGGTGATTGCCATGCCCAAAGCTGAAGTGCCTACAATAGGGTAGAGTCAGTAAAAGAAAATACCGCTCTGAAAAGTGCTGATCCCTCTGCTAAGCTTCCGTCCCACTGAACCAAAAAGGGCGCTGGCTGTGCACAGGTGCATTAGATAGAGAAAATTCCTGGACTGCCGCACTCCTTGAAACAATGTCTTTTATTCAGCAAACAATTTTTTTTTGGTTGTTTTGTGTTTTTTAATTTTTTTTGCTGAATATAGACATCGTTTCAAGGAGTGCGGCAGTCCAGGAATTTTCTCTATCTAATAGGGCAGAGTCCTGCTAACCTCTGCCCAGCATGGATAGCGTCTTCTGGGTTCCATGGACAGGAGATGATGAATCTCTATCCCCAGATACCAGTTGCAGAGGCAGGGGATTTGATAGCCTTTTCTGCGTAGAAAGAACAACCTGATGAGCCTCCAGCAGAAGAGCTGGTATCAGGGCCACACTTCAGTATGCTCTGCCCAGCACCAACAGAAGTATCTGTGGAGTTGCAAGGAACTTCCCCAGCTGAGGTGCTGGTCACCGGTCAAAGACCTCTTTCTCACACCTATGGCAGTTCCGGGAGGCTCATGGTGAGAAGGCGGCAAACAGTTCTCAGCAGCCAGATGGGGGAACGGAAAAGGAAGCAGCCAGCTCACCTCCCCAATGGCAGCTGCACAGTTTGGGAGGGGAGAAAGTCAGCCTCCTGCCCCAACAGGTAGCCGAAGTGGATGATGTGGAGTCTCCAGCAGAAGTGCTGGCAACAGGGCAGAGTGCTACCAAACTCTGCCCAGCAATGGCAACAACTGTGGAGTTCCAGGGAGCTGGGGCAGTCTGCTCATCTCTCCATCCACAGATTACAGAATGTATAGACTTAATGGACTGTTCAGAGCATGTTATGGATTATGCATCACCTGCTCAAGTACTGGCAGCAGGACAGAGTACTGCAGACCCCTGCTCTACACCCATGGCAGTTTCGGAGGCCCGAGGTGAGAAGGTGATGGTTCCTCTTTCCCAGTGGATTTCAGAGATGCAGGGAGGAGAAGCAGCCATTTCCCTCCCCAACAAGGGTTCGTACACCTGGGAGACAATACCAGTGAAAGGGAGTTCCAACAACAGACGGCACCCCAGAATGATGACACCAACCCAGCTGAAGCGCTGGCAACCAGGCAGATTGCTACCAACCTCTGCCCAGCACCAGCAACAACTACAGAGTTCCAGGGAGCCGGGGCAGTCGACCTCCCTCCCCAACAGTTAGCTGGAGCAAATGATGTGGGGTTTCCAGCAGAAGGGCTGGCAACAGGGCAGAGTGCTGCTGGCCTCTACCCTCAACTAACAGAGGACAAATTTCCTGTAAAGGTGGATTGGGCTTCAGTCCCCACCTGTATACCTCAGGGGTGCTGGGCAGTTGGCCCAGATCCCCAACAGCATGACGAAAGTGTGCCCAGTCACCCTGTCTTCTCTCCAGCGGCTGAAACGACTCCAGGAAGAAGGGCCAGTCCAGGCCTCTCCCCAGCGACGGATATGTTCTCTGAAAGAGGCAGAGGTTGGCTGGGTGAGTAATGCTCTGTTTGGAAAAATTTATTTGGGGTACTGTGTGGATACCGGCATTGGGGGACTGGAACTACTGACTAACTTTGGAGGTTGGTCTGGGGTCTCTTCCTGCGTTGGTCTCCAGCCAAAAGGGGAGATGTGTGACAGACCTAGCCAGGACAGAGGCTTTTGAAGAGGACTGAATTCTAGCCTCTTGCCTTCCGATTATGGGCCATGGATTTTAAGGGAACAATACTCTTTGCGAGGTGTATGCCTGGGGACCTTAAAGTAATGTTACTTTGGATTCAAGTCCATGTCCCCCAAAACACACAGACTCTGGGAACCCAGTATATGCCATATTAGAAAGAGTGACTGGGGGGGGGGGCGCTCGTGAGCAGCGAATGGTGATGGCTGCCTGCTAGACTCGCTCCTCCACTGCTGGGCACATCCAGCCATAATAAGAGCCTCCAGAATAGCCCTATTCTCCCTTCCTTTAGCCTATTAGCCTTCCCTCCACCCTGCGGCTGCACATGGTGAGGCGGACTATGAACACCCGAGCCACCGGCAACCCGATCAGCAAATTTACGCAGAGCCGCGGCCTTCCCACCGGCCGTTGATCAAGAAGCCGTGGCCTCTAGTATGGAGCCTTCCCCGCCGCTCCTCTTCGGGGACCCGGATGACACCCGACCACCCACCGCCAGCCCTGCGGGATGCCGACTTGCTGGCTAGGTTTAAAGTGATGCTGCCAAGTGAACTCTCTGCAGCCACATCCAAACCAGGGAGATCAGGGAGCTGGGCAATCGCACCAATGTCCTGGAGGACAAGAGAACCATGAGCAGGACCTCTCTGACCTAAAGAAGGAACTCGACACTGCATTAGTGAGGCTGGAGGATTTTGAAAATTGCTCCTGTTGGGACAATCTGCGCTTACGCAGCCTGCCTGAGTCCATTTGATTACCTCGCCTTCACCGCCACTGCACTCTTCCAAGAATTGGTACCTGCCTTGCCTATCGAGTGTCTGGAATTCTACCGTATTCCTAGGGCCCTGGGACCGAAAAAGCCGGATGGCTCCCCCAGGGACATCATAATAAAGTTTACGTTCTACTGCACAAAGGACACACTTTTGCGGGCAGCTCGAGACAAACATGACCTCTGCTTCCAGGGCCACCCTTACCAATTTTTCGCAGACCTGGCACTCTCCAACCCTCCACCATACAGAAACGATGTCTGATGAAGCCCTACAAGTCAACCCTTCTGAATTATGACATCAAATACCAATGGGGCTTTCCATTCAAGCTCATCTTCACCCACAAAGGCCGTAAACACATGGTGTACAATCCGGAGGATGCCAAGTCAACTCTGGAGGCACTGCACCTTTTACCCCCACGCGGGATAACAGTCTGGTGCAGCATTCCAGTGCACATCCTCCTTCCAGCCAGCTGGATTTCTAAAATGTTTATATAGTTTGTCATACATATCTTTGCTGTTTAAAAACAATATGTTATATATCTATATCTGTCTCTCCGTCAATACAGCACATTGATCTTATTAAGTCCTTTGAGGAAGCGCCTACTTACAGCGCGAAACATGTCGGGACTCCGATCAACCCAGCGCAAGTGTTAAGATCTCCAGTTGTTGAGGACTTCTTCTAGAAGCTATTTTTATTTATTTTCTTATGGTTTAAAGTGTTAGTCCGTATCAAGACGTTGTCTACCTTATCCAGTATAGCGTTGCTTACATTGGGTGTTATTGTATTACAACCATATCTAATCTTCTATGAACAAGTTACATCAATCACTGTGTATGTGATAAATATTTTTTATATATAAAATTACCCTCCGATAGTGACTCCTATCTTTACCAACCCATCATGCCGATAAAGTCCATGACTAGCCCTTAAGTCATTTTTTTCCTTTCAAAATTAGTTTAGGACGTGGCATATGTTAAAAATATTGTGCATCCACATGCGCACTACATGTGAGGATGTATTATTCCTTCCGATATATATATATATATATATATATATATAAAAAATATGGGTTAATGGTGTGCAAACCTCAGCGGGTATACAAATCATAAGCTAATACAAGCAGCAGCCACAACAAAATAAGTGTTCACACACTAAATATAGTTATTGAAAGAGGAGGTGAAGTGGCGCTCACTTAAATAAATCTAATATAAATATATATCAATATTCAGGAGTATAAATTATCCCTAGGTGCCTGTAAACAAATACTAATAAAGTGCAATAATACTTACGGTAAATTCTTTCTGTGCAAATACACAAATGCAAAATTCAAGCAAAACTATGTGCAAACAATAACATGCAAAAAAAATACACAAAATATATGATAAATATGTTGAAAAAATGTTCAGTGTAAACAGTCTTATGTGCAAACCAAGCAATTTTCAAAAAATGGGCCAAGAAAAGGAAGTCTCTGTGCTGATAAATACGTAAACACAGTGATGTGAAATAGAACTCCAGGTGCAAAAATGCAGATGAAATACTCTCCAAGATGCCAAAAAGTGCAAGTGCTTCAATCCAAAAACAGAAATAATCTCCAAATATCAAGAAAAAGTGCAAGTGCTTCACCTGTGCGGTTGCCCTTGTTTCCCCCGGTCTCTCACTTCATCTGGCTTAAAAATAAGCCTTTCTAATAACCTCCAGTAACTGAGCGATCGCTTTTCCTATTTGATCAACCACGATTAGGTTTCCTGTTTAAATACTCAGGTAACATAGAGAAGAAAGGGGGGGGACTCCATAGTGTAGTAATTCAAATAAGTAACGGTTTATTAAAAGTAGAAAACTTACAATTTAGATGATCAGAAACAGTATAAAACAATAAGTATTCAACTTCCTGACTCTGCAGCGACCGGAAGTGATGTCACCGCAGCTCTGATTCTGACGCGTTGTGTGACTGCTCAACGTCACTTTCTCAAAGGGGATAGAGCTGCAGCGTATGATGGTGACTTTTAAAATGCTACATTGTCATGGTAACCAGTACCGCAATGACAACTGGGCGTTTACTTGTATAATTAAAAAGCAGACTTGAATAGAAGAGACCGTCTGAAAGCTTTGCTTGGATATGTAAAACTTGTATAAAAACAATCAAAATTACAACTATTTGAGGCTGAGAATGAGGGAACTAAACGGAGGATCTCTCTAGTGGTCAATAAGTATAATTACTTGCTGAGAAAAAGCTATCTCATACGTGTCAGACATGAAGGAGCTTGCCAGGGAAAAGAAGTGGTTGAGGTTGAAAAGAAGAATGTAATCGAATCCATATTTGATGACTGAAGCAGGTAATACCGCCACCCAGGTGTACTTCAGGTAAATGCAGGATAAATTTCAGTAACCCCCGGAATTCCGTGAGAAATCAAAATGAGACACAAGAAAGCATTTGAGTGTTCATTAGATCTCTAAGGTTTATTCACTCCCAGAGTGGCTTATATGCAAAAGAAAGATAGGAGGGGCTGTGTGTTAATGCATATGTCTCTAAATATTTTACAAACTCAGTATTTTCTTATCAAGATTTAAACCAGCTGAATTTAGTTTTAACAATGGCTAAAAGATGACTTTGCTTATACAATCAGGATGTTCCATGAATTTAACCACAATGACTTAGCAGAAGCAGGGTGTGCAAACTGTTAGCTAATGTAAGTATGTAAGTATGTAAGTATGTGAAAACACATATAGAAAAGTAAATTTCTACTTAAAAATAAAGTCAGTTATTTATACATTCTATTTGATCCTCTCTTTTATCACAAACGTGATAATCAGAAACCCTAAACCCCCGAACATTCCCCTGGGCTACTTCCCATAAATGTATCATTATCCTAAGCATGTAAAAATATAGAACAATAAGCAGATAATCTCAGCTTCATAGCAATTGCCCATGAAATACAAAGGGGGAGGGGCATGACAGTCCTTAAAAGCAAGTGGGTATGGGCATGATAGCCTTTAGGCCAAAATAAAAAATAGTCCCAAAGAAAAAACTTCTGAATATCCAGTAAATTCATGAAAGGGATGGAAATGTCCACATTATAATTCTCATTCGCTGAAACTTTTCCCAAAACTTTTGGTTAGATTCTGTGTTTATCCATATTTTACAGAGATCCTTCTACCCCAAAACCCCTGCCTCTTTGATAGATAGAACTCGATATCCACAGACAGATGCATTGGGCTAGACTTGGGTCTTCGGGCTGGCGTATCTGGATCTCTCCCTTGTGATGCTCACTGGAATTTCGTAGACCTTGGGCGTGCGTCATGGCTAACCCTCAAGGTGTCATTCCAGGAATATTTTCCAGCAGGAGTCCGCCTTTACTCATATCAGCACTTCCCATGGCATTTAAACAACAAAGATGAACAACGAAGATTTCCATGTAAAAGCTGTAGCCATCTCTTCATCCGGATAGGGTATAGGGCAGGGTATGAATGAGGTATAGGGTAGGAATATGGTTGGCATTTCTTCATGTGCATGGGGCTAGGGGGGAAGCTGGCTGGCTGGGGCAGATATTCCTCATCCAACATGAGTAATCACAGAATCTACCTGATCAATTAAGGCCTTAACCATTGGAGGTATTAAAAATAATATTCCTCATTAACTCAAACATAAGTAAAGCATGCAGGAATATAAAATGTTTCTCAGCAACAGTCTTCATTAGATTCAATATAATTAAACATTTTTCCAAATCCAGTATTACCGCAGGACTTCAATAAAACGTAAACAACTTTTGTTTCTTCTATCACGGGACCCGAGGAACTCAGAACAGAACATTTTACCCAAACACATATTCTTACTCAAAAGTCAGCCTCCCAACTGTTTAAATATATCTGATCATTAGCAACAAACAAAACATCGATGGATAAACAATATTACATCATTAACACTTTATGATTGAAACTCTGAGGCCCCATACTCACGACCAAACATGTCTGCTGAAACTGGTCCGCGGGCCAGTTTCAGCAGACATGTTCGGTCGTGTGTGGGCGCGAGCGGGCCGAATTCCAGCAAACATTTGCCCGCCGGGCCTTTTCCCAGCAGACAAATATTCCTGGACTTGTTTTAAAACAGCCCGCTGGAATTCTGCCCGCTCGGACATGTACGGTCGTCAGTACAGACCTACCGTACATGTCCAGGCGCCCGCCGTCCCTCGCATGCGTCGAATGACTTCGACGCATGCGTGGAAGCATTTTAAAGGCGGGCCGCCCACGTCGCTGCGTCATTGTCGCGGCGACACCGCGTCATCGACGCGGCGACACCGCGGACACGCCCCGCGTATTGTTTACGCGCGGACTTCTGTACGATGGTGTGTACAACCATCGTACAGAAGCCCTCTGGCAGACATGTATGGTGAAAACGGTCCGACGGACCGCTTTCACCATACATGTTTGTCCGTGTGTACCCGGCCTGAGAATTGAAAAGGTAAATATATCCAGAATAGTCACTCTGACTGTTATTCAAACAAACTTTCCCATCATATTTTAGTAACTCATGAACCCAATATATGCAGCAATTTATTTTGTATATCCTGGTAAAGCCTCATGTACACTGCTGCTGGTAAATGGATGTTTAGGAACAGTTGGGCATGTTATCTTATCTGTTCATGTTTTATAGTCATTTCTAGGCAGTTGAGTCTAGAGGCATTTTTTTTTCAAACAAGCCCAATCACGCTAAACACGGTAACTCGCATTTAGCAGCGTTGCGTCTACAGATGTTTTTCAAACGCTTCTAGACGCAAACACAGCCAAACGTCCGATTTTTTTAGACGTCAGTTTCTAGCTGTCAAGTTAAATCGTTCAGGAGAGGTTTGAACAATGTCCCGTGTACATTGCCTTAATTAACCCAAACTTTTAAGGAAATATATACTATCAGGAACATGGGCCTAAAAACCTCTACTCCCAGAAAAAGAAAACACAATATGAGACAACTCTTTGTGTACATTTTAAACAAACACTTAAGATACTTTACTAATCAAATAATACCTTGTGCATTCATTAACCACTTACCCCCCGGACCATATTGCTGCCCAAAGACCAGAGTACTTTTTGCGATTCGGGACTGCGTCGCTTTAACAGACAATTGCGCGGTCGTGCGACGTGGCTCCCAAACAAAATTGGCGTCCTTTTTTCCCACAAATAGAGCTTTCTTTTGGTGGTATTTGATCACCTCTGTGTTTTTTATTTTTTGCGCTATAAACAAAAATAGAGCGACAATTTTGAAAAAAATGAATATTTTTTACTTTTTGCTGTAATAAATATCCCCCAAAAATATATAAAAAAACATTTTTTTTCCTCAGTTTAGGCCGATACGTATTCTTCTACATATTTTTCGTAAAAAAAATCGCAATAAGCGTTTATTGATTGGTTTGCGCAAAAGTTATAGCGTTTACAAAATAGGGGGTATTTTTATGGCATTTTTATTAATATTTTTTTTACTAGTAATGGCGGCGATCAGCGATTTTTTTTTCGGTATTGCGACATTATGGCGGACACTTCGGACATTTTTGACACATTTTTGGGACCATTGGCATTTTTATAGCGATCAGTGCTATAAAAATGCATTAGATTACTATAAAAATGCCACTGGCAGTGAAGGGGTTAACACTAGGGGGCGGGGAAGGGGTTAAGTATGCCTGGGTGTGTTCTTACTGTGGGGGGGGGGGTGGCCTCACTAGGGGAAACACTGATTTTCTGTTCATACATTGTATGAACAGAAAATCAGCATTTCCCCTGCTGACAGGAACGAGAGCTGTGTGTTTACACACACAGCTCCCGTTCCCCGCTCTGTACCGAGCGATCGCGTGTGCCCGGCGGCGATCGCGCCCGCCGGGCACACGCACGGGAGTCGGGGGCGAGCGGGGGGCGCGCGCCCCTAGTGGTCTCGCCTAGGAGAGCCACCTAGGAGAGCCACCTTGTGGACGTATAATGACGGTGCGGCGACGGCAAGTGGTTAAACACAATACAACCACTTTCTCCTTGTATTCACATCCATTTGGCCACTCCATTCATTCTTCATTTAGAAATGTTTTCCACTTTTGCCCTTTGAACAGCTTTTAAACACCTTTACCATTTGTTTTTTATTTATTTATTTATTTTTCCATAACTCTCATATGTTTCCCTAGTGCATAGGATTACACAAACCTTTAGTTACTTTTTTTTTTCTTTTACCAACTACATTTCCTCTGGCGTAGCTCCTGGAATACATAACTTCCTTGAATGAGGCTGGTTCACACTCCGCACTGCCCAAAAAAGTGTGCGTTTTCTATAAAGTGCGGTCCAGCTTACGTACGAATACAGGTCCATTGACCTCTATGGGAACGCTTCTGAATCGCACATGTCATTCATTTGTGAACAGTATAAAATCCTGACCTGATACTGATGCAATCCTGACCTGATCCTGATCAAAAACTGACATGAAAACGCTGAACAACTACCGTGTCAATTAGCTGTAAAAACAAAGCTCAAAGTTGCACCACATATGTGTAAACCCAGCCCTCAAATTGTATTTTACCAAAAAGAGATAAAATCAAACATTTTAAAATCCCAAATCATTGTTAATACAGCCTAAACACAATTAAAACCATTTGCACAAATAACAATTTCATTGTCTTGTAACAGGCAATGTACTTATACAATGCAAAAGTTCCCTTTTCTTTTTTTTTTTTCTTTTTTTCAACATCAACAAAACTATAATGCCATTTACTGAACACCGCGGAGCCCAGGGTAATTGTATCAATCCCAACAAGAGCATATTTGTTGATACTGAAAAGAAAACAACACCTTTTAACTTCAATAACGTAAGGATAGGAAATTACACAATTAAAACAGTCCCCAAAGTTAGACTCTAAGGATCTAAAGATATGTTTCCACTACTGCGAGTTGCCGTGCGACTTGACACATGTGAAGTCGCATGACAAGTCAAAACCCATGTATTTCAATGGTCCCTGTTTTAATTTGTGCGACTCAAGTCACAGTGTCTCAAAAAGGTTCTTGCACTACTTTGTTCCTACTTCGGTGTGACTTACTCTCACACGGTTGCATGACATTGCATCAAGAATCACATTGTAAAGTCGCATTGTAAATCACGCAAATCTGGGGTTGCAATAGTGGAAACAGAGCCCAACTGAAATACTGCATTTATTGGCATATAACAATCACTTTTTTCCCCTGAAAATAGAGCGTAAACTGTGCCTGTGTGTTATACGCAGGGGGCCGTGGAAAGTTTTTTTTCTTGAAACTTCCCCCTTAAAGTTAGGGAGCGTGCCATATGCCAATAAATACGGTAATCAAAATACCCCATGTATAAATTGAAAGGCTACTCTAAAAAAAAATTGTATCTGATCAGATTCCTCAAAAAAAAACATTTGGTACCAGCACATACATGTAATTTATTAGTGACGTCACATTCCCTTTTTTTAATGTTTCCAATTAATTATGTATTGGGCATGGGAGTATGTGCCCAACACATTTTATGAATAGATTGACAATAGTTGCAACAATAAGCATATTTTTTATTCTTTTGTTTAAATCTATATAGATAACTTTTTTATGAATTAAATCCTTCTTTAAAATTCACTCTCCACCTCAGCAAGTCTCTCGGACTCGCTGCATATGGAATGTAAATATAGCAGTATGCTTTGCGCAAAAGCGTTGGCGAAGGTATGGTCGGTGGTTTTATCCCTTCTTTCACTTGAAGTGAAATAGGAGATTTATGCAAGCAGACATATACCTCTGTGTATTGTGCTAAAACATACTGGGCCAGATCCACAAAGAAGTCACGCTGGCGTATCTATTGATACGCCGCGTAACTTCTAGTTTGCTCCGGCGTATCTTTGTTTTGTATCCACAAAACAAGATACGCCTGAAGCTGTGCTAGATCCAACTGGCGCACGTCTTAGTACGCCATCGGATCTAAAGTGCATATTTACGCTGGCCGCTAGGTGGCGCTTCCGTCGATTTCCCTTGTCGAGTATGCAAATTAGCTAGATACGGCGATCCACGAACGTACGTCCAGCCGGCGCATTTTTTTACGTCGTTTACGTAAGGCTTTTTTTTCGACGTATAGTTTACCCCTGCTATATGAGGCGTATCCTATTTTAAGTATGGACGTAGTTCCCGCGTCGAATTTTGAAAATTTTATATCGTTTGCGTAAGTCGTTCGCGAATAGGGCTTTGCGTAGAATGACGTTCACGTCGTAAGCATTGGCTTGTTGCGGGTTAATTTCGAACATGCGCACTGGGATACCCCCACGGACGGCGCATGCGCCGTTAAAAAAAAACGTCATTTACGTCGGGTTTAACATAAAACACTCTCACATCTTTTACATTTGAATTCCGCGCCCTTACGCCGGCAGAATTACGATACGCTGCCGTAACTTCAACGGCAAGTGCTTTGTGAATACAGCACCTGCCTCTCAAAGCTGCGGCGGCGCAGCGTTAATACGATACGCTACGCCGGACTAAAATTACGATCCGCTACGTGGATCTGGCCCACTATTGGATAGGAGGAATCACTCAAATAAAGCACCACACACAGATGAGTACCCTACTCTGTCCCTCTCACCTGCCCACTTTAGCAATGCTCTCCTACTTGGCAGGATCAAAGGACATATATCAATTATTCAACAATCTGTTTGCATTCAGAAGAAAAAACAACTTATACTCTAAATTGGAATTCCAAGACAACAACAAACAAACACATAACATGTAAGCATTTTTCTCTGAGCAGATGGAAGAGAATTCCCTATACCAACAACTTCCCCTTCTTAAAACCTTGGCTTGTATAGCATAGCTAAAACCCTGTTTTCCCATCTGCACCACAGCAACAACATTAATAAACATACATACAAAAGTACTTACCACTCTCACGATATTTGGACTGGAGACCACTGACTGTCCCACCTTACAGTCAGTGTAGCCACACAACAAATAATCTTATTACTTCTATGCGACAGAAAGAAAAGCAAAAGTAGGTTGGGTCACCAAAATATAATCCTCATTTAACCATTTCAGCTCCTTACCAAAAGGACTGTCGTGTACACTTTTCTACAGCGTCCTCAAAACGCTTATAATTATTAGTACCTTCTCAGAGGTACTTTGAGCCTAGGTTCACATTGGAGCGATTTGTCATACAACCTGAGAGTCTAATTGCATGACAAATCGTAGCCCATTGGCTGCAATGGCACCGTTACCATCGGTGCAACGCGATTTTGCGGCGCCGCACCGATTTGCAAAAGCAGTATCTGCACTACATTTTGACGACTTCAGGTGCGACCTCAACAGACACTCATGTATGAAGGCATACAGATGTCTATCAAGTAGCACCTGAAATCACGCTGACCTTGCCACTCTGAAATCGCGCCATCTCAAGTGAAATAGCACAATCTCAAAGGAAAATCAATGTGAACCAGGACCTAAAGATTTTTCCCCAAAAAAATCCCCTATACACCAAGGCATGGTTCGTATCCCTCTCCTACATAAGTTTAGTTCAAGGTGAAATTTAAATCAGAGCTAAGGCAAGAGAAGACAGTCTGTCTAAAAGACAAAAAGATTCCTCTTACCAAAGGTGATTTTTTTCATCAAACCGCTGCCACCAACTGAAGCAGGTAATACCGCCACCCAGGTGTACTTCAGGTAAATGCAGGATAAATTTCAGTAACCCCCGGAATTCCGTGAGAAATCAAAATGAGACACAAAGCATTTGAGTGTTCATTAGATCTCTAAGGTTTATTCACTCCCAGAGTGGCTTATATGCAAAAGAAAGATAGGAGGGGCTGTGTGTTAATGCATATGTCTCTAAATATTTTACAAACTCAGTATTTTCTTATCAAGATTTAAACCAGCTGAATTTAGTTTTAACAATGGCTAAAAGATGACTTTGCTTATACAATCAGGATGTTCCATGAATTTAACCACAATGACTTAGCAGAAACAGGGCGTGACTCTATGCAAACTGTTAGCTAATGTAAGTATGTCAAAACACATATAGAAAAGTAAATTTCTACTTAAAAATAAAGTCAGTTATTTATACATTCTATTACAATAAGCCCCATAAGGTATATTAAATAACTATAATTGATTCCTCAGATAAATGACACAATGTAGGTCTGAAATTAAAACCCACAATTTAAGGGGTATATCTTTACAATAAAATCCTCTCTTCTATTTAAGTAAAAAATATAAGAGATATAAATAAATATCAGTGTATCGACAAACGTCCAATCCTGATTACTTGTCCACTATATATATTTAAAATCTTGGATCTTCATTCTAACTGAGAGCTAGATGACCTTTAAAAATATGTAAATACATTATCCGATTACATACATATACATAACATTACAATTACATTATCTGTTTTTTACTTGTATATTTTTCTATATATATTTTTTTTATATAAGTTCCATATATAAATAGAGAGGCAGGAGCATCCCAGTGTTTCATCAGGGTAAACAGTTAATGGTATTCATAAAAAATATTAATATTCATAATATGTGAAAATACATAAAAGATCATTTAAAAAAAAAAAAAATCTGGTTAAAAATCTGGGCCATATTCAATATGTGAACATTAAAAAATAACTCAGTAATTAGAGATAAAACAATTGAGATCGAATTCCACATTGTGTCCTGACAGAGTTAATGTAAGGAGCTTGTGTATCCAGCGGGATTCAGCATTAATTTGTTTTATAATCTTATTGTGCCCCCTCCAGTGGGGTTTATACTTCACAATCCCCCATACCAATAGGGTATACCAGTATTGGTCATAGTGTCGAGACAAACTATGCTTCGGAAAACCATTTTCTATGTTTTGAGTTTGTTCTCTTCCAGAGTTCCCTTTTTGTTCTACCCACGTATTGAATTTGATATGGGCAATCCAAAAGATATACGACCCCCTCTGTTTTGCAGGAAATAAAATCTTTGATTTTATATTCTCTTCCAGTCACTGCTGATTTAAAAGTTTTCTTCTTTTTACTTTCTTTGGTATGTCTACAGATGTAACAGGTTTTACAAGGATAGAAACCTTTTCCATCAAACAATGTAAACGTTTTTTTGTGCTGGTGGATCCAGGAAATTTTTCGCAATTAGGTGCCTCGTACACACGACCGGTTTTCCTGTCAGGAAAAAAGTTTTTCCCAATGTGATTCCTCTCCAGCCTGCCTTCTATACAGACGTTCATGCCAAATCCCGGCCGACCAAAGCGCGGTGTCGTACAACACGTATGACGGGACTATAAGGGGAAAGTTCCAATCAAATGGCGCCACCCTTTGGGCTGCTTTTGCTGATCCTCGTGTTTGTAAAAGTTTGAGACAATTCATGCTTTTCAGTCTTTGTGCTTTTAAGATCATTTTCTGTTGTTCAGTAGGTGCTTGTGGGTTCATATCTGTTTTTGCAGTGCATTTTTGTCCGCTCCTAACTGATTTTCACGTCGTTCTTCATAGGCCTTGCTGTTCTTTAGTGCATTCTTTTAGTTTATTCTGACCAAGCCGACCGTGTTCTAGCCATGTAGCGTTAACATACTCGTCGTCGAGTTCGTGCTGTGCTTGGTGTTGGGCTTCATGCTTTAACCCAAGTCCAGTCCATGAACAGGCCGAGGAGGAGTTCATGGACCAAGAATTGGTTGCTCCAGCGGGACCAATTCTGTCACATGCCTTTGTTGCGAGAGATCCAGGAGAATAACCCTGATAAATACAGGAATTTTCTCCAGATGACGGACCCCATTTTTCAGCATCTGTTGGCTTGGTGTCCCCCTATATCATGAGGCAGGACACAGTCATGCGGGAAGCCATCACTGCTGAGCAGAGGTTAGTCACCACATTGAGATACCTGGCGACTGGGGGAAGTCTGCAGGACCTCAAGTTCTCAACGGGCATTTCCCCCAGGCTCTGGGGATCATTATACCAGAGACCTGTTCTGGCATAATTCAAGTTCTGCAGGAGGACTATATTAGGGTAAGTTTTCGCCTTTAACATCACATATGTATTTAATGTTTGCAAATGTATTGTATTTCTGTCATCATTCCCTAATTACCACGATTGTAAAATGCTGTGATTGTCCCCTTTGTCCCCATGCATGCTGTAAGCATTTAATGCTCCTTTTTTTGGCCTACATGCATATTTCCCATAACTAACCTCTCCAGCATGCTATGCTGGGCCCAAACACACCTAGCCTAGTCACTGCCCAATGTATTTTGTCAGCTCGATTTTAGTGCTTTACCCTAAACCCCCCTAAAATGTGTACAAATGTTTTTCTTAACCTTAAATTCAGGCTGAGTGCCAGAGACTTTTTTTTTGAGGGCCCCAAACTCATCTAGACACCCCCCCCCTTAAAATGTAACCAAATGTTTTTCCTAAACTTATGTAGCACCATACTCCCATTGAGTAGGTGCTATGTGTTAAATTTTGGGGGGGGGGTGCTTAAGGGACAGACACCGTTTTGGCGGGGTCTTCCGATCCTGACCTGATGGCTCTCCTGGTCTCAGGGATGTGTGAGCTGTTTCGTAGCCGGCTGGTCCGAGGCTTCGCAACGAAGGCCGCGTACACACGGTCGGTCCAAACCGATGAAAGCGGCCTGAAGTCCAGTTTCATCGGTCCAAACCGACCGTGTGTACAGCCCATTGGTCTGTTGTCCTTTGGACAATAATTTTAGAACTTGCTTTAAAATCGAACCGATGGACCGCTGACCGATGGGTCCAAACCGATAGTACACAAAAGCATTGGTTAAAAACACGCGCATGCTCACACTAAATGAGGGGACGGGAGCGCTCGTTCTTGTAAAACTTGCGTTCGTTTTTGAGATGGCACATTCTACATTTTTAAAATTAGTGTCTCGTTTCTTGCTGCGCATTATTTTCTTTGCTCTATTGCTAGAATAAACACGTTGTTTTGCTGATGCTTTTTAGACAGACTTCTCCCATACTGATTTCTTTTCTTTTTTGCTTGTGATCTCCGATTTTTTTATGTTTTTTTCGCAAGCCAGATCTTCAAAATATTTCTTTGTAATATATATATATATATATATATATATATTACAAATTTTTTTTTTTTTTTGGCAAGTAATCACACCAATGTTTTTTTTGGTGTTTTTTTTGTGAGAAGTGTATTATTTTTTGTTGTTGATGTCCCCCCCCCCCCCTCAAGGAGGTTGTGTCCTTTGTTAATTACACATTGTATTTCGGAAATGTTTGATGGCTATTCACCAGAAAAACACAATAGACAAGGTTGTAACGTAAAATAAATTTCCATTTATTCTGGCCAAAATAAATAAGAAAAAGAACGGCAACACTTGATTAATTTACAAAATACATGCAGACTTTATGGACACCAAAGGCACAGTCCACCATGATCAAGAACAAAATCAACAACCTCAGGAGTCACAATGTGCTCCACAAATGACAGAAATTAGGAGCAGCAGCAGATGACATAAAGGACCCCAAGCTGTGGTACTACAACAACCTCAGTTTGTGGCCAAATCAGCAGGAAGGCAGGGATTCACTTTCTGGTCTTCCTTACAGCCTTCCTTCCAGGCTGCCTTGCAGCGTAACTTCCACGGCCCCTTGCAGGTGGTGATGATGTGGCAGAAGGAGTAAGATGAGCAGCAGGCCGGGGCAGGCCGGGTCCCTTGTCAGCAGTTCCCTTCTCGCCCACCTCATGACCTTGTTGAACAGGTCTTTGGCCATGCCTCTTTGTTCCCCAATTCGTTAAGGTCATTGGAGAGGGAGGCACTGTAGCTCTCCGTTGGGTTCAGGGGGGCCCTCATGATCTGGGATGCCTCTCTGATGACCTGCAGGCTTTCCTCCTCCAGCTCCCTCAAGCGCCTCCTTTGGCTTGGTCGGCGCATCTGGAGGGGAGGCACCTGTGAGATGGTGCTGAGCCTGGGCACCTGCTGATATCCACTCGGCCCGGGCTCCTCCTGGCTGCCACTCACCCCTTCCGCCTGGCTGATATCTTCGGGAGCTGCCCCTTATTGGCTGGTCTCTTCCTGTGTAGTAAAAAGGGACATGTTTTTATATTTTGCACAATCACACACATTTTCATGCTCTTGACTGTTTTATTTTTTAGTCATTTAAATTGAACTGACTCTCATTCTGACCCCTGCAGTTGTCATCCCTGACACAATTCTTTCTGCCTCGATGTCAGCCAGCTCCTGCTCGCACTCTGCAGGGGTGGGGGGAACCGTGGAAGTTCCACTGGAAGGAGGGGTGGAAGGAAGACTGGAAATTGAATCCTGGCCATCCATTTGATCCTCCAAAAAAACTGAGCTCCTTGTAGTACCACAGCTTGGGCTCCTTTACAGCACGTGCTGCTGCTCCTGACCTCTGTGATTTGTGCTTTTTCCGGTAGGTCTTCCTTTATGTGCCCCTGAGGTTGTTGATTTTTTCCCTAACCATGGTGGATGTGCACTCCGGAATCCAAGTCTACATGTATCTTGCGAATTGTTCAAGTGTTGCCATTCTCCCATTTGCCTTGTGGTAGGCATCGTTCCTGGAATCCCAAATTGAGGGTAGTTTGCGATATTTATCGATAAATCTGATAACATTTTCATGCACATTTAGCTGGTCCATCGTTTAAATGTTTTTCTAGAATACCAAAACAAAAAATTATAAACACTAGGCTCAGCTTTTACATTGTCACAATATGCGCACAATCTTTTGAGCTTCAAACACAGTGGTTTAGATTCTCGTAGATCGGCGTATCTCCTGCGCCGGCGTAACGTATCCGATTTACATTACGCCACCGCAACTTACACGGGCAAGTGCTGTATTCTCAAAGCACTTGCTCCGTAAGTTGCGGTGGCGTAGCGTAAATCACCCGGCGGAATTCAAATTCGGCGGGTAGGGGGCGTGTAGCATTTAAATTAAGCACGTCCCCGCGCCAAACGAACTGCGCATGCGATGTCCGTAAAATATCCCAGTGTGCATTGCTCTAAATGACGTCGCAAGGACGTCATTGGTTTTGACGTGAACGTAAATGCCGTCCAGCCCCATTCACGGACGACTTACGCAAACGACGTAACGTTTTAAATTTTTGACGCGGGAACGACGGCCATACTTAACATTGGCTGCGCCTCATATAGCAGGGGCAACTTTTCGCCGGGAAAAGCCTAACGTAAACGTCGTAACTTTACTGCATCGGCCGCGCGTACGTTTGGGAATTCGCGTATCTAGCTAATTTGGGGGGCCCCAAGCTAAATATTCGCGCAAGGGTGCAATCAACATATAAACCCCACATCCCATGACTCAAGTCTCTAGGCCTCTGCTGGTCCCATTTTCAAATTTACCTTTGTTTCTGCCGTTCCTCACGTCGTTCTTCTTATATACCCGCGCATGCGTGAAGCGCCGCCCTCTTCGCCCGCCCATGACCGACCCTTTCCTCTTTTCCACTCCCCAAATCATTGTGAAACGAGAATATGGCGGGGTCACAGGAGCGTGGTTTACCCTTTCCCGACGAGAAAAGGCCTGAGGCGGGAACGTCACAATCCAGGCCGAGGCGTTACAAAGCGACAAATATGTCACTAGAAGAGATGGTGGACATACTGCGGAGGAAAGATTATGATGGAGATCATGGCCCATACAACACCCCTAATCGGAGGAATTTACTATTATCACTGCGCTGCGCCGGTTCATGGCTTAATTAGGCGCATGAACCAGCGTAGCACAGGGCGCAATTCAATTGATATGTAAAGCTGCCGCCGAACTCCCTATAGAAGTCTATGGGAGAAATCAAAAGTGTTCATTTTAAATGTTAATATGCAAGTTTTGTCCTAAAAAGTGTCTGGGGACCTGAGTCCTGCCCCAGGGGACATGTATCAATGCTTTTTTTTTTTTTAAACGGCCGTTTTTTCAGGGAGCTGTGAATTTAATAATGCTTAAAGTGAAACAATAAAAGTGAAATATTACTTTAAATTTCATACCTGGGGGGTGTAAAGTCAGCATGTGAAATGGCGCATTTTTCCCGTACTTAGAACTGTCCCTGCACAAAATGACATTCTAAAGGAAAAAAAGGCATTTAAAATTCACTCGCGGCAATAATGAATTGTCGGCTCCCGGCAATTCTGAAAGGATTCATTCATAAAAAAAAAAAAATGCGTGGGGGTCCCCCCAAATTCAATTACCAGGCCCTTCAGGTCTGGTATGGATATTAAGGGGAACCCTGCTATAAAAAAAGACGTGGGGTCCCCCCAAATATCCATACCAGGCCCTTCAGATCTGATATGGATCTTAAGGGGAACTCCACCCCAAATTTAAAAAAAAATGCCATGGAGTCCCCCAAAAATCCACACCAGACCCTTATCTGAGCACGTTAACCTGGCCGGCTGCAGAAAAGAGGGGAGGACAGAGTGCGGCCCCCCCTCTCCTGAACCGTACCAGGCCACATTCCCTCAACATGGGGAGGATGTCCCCATGTTGATGGGGACAAGGGCCTCATCCCCACAACCCTTGCCCAGTGGTTGTGGGGGTCTGCGGGCGGGGGGCTTATCGAAATCTGGAAGACCCCTTTAACAAAGGGGACCATCAGATCCCGGCCCCCCCCTGTGTGAAATGGTAATGGAGTACATTGTACCTCTACCATTTCACCCAAAAAAAAAAGTGTTAAAAATGACAGTAGCCATTTTTTGACAATTCTTTTATTAATATCTTCTTTCCACGCTTCTTCTTTTCTTCTTTCATTCAGGTTCCTTCCTCTGCTTCTTTCTTGGGACTTTTTGTCCGCAGCTTGCCTGGCATCTTCTTCCATCTTCTTCTCCTTCCGTCGGCCTTCTCGTCCTGCATCTTCTTCCTCTGCTTCTTTCTTGGGTCTTCTCGTCCACATCTTGCCCGGCATCTTCTCCCATTTTCTTCTCCTTCCGTCGGCCTTCTCGTCCGCATCTTCTTTTTCTTCCCCGGACGCAGTGCTTGAAATTGAATTCCCCGTCGTGTGCCGCTCCTGGGACCCCGCCCCCGTCTCACGCCACATGTAAACTCATAAGAAAGTCATGTGCGTCAGAGGGGGACGGGGTCACATGAGCGGCACACGGTGGGGAATTCAATTTCAAGCGCACCGTCCGGAGAAGAAGTCGTCGTGCAAGATGCGGACGAGCTTCCAATTGAAGTTCCCGCTGTGTGGCGCTCTGTGACCCCGCCCCCCTCTGATGCACATATACCACACGCGGACTTTCTTATGAGTTTACCCGTGGCCTCAGAGGGGGGCGGGGTCACAGGAGCAGCACACGGCGGGGACTTCAATTTCAAGCGCAGCGTCCAGAAGAACAAGAAGATACAGGACGAGAAGGCCGACAGAAGGAGAAGAAGATGGAAGAAGACTCCGGGCAAGATGCGGACGAGAAGTCCCAAGAAAGAAGCAGAGGAAGAAACTCGAATGAAAGAAGAAGAAAAGAAGAAGTGCGGAAAGAAGATATTAATAAAGGAATTGTCTAAAACCGGCTACTGTCATTTTTTACATTTTTGTCACTTTTTTTGTTTAATGTACCCCATTACCATTCATTTCACACAGGGGGGGCGGTATCTGGGGGTCACCTTTGTTAAAGGGGTCTTTCAGATTCTGATAAGCCCCCCGCCCGCAGACCCCTACAACCACCGGGCAAGGGTTGTGGGGATGAGGCCCTTGTCCCCATCAACATGTTGAGGACATGTGGCCTGGTACGGTTCAGGAGAGGGGGGGGCGCACTCTGTCCCCCCCTCTTTTCTGCGGCCGGCCAGGTTAACATGCTCGGATAAGGGTCTGGTGTGGATTTTTGGGGGGTCTTCACGCCATTTTTTTTTTAATTTGGGGTGGAGTTCCACTTAAGATCCATACCAGACCTGAAGGGCCTGGTATGGATATTTGGGGGGACCCCCACGTCATTTTTTTTTGGACGGCGGGGTTCCCCTTAATATCCATACCAGACCTGAAGGGCCTGGTAATTGAATTTAGGGGGACCCCCACGTTTTTTTGTTTTTTTTTTAAAGTTTTAATGAGCAATGACTGTATTCTTTATAGCCATGAGTACTTTTAAATTACTTTTTTTTTCACTTCAGAAATGACATCTTGTACAGGGACAGTTCTAAGCACGGGAAACATGCACTACTTCACAGGCATGTTATACCCCCCCTGTATGAAATTTAAAGGAATATTTCACTTTTATTGTTTCACTTTAACCACTTCCATGCCGCGCCTATTCTGGCACTTCTCTCCTTCATGTAAAAATTATATTTTGTTCCTGGGAAATTACTCAGGACCCCCAAACATTATATATATTTTTTTAGCAGATGCCCTAGGGAATAAAGTGGCGGTCATTTTTTATTTTATTTCCAACGGTATTTGCGCAATAATTTTTCTAACGCCTTTTTTTTTTTTGGCCCGGTGTTTACATATGTGGGCGGGACTTACATGCGTGTTCGCTTCTGAGTGCGAGCTACTAGGGATAATACGTAATATTTTTCTTTTTGCACTTTTTTGTCCCTTTTTTTTTTTTATCACTTTTATTCCTATTACAAGGAATGTAAACATCCCTTGTAATAGGACTAGTGTGTGACAGGTCCTCTTTATGGAGAGAGGCGGGGTCAATAAGACCCCACATCTATCCTCCAGGCTGGAAAGCATGAGATCGGAAAAAAAAGCACTGATTTCATCCTTTCAGCCACGATCATGTTCGTTCAGCACAGTGGTGTAGTGGATAGTACTTTCACCAAAAAGGGTCCCTGGTTCGAATCCCGCCCGTGACACCATCTGCCTGGAGTTTGCATGTTCTCCCTGTGCCTGCGTGGGTTTCCTCCCACGATATAAAAACATGCTGTAAATTGGATCCTGTCTAAATGCCCTTATATGCAGTAGTATATTTAGGTTTTGTGCTGCCCTAGGCCTGACTAAACTTCTGCACCTCCTAATAGAAAAATAACCCACACTTCCTGTCAAGGCTACACCCTGTTTTTTAGGACACGCCCATAATTTTTCAGGGGGGGGGCACACACACTAGTTCTGGGGGGGGGCACTGGATTCCCTTAATTTGCATAGTTTTTCTCCCACTTCCTCATTGGCTATGGGGCAGGAAGTAAAGGCAAATCTCCCCAATTGGACAGGGATGGTACAAAATAAACTGACAGGGGCTATAACCTTCCCTCCATCCAAAATGAAAGAAAACAAGTGTTGATTATAGTTCTACTTTAAGCACACATTTCTGATAATTTTATTGAGAGGACTAAGAAAATATAACCATGCCAATAGGCCAGGGTACAGCGTTGCTAATATGTATGAATGTGTGTTGGGGTCCCCCACAAACACCACCCAATGTTAAATAAAAAATTATTAATTTGCAAATAAGTATCATCTGCTCATTTTTTGGGGATGTCTGCACCCCTGATAGGGTGAAGACACCTTACAAATGTTGTCACTTTCTAATTCAAATTCATTCACTTCCTGTCACATAGCCAAACAGGAAGTGAGGGTAAAACCTTACTAATGTCTTTTCTTGGGGACACAGAGATCAATCTAAATAGTTTCCCATTATGTAAAATGCACTCTAGCATTTTGCTGTGTACACCCCAAATTATTAGGGATCTTGGACTTTGGGGTTCATTTACTAAAGGCAAATCCACTTTGCACTACAAGTGGACCAGCAAGGAAGAAAACAAACAAAAAAAACTTTGCTTCTACAGGATTGGATGTTAAAACCATCAGTGCTTCCCCTCTTATTTTCAGCGACTACGCTTGTACTGCAGAGTGGCTTTGCCTTTACTAAACCCCAAACTAACTAATCATTTGGGGTGTACACAGCAGTGCTGGAGTGCAATTTGCTTAATGGGGACACTAGTTAGATTGACCTGTGTCCCCAAGAAAAGACATTGGTAGGGTTTTAACCTCACTTCCTGTTCAGCTGTGTGATAGGAAGTGAAGCCAATTTTAAGAAAAGGGACACAAAGCTCAACCCAAAAAACCACTAGCAGGGGTTCTAACACTCACTTGGCTTCCCTCAAACACCCACAATTAGAATATGATTGCCTTGCGCTAGATTTAAGCACAGTGCTGTAAATCAGCACTTCAAGCCTGTCCGCCAACACACCCCCCACCCCCCAACAGGCCATGTTTGCAGGTTTTCCTTCATCTTGCACATGTGCTTTAAAAGACAGTCTGGACAGCAATTCTTGATAAGATAAATCCACAAAACATGTCCTGTCGGGGGTACTTGAGGACCACTGCAGTAAAAAGGAACCAATACTTACCGCTCTGTCTTTTTCATTTCCTGGTGATTAAACATGGCAGCAAACATTTCATGCATACACACCAGGAAAGAAGCTTACAGACAAAAATCACACCTGATTGTTTAGGCCAAAACTATTTCAGCTGCAGCTGTCAAAATCTGTAGCATGAAAAAGTAACAAAAAACAAACAAACTTCGAAATTTGAAAGTAATTTTATTGGTCAACAAAACAAGGAAAGCAAAAAAAAAATTAAACCTAAAAACACAAACAAACATAAATATAAAAACTAAAAATATACATTTGAGACAGTAAACAGCATATGGTTTATGCTTTGGAAATAACAGGATAGACCCACAGACAGGATTGAAACATTTGTCAAAACATCTTGAGAAAAATTTAGCAAAATAATGCAGCATAGACAAATAAATCAGTGAACATCATTAAAAAAACATACATTGCCAAAAAAACCTTGCTCAAAAACATATCTGTTTAGCAAAGACATTCTTGCCAGCCGTCCCCCACCACACACACAACCTGCCCTCTCTCAGGGCAGCTGACAACTGCTGTATACACGTTTTATATAACATGTGTGCTAATGAAGCAATTGAAAACACATGGACAAAATTCAGTCTCTCTCTACATTGGGTGCATGCTCAGACATCCAAGTGATTTTCACCCACAAAAAGCAACATCAAAAAGTCCCTGGGCATGCTCAGTTCAGCAGAAATGCAGAAACATAAGCAAAGCTGCAATCGGCTGAAAGGATGAGATCTGTGTTTTTTCCCCCTGAACTCATACTTTCCAGCCTGAAGGGGAGGTCTTATTGAATTATTACGTAAAAAAATAAATAATAATAATTAAAAGGCCCCTGTCCCTAGTAGCTTGCACTCAGAAGCGAACACGCATGCAAGTCCCGCCCACATGTATAAACTCCGTTCAAACCACACATGTGAGGTATTGACGCGTGCGTTAGAGCAAGAGCAATACTTTTAGCACTAGACCTCCTCTGTAACTCTAAACGGGTAAAAAAAAAGTGCCGCCTATGGAGATTTTAAAGTCCTGAAGTTTGGCGCCATTCCATGAGTGTGTGCAATATTAAAGCATGACAAGTTAGGTTTCTATTTACTCGGTCCATGAGTCATGGAGCAAAGGCTTGGTAAATCGGCTCCTTTATGACATATTTGGGGTCACGAGGTCCAAGGAGCAGCTCAGAAAAAGGTGGTCAGACTTGAAATTGCGTGAGCCAGAGCAGTATAGGAGGATCAAGAGAATTATTGAGAAAAGTAGGTAATTTTAATGTGTTTTTAGCTATTGTCTTTATAATTTGTGAACATGTTTTTCTCCATGTGCTTCTTTGGCCTGGTTTTCTTTTTAACCTGGCAAATTTATTTGTTGGATTTAACAAAGTGTAGTATTTTCCCATTCGTAGTAAACATCGTTCCTCACAAATCCGATGTTTTCCGGTGTTCCACGAAAAGCACACCTGGACATGCCTATTTGGCGTAAAACAATGTTTATAAACGGCAAACCGGATTAATTCACACATTGATAATAAGCAGCTGTTTTCACATCTGGACTCGAGCACCTGTGTGTCCCCATAACTAACATTTTTAATAGTCTCCCACAAATATTGTTTTTGGGGTGCATCCATGTGTGTCACTTTGCCAAAAAGCGGCAAGATCCCAGCTTGGGAGAAGTCAGACAAACAAAGGTTATGTTTTTAGGATTGCCACCAAACAGACAATTTTACCCCACTTCAAACCAATGTTTTCTCTTTCTGCCCTCCAAAATCTGTGTGCTGAGTATACCTTTTGTTTCTTGTTATTAGGGGAAACAAGAGGACACCATTCGGAGGAGGCAAGGAGGCCCAGACCCAAAAAACCCCACCAACCTCAGCATGTGGTGGAAGAAGGAGTGGTGGAAGAAGGGGAGGTGGAGATTATCAGCACAACAGGTCAGTGTCACCCCAGCTTCACAGGAAAAAAGAGATGTACAGTAGATGACCGCGATATTGTGTCAATCTCGCTCCCTTTCTTGGCGAGATTGACTACCTACGAGCCCCATCGCGGGAGCCAGCGCCGAGCTGGCTTGCCGCGATGGAGACAAAGCCGTCATAGAAGCGACGGGAGATCCGACTTTGATTCCGGCCAATTCTACACGTGTGCGGCGTTTGTTATGAATCCTGAGGGGGACCTCCCCGCCGGATTTTAAATAAAAATCCGGCATGGGTTCCCCCCTTAGGAGCATACCGGGCCCTTAGGTCTGGTATGGGTTGTAAGGAGACCCCCCCTATGCCGAAAAAATGGCGTGGGGGTCCCCCTACAATCCATACCAGACCCGTATCCAAAGCACGCTACCCAGCCGGCCAGGAAAGGAGTGGGGACGAGCGAGCGCCCCCCCCCTCCTGAGCCGTACCGGGCTGCATGCCCTCAACATGGGGGGGTTGGGTGCTCTGGGGCAGGGGGGCGCACTGCGGCCCCCCCACCCCAGAGCACCCTGTCCCCATGTTGATGAGGACAGGGCCCCTTCCCGACAACCCTGGCCGTTGGTTGTCGGGGTATGCGGGTGGGAGGCTTATCGGAATCTGGGAGCCCCCTTTAATAAGGGGGCCCCCAGATACCGGCCCCCCACCCTAAGTGAATGGATATGGGGTACATCGTACCCCTACCCATTCACCTGGAGAAAAAATGTTAAAGTTAATAAACACGACAAAAAGGTTTTTAAAATAATTTATTAATCTGCTCCGGAGGCACCCCCTGTCTTCTTTAGCTCTTTTCACCAGGGGGGGCTTCTTCTTCTTTGACGTCTTCAGGTGGGGGCCGCTCTTCTTCGCCTCCGTCTGGTTCTCTTCCACCGCCGGTGGGGGGTCGCTTTTATAAAAGCGCCCACCCCGCGGCGGGTTTCCTCCGACGTCTTCGGCGGGGGGTGGTGTGCTTCTCGGGGGGGGGCTTCTTCTTTCGCTATCGGGGGGGTCTTCTCCGCTATCCGGGGGGTCTTCTCCACTCTCCGGGGGTCTTCTTCTATGTTCGCCGCTCTCCGCTGTTGACTCGGCGCACCCCGGTTCTTCCTCCCGCTGTCCGGTGCCTTCTCCTTCAGGGCTGAACGTCGTCTTCTTCTTCTGTGTTGTGACGTCGTCTTCTTCTTCTGTGCTGTGACGTCTTCTTCTTCTTCTGTGCTGTGACGTCTTCTTCTTCTCTTCTCTTCTTCAGCCTACTCCCGATGTTGACACGTCGCCTCTTCTCGCTGCAATGACAGGTGCACGGTTTGCATCTGACTTATATAGGCCTCACAGTCCCATCATGCTCCGGTACCTACCCACGTGGGTAGGTATCACATGGGTAGGTACCAGAGCATGATGGGACTGTGAGGCCTATATAAGTCAGATGCAAACCGCGCACCTGTCATTGCAGCGAGAAGAGGCGACGTGTCAACATCGGGAGAAGGCTGAAGAAGAGAAGAGAAGAAGAAGAAGACGTCACAGCACAGAAGAAGAAGAAGACGTCACAGCACAGAAGAAGAAGAAGACGTCACAGCACAGAAGAAGACGACGTTCAGCCCTGAAGGAGAAGGCACCGGACAGCGGGAGGAAGAACCGGGGTGCGCCGAGTCAACAGCGGAGAGCGGCGAACATAGAAGAAGACCCCCGGAGAGTGGAGAAGACCCCCCGGATAGCGGAGAAGACCTCCCCGGATAGAGGAAGAAGAAGCCCCCCCCTGAGAAGCACACCACCCCCCGCCGAAGACGTCGGAGGAAACCTGCCGGGGGGTGGGCGCTTTTATAAAAGCGACCCCCCCCGGCGGTGGAAGAGAACCAGACGGCGGCGAAGAAGAGCGGCCCCCACCCGGAGACGTCAAAGAAGAAGAAGCCCCCCCTGGTTAAAAGAGCTAAAGAAGACGGGGTGCCTCCGGAGCAGATTAATAAATTATTTTAAAAACCCTTTTGACGTGTATATTAACTTTAACATTTTTCCTCCAGGTGAATGGGTAGGGGTACGATGTACCCCATATCCATTCACTTAGGGTGGGGGGCCGGTATCTGGGGGCCCCCTTATTAAAGGGGACTCCCAGATTCCGATAAGCCTGCCGCCCGCATACCCCGACAACCAAACGGCCAGGGTTGTCGGGAAGGGGCCCTGCCCTCATCAACATGGGGACAGGGTGCTCTGGGGTGGGGGGGCCGCAGTGCGCCCCCCTGCCCCAGAGCACCCAATCCCCCCATGTTGAGGGCATGCAGCCCGGTACGGCTCAGGAGGGGGGGCGCTCGCTCGTCCCCACTCCTTTCCTGGCCGGCCGGGTAGCGTGCTTTGGATACAGGTCTGGTATGGATTGTAGGGGGACCCCCTATGCCGTTTTTTCGGCGTAGGGGGGGTCTCCTTACAACCCATACCAGACCTAAGGGCCCGGTATGCTCCTAAGGGGGGAACCCATGCCGGATTTTTATTTAAAATCCGGCGGGGAGGTCCCCCTCAAGATTCATAACAAACGCTGCACACGTGTAGAATTGGCGGGAATCCAAGTCGGATCTCCCGTCACTTCTATGACGCGCTTGCTGGAATGTGCTTTTACTATTCCAGCAAGCGCGAGATGTCGGCACCCTGTCGGCGGCAGGTACTATAGGGTGGCCTGCACATTACTAAAAAAACACTTTTGCTTTTTTTAGGGGATGAAGATGGTGGTATCCCAGCATCTGGTAGTACACATTTTTCCACTGCTAGTGCCCAAATCGTCATCCAACAAATTATGGAATGCAGTACAGAAATGGACATTATGAGGAATAGGATGAATTTCATGGAGCAAAATTTTAAGAACATCATTGTCATGATGGGCCGTATAAAAGATTAACCCCCCCCCCAACCAGTTTCAATGTTATGTTTTGCACACCAATTTGTATTGGATAATCCACACGCCAAAATTTGAAGATGCACACTGTGTGGCAATATGTGCTATACCCATTTGGCCAGTCAAAATGTGTGCATCTTCAAATTTTGGCTTGTTCCGGGGTGACATCACCCCATCACATGTGTTTCGAATAAGGTTGAACTTTGTAAGTTCAATTGTTTGGAGATATTGTGTTTTTGTAAAAACGCATGGTTTTTGTACAACATGAAAAAAAAAGAAGAAATATATATTTTAATTACCAAAAATAAATAACGCACAAGTTGTGCAGAACCAAAAAAAATTACTATTTTGTTAACAGAAAAATTAATAAATGCAGAGTTTGAGCACAGGATAAAAACCCCTGAAAAATACTAAAATGGAGTGGCTTGGGGGCGTGGCCAAGATGGCGACCTAGACGGACGTGCTAGTGAGGAGCTCCGCTCTCTGAGACCGGTTTATCCGCTATTTTTCGGGATCCACCGAGTATTTTCACCCTGACTGAGACCCGGGTCCCCGGGTATGCGTAAAGGCAAGTCCGGCTCTGGACGAAGAGGCGGCCCCTCGGTTAAATCGAGTCCCCTGCCGCAGCTGCCACAGACGCCAGTAGGCCGCGCGCACATGGCGTCCCAGACGGCGCCCTCTCCGGCGAACGCATCGTAGGAGGATCGCTTCCAGGCTCTGATGCTGGCGATACAAGGATGCCAGACCACCCTTACAGGTAAGATCGACACCCTGCAGCTAGACCCGGGACTCCTGAGACGTGACCTGGATGGCATTCGGGAGCGCCTGGGGGAAGCGGAGCGACGGGTGGGGGATTCGGAGGACTCCATCCGGGACCACAGTGCCTCCATACACACCCTCCAGGTGAGAGTTAAGGCCCTGGAATCATAAGCGGAGGACAGCGAGAACCGCAGTAGGAGGAACAACCTCCGGGTGGTGGGTCTCCCGGAGGGGGCTGAAGGGCGGGATCCGACGGCTTTTACCGAGACTTTGCCCCGCAATCTGTTGCCGCAGGCCCAATTCTCCCCGCACTTTGTTGTTGAGAGGGCCCACAGGATGCCACCAGGCCGTGCCGTACCAGGGGTCCCCCCACGTACCTTCATCTTTCGGTTGCTCAATTTCCGGGACAGAGACCTGGCGCTGAGGGAGGCCAGGAGGGTGGAGGAACTCCGGTTCGAAAACACGCGGCTAATGATGTTCACCGATTACTCCCTGGACACCCAACGGCTTCGGGGGACATTCGACCATGTTAAAGTGCAACTCCGCGCCAAAGGCCTGAAGTACAGCATGCTGTTCCCGGCTCGGCTGAGGGTCATCGATGGAGAATCCACCCAATATTTTACGTCCCCGGAGGATGCCTCTCACTGGCTGGACACCCTGCCTAGGCACCGGTAATGGTATGGTTGTTACGTTTTGATCCCCTTGTTGCCATCCCCCTCTAATAATGACTGCACCTGAACGTTGCTCCTTTTTCCCATCCACCGCCTATGTTGCGGGGCAGGACTGTGCCTCTCTGTTTCTGGCTTGTTTGGCCCCTTGCCCCCCCTCGCCTTCACAATCTGAGATGGGTATTGCACGTGGCCCTGCCTGGAACTCCTTGTCTCATGCCTGTCTGCCTTGGGGGCTTGTGGTATGTGTTTATGCTTGTGGGGTACATGGTGGACTGGGCTCGGGTGCTTTCGGACAAAGGGGGGTGGTATGTGGTGCACCGGGGGCCTGCCCTGGTTCGTCAGGCTCCCGGGGGTCCTGGTTCATGGATGTAACGGTTAAGTTTGTGCCCCTAGCACTGTCTAGGTGAACTTTTTTCAAAGCATATATCTGTATATAGTTTACTATTCTTTTAAGCTGGATTCTATTTGCCTAAATATGCTCTTGGTGGATCCACACTTATCCGGTGTTCTTTGATAGGTCTGGGGACGGGGCCCTCCCTGGAGGGTACTGGTGAGCCGGGTGTCTGCTCTCCTGGTGCCATCGGACGGGTCGCCCTGTCAGTTGCCCCCATAGGAGATTTTCCTACTATTTGATGGGGTTGGTTTGGGGGTTATGCACTCCGGTCCTTTTTCCGGACGTGCGGGGTGGGGGGGTTGGGCTATGTTGTTCTGTTGTGTTTTTTTCCCTCTTTTTTGTTTTCTTGAGTTGTCAATTTGATTGCCAGACTAATGTATGCAATAGATTGCCTTGGACACCTTTTTTGGCCTATGCTGGACGCATGGGCCGGGTGTACAATGCTCCTCAGGCGACTGCCTCAGTGTGGTTGGTGGAAGACCCTCCCCCACGACGGCTCCGCCCTGCTTGGCTTGAATGCCCTTTCTCACTTAGGTCCCTATGGCTCCCATTAGGCTAATTTCGTGGAATGTCCGCGGGCTGAATGATAAGGTAAAGCGATCATTGGTCATGGCCTACCTTAAGAAGTACTCTCCCCATGTGTTCCTCCTACAGGAGACCCATTTAACGGGGAGGAGAATTTGGAGTTTGAGAAAGCAGTGGGTGGGTCACTCTTATCATGCCGTATACTTCAGCTATGCCAGAGGGGTGAGTATTGATCCACAAGTCCCTCGCCTACTCCCTGTTAGACGTTAAGATTGACCCTGAGGGTAAATATGTGCTTCTCCACGCAGTGATAGACACGGTGGAAATGTTAATTGTGGGCATTTATATACCGCCACCTGCCACGGTGTCCTTTCTAAAGTCCTTGGTTCCCATTCTGGCTGCATACCCCACGGACAATATAATCATTGCAGGGGATTTCAATATGGTTCCAAACCCTTCTTTGGACAGGTTGGCCTCTGATACCAGCATTGACTCTCCCCTGCAGCGATGGGCTTCCCTGTATGGTCTTACGGATGTGTGGCGTTGGAAATATCCAGAGGTCAAGGCCTATACATGTCACTCTACCTCTTTTAGGGCTATGTCCAGAATAGACTTAATTTATGTCAGTGGGGGATTGCTATCAAGGGTTTGTGAGGTACAGATCCTTCCCAGGGGTATCTCAGACCACGCACCCGTGCTCCTCCGGCTGCAAACCCGGACACCTCCATCGGAGAGACTGTGGCGACTGTCTCGCTATTGGATCTCGGAGGAGAGGGTTACAGCGGAGATCTCTAGACAAGTATCTGGCTTCTGGGGGGATAATGTGGACTCTACAAATGTGAGTATTACATGGGATGCCTTCAAGGCCTTTATTAGGGGGTGCTACCAATCTGCCATCTCTCGAGAGCGGGGGGCTGCCACTGTCTGTCTCGAAGAGGCGGAGGCCAAAGCCCGGGATCTGGAATCCCGATATGTGGCCACACAGAACCCGGTTACATACTCGGATATGCAATCGGCCTACAGGGAGGTTATGCTTCTCCGGGTGGCAAAGGCGGGGAAGAAACAACTAGCCCAAACGCAGCGCATCTTTGAGCAGGGGGAGAAGACGGGACGCCTCTTGGCCTGGTTGGCCAGGGAGCAGCAGCCCATGGCTACCATTGCTAGGATTAAAAACAGTGGCGGGACGGTGGAGGTGGACCCGGGGTCCATCAACGCCTCTTTCGCTTCTTACTATGGGACACTGTACTCATCCAGGGTAGACTACTCTGATGAGGAACTGGATTCCTTTTTGGGACAGATAACCTTCCAGAGTCTTAAGGAAGAGGCACGTACATATCTTGATAGTGGGATATCCCTTGAGGAGGTGCAACAGGCCCTAGGAGAACTACAGTCAGGAAAAACCCCTGGAGTGGATGGCCTCCCCCCGGAATTCTACAAGGAATACGGGGAACTTCTGAGCCCCAGACTCCACGCCATGATAGTTGCCTCCCTTAAGGATAGCAATCTCCCCCCCTCTATGGCGGAGGCTGTCATAGTGGTGATACCTAAGCCGGGCAAAGACCCTGAACTGTGTGCCTCATACAGGCCTATTTCGCTCTTAAACGCGGACGCCAAAATCCTCACTAAGGTTCTGGCTCGGCATCTTAACACTGTCATCCATACGGTGGTGCATGAAGATCAGACCGGCTTCATGCCTGGGAAGGGGACAGATATTTATCTACGTAGGCTGTACACGCTGCTGGGCGCTCAGGGGGCCCTGGTCGAGTCCGACGTGGTGGCCTCCCTGGACGCTGAAAAAGCATTCGACTTGGTTGAGTGGGTGTACTTGTGGGAGGTCCTGCGTCGGTTCGGCTTTGGTCCCAGGTTTGTGTCGTGGGTGCGGGCTTTGTATGGGGCGCCTACTGCTAGGGTCCGTACGGGGTCGGCGCTCTCCCAGCCCTTTCGCCTCCACAGGGGCACCAGACAGGGTTGTCCTCTGTCTCCCGCCCTTTTCGCCCTGGCTATCGAACCTATGGCGATCCTTCTCCGGTCCTCGTCGGCGGTGCATGGTATCCCTATAGGCCTGGTCCAGGAAAAGATATCCTTGTACGCGGACGATGCATTGCTGTATCTGCGAAACACCTCCGATTCTCTTGGGGCGGCCCTAGCGCTTATTAACACGTTTGGCAGATCCTCCGGCGTGCGTATTAATTGGGAAAAATCGGTTATTTTCGCTCGCAAGCCTTCGGAGTCGTCGGTCCCTGCGGACACCCCTCTGCGATGGGTATCACAGTTCAGGTATCTGGGAGTGGAGATACATAGGGACCTGAGGCAGTTTATTCCCCTGGACCTGACCCCGGTCTTGTCCCTCCTGACTCAGAGATGCGCTGCTTGGAAGACACTACCCCTTACCCCGGTTGGGAGGGTCAATCTGGTCAATATGACGGTCCTGCCGAAATTTCTGTATATTTTCAGACAAACCCCTGTCCCTATCCCCAATACCTTTTTTAGGAAGCTTGATAGTCTGATCACCTCCTTTGTCTGGAACGGGGGTACCCCTAGAATTGCCAGGTCAACCCTGCATTTACCGGTCACTCTTGGTGGGCTGGCCTTGCCGTGCTTCCAGAAGTACTACTGGGCTGCAGTTCTTGTCACGCTCAGGTGGTGGCTGTCGGAGGAGCCGGCCAACCCGGCGGCTACTCTGGAGGCTGCGCTTCTGGGATCCTATTCGGAGCTTCGCAACCTTATCCATCAGGGGCCCAGATCCAACCCTGCTATTACGCCCTCGATGAAGACAACTCTGAGGGTGTGGGAGGCTGTTAGGTCCAAAGTTCAGAGCCCCGGTGGCTGGTCCCTGCGTACCCCGCTATGGGGGAATCCGCGCCTGCCGCACTTTCACTCTATACCCGACCCTGTCCTATGGGCCCGATTCAAGGTGAAAACGCTTGGGGACATAGTTGCGGCGGGCAGACTACTCACCTTTGATGATTTAAAACAGAGGAAAGGACTGCCGAATCGAATGTTTTTCCGGTTTCTCCAACTGCGTCATGCGCACCGGGCACAATTCCCTGGGCTAGTTACGCTGGAGACTACGGGGGTGGAACGATTGTTGAGTGCGGTGGACGAGACTAAGCCCCTCTCCGCACTGTATTCACTATTGGTGGGTCTGGATACCTCCAAGGTTTCCCAGTTGTTTTCGGTGTGGCAGTCGGATATTCCGGCGCTGGCTGATGACGACTGGGAAGAAGGCATACAACAATACCTTACACTGGTGGTGTCGGCCAGGGATAGGTTCATTCAACTTAAGTTTCTGCACAGGGCCTATTTCTCCCCCCAGCGTCTGGCCAAAATTTACCCGCAGCGGAGCCCCATCTGCTCAAGATGTGGGTTGGAGGAGGGTTCATTCTTTCATGTGGTGTGGTCCTGTCCTGTGGTGCAAACCTACTGGCAAGGGGTGGTTAGTGTAATCAAGTCTGTGAGTAAGATCAGTGTACCCTGTGACCCTTTGCCGATGCTCCTGGGAATAGTAGACACTCTGCCTGGCACCCCGTCTAAGAAATTTATAACATATAAAATATAGATGCGCTAATATTAACTTAAAAGGTGATAAAACGTACAAAGAAAACTAATCAGGGAGAACACTCCATAAACTGTGAATTACTAATATGTCCTTAATTAGTGCACAGTGATTAGCAGGATTCCATGCAGGGAAAAAATCACTCTCTTCAATCTGAATGCTAATCCAGCCCTCCACCGCTGTGATCAGATGATACAGGCACTCACAGACAGGGATTGCATGAAAGAAAAGAGAAAAAACCTCATTGCGCAATATTCGATGACAGATCAAAAATGTAATCAGAGCATTGACATATGCACTCACGAATCCCCGCTTTCAGTAAAGCATGAAAACGCCACTCAGTATGCTGTTTCCTCAGCTCGATCCGATGCACTCGGATTCGATCGCAGGCTCCTCCCTACGCGTTACGTCACAGGCACGCGACTTACTCATGGCTTTACTGAAAGCGGGGATTCGTGAGTGCATATGTCAATGCTCTGATTACATTTTTGATCTGTCATCGAATATTGCGCAATGAGGTTTTTTCTCTTTTCTTTCATGCAATCCCTGTCTGTGAGTGCCTGTATCATCTGATCACAGCGGTGGAGGGCTGGATTAGCATTCAGATTGAAGAGAGTGATTTTTTCCCTGCATGGAATCCTGCTAATCACTGTGCACTAATTAAGGACATATTAGTAATTCACAGTTTATGGAGTGTTCTCCCTGATTAGTTTTCTTTGTACGTTTTATCACCTTTTAAGTTAATATTAGCGCATCTATATTTTATATGTTTCACTGTTTGGATTTGGTATCACTCAAGATAGCAGCTATATTATTTGTTTTTTTATTTAGGTGCACGTGGAATTGATTATTTAATTAGCGCTGTAGTATATTTTTCACATTACCCGTCTAAGAAATTGTTTATTTTCTTTATCGTACATCACGGGACACAGAGCCGCATAGCCATTACATGTGGGTTATAGAGTCTACCTTCAGGTGATGGACACTGGTGTAATCAATTAAACAGGAAGTTCCCTCCCTATATAACCCCTCCCCTACTGGGAGTTCCTCAGTTTTTTCATCAGTGTCTAAGGTGTTGGTCACGAGTTAACATGTGCTCTTAGGAGCTCCACTGGAGGGATCCATGCTGGATGTAAAAAGCCTCCATAAATCCGGATCCGTCCAAGGTGCTTCATAGCCAAAGTGGACGGTACCCGGGCCTCGGTACGAAGAACGAGGTTTAGCCTATAATGCCTCTCTGCGGAGGGCTGGATCCTGGGTTCCAGAACTTTGTGCCTTCTAAGGACCAAATGTTTTTTCTGCATGCCAGGGTGCTATATAGGTCCAGGGGTGTGGTGTTCCTGCTATGGACCCCCGGTCCCTGAAGGTCTAGGACTATACCCACGGTGAAAGGGCGGAAGATTGGGCCTCTTGCTTGGCAATAACCCTGCAGCGTGAAAGGTAAGAGAGGGACCTACGGGACTTAGTTCGACAGTAGGTCTTCTGTAGGGGACTATGGGTCTCGCCTATATTGTTTCTATGCATGGGCAATGTAAACCACGATGTCTTCTGAGACGGGATGACTCAGGGCACCCATATACCTCCCCTAGCCGGCATGTAGCCTGGGCCACTATGTCTGTTCAGACAGGATGGCTGTAGTACCCATATATCTCCCCTTGAAGGGGCTGGTACATAAAAAAAAAAAAATGCCCTTAATCCTATGCAAAGGATTGTCTTCCATGAGTAGCTGCAAGTCTTATCTGTTTTTCCACTACTATGGGCAGTAAGACATGCCTGATGTTTTCGCTTACCATGCTTTCCAAAAATGGAAGCTTAAGTGTTAGCTGGTCTATTGTGCGTCCCACTTCCTCAGCTTCAGGCTCTACCATGTCGCACGTGCTCACCGGCTCAGTGCAGTCGCAGAGAGGGCTCTTCAAAAAAGGCCCAGACGTCAGAGCTCTGTAAAGCTAGGGGGACACAAACGCAAACACCTTGTGTGAGTTGGATACAGATTCATCTAAGACGCCTACTCCGCATCTAGCTGTGCAGATTAGCAGGCATTGTTGCTGCCAGACTTCAGCTGTTGATGCACCTGGGTTAAGCTCCTCTGCTTTTAGCTTAGGACTTTTGTCTCCCCATTGAATAAGGTCAGGGGTAGGAATATAAAAAGGAATCGCCACCTGAACCTGGTGGCCCCTTATTCTCCCCTGTAGAGACTTAAACAGCTCATAGATTGAGCCATCAGACCTGTCAGGCAATCAATGCAGCCTCCCCCAACATTGCAGCCACTCTGCATGTGTTTTGTTTTTTGCATCACATTTGTTGTTCTACAAGAGGTTAACTGCTATGTTCGCAGCCATCCCTCACAAGAAGCAAAAAAAAAAAAACTACAGGGTGTGTCCCTTTTCCTGCTTAATCTTAAACAAAGGATTAGAAGAGCTGGGGATGAAGGTTCACTGTCAGAGGACAGTGAGACAGGAGACCTGCAGCCTAACGAGAGAAGCTATCATAGCTCTACAGGTTCTGATTGCACCTGCAGTCTTTTCAGAGATTCATGCTGCATATAATTTCCCTCTGCCTACTCGGCCAAAAGCCTCTATCTTCTCCTTGGAGTGTAAAGAGAGGTTTTTCCTATAGGTGACTAGTAAACCTCCATATGGTCCTCAGCCTGGTGTCGGCTTTAGGCCTAACCAAATGCACATCTGAGGGATGCACAGTTGCTGGTACACATTGCTAACGTCTCTTAATTGAGGAAACGCACATCTACAGAGGATAACTTCCTCTTTACCAGTCCGCATGTTGCATAAGATACATGAGTTTGGAATGCATGTGGGATAAAAACAAGTAACAGAGCATGTTTTATTGTGGATCGCATAAGGATACATGTTTCTGTCTGTATGGTGTTGCATGTTTGTTAGAGTTGCATAAAGATGCTAGTTACCTGATCACTCAAGTCCTGGATTACCCAAGGATATTTGGTCACACAGAGAAACTTGTTTCCACAGAAAGGCTTAAAATCGCATAAAGACGTTTGTATGCATAAAAATGCTGGATCACACATGGTTACCTGATCACCCAAATCCTTGATTACCCAAGGATGTTTAGTAACACAGAAGAGGTTTGTTTCCACAGAAATCCCTAAAATCGCATAAAGTTGCTTGGATGCAAAAAAGATGCTGGATCACACATGGTTACCTGATCATCCGCGTCCTGTATTACCCAAGGATATTTGGTCACACAGAGAGGCTTGTTTCCACAGAAGTGCCTAAGTTTGCATAAAGATGCTTGTATGCATAAAAATGCTGGAATCACACATGATTACCTAATTACCCAAGTCCTTGATTCCCCAAGGATATTTGGTCACACAAACAGGCTTGTTTCCACAGAAATGCCTAGAATCGCATAAAGAGGCTCGAAGGCATAAAAATGCTGAATCACACATGATTACCCGATCACCCAAGTCCTTGATTACGCAAGGATATTTTGGTCGCACAGAGAGGCTTGTTTCTACAAGAATGCCTAAAGATCGCTTAAAGATGCTTGAATGCAAAAAGAAGCTGGATCACACATGGTTGTCGGATCAACAGCATCCTGGATTACCCAAGGATACTTGATCACATAGAGAGGCTTGTTTCACAGAAATGCCTAAAGTCGCATTAAGATGCTTGAGTGCATAAGGATGCTGGATCGCACAGGGGTGCTTGGTCACACAAGAGTCCTTGGTCACACAAGGGTTCTTGTCCGCACAATAGTGCTTAAAATGCATAAGATGATGATCGCATGGAAGATGCTGAATCGCATAAGGATGCATGATTACTTTAAAGTTGCACATGGCGGCCTAATTAAGCAATACAGGATTCCTTGTGTTTGCATAGAAATACATGTCTGCATGGGTTCATGTTGCACATTGTTGCATAACACGTTTATAGCGCATGCTTGCTTCCAAGATGCTTGTTCCAGAGCACACATGCTATATGCATGTTTTGCTTAAAACATATTTATATGAATTCATGCTTCCAGGAACACACGCTGCCATGTACACACACTTCCATTGAGGCATATGGCTTTAACACTTGCCACATACACATATGGGGAGCCAGTTGCATATGTGTTTATTTACTTGGGTCTGCAGAGGTTGTCTGCGTTTCGCAGGGGAACAGCACTATCTCCAGTTGGTGGTCTTGCCCTTTTTGGGTTAGCCTCCGTGCCTGGGTTGTCAGGGTGCTAGGGCCCGCCTCTAGCAGGTCTGTAGGCCCAGGGTATAGCAGTAATGGCATACCGAAGCAAACTCCTGCTGATGGGTCAGTCAGTAGCATGGCTGGACCTAAGGGTGTCCAGCATGGTCAAGTATCTGGAACTCCTGGGTTGGGATTCCAGTCTAAAGATACATTCTTTCATTTGACAAGAAGCTGGGTATGTTTGGCACAGTCCAAAAAGGAGAGTTTTTTTTTTTGGCCTCAGACAAGACCATCGCTATAAGAAAACTGGTCTATGTGGTCACAGCAAGGAACAGTTCCTTACTTTTGGCCTTTTGATTAAGGCACTAGGGAAGATGCTGGCTTCATTCAAGACAATTCCCTGTACTAACTTTTATTCAGGGCTGTTATAAACAGTATTTTGTCGGCCTAGAAAGAGTGGATCTTGACCTAGCATTATCCAAAGAACCCGGTCTCAGAGATATGCTGGAATTCCTCTTGGTGATTCTTAACTAAAAGGGTTTGCCAGGTCAGGAAGAGACCATGGCCCAGGGGAAGTAGTCAAGCTCCAAGGGAGCCTTATCTGTCAGCTAGAGCTACCGATGGAGCATCTGGCTTAGGGGCCTGAACGTTCAGGTGGCAGGTTGGTTCTGTCAGAGTACAATCAGACTGGTTCTGTCAGAGTACAATCAGACTATGCCATACTAGTGATTTACTTAATTTACCAAGGAGGAGCTTGTGCCTTGCCTATTGACATTCGTCATTTCATGAAATGCAGAGTTGGCAGGCGATTCGCTGGAGCCGTCAACAAGTGTCTCCGGGAGAATGACCTCTACACCCCGACTGTTTTCCTGACCAAATGTCACAGAAATAGTACCCTGTACATAAGATGTATTGGCGTCCAGGGTCATTAAGGAATTGAACAGCTTGGGGTCAAGGATAAAGGATCCACCCGCATGCGGGGTAGATGTGTTTGTAATCCGGGGGGACCAGTTGTCACTGGTTGTGTCTCTCCCCCCAGTGCCGCGACTTTTGTGGCTTCTATGCTACATTAGAGGAGAACGAAAGCTGGCCTGATTACTCCGGCATAACCCTGACGACCTCTCGGTGCAGGAACAGTAAGGGTGGTAGTGGAGGACCCACGGTCCCTTACATCTTGTCCAGGCCTACTTTGCAGGGGGTATTACATCCTGCCTTGCAACAGGTGAATTAATGGTCTGGCTATTATAGCCCACATTCTCGAGGATCGGGGCTTTCAAAATTAGCGGCAATTCCCTTGTTTCATACAAGAGAGCTGGCCTCCAGGACCAGATATCCTACGGTCTGGAAGGCCCATGTTCCTGGTGTGAAACTAGATGGTGGCATCCGTGGAAGTTTGTCATTTCTGCCTTCCTACATTTGGAAAGGAGACGGAGCTAGCCTTAAGTTATATCAAGGATCCGATCTCGGCCTTGCTTCCAAAGGTCGCTTACTTCACACTCTTTGGTCCGGGCTGTTATACAAGGGGTGACGTGCATAAGTCCACCAGTTGGGTCGCCCTTGTGCTCGGAGGATTGGCTCTAGTTTTGTCGGCTTACAGGGTCAGCTCCTTGGGCCGATGCACCATATTTCCCTTCATCCTTTAACAAGGGAATTGGTGTTCTTGGTTGTGGTAGCCTCCAAGAGAGTTTCAGTATTGGCAACTTTCTTGGTATAGACTAGAGCCATACTCAATTATTCTTACAAGTAGAGTGATTTTCATCCTCACCCAACCTTATTTACTAGAAGGATCTAGTATTCATTTGAATCTAGATATTCTTACCTTCCCTTTTTTCAAAACCTTGTTTCACGGAAGGAAAAGTTATTGCTTTTCTCTCAATTGAGATGAGAGCAGTTAAATACCTATCTGAAGGTTTCAGATATAGAAAGCTGACGTTTTTATTGGGATGCCAGAAGACCCTAGATGGGCAGGCAGTGTTCAGGTCAGCTATTAAAATGGTTACACTCTCTCTCTCTCGTTGGAGTAAGAAGGGTCTAGGCCTATCTGAAGCGGCTACTCGGATACGGAAAACTGATGTTGTGGCGCTACCAGGAGGCCCCAGGAAAGGGCAGGCAGCGTCTAAAATCAACTGTTTTTAAGGTTGATTCATCAGGTTATTATTCAGGCTTGTGGTTTAGTGTAAGATTCCCCCTGTTTTTTTGTGGGGGTGCTCCCTACCAGGATGGTAAGCGCTTTATGCGCAATGCATTTCCAAGCCTTTATGACGCAGATTTTCAAGGCCACAACTTGGTCATCTGTGCTTACGTTCACTAATTCCTATCAGGTGAACATAAGACGGCTAGAGGATGCAGCTTTTTGGCGCAGTATGCTGCAGGCAGCATTATAGGTCCTCACGTCTGATGGCGGTCTGCGTTGTTGGTGTCTCCCTCCCCTCAGTAAGCATTGCTTTGGGACATCCCACATGTAATGGCTATGCGGCTCTGTGTCCCGTGATGTACGATAAAGAAAATAGGATTTTTATAACAGCTTACCTGTAAAAATCCTTTTCTTGGAGTACATCACGGGACACAGAGCTCCCGCCCCTCTTGTTTGGGGATATTGGGACACTTATTGCTTTGCTACAAAAACTGAGGAACTCCCAGTAGGGGAGGGGTTATATAGGGAGGGAACTTCCTGTTTAATTGATTACACCAGTGTCCATCACCTGAAGGTAGACTCTATAACCCACATGTAATGGCTATGCGGCTCTGTGTCCCGTGATGTACTCCAAGAAAAGGATTTTACAGGTAAGCTGTTATAAAAATCCTATTTTTTTTGCAGCTTTCTATGCCAGGAAAGCCATTCTGTTGAGATGGAGGGAGGCTTCTCCTCCCACAGTACAGCAATGGAGGACGCTGATTAATACAGCTTTGCCTCTGTACAAACTGACATATATGGGCCGCAATTGCCCCAAGAAGTTTGATAAGGTGTGGGCGGCTTGGGTGAAAGCGGAACGCTTGGACCTGGACTAAGCGGGTGGTATGGTAGGAATGCCTAGCGGATTCCACTAGATGGTACTGTAGGTTGTTCTGGGAGCCACGTGGGATTCTATTGGGATGACTGTGTGGAATACGATGACTTGAGGGTTTGGTGCCGAGAGGCCTGCTCCCCCCCCCTCCTCCCCATTTGCCCCTCCTCTTCTCCTGCCCCCCTCCTTTCCCTTCTCCTACTTGCACATTTTCAGGTGGGTTGGGGAGAAGATTCAGACTCTCCTTCTGCCCTGAAAGAGGAAACCGCGCCTGTCCGGGCGGCGGTATATGAGCTATAAGTATGGTTTCCAAGGGGTATATTTCTTGTGCGAGGGGGATTTGGGGGAGATTAGGGTGATGCATGAGGTTGTTTTTTTACATTAGGCTTGCTCTGTACTTGTATGTTGGCTCTAACCCACTGGGAACGTGGTATACATGTCTAGTAACCTTCTGTGGCACCTCATTGGGGTTTTCCTTTTTTTTTTGTTTCTTTTTTTTTTCCTATGCTCTTACTACTGTATTTCATGGTGCATTTTCTGTATACAATGTCTGGCAATTGTCTGTTTATTTTATATCAATAAACAACTCTTTTGTTAAAAAAAAAGAAAAAATTGAGTGGCTTCTTCTTTCTATGCTCAATACCAGTATGTAGATAAGTGACTACTGTGCAATTGTGGTTATTTACTAAAACAGAGAACTACATTTGGCACTAGAAGTCCACTAGTTGGAGAACCAGGGAGACAGATAAATGGAAACCAAAGCAAGAATGACAAACAACTGTATAAATTCCAAAGGTCAAATTATTTATTAATTAATATTTCTTTCTTTAGGGGGCCGAATTAGAAAGAAATATGTTAAGATTAGCATTCTTAAAATGAATGTCCTGCCCAGATTGCTGTTTTTGTTTCAAATGATCCCATACAGAATCCCTGTGGGGTACTTTACGATATTAGGATCATTAATTGGTCGATTCGTCTGGAACAAGAGACGGCCTAGAATTGCGAGATCCTTACTGACTAGGCCTAAGAGAGAGGGGGGCCTGGCCTTACCTGACATTAAACGTTATTTCCTAGCTACTGTTCTCACTAGAATCTCTGATTGGAAATACCGTGTTAAGTCTAAGCTGTGGGTGTCACTTGAGGCGGATTTGTGCGGGGTGGATCCATACACTCAAATTTGGATTCCACGTAAATTTAGAACCCTGTCTAATACGACATCTCAATTGACACCACTCCACTTTGTGATTTGGGATAGGATAGGTAAATCATTTAGATGGAATTATACATTCTCCCTTGATGCCCTTGACAGGGCACGATTATTTCCCACCTGGAAATACACAGCCCCCACAACGCCCTTGGTCCCTGGGTTCCGCTACGCTACTCCACCACGTGGTCTCTTCCTCAGGCATCATCCCTTTGCCAGACCTTATGAACTCCTCCCTTGTCACTCCTATGATCCTGTGGAAATATCGCCAGCTAGTGGCTTTTGTTAGCTCTCTACCGAAACCCCTGAGGGGCTTAGATGACTTAAATCTAATAGAATATGCTTTTGTTGAGGATCAAAAGGAGAAGAGACCTCTCGTTTTATTATAAAGCACTATATAATATGTCCACAAGGGGAACTCCAAACTTTTTACTTAAATGGGAGAAGGAACTACAGAGGGACCTATCGCCCTCCCAGAGGGACACCATTTTTTATTTTTTGCACATACATCGTCTATCTCCTCTAAAATTGCTGAAGTCAATTACAAACTGCTTACAAGGTGGCACTACACCCCGGCGGTCCTCCACAAAACTTTCCCCCTGACGTCTCCGCTTTGTTGGCGCGGATGCGGGGAAAATGCAACACACGCCATATGTGGTGGCATTGCACACACATTCACTCCAATTCTGGTCGTCGGTTTTTGCAATGGAGAAGGAGATCCAAGGTTTCGAAACTACAAGGGATCCCTGGGTAGTATTATTACATTGTACATCTGAACCAATCGGATCATATAAAAAATCTCTTAACGCCTCATTTATTGAATGCGGCAAAGTCTCTCATCCCAAGATTTTGGAAACAGACTGCTGTGCCAACTTTGCGCCAGTGGCTGGTGGAAGTAGATCGAATCTATCATATGGAGGATCTTACCTACTCACTTAGGAACAAATCTGACTAGTTTCGGAAAATATAGTCCGGTTGGTTCGCTTTCAAATATACCTCGGCTTATGCCGATTTAATGTCTCAGAGTGTGTAAAAAGCGCAATTACGTTACGTGGGGTTTTACATTGTAACTTATGTGGTATGCCATATCTAAAGGTAGCTTGTGGGTTTTGCTTGCCGTTTTTTCTTTTGTCTTTCCGATGCAGGTTGGCAGCCGGAGGCGGGGGATCTTCCCCACCGCCCCCCCCCCCTTATTCTTATCTTTTCCTTTCCTCTCTCCCTTTTTCTTTTGCTCTTTCCTTTTTTCTTTTTTGTATTTTTCTTTATTTTTATTATTAGTTCTAACGCTTCTCATGAGCGTGTTAGTTTTTTGTATGCTTGTGAGGCGTGCGATGAGGATCAGCCGCTCACTATGCTCAGTTCACTGCAGAGTTGGGGGTTCTTGGAGCTTATGGCTTCCAGACTCGCTGCTATTTTCAACTAGCCTGTACGCCATTTGAGCTATGTAAATGTATTGGTATGTTTACTTTTGACGTGTACTATGTGGTCACGCTGATCTTCTTGATTTTTGTTTGTCAATTGTCTTTTCATCTTTAATAAAAATATATTGAACAAAAAAAAGAAAGAAATATGTTCTGGCATAGCAATGGCCCCCCGACCCATGAAGTACTCAACATATTTGTCGTCTGCCTCACGAGCAGATTGGGGGGCCAAGCCAGCGCGACCAGTGTTCATGCCAGGAAAGGTATCTGAGGGTAGTCCTGCCTCAGCACCAATGTTGCATAGGTACGACTGGGAGTGCCTGCATAAAAAATTGTGCAAATGCAAACAGGCAAAAACAACGTGTTCAATTTATATTCCGCCAGGTGTATCGCTGTCTGGAACAGGAGGAACCGGCTGGCGAGTATCCCAAAGGCATTCTCGACTACCCTCCGGGCTCTGGCCAGCCGAAAATTGAGAACCCTCCTCTCTGGGGTTAGGGTCCTCTGGGGAAAAGGCCGCATGAGGTGAGGTCCAAGCCCGAAAGCTTCATCCGCAAGAAAAACAAACGGAAGTCCCTCCAATTGTCTTCATCCCGTGGGCAGTTCCAGACCACCAGATTGTAGACGCTTGGCAACTCCGTCTGCGCGAACACTCCCCCATCAGACAGCCGCCGTTCTTCCCCACGTTCACATATTGAAAATTCGTACTGTGCCGACACCACCACCAACAACACGATACTAATGAAAACCTTTGTAGTGAAATAGTATGACCCCGAACGGGGTGGTGGCACTATGCAGACGTGTTTTCCATCTATTGCCCCTCCGCAGTTGGGAAAATCACACTGCTGGGCAAATTGGGAAGCCACAGTCTGCCATACCTGTGGCGTGGAGGGAAACTGTGGGGACAAACAAAATAAGAAAATTAGTACTTTGCCAAATAAAGCTTGCAATCACAATTGAAAAAAACACCTTGTGCAACATCAGTATAACATTTAGTATTGGAGTGAGTATTTCATGGCCAAAAATATATGCCCACTTATCAGACTCCTCACCCCTCTGATGGGGCATTAAACATTTTTAGGGGGGTTCTAGCTGAGTGTAGGCCCTAAAATTATAAACAGGTAGCACTCTGCCTAAAATGAAGTAGAAAAAAAACATTGGGACATATTTTAAGGGGGGGGGGGTTGAACTACAATGGAGCAGACAAAAATCAGGTTGTACAAAGACTAGGCTAGGTGTGTTTGGCCCTAGGATAGCATGCTGGACAGGTTAGTGAAGGGAAAGATGCATGTAGGCCAAGAAAAGAGCATGGAAAGCTTACAACATGCATGGGGACAAAAGGGAACATTCACAGCATATTACAATCATGGTAAGTAGGGAAATATGCAAGAAATACAAGACATTAGCATACATTAAAAAGACATTGTGATGTTTAAAGGAGAAAACGTACCTTAATATACTCCTCCTGCATGACTTGAATGATAGCAGAACACGTCTCCGGTTTGATGATCCCAAGCGCCTGGGGAGAGATGCCTGTCGAGAACTTGAGGTCCTGCAGGCTCCTCCCAGTCGCCAGGTTCCGCAACGTGGCAATAAGCCTCTGCTCGGCCGTAATGGCTTGGCGCATCAGTGTCCTGCCTGGTGATATAGGGGGACAGAAGATCCAATAGACAGTGGAAAACTGGGTCCGTCATACGGAGAAAGTTCCTGAAGTAATCAGGATTATTCTCCTGGATTTCCCTAAGCAGAGGCATATGAGAGAATTGGTCACGCTGGCGCAACCAATTCTTGGCCCAGGAACTCCTCCTCCCCCTGGTCCTGGCCAAAGTCCTTGAGTTAATATGAACTGCAGAAGACAGCCCATACGCAGCACGAATTCTAGCAAAATCACACTGCTCCATCATGGCTTCAAACCGGTCGGCTCATCTTCCTTTAAAAAAGTAATTAGTTACAGTTACAAATTACTTGTCCGAAAAAGCAATTGAGTTAGTGACTCAGTTACTACATTGGCAAAGTAATTAGTTACTCAGCAAAGTAACTGACTTTTTTTTTTTATATTCTACAATAATCTATAATTTATTGTATCAACGATAAAATGTACTTTAAGGTACAATATATAAAAATAAAGTATGTTACCAGAAGCATAATACCCTGTGTATAACCTCACAGAATCCCATATAGATCAATAGCTTTTTCTAGCATAACAAATATAACTCCAAACAGTGGCACAGTGGGGACAGATAAAGGGCACAGTGGTGACAATTAAAGGGCACAGTGGTGACAATTAAAGGGCACAGTGGCTGCGTTTGATGGCATGGCACAGTGGTGACAATTGATGGCACAGTGGCTGCATTTGATGGCATGGCACAGTGGTGACAATTAATGGCACAGTGGCTGCGTTTGATGGCATGGCACAGTGGTGACAATTGATGGCACAGTGGCTGCTTTTGATGGGCACAGTGAGGCTGCAATTTTTTTTCGTTTGTGCCCCCCAAAAAATTTTGAGCACCAGCCACCACTGACTCCAACTATCAATAAAAATAATCTTCCCATATCAGCACACTTCAAAATAGGACCATCCCACCAAGCCACAGGAGCTTCCCCAACATGTATGTCCATCCAAGCTTGGAGTGCAGAGAGGGAAGCCTTTACGTCTCCTTCTTTAAATATGGCCACATAGCGTTGACTACTCTCCAGATGGCAGTGGCTTCTCCTGCTAACTGCTATGTCACTACCAGGGATAAATTCAGGTGTGTTCAGACCCACCTAAATTATCCTGTCAGGAAGCTGTCACTGCACACTGCCAATCATAAGTAGACCAGGCCTTTCCCTCCACCAAGCAGCTACACATATGTAATGGGCATGTACTGTATACTTGCAGTTGCAGGGAATGCGCCAACTGCTTGTGAATGGCAGTGACAACTTTCTAGCTGGATAGCTCCAAAAGCAAGGTTCAGACTAGGAACCAAACACTCCTGAGGTTATCCCTGGTAGTAACTTAATTGGTGGGAGAAACTGCTGCAATCTGAATCTCCTGTGCTGTCACACTGTCATATAAGCTTTCAAATGGCTTCCAGTTGCCATTCATATTCCACTGCCCCCCCCTCAGTCCAAGACACTTCCACAACGGTCACCGGTCCTCACCTGCTCTTACTGAAGTTGATCCGGACCGGCGGGTGACGGCGGCATCGGCGGGCGGGTGACGGGGGCATCGGCAGGCGGGTGACGGCGGGTGAAAGCGGCTGAGCTCTCAAAGTTTCAGGCGGGTGGGAGACTCGAGGCGCATGCATGCGCCACCCGCGATCACAGACAGACAGGCCAGCTCAGCCCTGTGGCCACATGACCCACTGTGACCCAATCACAGGCCAGCTCAGGCCTATGGCCACATGACCCGCCGTGACCCAATCACAGGTCAGCTCAGGCCTGTGGCCACCCAATCTGCTGCCATCTAGTGGCGCTAGAAGTAATTGCGGTAACGCCGCCCAAGTAATGGGAACGGCGTTGCCGAGCGGGTAAAAGTAATCTGGTAGATTACTCGTTACCCTCAGGAGGCCCATCGTTGCGTAACAGCGTTTATTTAAACACCGTTACTTACAACACTGGTCAGAATGCACTTCAAACAGAAAGCACCCCCAAATCCAGCAATACCTGTAAAGAACGCACTGCACACAGATACGAGCAGACAGGACGGCACTGCAAAGCAGAAACGACCCGAAAGCCAGCACTGAATGCCAAATACGAACCCACAAGCACACACTGAACCCGAGAATACGATCTGAAAAAGCACGGAGACTGAAAAGCGCGAATCGGCTTTCACCGAACTTTCACTAAAATGCGGTTACACGGAATTAGCAAAAGCGGACTCAAGGGCGGCGACGAAGGCTTTGGCCTTCCCCTTTATAGTGAAGTCGTACGTGGTTTACGTGTCCGCGTTCTAACCCGATCAGATTTTGAACTGATGGTGTGTACACACATCAGTCCGTCAGGCCACTTCAGCGGTGAACCGGTCCGTCGAACCCTTCTCATTGGATTGATCGACCGTGTGTACGCGGCCTAAGAGTAGGTTCAGGAGTTTTTGGGGCCTACTAATCCAGGGATGGTGCTTTGCTATCTTACCTACGGGAGGAAGCTGAACCAGTGGGATTCAATTGAAGGATGTATCCTGGCAAATTTACCTCACTGTGCTGCTGGCCTTTGCTGAAAGATTCTTGGCACTGTGAGTTGTGTACTTCATTGGAACTATACAAAGTGTGCGAGTGGTTACACGATCTTGTGGCAGAAGATCGTGGGATGGCCTGACAACACTTATCAATTATGTGGCAGAGACTTTGACGAGCTTTGCGCCAGCTGCTGGGTCAGTGAGAGTAGGCCTATCTGTTGGTTCCTGAAATCCAGTGTGGAACTGAAGTTGTACCCGTGAACCGCAAAGCAAAGGTACCAGAGTCTTCCTCTATCCCTCTGTTGGAGGACTTTGTTCAATAAAAACCTTGAAAGAGACTTTGTGCAGACAATTTTGTGGACAACTCTTCAAGGAGAATCCCTGAGATGAGCATATGGAACAGTAAGGTAACGGCAAGCCCATATCTATCGGGGGTAGTGCTACACTTAAATTCAGGCAGAGACTTTTTTTTGAGTGCCCCAAAACTCATATAGAACCCCCCTAAAATTCTTTAAATGGGCAATCAGAGGGGGTGAGGAATCTGATAAGTGGACATTATTGGCTTAAAATACTCCTTCAAATAAATGTTATACTGATGTTGGCCAAGAACCATTTTGTCTTGCAATGTTTATGTGTAAGTACTAATTTTATTTTTTTATTGTTTGACTCCACAGTTCCCTTCTACGCCAAAGGAATAGCAGAATGTGGCATCCCAGTTTGCCCAACGGTGGGACTTTCCCGAACTGTGGAGGGGCAATAGACGGGAAGCACGTCTGCATCGTCCCACCACCCAATTCAGGATCTTATTACTACAATTATAAAGAGTTCCATAGTATAGTGATGATGGCGGTGGTGTCAGCGAACTTTGAATTTCTGTATGTGGACATGGGGGAAATTGTCCGGATGTCTGATGGCGGAGTCTTTTCCAAGACAGAGTTCTCCCAACGTCTACGGAGTGGTGACCTGGCATTGCCACCTGCGTCAGACAACGTGGAGGGACCACCATTTGTCGTTGTTGCAGATATAGATTTTGCGCTAGGAACCCATGTTATGAGGCCATTTCCCCAAAGGACCCTCACCCCTGAGAGGAGGGTGTTTAATTACCGCCTGGCCAGAGCCAGAAGAGCGTTTGGCATAATGGCCAGCCGGTTCCGCGTGTTTCAGACCTCCATCAATTTTGCGGAGTATAAACTCAACCATGTTGTAATGGCATGCTGTGTGCTGCACAAATTTTTAAAGGGAACATTCCACAAATTATATGTCATCCGTTGGGCCTGAGGCCGCACTTCAGGACCAAAATCCATTGCCAGCCCTGGAAGCTGGCCGTACTGGCTTGCCCCCCCCCCCCCAAAGTGCATGTGATGTGCGCCAACAATATTTTGACTATTTTATGGGTAGGGGGGGCCATTGCTATGCCAGACGAATCTTCTTAAATTGTTGGAAATAAAAAAATAATTTGTCCTAAAAAGCATCTTGATTTTTATTTTATGCTTGTTTTTCTTTTAGCTGTCTCCTAGGTTCTCTTAGTGCACGTGTAGTGCCAAGTGTATTTTCCTTTAGTAAATAACAACCATTGTCAGTGTAAACACCAAAAATAACCAATACAAATGTTATTGAAGATTGATATAAGAAGCCACACATTGTTGAGTACCAAAGCTTTTATTCCTTGCACATTTAAATTGTGTTTTTTTGGGGGGGGAATAGAAAATAGAACTTTTGTTACAAAAGTTTTGTTGTAAAGTTTTGGGTAAAACGCATAAACAGGCATGTTTTAAAACCTAAAAACATTTTCAACTCTGGAACTTATAAAGTTCAACATGTACAATTTTGAGGCAAGATAAGACATTCTATTCTGTTTAAAATGTTTTTATATTGCCTTCATAAAATGGGGTGATAGCACCCCTTAAAAAGCCACATTTTGGAGATGCATAAAACATGGTGTAGCAAAAAGGGGATTTGTATCCTGATCCCATGCCTACTGTCAACATGTGCCATCTGCCATCATGGGGGATCAATGCATGTGTTTTGGGGGTGCAACCCCTTCCTCTCACCTACTTCAGTTGATATCCCCAGATGTCAGATAGTACATGTTGAACACACTGTTTGCATCTTCAAAATTTGGCTTTTCCATTTACAAAAAATTTAAGAACATTATAATAAAACAACTTTTTTTTGGCAAATTTTGATCCTCCCTAGAACATCGATTTATGTTTTTGAGTTTTTGCTCCACCTGCTTTTTTTTTATTCATGTCCAAATCTCTACAGCAGACCATTATGACCTGGATCATTAACTGGGCATTATGACTTGTGAAAGGGGTAGGTTCTTGGTCCACAAGCAGAACATCACCTAAAAATAAAAAACACACCATGTATTATAAATATGCAGGCATACATCTATTACCAAAATCTGTGGTGTATGAGACTGACCTGTTGTGGTGCCAGTTTCCACCACTTCCTCCACCTTTTCTTCCTCCACTTCTCCTTTCTCCACATCCTGTGGTTGGGGGTCTCTTGGAGGTGTGGGATTCCTGGGCTGGAGTTTTGAAACTCTTTGAACCCCTATGAGAATGTAACAAAAGGTATACTTTAGCAAAATTATATTTGAGGCTAGAAAGAGGAATATGAAACATTGTTTGGAAGTGTGGTACAATTGTCTGTTTTGGCAGAGTTTACAAGCTGAACACATGATTGTATCCCTTATCAAAGCTGGAACATTTATCTATTTTGATCACCTGTGTTTGACACCCTAAAAAGGTTGTTCTTGTGGCCCACACTAGTGCTTCTGAGTCCATATGTGTAACCAGCTGCTGAGCATCCTCTCATTAACATTACACTGAATGCAGTATTAGTGAGCGCAGGAGCTGTGGTGGCTCAACGAGATTGGCACTGCGCTGACAAGCCATTCACCTCTGCAGCTAGGGGTTCAGATCCGGGTCTCGGCTACATTTGAATTGAGTTTGGTGGTCTCAGCCCAGCTCCCGGTGGGTGTGCTATGCGAGGTAAGCCTGCGCTTAGTACAACCACCCCCCTCCCACAAAAACCACCACACTTACACGCACTCGAAATTGGGTTAACATGCACGCACTTTGACCATGCGGTCTCTAAAAAGAGAGGCGAAGGACTAACGGGGCTGGTTGAGCGGGCTAGATCCTCTCACTCCCTTATAGGGAGTCCCTCTGCCCCGTTGGGCTTCAAAGCGGAGCAGGTAGGGCGGGCTGTGTGGGAGGACCCCCTCAAACACCAGCCATTGCCACCCAGGGCATGGAGAAAGATGGCAGATTGCCTCTGGGGAGGCCTGCCTACTCCCAACTCCTGCAGTCCGGCTCCTCTCTCGAGTACACGCACAAAATACACTTTAACAAAAAAAAAAAATTATTAGTGAGCGAACGTTTACTACGAACGATTACTGTGCCCACGAACATGAAAGTTGCCATCTTATTAAACTGTACAACATTAAAGAAAAGCACATGCAAGTAATAATAAACATAGTAAACACAGGAAAATTACTAACTTTTTCCAAGAACTTTCTTTATCCTCTTGTACTGCTTCAGGTCAGACCACCGTTTCCTGAGCTGCTCTTTTGATCTGCTCACCCTGAATTTATGGAGAAGAGTTTTCACCACTTTTGACATAATTTTGGCCTTGCGAAGATTTGGGGTGGTGTACGGCCCATGCTTAGCATCATAATCTGACAAAATGGACACCATCTCCACCACCTCTTCGAAAGCCATGTTAGAGGCCTTATATCTCCAGGATGGAGTAATATCAGCCACCTGCTGTGTCTCCGCCATGTCGTCTACCACTGCGACGAGCGAGAAGGGGTGGGGAAAGTACAAGAACAAACGAAGAATGAAGAATGAGGCATGCGTAGTTTCATGCATGCGCAGTGTATATAAAACCAACACGCATGTGTCGTAGCTACGTTCTGTGTGCGAAGGAGGGAGTTGGCTCTGAACGTGAGACCGAAGGTAAACATGTTTGATGGCTCATCAGTGGCTGAGATTGTGGTCTATATATGGGGAAAAAAGATTAGTAGAGTCTTGACTAACATTATTATTTTTATCTGGTGTTTTGACTTGCAGAAATAATGAATACTTTTAAAGAGCCAGAATTCAGGTGAGTTCTTGGAGCCTTCAGGGAGCTGCCTGCGCTGTGGGAAACCAAAAACCCAAACAATAAAAAGGAGGAGCAAGAACTGCAGCACTGGAGACCCTGCTTGATTTGTGCAGACACGGATCCCCCAGCAACCATCCGGAGTTGTACACCAAAATTGGGACCATTAGGGGCACATATAGGAATGAGCGCAGTAGGGTCCTGGAATCAAAGAGGTCAGGAGCAGCAGCAAAGTGTATGTCTGTGGTACTACAACAAATTGAGCTTTCTGGATGACCATCTGGTAGTGAGGCCATCACTTTCTACCCTTCCATCCAGCCTTCCCTCCAGCCTCTTCCCTCCACTCCAGCTGAGCCTTCGGAGGAACAACCTGAGTTTCCCGGAAGAAACCGGATGTGGACTTCTTCAGCCCAGTATAGTATTTTTATAAGGATTCCTTGTACTAAAAGTAATGATGTGAAATAGATTTGAGAAAGGTTTTAGTGGTTGGTTTCCAACACAGACAGTACTGCAACAGTCCTTGGAATTAAACAAGAAACATGTCGCGACTAGCATCTAACTCATCTAACTTTCATGTGCATCTCGTCTATAACAGGCAACCAATGATATTATCATTGCACTTCTAAATGTTTTCTTTTATGTATTTAAATAAATTTTGATATTTTTCTATACAACGTATACTTGGTTACATTAGCTCACCTACCCTTGACACGACACACCATAAGTCCTATATCACTGATGCGGTTTTGACACCGACTCAGTTTTTTCCTGTTCTAGATGTGAAATAGATGTTACTATTGCTAACAAACTAATTTCCGAACAAAAAGTGTTTTACATATCAAAGACATAGGGGCAAAAAATTGGTTGGGGACAAAAAGGAAAAATGCTGGGGTCAGAATGATAGTCTTTTCTATTTATTAACATTCAATTTGCAACAGTCATGAGCTAAAAAATGTGTGATTGATGAAGCAAAACTAAAACAATGTCCCTTTTTATACACAGGAAGAGCTCAGCCAGGATGAGGGTGGGGAAAGTGGCAGGCAGGAGGAAGCATGGGTGAGTGGCAATCCCAGATGCCTCCCCTCCGCCTTTAAACAAGAAGGGCCAAGAGGGGTAAATACATGGAGGAGAAACACTTGCCTCATAGGGAGGCTGCTGCACCCCCTCAGAGAGCCTCCCACCACTGAAGAGGGCTATAGGCGCCCTAATGGCTGCCAAATTGCGACAATGGAGATGGGCCAACATCTCTTCAGTGACCATAATTTACAAGGTCATAAACAGGCAGTTGATGGGCCAACTTACAGAATATACAGACCTTGCGGAGGTTGGCCATCCTCCTCAACCTCCTCCTTCCACAAGTCCACCTCTGAGGAAGCCTGACGGGAAGGTTGCAGGGAAGGTTACAAGGAAGTGATGGCCTGGCTTCAGTATGGTCAGACAGAAGGCACAGGCTGTTGTAGTACTACAGACTGGGGACATATACATCACCTGCTTCTGTTCCTGACCTCTGGGAGTCCAGAACTTGATTGTGCTCCCAATTATATGTGCTTCTCAAACTCCCAATTTTGTATTCATATTATTTGATGTGTGCCCTGGGGTCCAAAGGCTGCACAAATTGCAGCAGGCTATCCAGCATTGCCTTTTTCTTTAATTTGTTATTCCTTTTTTTTTTGTCTCATAATTTATTTTTACAGTTAATACTTATATTGGGGAGATCTGGCTTGCTCTAAATACTGTAATTGTTGCATATGGTGCAGTCACTTAACTTGGCAAACCTCTTTATCTTCTACCACCTGTGCATATGTCATTCACTGCATGTAAATTATAGAAGACCAGCACAAATTTTCACATTGCACTGAATTTAGTATATGTGATATATGGATACGGCAGGTAGAAATCATAGACTGCTGAAGGTGCATCATATGACTCCTGAGGCGGCGGGTTCCTGGCTAGATAGTCGCTGACCTTGCATTCCTCCACAAGTATTTGGGCCTAAATCTCTTATGTCTGTTATGCTGCTCCCCCATCATTTTTTTATTTATTTTTTTCTTCTGTTTTCTTTTCTTGTTATCACCACTGGGACTGCCCTGAGCCCTCTCTCATGTGGGTAGGGGTCATGATTTTGCATTCCCATCCCTGTCATGCCCATTTTCCTCAGCTTTCATCCTGACATGGGAGGGATCCTGCCGATATGGAGCCAGGCAGAGTGGACACTGGGTGAATCTTTCTCTGACATTCTGATACCCTCCCCACTGTGAGCTCTCTAACTGAGGTTACTCTCTGGTTCCCGCATGGGTGAACTTCCCCTGACTATGGTATGATATGGGTGACCGGATTCAGGCTCTCTTGGCCTCCGTTTTTTCTGTTTATTGCTTTGTTTTTTTCCCCCTCTACCCCACAGTTCTAGATAAGGGTCTTAAGTTTGCTCCTCCAAAGAAGTTGAGCAAATTTGGGACCTTTTATAGATATTCAGAAATACATACGGAAAATCAATATTCAACGTTATTCGACTCCAATACACATAGGAAATGAACAGCAGGGCTGCCACTTTGGGCACGGTACATTCTGGGTTATCTTATCCATCACTTTTAACCATCCAGTACCGGTTTGACCCCACTCTTAAGATCTTTAAAGATTTAGTTCTTAGAGATCTATCCTCATTGTCTGAAAAATGCCCCTATCAACAAACTTTGTCCGGTGCGGGTCTCAAAGTCCTTGTGTGAGCAGAAGGACTGGGTTATCCGCCCTGCTGACAAAGGGGGCGGTATTGTAATTTTAGATAAATCCCAATATGAAACAGAGATGTATCGTATTCTCAACGAACCTGATACATATATGGAGATTCCTAGTAATCCCACTTCTACTTACAAGAAACACTTAAGGGCCTTATTAATAAAGGTTTTGATCTTAAAATTCTAAATAAGAAGGAAAAGGCATATTTTTAGTACCCAAAGCTCCCAGAATCCACACCATTTATTATTTGCCCAAAATTCAAAACACTCCACACATCCCGCTGGGCGGGCCTATAGTGAGTGGCATAAACTCTGTCACGTATAGGCCGCTATATACAGTAGATCACTATTTACAACCACTTGTTAGACAAACTCCATCGTATCTTTAAGGATACAGGAGACACCATTCATTTTTTTGAGAGCATGGAAGTACAGGGAGATTACATTATGGCAACTGGCCGATGTGGCCTCCCTGTACACTTGCATACCCCACCATTTGGGAATCGCTGCTTTCCAAAAAATTTGGGTCGCGTGCAGTCTCTTGCCCCCTTTCAGTGTGAGTCCTTATAGAATTTGCGACCAAACACAATTATTTTTGGTTCAATCACACTACTACCTCCAACAACGCGGTGTAGAGATGGGAGCTAACTTCGCACCTAGTCTTGCGAACCTTTTCATGGCCAAGTGTGAGGAGGATGTTGTCTATGCACAGGACACCTCATCTTTGGTCCTGTGGGTCAGATACATAGACAACATACTCCTATGGAATTGCAGCCCTGAAAAATTTGATTTCCAGACTTATTTCAAGCCTACGGACCGCAACGGTTTTATTCCGACAGACAGCTGCCATCACCACTCTTGGCTCTGCTCCGTTCCTCGCAGCCTATTCCTCCGACTGCGTAGGAATTGCACGGATGTAAAAACTTATCTTGCGCAGGCCGAGACCCTTAAACAGAGGTTTATTGATAAAGGGTATGTAGCTGCAGATGTAGATTTGGAACTTCAAAAAACATTGTTGTTAGACAGACGATCTTTGATTTCGGTCAAACCGAAACGTCCCGTCGATGACAGTTTCAAGTGTGATAGAAATGTTGAATTTCATATTTATACCAGGGGAACCATTGAAAAGATGGATGTATATGTTGTACTGGACTGGTTATGAGGACAGGGCCACGCTTGTACTGTAGAAGGCATCTCCTGTCTTGGGAATCAGTAAAAGGTGTCAGGTGTTAATTAAATTAGCCAAATCATCCTTTTGTCTTAAAAAAAGGAAGCTCGGACAGCCTGAAAGGCCCCATCACAGCAGGGGCCCTTAGCATGCTAATGGAGCAAATGGTCAAACCACGCATCAAAGGAACGTTTGACATACTAGACTGCTAGGTTTTTAGATTGGTGCATGCTAGAAACATTTCTAGGAGGCTTGGAAGGCAACCAATCAGGATTCGGATGGAACTCGTAACCAATGAATATCTAGGCTTGAGGTTAAACCAATCCGGTTGTAAGGCAATTTTACAACCAATACCATCCTAAGGATTTTGAATCCTGGAGGGGGGGTAGAGGAGGGCAGGGGAGCATAAAGGTCAGAGAGAAAGCTCTGAGAGCTCTCTCTCTCTTTCCCTGGAGATGTTGACCTGACACATGGTGATGTAGTATCTCTCTTTCTCCCCTTCTCTCTCTCCCCCTATCTTAATATTTAGCCTAGAATTAATCTCACTCCTCTTTTGCTTTCTTCATAGATTCATTTAATGACAACTTGTCTTTTACTGTTGAGTCCTCTACAGCCATATTCTTATTTGTACCATGTATGTTGTAACAATATTCAGCAGTATCCTCTCTGTTTTAACAAGTGATATCATTTATGTTATGGTTGTAAATATTGTATCAATAAATGTAACCCTTTTCCCTTTTTCGCACCGCTATTCTTTGTTTTAATTTTTAGATAGACAAAAAGGTTTTAATCGCTGATTTTAATTATTTAAGTGCGTTAATAATTCTATGACAAATGTTGCCCTGTGTGTGAGGAAAGTTTAAAGTTTGGATGAATATTATTTCTTGTATGGTAGACAGAGCTGGTTTAAGTCTTTTGTTTTAACCTGTCTGAATACCTAACAAACTAACTTTTTACTTTTTGTCTATGTGAATATGTTGATGAGACTGATTCTAAATAATGTAGATATATAGAATGAAATTGCAGCAGGGTGTCAGTGCGAATAATAAGGATTCTGTTTGGAATCTTGAAGACAGTGTGCCTCTCTGCAGTTGACCCTTTGAATGAGATTAGGCCAATCTTTGTGAGTGAAACACACCTATGTTTTTGGGCTGCGTTTCCACTAGTGCAACTCCAATGTCGCCTGATTCAGGGTGTGCGATTTTGAGATGCAGCTTTAGTGCGACTGTGGTGTGGCTTTGAATGCGTTTTTGATCCAGAAGTCGCATCAAAATGGTGCAGGTATCTTATCGGTCGCTGCAGCTTTGAGCCACATAGATTGGAATGAGTGCTATTGAAATCAATGGGCTGCGATTTGTAATGCGACATTGTGTCCAAACTCGCATGGCAAATCGCATCAGTGGAAACGGAGACTAAATCACACTGAATTATCTGGATGTATGTCAATCTATTCCTCCTGTTTAAACTACTAACTGGGGATTGTAAGCGGTGTAATTAAATCTGGAAACACTGGCTATATTGTAACTGCTAAAAATCATTAAGTGTTCGTCAGTTAAAATTGCCTCCTGTACTACAAGCAATCATAGGGTCTAATCAAGCTTAACGCTTGGGAAGCCTTGTGGTACAGTAAGCATTTCTTTTAGAATACTTTGGAAAGTCCGCGGGGAGATTAAACTATTTAGTTTGGAAAATCTCAGGGGGTAATTTTTTTGAAGGACTATAATCAGTATGTAGCGCCCCCTTACTTTCAGTATGGGCACTATGCTAAAGTTAGTGGGGAATGGGAGAGTTACTTTGCTCCCATTCACAATTTATTTAAATTGTGACTTCTGTCATTCCAGAAAGGTCCACTGGTCAGTCTGTGCTCCAGGGATGTGTTACCATCCCTGGCCAGCAGTTGGCACCAGTGGGGTTCTGGCAGAGTGAGTTTTCCTCAGCAGCCAATTAGAGGAGTTTTTCCCTCGCAAGGCATGCTGAGGAACAGTATATCTGTGACAAGTGTCATGTGTACTAAAGTCTTCTCGGGGTCCCCGTTCCAAGTGCGGCATCCACCTTCAGGGTGCGCGCATCCATGGACCCCGCGCGCACGGCCCACCTGGCCAAAATTGTAGGCTACACCAAACCTCATCCGGAGGTAAAAGGGGACTCCAGTGATCTACTGAGTTCCCGGTTCTATTGAGAGGATTCCAGACTGTGTGCCGTTTGATTCGGGGATCTGGTGACCGGAATGCTGACAGGTACGCTTTGCTGTCACCCGGTGACCTATGCTAAAAATTCACTGGGAGGATTCGCTCTGTTCATCCATTTAGCTCACCTAAAGTAATTGGCCTGTGGCAGAGGCTTTAGAGTCAGGTTTGTGAGAGAGACCTGTTCCTCACAGAAAATCCTAAGTGACACTTCGGCTGCCAGCTTGTGAGAGGGGTCTGTCCGGGGGCACTTTACCCACTCCAGCTAAGAGTGGCGATGAGTTATAACTTGGTACTCTATTGAGCAAGGGCTGCTCAACTAATATCCAGGCCTGATACTGCAAGGTTCTCCTTTTTCTTCATCAACCTGCTCTTCCCACTTATTGTTGATGTTAGCCGTGTTGGCCTGGAAATAAAGCATTGGAAAAAAACTTTATTCACTGTCTGGACATTCGCTCACTGTTTTGGCTCACTGCTATCACCCCTAGACACACTGCAAATTGTATTTCAATAGTGTTGCTCGTAGGCAACGTATCAAGGTAAATGTTAACAGCATGGGCAACAAAGCATCTAACTGACCAAGGGGGGGGAAGAAGGCACGACCTAGGGTGAGTGACCGTCAAACGGCACCAAGCATTACTGAAGATAGGACATGGATTCAGAATTGTATATATATTAGAGCGACAGAGGAATGCAATAAAGAACCCTTCCAGAACTGTCTCGTGGGTACAGACAGATGTGCCAACGTTTCGAGGCTTATGAGAAATACCGCCTCTTCATCAGGGCTAGGGTGATGCAAAAGATGTCGCTATACAATCTAAAATAGAAAAAATAAATAAAATAAATACTTTCAATACACAGTAAGAAGTATAGATTTAAAATATTAATTACATGGAGAAATATACAGAGAAATATTTCTCCATGTAATTAATATTTTAAATCTATACTTCTTACTGTGTATTGAAAGTATTTATTTTATTTATTTTTTCTATTTTAGATTGTATAGCGACATCTTTTGCATCACCCTAGCCCTGATGAAGAGGCGGTATTTCTCATAAGCCTCGAAACGTTGGCACATCTGTCTGTACCCACGAGACAGTTCTGGAAGGGTTCTTTATTGCATTCCTCTGTCGCTCTAATATATATACAATTCTGAATCCATGTCCTATCTTCAGTAATGCTTGGTGCCGTTTGACGGTCACTCACCCTAGGTCGTGCCTTCTTCCCCCCCCTTGGTCAGTTAGATGCTTTGTTGCTCATGCTGTTAACATTTACCTTGATACGTTGCCTACGAGCAACACTATTGAAATAAAATTTGATATTTTTGTCGACTAATTTAGTCCTTACTCCATAACCAATCTCCCACGCATAAAATCCCATTGAGGAAACACACCCCTTCGGGGGTACAGCAACCAGCTTATATTCAGGGATGTGGTGAGATAATGGTTTTTAGTTTTCAATTATAGGGGACACCTTACGTTTTTTCTTTCTAGACACACTGCAGGGTAACTTAATACGCCGATCCCAAAACAATCAGCGGCTCCTTCGGGGGTAGCGCTACAAGTACATGGATTGTTCTGGCAAGCAGTGGAAAAAAGAGGTAAAGGTGGCAGGTGCAAGCCCTGTCAACCCAATCATTGGGCAAAGTGTAGCTAGCTTTGGAATAAGTGGCCTATAAGAGGTCTGCGGGAAATAGATGATGGGAATCGCTGGACTGGAAACAGTATTTTAAGAGAGGTAGAAATGCTTGGAGGGCAGGGATGGTAGGATAACAGAACTGATGAGGTGAGTATTTTTAATAGGGACAAGCAGGGACAGCCACTAAAATGGTGGGAGTCCACATCCCCAGAGTAGTGATGAACAGAGGTTATGGGTTTACATATGATGGAGAACATTCTGATCTGTGTGATGTCTAGAGGTCATATTTGACCTAGCGAAGTGTGTGAATGTGTGTGTGTGGGGGGGAGTGCAGTTTTATTAAAGGAATGCGCTAAATATTTTTGTCTACAGGGTGTAGCTGGCTAAGTGTGAGATTTATGTTTGTTGTGCGGAAGTGTGAGAGATCCATGGATTGTGATGTTGTGTTTGGTGGCATGATGATTTGTTTTGTGTTTTGTTAAAGTTTAAAAATGAGGAATGGTGTTCTATAGTTCAAGGAGCAACCACCCCCCTCTCTTTCTTTGACACAAGTTAAAATGAATGGTGTGTGTGGGCGACGTGTGTTCTCAGCTGCTGACAGCCCAAATGACCCCCCTACTTTCCAGGTCTGTGAGTGTGTGAACAGCTGTATTGTCATGCAAATTGAGTGAGCCGATTGAACTGTAAAACAAAAGTAAAATGCCTCCTAATAATGTATATTTATATGTATGTGTGTATTAACGGTAATATTTGTTTCCATAGAGGAAACTGTTTTTGAAGTTTTCCAATGTACTCAGTATGGTGAAGTATAACTGTCTTGCAAGACAAAGGGGGAACTTATAAAAAAATGTGTTTGTTTTGAGTTGCTCATTTTTAACCATGGTGAATAATACTTTTTTATATTGCAATGGTATACCATAAAAATAAATAAATAAATCCATATGGCATTAATATGTATTAAGTAATACATATTAATGAAAAGTTGAGCTCAACAATTTTTGGTTTTTTAAAAAGTGCACGGTTTATGTAATGTAATGTATATTTGTGTTTCATATGCTAATGTCTTGTTACAGGTATATAACCATTGTTTTTTGTTTCCAGGTTTAACACAAAATTGAATGTTTATTACTAACTTTTATTTTGTGTTTTATCCCTCAGACTCGATAACTGGGTTTTCAGGATTTCAGAATAAGAGGAAATATTTGTTGGTCAGTCGGGTTTCACAATGTTTTAGATTTTCATGACCATTATCTAGTTGGAACGTCTGGTTGTCAGTCCATTTGGCTATGTTTTTGGACCTCCTAGTGTGGGTTGCATGTTTCCAATCCACTGAATAGCAGAACCAACTAACTGAAGTCTGCGTATTAGTTTTTTTTTATGAAAAGTTGAGTAAGACTGCAGGGGATAATTGGCACTCTAACACATATATTAGGCTAAGTAGCGTTCAGGGGTACCACACTTAGTGGTAAAAGGGTTTTGAGGTATTCTTCAGAGGTTGAAATGATCAGTCATAGATCTGTGGCATATCTGTTTTCTTATTACCAAAGATCAGCCATGCTGACACGTGTAGTTCCATAGCTCTAAAAGGTAAAAGTCTGATGCTACTTTGGCCGGACTTGTGTTTAGGACTGCTTAAACTCCCCCCTGCTGTTAAGCCTGGCTGTATAAGGTTGCATTGCCTCAGGCTAAGGTATGCTAATGTCCCTAGCTATCTGTATGTCCCCAAATGTAGTTCACACCTGTTTCCTTCCGTGTCACCATGCAATCCTATTTTCTCCTAGAGTTTCCTGTTCGTCAGTTTTATGTGGCTATTTGTTACCAATTGCCTAATGAATAGCTGTGTGTGTCCAGGCACACTGGTCGGCTTGTGTTCCCCCTACTGTTTAGTGATCCCAGCGCCTCAGTGCTGCAAGGGATTTTTCTTAGTCTATTGGTCAGTTGTGTCTGGTAGCACCAGTTCCTTGAGCTGGATACACATTATGCAATTCTTGTTTTCTTTTAGATTTACCGGCAGACTTGTAGTACAAGGGCCTGCCTGATTGCATACGAGTTAAAAGTGTATAGGTCTGGCCTCGTATTGTATAGTTTTGGTTGATTCTGAAGAAAAGGTGTGCAGGAAGATCGTATGGGGTGATACCAGCTCTTGGCTGTTCCAAGGGCTCTCACTTCCGATATTTATGTGGGCATACAGTATTCTCCTCAGTTAATATCCATAGGTGTCCTTCCTGTCCTAGATTACTTGTGTACCTTAACTGGTGGTCTGTGACTTGCATGCCAAGAAGATCAGTGCCCCAGGATGGCACTAGACTCCCGTCTTTCATGGGAGTCCTGTCTGAATGGTGAAGGCAGTTTGTTTTGTAGGGGTGAAGGATAACATAGTCTAATTACTGAATTGATAGAGGAGGGAGAAAGTGTGCAGCCTCTATGAGGGATCGGGTGTACCTGGTGGCAGGTGGTTTTCAATCTGGGTATCCAGACTATTTCCCATACTAAAGAGAGGCTCGATGGCGACTGTCTTTGGAGCGGGAGGTGGGTCACTGGGTACCGTAATCACTATAGAGCTGGAGACATACAGGATTACATTGGGAGGCCCTGGGCTACATATCAGGGAAGGGTTAGGAAATTCCAACTCGTTCTATTCTCATCCCTAAGGGTAGGGATGGAACTTGGTGCATATGTCACGGTCAATTTGGGTACTATCCTTTCACTCTGCTGGGTTACACCCTGGAGTCCATCCTGTTCTGAGGGTTTTGAGTCCAGACAGGAATTGAAAGAAACGTTTGAATGGGTGACTAGTATGACATAAATGTATGTGGTGCAGGAGACTGGCACCTATGCACAATATGGTGTCTGTCGGCCAAACTAGAGGGTGCCAGGTGATACATCAATGGGGTGAAAACTTCCTCGTAGAGGCAGTGTCTCAAGCTTAGCAGTCCTATAGAAAAGCTCTGTTACTGGACATGGTAACACAATAATAAAAATAAAAAAGAGAACAGACTGCTGCACACCCTTAAGAGTTAACTACAAAAATATTTTATTCAAATAAATATCAAAAAAGACACATGTATGTCAGGTATAAATAAACAGGTCCCCTAAATATGGTGCACCTACCCAGAAATAGTTCCCCTGGATACCCACTCAAAAAATGGCAAATACCAGTAACTAATACTCGATCATCCAAAAGGAGACCAGAGTCTACAATGAGCGCCCCCACCCTCCACACAACAAGCAGAACCCCCCCCCCCACAAAGAAGCACACATGAGCCCCAACTGTTAGCAATTTCCTGATAGTTCCCACAAATAGCAGTGGTTCCCTGTAAATCACAGGTGAAGTAATCCACTAGCTAGATGATGGAATACCACATGAATGAATACCTGAATGAGACATGAAAAAATCCACTAACTAGTGGTAAATAGTAGCACTATTCCAATGGAAACAAATGATGGACAAAAAAGTCAATGAGACAAAAAAAGGGGATTCTGAGCCTGATAGCTCACTGAAGGAAATCCTCCCGTGGAATTCACCGTTTCGGGCTTAATATTATTTCCTTATAGATATGATTTCATTGATGAATAAATGTAAAGAAAACATTCAAATGATAAACCAACAGAGACACTGTGATGATGATCTCAACCATCGGATTCACTTAACATATATATTGCCGTGGATGGTGGACAGATTCCCATAATAAGTGGGTAAAGTCCATTCAGAGCATCAGAGCAAGTATGTCCATATAGCGCTTGCTTATCCTATTGGCAGCTCATATTCCATGAGATTATATCTGCAAGTATGGATGGATAATTGGTGCTTGGACCTGCAATATGCTAATTGGTAGGTGACAGTCTTGTAGCAAAATTCCTCAGCAGTATTAGTGCAGGGTTTACTCACGATTCTGCTGTCATTCGTAGCTCAAAGTAGTAGCTATTCCATCCAATCACGCACTGCTCGAAGGGATTGCAGCCAAGCCATCCATGTATGCACTAAGACAGAACCTGAAGCGCTACTCCTCAAAAGCGGCAATATCCGGTGAATCAGTATATTGCCTGATAGTGAATAGTTGGTTACAATGTCCAGAAAAATTTAAGATTATTCGGTCTCCAGAAGCAATGGCTGAAAGCCAAACATTGTAATTGTCCTCATAGTGTGCTGTTCAAGTCTTCATAGGATATCCTATAGATAGTGATGTAGCGGCTCAAGGTATAAATTACCGAGCTAATAAAGGAAAACAAAACCTTGAGGCTGAAGTGTGCATGGGGGGGTCCCTGTTCCCCAAGAGTTACTGGACATGGGAGAGGTACACCTAGTTGATGTCTCACCTGAGAGGTTGAGTAACTACATACAGGGTACAGTATGCCTTTACCACAAATGGCGCTTCAGCATCTCACAGTGGTTGATAAAACTATTACCCTGTATGTGCTGAGTATACACTGAATCAAGTGACCAGTGGCTTTTTCCCAGAGATGTGCGGACACAGAATGAGGTTCACGCAGGGCGCTTATTTCTGAGGAGTAACATAACAGAGGAGGGGTGTATTCATCACTATATAGGGGGAATAGGAGCTGGGATCGGTGTTAGTAATGGAGTGGACGGCGGTATCCTGAGGAACAAACTCGCAGCCATGGCATGGCTTTGTTGCTCAGAGAGATTGGTGACAGTTGTGACAACATGCAACAAAGTTACATAAATACCCAGTTTAATATGGCTCAAGATTTTGTCGACCATAATTAAGAGGTTGGAAGAGAGTATAGGACAAAAATATGTCATTGGCTCTGGCGTACATGCAGGGGCAGGCGGAGTTATGGTCCATCAGTGCACCAACACCTTTGCAGCCATTGTGCTACATGCTGGGTGCTTGGTGTGCTCTTGTACCTTTAAAGGAGGGGTGGCTTCCCTTCAGTTCACCTGCCCCTGTCTATCCATTAAAATGCATGTGCCTCCACTGTGGGGACGCTCATTGTTTAGTGTTAGGACCACAGATATTGCAGGGTGCCTTGGCGCGGCTCTGTGGCTCACGCATGCGTTTGCAAATGCGTGCGGACCGAACCCCTGTTTTTAACGCATACTGTAGACAGGTTAATTGGTTCTCTGCAAGCTGGTCGGTAAGTAGGCTTGGTTTTTCCCTGGGCATTCCCCAGGTTTTTGTTGTTATCTGCTTTAGCCTTCCAATGCTACTTACTGTTATGGCCAGCTATAGATGGGGGCAGTGGACATGTTTATGCTTCACCTGTGGTGTTTATATTGGTCCATCAGTGCACCAACACCTTTGCAGCCATTGTGCTACATGCTGGGTGCTTGGTGTGCTCTTGTACCTTTAAAGGAGGGGTGGCTTCCCTTCAGTTCACCTGCCCCTGTCTATCCATTAAAATGCATGTGCCTCCACTGTGGGGACGCTCATTGTTTAGTGTTAGGACCACAGATATTGCAGGGTGCCTTGGCGCGGCTCTGTGGCTCACGCATGCGTTTGCAAATGCGTGCGGACCGAACCCCTGTTTTTAACGCATACTGTAGACCGGTTAATTGGTTCTCTGCAAGCTGGTCGGTAAGTAGGCTTGGTTTTTCCCTGGGCATTCCCCAGGTTTTTGGAGTTATCGACCAGTATCAAGCTGATCATACCAATCTCTGTATGAAGGGCAGTAGCCTGAGGAATTAGCATCACCGCTCAGTAAGACTTTGACAAAATTTGTCGCTTACACTAATCCAAAGTGGTGGTCAAATGCCTGGATGGGCTGTACTTGTTTGGATTGTGAAAGGTGAGGTGCTGTATGATCCCATATACGAAATCGCAGACTTGGTCTGTAGATCTGGTGGTATCAATGGGCTTACTGACTGGGGATTCTATCTACTATCTTGCATTTGTGGCTAAGTGACCCGCATGTGATCAGAGGGTACGGAAGCTGGGGGCAGGTTAATATTTCCCCCTGTCAGAAGCGTGACCACGATGTCTTTTGCATTCCAGGTCAATACATGGTGGTGAATGAGGAATGTTGGGAAGGTATTTCACTCTGTCTTCTGGATGGGGAGATCATTGTGGGGGAGGAAACACCTAGGTATAAATTAGGACATAGGCGAGTTTTGTTTCTTTGTCCTAGATGATACCGATGGGGTGTTAGTCATGGAACTAGGGTGTTTCTTGAACCTACCAGGTGGTAGAGGGGCAGGGTCACTGAAATCCAGTCACAAGGATGGAGTTTCTGTGGGTTTTGTCATGTTTTCAATGGTGTATGTGCTGTTAGACTCAATACCGAATGCCGGGGGAAATATTGCTGGTATCCCATGTCTAATGATGCACTGTTGTCAGCACTAGGTTGAATTGTACTCAGCTGGGTACACTACCTCGGGTAGTCTATTGTACCTATTCTCTTGTCCTTGGGATGGATATAGAAGGAACCCCGGGTTACACCCCCAAGTTGCCCTGAAGAAAGGTTTTATAGCAAACCTGACATCCCCTGTACACTTACTGAAACTTCCGTTGGGATTCGAGGAGGAGTTAAAAAGTTAGGTAGTTAAACTTTGGGCAACAGGATTTAAATGGTGCCAACAGTTTGTGCAAGGCGTGAATAGAAAGGCCCGTCTCAAGGGGTTTATAATCTAAGGGGAGGGGGTGGAACAAAAATAACTGCTGGGAATTATCTGATATGGAACTGGCTGAGAGAACATTTTAGGTGGAGGTGGGGTAGGCTTCCCGGATAAAATAGTTTTTTGGACACCTAGGTGTGGAAAGGGTAGCGCCTGGCTGGACATATGGGGGGTGGGGAGTTCCAGAGGTTCTGGAGCAGTCATGAGGTTGAGCATGGGAGGAGGTAACAAAGGAGTGGATGCAATCTGGATACTACCAGAGAGGACTAAAGTAGTTTTAGAGGGGCACCCTCGCTACAGAGCAGGATTGCTCCTAACATTATCAATCCCCCCGTTCGTAGCCCATTTTTTCATGATCTAGTTGGCTTTTTTCCGTGCAAGAAATGTAAGGTGTGCCAGCACAATGCACTTGGGAAACGCAAAACGACTCAATTTGCATCTACTGTGACCAATAAGCAATATAAGATTAAACAATTCTGTACATGCAAAACAAAACATGTTGTTTATCTGATCACTTGTCCCTGCGGGATGCAGCACGTTGGCCGGACTATTCGCTCTTTTTCTATCAGAGTAGGAGAGCATATTACTTTAAGGGTGGCGACACAAAACACACCGTCCCTAGGCACTATAGACAACATCATAATAGAGACCCCAAAGGCACAAAGTTTGTTATTATAGACAGATACATTCCCCCATGGAGGGGTGGAGCCATGACAAGGGGGGTGTCTCGCCTAGAGACTTTCTGGATATATGAACTTCAATCCCATTCCCCGTTAGGAATGAACGTTGAATGGGATATCAATTCCTTTATTAATGCGTCTTGATATTTTACACTATTGGGATTTGTGTTCGTTTACATACATACACTGATTTTTTTCTTTTTCACACAGTCCACACAGTTCGTGCCTTTTCCTATCTTTATTTGTATTTTATTCAATATTTTAATTTTATTCTATTTGTGTGTGTGTGTGTGTATATATATATATATATATATATATATATATATATATATATATATATATATAATATACACTTTTTTGGTATAATCTTTATATTTATATCTGGTGTATCTAACTACTGAATATGTTTGCATCATTACCGTGTGGGAGTTCAGCTCATGCTCACATATGTATATAAATATAATTTTGGAGTTTTCACACTTTCTCCTTTTACAGATATTTTTACTATTTTTGTGGTATTTTATGTCTCCCCTATATACAGTGAGGAAAATAAGTATTTGAACACCCTGCTATTTTGCAAGTTCTCCCACTTGGAAATCATGGAGGGGTCTGAAATTGTTATCGTAGGTGCATGTCCACTGTGAGAGACATAATCAAAAAAAAAATCCAGAAATCACAATGTATGATTTTTTTTAACTATTTATTTGTATGATACAGCTGCAAATAAGTATTTGAACACCTGAGAAAATCAATGTTAATATTTGGTACAGTAGCCTTTGTTTGCAATTACAGAGGTCAAACGTTTCTTGTAGTTTTTCACCAGGTTTGCACACACTGGAGGAGGGATTTTGGCCCACTCCTCCACACAGATCTTCTCTAGATCAGTCGGGTTTCTGGGCTGTCGCTGAGAAACACGGAGTTTGAGCTCCCTCCAAAGATTCTCTATTGGGTTTAGGTCTGGAGACTGGCTAGGCCACGCCAGAACCTTGATATGCTTCTTACAGAGCCACTCCTTGGTTATCCTGGCTGTGTGCTTCGGGTCATTGTCATGTTGGAAGACCCAGCCTCGACCCATCTTCAAAGCTCTAACTGAGGGAAGGAGGTTGTTGCCCAAAATCTCGCAATACATGGCCCCGGTCATCCTCTCCTTAATACAGTGCAGTCGCCCTGTCCCATGTGCAGAAAAACACCCCCAAAGCATGATGCTACCACCCCCATGCTTCACAGTAGGGGTGGTGTTCTTGGGATGGTACTCATCATTCTTCTTCCTCTAAACACGGTTAGTGGAATTATGACCAAAAAGTTCTATTTTGGTCTCATCTGACCACATGACTTTCTCCCATGACTCCTCTGGATCATCCAAATGGTCATTGGCAAACTTAAGACGGGCCTTGACATGTGCTGGTTTAAGCAGGGGAACCTTCCGTGCCATGCATGATTTCAAACCATGACGTCTTAGTGTATTACCAACAGTAACCTTGGAAACGGTGGTCCCAGCTCTTTTCAGGTCATTGACCAGCTCCTCCCGTGTAGTCCTGGGCTGATTTCTCACCTTTCTTAGGATCATTGAGACCCCACGAGGTGAGATTTTGCATGAAGCCCCAGTCCGAGGGAGATTGACAGTCATGTTTAGCTTCTTCCATTTTCTAATGATTGCTCCAACAGTGGACCTTTTTTCACCAAGCTGCTTGGCAATTTCCCCCGTAGCCCTTTCCAGCCTTGTGGAGGTGTACAATTTTGTCTGTAGTGTCTTTGGACAGCTCTTTGGTCTTGGCCATGTTAGTAGTTGGATTCTTACTGATTGTATGGGGTGGACAGGTGTCTTTATGCAGCTAATGACCTCAAACAGGTGCATCTAATTTAGGATAATAAATGGAGTGGAGGTGGACATTTTAAAGGCAGACTAACAGGTCTTTGAGGGTCAGAATTCTAGCTGATAGACAGGTGTTCAAATACTTATTTGCAGCTGTATCATACAAATAAATAGTTAAAAAATCATAAATTGTGATTTCTGGAATTTTTTTTTTTTATTATGTCTCTCACAGTGGACATGCACTTACGATGACAATTTCAAACCCCTCCATGATTTCCAAGTGGGAGAACTTGCAAAATAGCAGGGTGTTCAAATACTTATTTTCCTCACTGTATATATATATATATATATATATGTATATATATATATATATATATATATACAACAATTTTTAATAGCCCTCCAATTAAATGCAGGCTTAACCTATATGGCTTTTTATATCATAGATAAATGCAATTTTGTTTGCATCAATATAATCATGACTAACATAATTTACCCACAATTTTATTGTTAATATATATTCCAGCCCAGCACCGTTACTTCTGTGAGCGGTATTCATTTTAGTAGTTATACTGTGGCCGTTATATATAGTCATGTCCCCGTCAGTTGCCGCTATTTTTTTCCTTCTAATGAGGTTTAGATAGAATATAGCTCACTTCCGGCTACAATTCCTTCTAACAATAAGTCGAATGATGCTTGCGGCGTGGGGAGATCCTACACACAGCTACGTTTCTGACGCCACTGTGAGGCTTGGAATGCAAGCGGCGTTGCCACGCTGAGGTGTGGAACGTACGCGGCTCCATCGTCACGTTCCTAGCGTCATAACGAGGCTTGGAATGCAAGCGCCGTTACCACGCTGAGGTGTGGAACGTACGCGGCTCCATCGTCACGTTCCGAGCGTCATAACGAGGCTTGGAACGCAAGCGGCGTCACCACGCTGAGGCGTGGAACGCACGCTACTCCACCATTTTGCCGTAAACCGGAAGTGATTGCCTGCAATGCCGGTGCAGTGTCCTATTCTGCTGCCTATCCTAGAATGCTGCGGAAGTCACGTGACGGCCAACTGCGCATGAGCAATGCGCTCCAACGGCAAATGTGATGCGTTCCAGGGGATTTAAGCTCCATTTGCCATTGGAGCGCATTGCGCATGCGCAGTTGGCCGTCACGTGACTTCCACAGCATTCTAGGATAGGCAGCAGAATATGACACTGCACCGGCGCTAGACGGGAGACGAGAGCAGAGCGCGAGGCACGTGACCACCATCCCGTCCAATCGCCTGAAGAGCGTCGGCTTCCACCTAGCAACCGCTTCCCTAGCGACACATTCACACACCCGGTGCAGTGTCATATTCTGCTACCTATCCTAGAATGCTGCGGAAGTCACGTGACGGCCAACTGCGCATGCGCTCCAACGGCAAATGTGATGCGTTCCAGGGGATTTACAACACTACCCTTCAGTGAACCATCACAATTTGTCACGGAAGTGACGTATTAACATACACGGAGCGGGGGGGGGGACAGAGAGAGAGACCCATTCAGAGTGACAGAGAAATAGACATATAGAGATACGTAGATACATTCAGAGCGAGAGAGGGATACAGATATAGAGATACTGAGAGAGAACCGGGCCTCAGGGAGGGGATTACCTCCCCTATGTGCATTACTTCCGTTATATAAAATATACAGTTGTATTCAAAATTATTCAACCCCCACTAAAAAATTGATTGTTTTGGCCAGTTTGACATTGATTTTGATCATTCAGTCATCCTGCTTACAATTAAATCAAAGAGGCACGTGTAGGTCAGACAAATATAACATAACATTAATAATGAAATAACCACAAATGTCTTTTCTGTGCTCACATCATTATCAGTTTTATTCAACCCCCAAGTGACTATCAATCTTAGTACTTAGTACAACATCCTTTTACAGTTATAACAGCTTTTAAACGTGAAGCATAGCTTGACACAAGTGTCTTGCAGCGATCTACGGGTATCTTCGCCCATTCGTCATGGGCAAAAGCCTCCAGTTCAGTCACATTCTTAGGCTTGTGCACTGCAACTGCTTTCTTTAAGTCCCACCAGAGGTTCTCAATCGGATTTAAGTCTGGTGACTGTGATGGCGACTCCAAAATGTTCCAGCCTTTAATCTGCAACCATGCTCTAGTGGACTTGGAGGTATGCTTGGGATCATTGTCCTGTTGAATGGTCCAACGTCTCCCAAGCCTCAGGTTTGTGACGGACTGCATCACATTGTTATCCAATATCTCCTGGTACTGAAGAGAATTCATGGTACCTTGCACACGCTGAAGCTTCCCTGTACCTGCAGAAGCAAAACAGCCCCAAAGCATGATTGACCCCCCGCCATGCTTCACAGTAGGCAAGGTGTTCTTTTCATCATAGGCCTTGTTCTTCCTCCTCCAAACATAGCGTTGATCCATGGGCCCAAACAGTTCTAATTTTGTTTCATCAGTCCACAGAACACAATCCCAAAACTTCTGTGGTTTGTCCACATGACTTTTGGCATACTGCAGTCGACTCTTCTTATTCTTTGGAGACAGCAAGGGAGTGTGCCTGGGAGTTCTGGCATGGAGGCCTTCATTACGCAGTGTGCGCCATATTGTCTGAGCAGAAACTTCAGTACCCATATCTGACAAATCTTTTCTCAGTTCCTCAGCTGTCACACGGGGACTTTTCTCCACTCTACGCTTCAGGTAGCGCACAGCAGTCGAAGTCAGCATCTTCTTTCTGCCACGACCAGGTAGCGTTTCAACAGTACCCTTTGCCTTGAATTTGCGAATGATGCTTCCTATGGTGTCTCTTGGTATGTTTAACATCTTTGCAATCTTCTTATAGCCATTGCCTCTTCTCTTGTCTTCCTGGACCATTCTCTTGACTTCGCCATGTTTGTAACCACACCAGTAAATTTCTAGAAGGAGCTAAGTATCACAGTCATTTTAAAGCTGCCTAATTGGTGCTTTATTGCTGCTCCCTGACATCCACAGGTGTTTTCAATACCTGATTGAAAACACTTCAGTGAACCTCTGTTCTTCAGAGTGGTAGTCTTTAAGGGGTTGAATAATTGTGTAAATGAAGAATTCACAAACGAAACATTGACTACTGTATTACAAAACCAATTGATGTCATTTTAGTTGCATATGGTTCTTTTTTTTGTTTCAATGATTTTATTGGATTTTAAACACAATTACAGACAAGGCAGTCAATACATTTGAAAAAAAAGAACAAGTAGCACAGGGCACATTGTATGTAATCATTCCCAGGGAAACATAACACGAAACAAAGAATGCAACCGGGAATAAGGAGGCATAAAAATAGGTGTCGTCCATAATCTAGTACCCTCTAAAGGCATCCACGAAATGTAGCCACAAATTATGCTAGTCAGTAAACCTAAAACATGGGAAAATGGGGACCAGGGAGACCACAGTCCATAAGGTAAGGCACCGGACCTAAGAGCGGCGGCCCCCTACCCAACCACCCCACTAGGGATCACACTGTGGGTGGGAAGGGGGACCCAAAAACTAAACTCAGGAGCTTCTAACAAGATCCTTTATGAAGCCGAGTCTTATCAATCCGAGGAGCCAAGGCTATAAAAGTGAAGTAAAGTAGTGAGAATGTATGTCCTGAGAACAATTGCATATAGTTATGTTCTCCATCGGAGCTAGCCGATAGGGGGGGGAGCGGAACAGCTAGACAGGCAGTTAGGCAGACAGTTTCTACACTGGAGTAAGGGAAGGAGCAGGTAGGGTAGAGGGGGGGGGAAGAGGGGATGGAAAAGGCAGGATACATGGTAGTTAATCCAAAGATATTGATCAATTAATCAATGGCTGTCGAGGCCGTTGGCAAGGCCGAGGAGGGAGGTGTGGAGGGAGGAGCCGGGGTCAGGGATTCCCTGTAATGTATCCAGCAAGCCCAAGTAAGCCTGAATTTTTCATGTAAGTCCTTGGCTTGGTGGATGATCCGTTCCATCTCTTCAATCTTGCCAACCCTGGATCTCCAATCATCAACGGTAGGGGGAAGAGCGCTCCTCCAGCCTCCTCCAAATAGGTATACATTGGGTAGCGGCGTTAATAAGGTGTAGTGTTAGGGATTTGTAAAACGTCGATTTGGGTAGGGAAGTGTGGTGAAGGAGATACTGCGCCGGTGTGAAGTCGGGCGAGAACGTGGTAATTTGTGAGATAAGCTGATGTACCTCTCTCCAGAACGGTTGGATAAGTGGACAGGTCAACCATATATGGAGCAGAGAACCTGTATCTGAGTTACAACGCCAACAAGTCGAGGGAACAGCGGGAAAAATTTTATGTATCTTATCCGGGGTCCTATACCAGCGAGAGTAAATTTTAAACCTGTTCTCTTGGGCCGAGACATTAACCGAACCCTTGTGGACATGTGTCCAAACTGCCTCCCAGTCATCATCCGATAGAGCAATGGAGAGGTCAGCCTCCCATAGTCGGTGGATGTCAGTGTTGAGCTTCGCTGTTAAGATGAGTAGGGAGTACAAGGAAGAAATTAAGTGTCTCTGAGGGGCAGTGTGTGAGCAAAGGCGCTCAAATGGTGCAAGGGCCCTATGCCAGGATGACAAAGAGGGTGCGGAGTTAAAAAAAAGTGACGGATCTGAAAGAATTTAAAGAGAGGAATGACAAAGTCCAGAAATTTGTCCGACATGTCGGAGTGAGAGAGGAGTGTGCCATTATTGAAAAATAGATGGGCTCGTAGCGTCGGGATGTCGTGGGACGGTACGCGACCCCCTACTGGAACATCAGCGGGAAAGTCAGGATTCTGTGTCAGAGGTGTCATGGGCCCTGGGAAGGGTACCGTGTCGAGGGATCTGCAGGTCGCCTTGAAGTTAGACAGAGTGGGGCCAATCAGTGGATGTTTCAAACAGGGTTTAGGGATTGTATGCGGGTCAATCCACGGTAGGTGTGATGCGTTGAACCCTACGAACGCGTCTTCCACCGCGACCCAGGCCTTACAATTCTTGTGTATGTGCCAATCCACGATCCTCATGAGTTGGCAAGCCCGAGAGTATGTGAACAAGTCCTGTAAGCCAATACCTCCCTTCTGTTTAGGAAGGATTAGTCTAGCCCAATCCAATCTCGCAGGACGATCTGCCCATAGGAAGGAGCGACAGACTGTTTTAAAGGAACTGAAAAAGGCAGAGGGAAGTCTGATCGGGATGGCTTGCAATAGGTACAACAATCTAGGGAGGACGTTCATTTTTAGTATGGCCGCCCTGCCAAACCAGGAAAAATTGCCCTTTGCCCATGCAAGCAGGTCCCCTTTTATCGTTTGAAGCGCAGGCAAGAAGTTCCTAGCATAAAGATCCGACAGGTGTACGGGCAGCTTGATCCCCAGATATGTAATATGGAGTGGTTCCCAAGCAAACAGGAAATTTTGTTTACACAGGTCGACTACCGTCTGAGGAAGGGAGATGTTAAGCGCCTTGGACTTGCCAAAGTTGATTTGAAAATTGGAAAGGGTGTTAAAAGTCCATAGGTCTTTGAGCAGGTTGGGCAGGGTGATATGGGGCTGGTCATGAACAACAGAACATCATCTGCGTAGGCAGCAATCTTGTGTTGTTTCTTGTTGATCGTGACTCCCTTAACATCTTGGTTATCTCTCAGTCTGCGGAGAAATGGCTCAAGGGTCAGTACAAAAAGTAAGGGCGATAGGGGACAACCCTGTCTAGTGCTGTTGTTGATGGAAAAGGCGTTTGATAACTGGTCATTTACCCTGATCCTGGCTGTGGGGGCGGAATACAATGCCAACACCATATCAAGGAAATGGGCGGGGAGACCCGCCCTGCGCAAGGCCGCAGCCATATAATCCCATGCAACTCGATCAAGGGACAAGAAAAAGCCACACTCTCTGTTCGTGGTCATCCAGTGGTGGATATCAATGGCCCTAGTGGTGTTGTCCCTGGCCTCTCTGCCAGGGACAAAACCTACCTGGTCGGTCGAGGTTAAGTCGAGTAGGAACTGAAGCAGTCGCTTGGCTAGAATCTTAGCATAAAGCTTCACGTCAACGTTAATTAAAGAAATGGGTCGGTAGTTGGCGACTAGCGTGGGATCTCGACCAAGCTTAGGGACCAGGGTGATGTGAGCTTCTAATAAATCCACCCCAGTGTGGGGCGGGAGGGGGATATCGGTAAACGCTTTCACGAATTTGGGGATTAGTATTGTGGAGAATGTCTTGTAGTAGCCGGACGTTAGGCCATCGGGGCCTTGGCTTTTCCCAGGTTTTAGTTGCTTCAAGGCCAACTGGGCCTCCTCAGCTGTTATTGGTGCATCCAAGCTAGACATATCCGGCGCGGGGGTAGGGGGCGCGCCGTATGCAGTGAGAAAGTCCTCTAAGAGTTCAGTGCGAGCCTGGGTGGATCATGTGGAGGGGGGGTGACGGCAAGTTATATAGCAATGAAAGGTATTGTGAGAATTGGGTGGCAATATGGTCCGTTCTAGTAATAGTCAGTCCGGTGGGGGACCTAATGGTATGAATCGTATGTGCAGATTTCTTTTTCCGTAAAGCAGTAGCTAAGAGTCTCCCCGACCTATTTCTGAATTCGTAATACAACCCATGAGTGAGGGCAAATTTACGTTTCAGCTTGGTCTGAAGTTCGGACAGTAAGTCCTTTCTGGCCGTATGCAATGATTCAAGTACATCCGCCGCGAAAGAGCGCTTATGAGCCCGCTCAAGGGTCTTAATCCGGCCCACCAACTCGTCGATTCGGGCCCGTCGAAGCTTTCGTCGCTTGGACATGAGAGAGATAATCTCCCCTCTTAGGACACACTTATGAGCCGCCCACACGGTCGCAGGGGCTACGTCAGGGGAGTCGTTTTCGGTAAAGTATTGGGACAGCCTGGTCAACAAAGTGTCTGTGTCTCCCGGGTCTAGGAGAATGGAGTCGTCCATTCTCCATATCTGTGATCTAGAGCGCTGACCTGGCCAGGTCAATGTCATAGTGACTGGGTGGTGGTCTGAGAGTAGCATCGGTTCGATAGTGGCGTCAGAGAGGAGCGTAAGGTCACGCTGGGAAATGAATAGGTGATCGATACGGGAGTATTTGTTATGTAGAGGGGAGAAATAGGTAAAGTCCTTAACAGTTGGGTGGAGTGTACGCCACGAGTCATGAAGGGATAACAGGTGTAGTTAGGATCTTAAGGCCCGATAGGTCAGACAGGTGGACCCATTGGATGTGTCCAGAAGAGGGGCAAGTGGGACATTAAAGTCCCCACCCAAAATAAGCATGCCGACTTGGAACATCGTGAGATGCTGAAGCGTGTCCCGGAAGAATTGCACATGGTGCGAGTTTGGGGCATATATGTTGGCGATGGTAACGGGGGTACCCAGAATCTTCCCTTTAATGAAAAGGAACCTGCCCTGTGTATCCTTTTGGATATCCTCAACCTGGATCGGGCAGTGTTTGGAAAACAGAACAGACACTCCCTTAGATTTGGACTCCTCATTTGTGGCAGAGGGGTCGCTTGACCCAAATCCGGCAGGGGATATGACCACCAGTATCCGCCATGTGTAGACAGAGTGTAGACAGAGTGTAGACAGAGTAGAGGGGAGGGAGGATGAGGAGCGGGAGTGCAGTGACACACACAAAAAGGGGGGGGGGGGTGCAAGAGAGGGAAGGCTAAAACACCTATATGCCTGTGCTGCAGGCCAATTGCCCTAAAGACCGATTAGGAGAAAGGAAAGAGAAATAAATTCCTTACTCCTAAGAGGGGGAGGACAAGTCGGTTAGGTACAGTGCAGGCCGGGCACCCACCCCTAATATAGGGCGTGTGTACCTTGACCCGCAACCGTGTGGGGGTCGGCCAGGACCAGCCGAAGGATGCAACAAGAAACAGAAAATTGATAAATAAAGTTATAAACAAACCTAGAAATCAATCAACAATGGCACTTCGTGCCACCCCAGAGCTCTAGTCGTGTGACAGGTGTGAAACTTGGGAGAAACCCGACCCAAACCGGCCCCCAGGGGGATATGCAGTATACAGTGCATGAGATGTCAACCACCCAAAGCCCGGGGCACGGCCCTAAGGAAAAGGGGCATTGTGACGGTATTGGTATGATATCCCCATCAAACAGTCCCTTCTTCCCATAACAGAACATCACAGAATCATCCACACATGAGCCAAGGCTGAATGCTGGAACCAGACTCTTTAATGGCAGCTTGCTGCTGGTATATATACAGTTTTCAAGCTAAATCCTCAATCAAGGAACAATGAAATCTCCACCCCCTTCTCAGACACAGTGGGGGCTCTCATACAGATTATAGGCAGACACTTCGGAGTCGACCCTGAAAGCACATTTTCTTTAGATAATGACATCAGTGAAGGTAATTACTAGTTGTACAGAATACATTATTACTAAACAGCTTGGCCCCGCATATAGAAGGGATAATTACCACAATGAAGCAATCAGAATAATTAACATGAGCCACTTCTAATCACAGTAAACAGTAAACACAGGGCTCCTTCACACACACAATTACCCTTTGAAATAGGACTGGCTGAGGAAGGGTCATTAACATTTCAAAAGCCTGTTAGCAGAGGGGTGAGTCACACCTGAAATCACCTGTTACACTTAACACACACACAATATTACTTAGCAGGGAGAATTTAAACTGAAGCATCCTTCACAGGCATGACTTAAATTAAGGCAGGAGGACCGTGCCTCCGGCATAAGATGGCCATATGCCTCCACCACCCACCCCGGCAAAGGAGCTTTAGATTATGTCCCACGAGGGAAGGGGTCAACGGGGAGTCTGATCCCACCGGGGGAGGGGGGCCCTTATAACACCCTATCAAACGGGCCTGCTAGGGAACGTGCAGCCAATGGTAACTAATCTAGGTAGTGACAAGGGCGACCCGATGGATAGCTTACAACCACATGCATGTAGGGTCTACCTGGTGAGCATTAACATGGTACTAAACCAAATCCTGCAGGAGTCATGTCAAATAATGCAAAACATACAAATTCATGAGTCACAGAGAGAAAGGGACGGCCAGGGTGCGTCCATCCGTACCCAATAGGCCGTCTAAGTGAACTCCACATGGGAATCAGGCAAGGCAAGGAAACAGTCCGGGGAGAGGCCCGTGCAAATTATTGTCCATAAAGCTGCACCAAAGTCAAACGGAGCAAGGCAAATTAACCATTGGGGGACTCCACCGAATTGTCTTGCAATAAGCACTGGTTTAAGCTTGAGGCCTGTCCCTGTCGGTCGACGGAAATAGCCAGACAGCACGGGCCCTGCCGCTTTTCGGACCGAAGGCAGAGGGCCCCTGGTGAGGATGCGGTGGCCGCGTGGAGGGGTGGGTGATCCAGCTCTTACCATCTCTCAGAAGCATCGGCGTGGGGAGACCTCCGCCAATATCAATCCTTGCCCGATCTGTCTCCAGGGGGGATCCACAAGCCGTGCAGCAAGCACCTGCAGGAGGACAAAAGGCAGCCGATGTGGAGCGGGGGCGACATGACCTCCGACAGTAGTGGGACATGGGAGACTCCTGAGGAAGAGCAGCAGTGCAATTTCGGCCGGTGAGAAGTGCGGCAAGGACCATAACTCTTCCTGCTTGCCAACCACGCCGTAACACTTTGCAGGCTGGTTAGCGTAGTCCAAGAACTGGGTACCGCCCCTCAGCACAGGTTGTCGAACCCTCGACCCTCCCCAGTCGTAATGCAATATGGGCCCCGCAGTATAGGGAGAAGAAGTCCTCATGTAGGGAAGTTGAGGCGACAAACTGAGCCGCCATCTTGGCTAAACCGCCCCGAAGGTCAGCAAAATGAAAGTGAAAAGGAAGTCCCATCACAATAACCCGCCATACCTTGGCGAGGTATGCATTACAGTCTTCATGCTGAGGGGTGTGAAAGGCTTGTAACAGGACAACGTCTAAAAAACTGCACACATGAAACATACCGACTAGCATTAACTCCAAACAGGGCAGCCTCCATAGTGATTTCTCAGTAGTCCCTCCGGGCTCTTCTAGCTCCATGAGCAGGAGAGGGATCGCGGTCGTTTCTGGGAACTTGAGAGCCAGGCTGGTGTCTAGCTCCCGACGGGGATCTCCTCCTGTGGTGTCTGGAGGCTTGGGTCTCCATGGGCTCGTCGCTGGCTTTCGGCCACCTGCACACCGATTGGCGGAAAGCCGCGTACCACTCCGGGACTGCAATCAGGGGGATCCCTAGTGCCTTGCAGAAGCCCGGTAAGTCCTCCGGGACCTTCAACAAGGCCGAGCGTCCCTGATGTGACGCAGACAAACAGAAGGGGAATTTCCATTTGTATCTAATGTCTTTGGCGTGTAAGACATCCAACAAAGGCCTGAGATCCCTGCGATGTTTCAGTGTTATCCCAGAGAGGTCCTGGAAGATCTGTATCGGGGCATTTTTGTGGGCAAGGTGCTGGTCTCTCGCCATCCTTAGGATATCTTCTTTAATCCGGTAATCGGCCAGGCAGCAGACAATATCCCTAGGGGGGTCAGTGTCCTTTCCCTTGGGGCGCAGGGCGCGATGGATTCTGTCCATGGCGATGGCCTCCTGGGTGTCTGCCCAACACAGAATTGAAAATGCTTGTTACAGCGTGAGGGATCTGGTCACCCGCCACCGATTCCGGGAGGCCCCGCACCCTCAGGTTATGGCAGCGGCCCCGATTGTCCAGGTCCTCGAGATGCCGGTTCATGTCTCGAAGTTGCAGGGTATGGTCGTCCAACTTTCTCAATGAACGTTGGAGGACGGTACCTTGGTCCTCGACCACTCAATCCGTGCGGGACACCCGGTCATTGAGGGAGCGAATGTCCAGGCGCAGCTCCGAAATGGCAGCAGCCAGGGTGTCCTTGATATCGGTAGCGACGGACCGAAGATCGTCAATGGTAAGCTGCCGTTGCGGCGATAAGGTAAGTGACCCGTTTCCCTCATCTTCCGTTGCCGGGGAGGGAACCGCAGGCGGTGCGGCCAGTATTATATCCGAACGCTCAGATTGATCAGCGGGGAGAGTCAGCAAGTGGCCTGATGTTGAATTAAGGCAGGAAGGCGCCATGTTCCCTCTTTGCGAGCGGAACATGTCCGGGATGTTCTGGGTGACAGCTCCGGTATTCCTCCTTGGTGAGCGGGATCTGGAGGCAAAAGATGCTCTGGAAGCCGTTCCCATGATTTTCCGGTGAAAAACTAATCGGTATACTCCGTGCTTCTGTGGTATGAGCTCTGAGGTGGCAGGAGCTTGGGCTTCACGCGTCCATCTTCTAGCTAGGTCCGGCCACGCCCCCTGCATATGGTTCTTTAAGAAGTCCTTGTAGGATTTCATTCTGAATACAATTACAAATGTACACTAAATTCCCTAAAACCCTTTACAGCATTGGGGGGTTTAATAATTTTGAACACAACTGTATGTACACGATCTCTCTCTCGCTCTGAATGTATCTCAGTATCTCTATATGTCTATTTCTCTGTCGCTCTGAATGGGTCTCTCTCTCTGTCCCCCCTGCTCCGTGTATGGTAATACGTCACTTCCGTGACAAATTGTGATGGTTCACTGAAGGGTAGTGTCGTAAATCCCCTGGAACGCATCACATTTGCCGTTGGAGCGCATTGCGCAGTTGGCCGTCACGTGACTTCTGCAGCATTCTAGGATAGGCAGCAGAATATGACACTGCACCGGCGCAACATTGTGAGCTGAGCTCTCACTATGGGGGTCATTTTATTTATAAATTGGAGTGGGCTGCAATGGAGTAACACCCCAGACCATGTGTAATAACACAAAACGCGTCGGACGACTCCATTGCCGCCTCATCTATATACTTATATGCGTTGCATTCTTTCAACATTCATGTAAGTGCAACTATCTATTAAATTTCACTATTTCATACGAGATTACGCTATGTTGCCTCCTCTCTCCTTCCACCATTGATTCATACTGAGGGCAAGTTGTGTGCAACTATCGGTACTGTTCAATCTACATTGGTCGAATCTGCTATGGTTGATGATCGGGTGTAATGATCCATTGCCTAGAAGGACGCTCCTGTCGTTCATATCAGTTTTCACGCTTGTTTGACTCATAAGAGATTGGAATTTCTTTGAGTCCACGCGCTCTGGTAAGCCTGCAATCCTATCGGTGGAGGGTTAATATGTTATGCACAAGAAGTCACGTTTATGTTATGAATCACGTCAAAGTTTGAGTTCCAGAACACTTGGTGGACTATTTATTAATTTATGTTTACAAATAATTTGTCTATGGACTCACTTTTTCTCACATCGGTTTGTCACTGTGAGAGATTCTTATGTATTATATATACACTGTTTGCATACAGTGAGTGATCACTATTTATGTACATTTTTGATACAATCATTTCATTTCTATTTATTGTATTGTTTTGAGCGCTACACTTACACATCACATACCCTCTACCCCACTGGCCTGTCGGGCGCTGTCAGACTGTCCGTCTGTGTGCAGACTGGTGGTGGATAGACTGTCACCTACTGAAGATCACAGTATTCAGTGTTCTCAGGTCTGATTAATGATAGTGATGCAACGGATCTTCATTAATCCGTGATCCGAACTGAAGATATTGATCCAAACTGCACACACGTGATCCGCGGATTGATTTCTGAAAAAAAAAAAGTTATGCGCATGTTCAGTCCACACACAGCGTGGTCATGGATAGCGGAGGAAATGAGCAGCCTGAATGCCCTGCCTCATTTAAATCGCTTGTATGGGAGCATTTTGGCTTCCCTGTCAAATATAATGATGAAGGATAGAGGTTAGTGGATAAAACCGTGACGGTGTTTAGGCACTGTGGCACAAGAAAGCCATATGACAGTGGAAATACATCAAGCATGGCCATGCATTTGAAGCGACATCACCCCGGTGTTTCACTGACAGGAATGAAAATGAAAGCGAACGCTGCTCAACAACCACTTATCACCACAGCATTTAAGCAGCCCCTTGTTGCACAATCAGACTGGGCTAAAGCCATCACAAATGCTATTGGTGTGTTTATAGGTAAAGACATGAGGCCATATTCGGTTGTGCACAACGAATGCTTTAAACACATGCTGAAAGTGTTTGAGCCACATTACAATTTTTTTTTTTTGCTGATCCGAAAAATGATCCCCTGTGTTTCTGGGGGGCGCCAAGACTGGTAGGGAAATTGTAAATATGGTTTGTGTGTGTTAGTTGATGCATCACCTATGTGAGCTGGCTCGAGCTCTAATGCTACCCATCTCATGGAGTCCAGTCAGGACTCAGAACTGATCGCATTACCATACCTTTGTGACCATGGCATCACATAATCTGGAAACCTTGTCGGTAATACACTGGAATGTGAGGGGCCTTAACTCTAAATTTAAGTGGGCACTACTCTTCCACTATATTAAGTCATAACCCCCAGGTGCTGATTCTACAGGAGACTCATCTAATGGGCAGCAAGTTGCTACCACAAAAAAAGCCCTCGGTTCAAAAAGTCTTCTATGCTTCGTACTCCACCTATGCCAGGTACCAATTAATAAATCCCTCCCTTGTACGGTCAAGGCGATTCACACTGACCCCCATGGCAGATATGTGGTGTTAGTGTTGATGGCCTGGCAACAACGTTATAGCGGGATGTATATCCCACCTCCTTTCAAATCTGAAATGTATAGCATCCTGGAGAGGATTACCCCATACTGTCCAGCAAAAAAGGCTGCTGATAGGCGACTTAAACAGTATCCTTTCCCTGGATCTAGATAGACCCAATCCAACCCAGTCTACTGTTGGTGATTTGCCGAGGTGAGCCCTCTCAGCGGGAGTGACAGAAGTATGGAGGTGGAAGCACCACTCTGCTAGAGACTACTCCTGTTTCTCCACCTCATATAAGACCTCCTCCAGGATAGACTATGCCTTTGCAAACCCCTCAATGTTAAATGACATTGACGAGGCAACATACCTACCCAGTGGGCTGTCTGACCACAGCCCCTAAGGATTATAGTGTGGACCAATTCCAGGCTAAATGGCTCCATGTGGCGTTTAGGCGCTTACTGGATCTCTCATGAGGACATTTTAGAGGAGACCCCACATACCCTACGTGAATTTTGGGATATTAATTTGGGGTCATCTTCTCCCTGGTTTGGAACGCCTTTGGGACGACCTACACCACAACAAGCAACGACTTTTTGAACAGGGGGATAGGAATGGCAGATTGTTGGCATTGATGTCCCATCATGACACCCCTCTCACCTTGATCCCGGAAATTACATCATCCACAGGTAAATCCATCTCATCCCATGAAGAAATACTTAAGGAATTTCGGGCATCTCTCCTGGACCTGGTCATCTGTCCTGGACCCACTGGCCCTCAGATTCCGAGAGGTTTCACCTGGTCAGACCAATTACAGCTGAAGAAGTCCATGCTATAATCAACTCACTTGCCACGGGAAAGGCCACGGGTCCAGGTGGTCTACCCATTGAATTTTACAAAACCCATGCCTACTTCTGGCACCGCTTCTGGCCTCACTGTATACCCAATGCCTGGGGGGAGCACTTCCACCATCTATGGCAGATGCACATAGCATCCTAATCCTTAAGGCAAATAAAGACCCCAAACTATGTGCCTCATATAGATCCAATAGCGCTCCTAAAAGTAGATTTCAAAATCTTATCTAAACTCATCACTGATTGGTGTCAGTGGGAGGAATAGTGACCCCCCGCCATTGGAAGGAATAGTGGAAGCATCATTGGTGTCAGTGGGAGGAGTCCTATCCTATTGTTGGTGTCAGTGGAAAGAACAGTGAGACAATATTGGTGTCGGTGGGAGGAAAACACCCATCATTGGTGTCAGTGGAAGGAATCGTCCCTATTATGGGAGTCAATGGAAAGAATAGTGAGCGAACATTGTTGTCAGTGGAAGCATTCGTTTCGAATATTGGTGTCAGTGGAAAGAATAGTGAGCCAACATTGATGTCAGTGGGAGGAACAGTGGCCCCAGCCATTGGAATAAGTGGAAGGAATAGTGAGCAATTGCTGTCAGTGGGAGGAGTAATATCCTATTGTTGGTGTCAGTGGAAAGAACAGTGAGCCAACATGGATGTCAGTGGGAGGAATAGTGATCCAGCATTGGAGTAAGTGGAAGGAATTGGTGTCAGTGGGATGAATATTGTCCCATTACTGGTATCAGTGGGAATAATAGTTACCCCATCATTGGGGTCAGTGGAAGGAATAATTATCCATCATTGGTGTCAGTTGAAGGAATAATTACCCATCATTGGTGTCAGTGGAAGGAATAGTCCCTATTATTTGTGTCAGTGGAAAGAATAGTGAGACATTTTTTAAGGCAGTGGGAGGAATACACCCATCATTGGTGTCAGTGGAAGGAACACACCACTTGTTGATGTCAGTGGAAGCATTAGTCCCTATTATTGGTGTCAGTGGAAATAATAGTGAGACAGCATTGACATAAGAGGAAGTAATAGCGAGCCATCATTGGTGTCAGTCCCTATTGTTGGGGGTCACTGTAAAGAATAGTGAGCCAACATTGGTGTGAGTGGGAGGAGTATTCCACTTGTTGGTGTCAGTGGAAGCCTTAGGCCCCATACTCACGAGCAAACATGTCTGCTGAAACTGGCCCGCAGGCCAGTTTCAGCAGACATGTTTGCTCGTGTGTGGGCGCGAGCGGGCCGAATTCCAGCAAACATTTGCCCGCCGGGCCTTTTCCCAGCAGACAAATATTCCTGGACTTGTTTTAAAACAGTCCGCTGGAATTCTGCCCGCTCGGACATGTACGGTCGTCAGTACAGACCTACCGTACATGTCCAGCCGCCCGCCGTCCCTCGCATGCGTCGAATTACTTCGACGCATGCGTGGAAGCATTTTAAAGGCGGGCCGCCCACGTCGCCGCGTCATTGTCGCGGCGACACCGCGTCATCGACGCGGCGACACCGCGGACACGCCCCGCGTATTGTTTACGCGCGGACTTCTGTACGATGGTGTGTACAACCATCGTACAGAAGCCCTCTGGCAGACATGTATGGTGAAAACGGTCCGACGGACCGCTTTCACCATACATGTTTGGTCGTGAGTACCCGGCCTTAGTCTCTTATTGGTGTCAGTGAAAAGAATAGTGAGCCAACATTGATGTCAGTGGGAGGAATAGTGACCCCCGCCATTGGAAAAAGTGGTGTCAGTGGAAAGAATAGTCCCTATTATTGGAGCCAACATTGATGTCATTGGAAAGAATAGTGAGCCAATTTTGGTGTCAGTGGGTGAAATACACCCAACGTTGGTGTTAGTGGAAGGAACAACCCACTTGTTGGTGTCAGTGGAAGGAATAGTAACTCATTGGTGTCAGTTGAAGGAATACCCCACTTGTTAGTGTCAGTGGAAGCATGAGTCCCTGGTGTCAGTGCAAAGAATAGTGAGACAACATTGTGTCAATGGAAGGAATAGAGACCCATCATTGGAGTAAGTGGAAGGAATATTGCCCCATTATTGGTGTCAGTTTGAGGACTAGTGATCCATCATTGGTGTCATTGGAAAGAATAGAGACCCATCATTGGTGTCAGTTGAAAGAATAGTGACCAATCATTGGTGTCAGTGGAAGAAATAGTCCCTATTTTTGGAGTCAGTGGAAAGAATAGTGAGCCAGCATTGGTGTCAGTGGGAGAAGTTCCCCACTTGTTGGTGTCAGTGGAAGCATTGGTCCCTATTATTGGTGTCTGTGGAAAGAACAGTGAGCCAATAATAAGGTCAGTGGAAACAATAGTGACCCCCCCCCATTGGAGTAACTGGAAGGAATAGTGACCCAACATTGGTGTCAGTGGGAGGAGTAATATCCTATTGTTGGTGTCAGTGGAAATAATAGTGAGCCAATGTTGGTGTCAGTGGAAGGAATAGAGTCCCTTCATTGGAGTAAGTGGAGAGAAGGAAATAATTGTGACCATTTGTTAGTGGGAGAAGTAGTACCCCATTGTTGGTGTGAGTGGAAGGAATAGTCCCTATTTTTTGTGTCAATGGAAAGAAGAGTGAGCCAATATTGGTGTCAGTGGGAAGAATAGGGTAACATCATTGGTGTCAGTGGAAGGAATTGTGACCCATTATTGGTGTCAGTGGGAGAAATTGAACCCAATTGTTGGTGTCAGTAGAAGGAATAATCCCTATTATTAGTGTCAGTGGAAAGAATAGTGACCTAATATTGGTGCGAGAGGGAGGAAAACACCCATCATTGTCGTCAGTGGAAGGAATAGTTACCCATCATTGGATTAATAACCTATTGTCAGTGCAAAGAATATTGACCCATCGTTGGTGAAATTGAAAGGAATATTGACCCATCAATAGTGACCCATTAATGGTGTCAGTTTTGGGAGTAGTGACCCATCATTGGTGTCAGTGGAAAAAATTGTGACCATTGGTGTTAGTGGGAGAAATAGCACTTCATTGTTGGTGTCAGTGGAAGGAATAGTCCCTATTTGTTGTGTCAATGAAAAGAAGAATGAGCCAATATTGGTGTCAGTGGGAGGAATACACCCATCATTGGTGTCAGTGGAAGGAAAACCCGACTTTTTGGTGTCAGTGGAAGCATTAGTCCCTATTATTGGTGTCAGTGGAAGCATTAGTCCCTATTATTGTCAGTGGAAAGAATAGAGACAACATTGACATAAGTGGAAGGAAAAGTGACACATTGGTGTCAGTGGATGGAATAGTCCCTATTATTGGAAGTCAGTGGAAAGAATGGGGAGGCAACACTGGTGTCAGTGGGAGGAGTAATATCCTATTGTTGGTGTCAGTGGAAAGAAAAGTGAGCCAACAATAGTGTCAGTGGAAAGAAGAGAGGACCCATCATTGCAGTAAGTGGATGTAATAGTGACCCATCATTGATGTGAGTGGAAAGAATAGTGACCCCTCATTGGAGTATGTGGAAGGAATAGTGAAGCATCAATGGTGTCTGTGGAACAAGTAAAATCCTAATGTTTGTGTCAGTGGAAAGGATAGTGAGCCAACATTGGTGTTTGTGGAAGGAATAGTGATTCAGCCATGGTGTCAGTGGGAGGAGTAATATCCTATTGTTGGTGTCAGTTGAAAGAATAGTGACCCAGACTTGGTGTCAGTGGAAGGAATACCCCACTTGTTGGTGTCAGTGAAAGCAAGAGTCCCTGGTACCAGGTACTCTGGTACCAGTGGAAAGAATAGTGAGACAACATTGGGGGCTGATTTACTATTGTCAGTGCGCTGCGCTGGTTCATGACTTAATTAGTGCGCCGGGTGAAGCCTTAATTAGGCGCATGAACCAGCGTAGCAGCCGGCGCATTGCAAGTAATATGTAAAGCCGCGCCGAACTCCCTATAGAAGTCTATGGGAGAAATGAGTGTTAATTTTAAAGGCTAATCTGCAAGTTTTGTCCTAAAAAGTGTTTGGGGACCTCAGTCCTGCCCCAGGGGACATGTATCAATGCTTTTTTTATTTTTTAAAACGGCCGTTTTTTCGGGAGCAGTGAAATTAATAATGCTTAAAGTGAAACAATAAAAGTGAAATATTCCTTTAAATTTCGTACCTAGGGGGGGTGTAATGTCAGCATGTGAAATAGCGCATTTTTCCCGCACTTAGAACTGTCTCTGCAAAAAATGACATTCTGAAGGAAAAAAGCCATTTAAAATTCACACGCGGCAATAATGAATTGTCGGCTCCTGGCAATTCTAAAGGGATTCATTCATAAAGGAAAAAAAAAATGTATGGGGGTCCCCCCAAATTAAATTACCAGGCCCTTCAGGTCTGATATGGATATTAAGGGGAACCCCGCCGTTAAATAAAAAATAAAAAAATGGCGTGGGTTCCCCGCAAATATCCATATGGATTTTAAGGGGAACTCCACCCCAAATTAAAAAAAAAATGGCTTGGAGTCCCCCTAAAAATCCACACCAGACCCTTATCCGAGCACGTTGACCTCGCCAGCCGCAGAAAAGAGGGGGGGACAGAGTGCGGCCCCCCCTCTCCTGAACCGCACCAGGCCACATGCCCTCAACATGGGAAGGATGTCCCCATGTTGATGGGGACAAGGGCCTCATCCCCACAACCCTTGCCCGGTGGTTGTGGGGGTCTGCGGGCGGGGGGCTTATCAGAATCTGGAAGACCCCTTTAACAAAGGGGACCCCCAGATCCTGGCCCCCCCCTATGTGAAATGGTAATGGGGTACACTGTACCTCTACCATTTCACCCCCAAAAAATTCAAAAGTGTTAAAAATGACAGTAGCCGGTTTTTGACAAATCTTTTAATAAAATCTTCTTTTCTTCTTTCATTCGGGTTTCTTCCGCTGCTTCTTTCTTGGGTCTTCTCGTCCACATCTTGCCCGACGTGTTCTTCTCCTGTCTTCTCCGTCCGTCCGCCAGCCTTCTCGTCCACATCTTGCCCGGTGTCTTCTCCTGTCTTCTCCGTCCGTCCGCCAGCCTTCTCCTCCGCATCTTGTCCGGTGTCTTCTCCTGTCTTCTTCTCAGTCCGCCAGCCTTCTCGTCCACCTCTTTTTCTTCCCCGGACGCAGCGCTTGAATTTGAATTGGCCGCCGTGTTCTGCTCCTGGGACCCGCCCCCCTCTGACGCCACAAGTAAACTCCTTAGAAAGTCATGTGCGTCAGAGGGGGCGGGGTCACAGAGCGTCACGCGGCGGGGGAATTCAATTTCAAGCGCGCCATCCGGAGAAGAAGCCGCCGCAGCTTCCAATTGAAGTTCCCGCCGTGTCACACTCATGTGACCCCGCCCCCCTCTGACGCACATATGCCACACGCAGACTTTCATATGAGTTAACCTGTGGCGTCAGAGGGGGGCGGGTCCCAGGAGCGGGAACACGGCGGGGTCTTCAATTTCAAGCGCAGCACCCAGAAGATCAAGAAGATGCGGGACGAGAAGGTCGACGGACAGAGAAGAAGATGGGAGAAGACGGCAAGATGTGGATGAGAAGACCCAAGAAAGAAGCAGAGGAAGAAACCCGAATGAAAGAAGAACGGGACATATATAATTATAATTTTTTAGCAGACACCCTAGGGAATAAGGTGGTGGTCATTTTCTATTTGATTTCCAACGGTATTTGCGCAATAATTTTTGGGCCAAAAAAAAAACACAGTCCATGAATTAAAAAATAACAAAACAGTAAAGTTAGCCCAATTTTTATGGATAATGTGAAAGATGATGTTACACCGAGTAAATAGATACCAACTTGTCACGCTTTAATATTGCACACACTCATGGAATGGCACCAAACTTCGGGACATAAAAATATCCATAGGCGATGCTTGATTTTTTTTTACAGGTGACCAGTTCAGAGTTACAGAGAAGGTCTAGGGCTAGAATTATTGCTCTCGCTCTAACGCACGCATCAATACCTCACATGTGTGGTTTGAATGGTGTTACATGCATATTCGCTTCTGAGTGCGAGCTTCTAGGGACAGGGGCGTTTTTTTTTTTTTTTTTTTTATATATATTTTTACCTCATATTTTTCTTCTTGCACTTTTTTGTCACTTTTTTTTTTTTGGATCACTTTTCTTCCTATTACAAGGAATGTAAACATCCCTTGTAATAGGACTAGTGTGTGACAGGTCCTCTTTATGGAGAGAGGCGGGGTCAATAAGGCTGGAAAGCATGGTATTGGAAAAAAAAAAAATCTCATGCTTTCAGCTGCAATCATGTTCGTTCAGCACAGTGGTGTAGTGTATAGCACATTGACCTAGCAGCAAAAGGGTCGCTGGTTCGAATCCCGCCCGTGACACCATCTGCATGGAGTTTGCATGTTCTCCCTGTGCCTGCGTGGGTTTCCTCCCACAATATAAAACCATGCCGCTGTAAATCGGATCCGGTCTAAATAAGCCCTAATATGCAGTAGTATATTTAGGTTTTGTGCTGCCCTAGGCCTGACTACATTTCTGCACCTCCTAATAGAAAAATGACCCACCCCTTCCTGTCAAAGCCACACCCTGTTTTTGTATGACTCGCCCAGGAATTTTCAGGGCACACACATACACACACACTAGTTCTGGGGGGGGAGGGGGTTACTGGACTCCCTTAATTTGCATAGTTTTTCTCTCACTTCCTGTTTGGCTATGGGGCAGGAAGTGAAGGCAAATCTCCCCAATTGGACACAGATAATACAAAATAAACTGACGGGGGCTGTAATGGAACTATGCATGCTGCCTGGACATTTATAATAATCATGCAGTGAGGACTACAAAGAACTGCATGGCTTGCTACAAGTGGATTTACCAGATTGTATTCTGAGCTCAAAGGGTTAATTATAGAAGGGATTCTTCCACTGCTGAATGCTAATATTCCCTTTGCATCTCCTTTGTGTAGTTACAGCCTCCTGTCAGGTGTATGCTGAGGGGAGTATGTGGATAATTGTTTTAAAGGTTAATTGAATTCTATTGTCTGATCAAGTCATGAAGGTTGGAGCCGAACGTCTAGAGACTGATTGATTCAAGGGAATGTCATTATTTCAAAGTATGTGTATGAAGGGGGGGGGGGGCGGAGAGTGTCATTGTTCATGTAAGTTTGTAACCATATAAAAAGCGAGGTGAAATGTGCAATAAAAGGCAGTCTTGTTTGACCCTTAAACGTAGCCTTGTCTCGTTCGGGAAGGGGAACCCTCTCTCTCTGGATCTATTGGACGGGGATACCGGCGGTACTTGCATATCGCAGCTTGCCAGGGAAAAGGACTTCTCCAACGGCTGAGACCCTCTCCCTAGCTGGGTAGCCGTTACATTGGTTGGCAGCACTGGGATGGTCCTTTTATCCAAAGAGCAAGTGCTGAATGGAGTCGCAGTACGCCAGGCTGAAAAGATCCACACTAAAAGATTTATTAGAGAGTCGTGGTAGGAGCGCCAGCAACAGACCACGGAGGGAGCCAATAGCTGACCTGCTGGAGCTGGACGAAATGGATGGATCCATGGAAGGAACGGAGCCCCTTGCACCTGTCAGCGAGGAAGATGTAATTACTGGGATTGTACAGCGGAGATTATCCTTGTATCCAGAAACGTCCGTGGAACTAATCAACCAGCTGTTCCGGGAAGCAAGGGAGGAGATACAAACGAAGAGGGGACAAGAACTGGAACTGGTAAGAGCGAGACAGCCCATTACACCTGCAGTTCCTACCCCCCCACCCGCGGCTACAGGAAAGAAAATACCGTTCACTGCATTTAAAGCTTTTGTAGAAAGTGAGGAGGAAATCGATGGATATTTGGCGGATTTTGAGAGGCAGTGCTCACTACACCAGGTACCACCAGACCAATGGGTCACTATTTTGTCGGGGAAATTGTCGGGCAAAGCCAATGAAGCCTTTCGGGCTCTCGCTCCAGAGGATATTTTACAATACCAGCAAGTTAAAAAGGCGCTGCTAACCCGATACGCCGTAACTCCAGAAGCCTACCGCCGTCGCTTCCGGGAGTCCAAGAAGAAGGCTGTGGACTCCCACATGGAATGGGCCAACCAGTTACAAAGGGTGGCATCCCTTTGGGTCCAAGGGTGCAAGGCCAACACCGGGGAGGAAGTATTGCAGCTGTTCCTAATGGAACATTTCTTCCAAGACCTGGCCGCAGACATACAAGACTGGGTACGAGATCGCCGTCCCGCTAACTTAAACGAGGCGGCTCGGCTAGCAGATGAGTACGCGGAGACAAGGAAAGTAAGCCAGGGTACTACGCGGCTGGCTCAAAAGGTAGAACCGCGTACTCCAACCGTCACCCCACGCCCAGAGTTTCGGGCTCCAGTCCCACCACGTCCTCAGGGGCCTAGCAACTACCCCCGGGATTCGCCTAGGGTGACGTGCCATCACTGCAGCGACACGGGACATATTGCTCGTTATTGCCCTTTGAGAGCTACAAATAACAACTGGAGACGCACAACACCCAACACAGAGGTCACTCCATCACGTCCCTCTGCGGCCCACTGCCTGGAGACCGAGGGGGGCCCTGAGGAATGTCTGGGAATTTGGTATGCTTGATAACCGTCAGCATCACCGTCAGGAGGTACTGGTGAATGGACAAGTAGCACAAGGCCTAAGAGATTCCGGGACTACTATCACTCTGATTCAAAAACATCTGGTAAAGCCAGAGAACGTGTCCACTCGCACAGTTGCCGTCCGGGTCACAGGGGGTGCTGTATTTCGTGTACCCACCGCCCGGGTGCACTTAGACTGGGGAGCCGGGTCAGGAAAGACCACAGTTGGTATCATGGACAACCTACCTGCCGAGGTGGTGCTGGGCAACGACATTGGCCCTCTGACTTCGGCTTATTTACCTACACCTGCTGCTGCTTGTCCCGGGACCACCCGCATTGCTGGAATCAACCCGCTTGCTGCTGAGACCCGGGTAAGACTACCTTCCCTGACATGTACTGTAGATCCGGCCCAATATCACAGTCTAAAATGGGAATGTGACAAGTTGGCAAGTGAGAAATCAGAGATGCAACGACACTATGTCATGTATTATGAGATGTCCCGTGGCTTGAACATTGAAATGCACAAACAGGCGGAAATTGTCAAAAGATTAAATGGGATTTGCATCCAGGTGGTGCCGTATCTGTCCCAAGAGCATCAGCAACAGGTTTTGGGAGCCATTGAGAGAGCAAAACAAGTGACTGTTCCAGAAATGAATTCCATTATTCACCGTCACCATCAGCTACCGACCTGGTAAGCCAATGGGAAGGCCGACGGACTGTCCAGGCAAACGGAACTTTTACCTTAACAGCAGACCGGACATCCCCAAGTTGACCCGAAAAGGATAAATCCGGGTCTGCCCGGATGAGTAGTGTAATGGAACTATGCATGCTGCCTGGACATTTATAATCATCATGCAATGAGGACTACAAAGAACTGCATGGCTTGCTACAAGTGGATTTACCAGATTGTATTCTGAGCTCAAAGAGTTAATTATAGAAGGGATTCTTCCACTGCTGAATGCTAATATTCCCTTTGTATTCTGCTTTGTGTAGTTACAGCCTCCTGTCAGGTGTATGCTGAGGGGAGTATGTGGATAATTGTTTTAAAGGTTAATTGAATTCTATTGTCTGATCAAGTCATGAAGGTTGGAGCCGAACGTCTAGAGACTGATTGATTCAAGGGAATGTCATTATTTCAAAGTATGTGTGTGAAGGGGGGCGCGGAGAGTGTCATTGTTCATGTAAGTTTGTAACCATATAAAAAGCGAGGTAAAATGTGCAATAAAAGGCAGTCTTGTTTGAACCTTCAACATAGCCTTGTCTCGTTCAGGAAGGGGAACCCTCTCTCTCTCTCTCTCTGGATCTATTGGACAGGGATACCAGCGGTACTTGCATATCGCAGCTTGCCAGGGAAAAGGACTTCTCCAACGGCTGAGACCCTCTCCCTAGCTGGGTAGCCGTTACAGGGCCTATAACCCTCCCTCACTCTATCCAAAATTAAAGAAAATAAAAAGTGTTGATTATAGTTCTAGTTTAAGCACAAATTTCAGAGAGTTTTATTGAGAGGCCTAAGAAAATATAACCATGCCAATAGGCCAGGATACAGCGTTGCTAATATGTATGAATGTGTGTGTTAGGGCCACCCACAAACACCACCCAATGTTAACTAAAAAATTTGTAATTTGCAAATAAGTAGTATCTGCTCATTTTTTGGGGATGTCTGCACCCCTGATAGTGACAACATTTGTGAGGTGTCTTCACCCTTTCTAATTCAAATTCATTCACTTCCTGTCACATAGCCAAACAGGAAGTGAGGGTAAATCCTTACTAATAATCAGTAGTCGGAGGGAGGGGCCTGATGGGAGAGCAAGGACGGAGCAGCTGCTGAACGTGCTCTAACTTCCCCCAGGCGGCATGGAGATCTAGAAGTCGCCACAGCCCCCATCCAGTCCACGCATCCTCGTACCTCCACACCCCCCACAGCGGTCAGGCATCCAGCCTGAAAATGAAGCAGAGCAGAAGCCGCCGGCCGTCAGCCGTCAGTCACCGGGAGATAGGAGACTCACGCCGCCACACTGAACCGGGAGATAGGAGCTTCACGCCGCCACACTGCAGGGCTGCTTTGATCCGTAACATACTCGCAGGACAAAGGTACTCTGTATCTCCACTCGCCTCACACCCGCCTTATACCCGCCTCACACCTGCCTACACGTTCGATCCATAGACCCGCTCATACCTACAATTACATCCACGTCTCAGTTTTTTCTTTCTGGGGCCAACGCGGCAGCGGGTCTGTTCCTGTTTCAGGCTTAGGTGGGTCACAGGGCTGTGCTGTAATGGTGGTGTTGATGAGGTAAGGGATTGGATTGGGCTGGTAGTGGGCGCTGCTACCTGGATCCTTCTTAGCCCTTGTATCTGCGGCTGCTTATGCCATCGCTATGGTTAACGCTAAACATTGATAACCTAAATCTAACCTTGACAATCCTGATACATTGATGTACATATACATTGATATATCGCTGATATTGTTAACTTTTATCCTGCTGGTGCTACTCTTTAGCGTTTTCCTCTCAAGGAGCACTAGTGTATTGCAGCAGACTGCACAAGAGAAGGGTTTCTTAAATGGTGGGTCATTTTTTTTTTTTTTTTTTAGTTGTGCCATTAATTCCTGACAAATGTATTTCTCTGGTAACATGTTGGATCTGGGACAACTGTGAAAAATATCTGTGTCTATCTGAGATATTGGCCATTAACCTCGCCACTACAGCTTTTACAGCCTGTGTGATTGCGGTCATCACAGCCTGTGTTAAACCCACAGTGACCAGTGCTGACCCTTGTCACTACAGGCTGGTTGGTGTACACTTAATTGGCGCTGGCCTGGGGGGTCAAGGCTCAAAAAGATTAAGTGACTAGAGGACCAAGAGCCTGAGAGATAGCACAGCACCAAGAATAACTAGATATTGAAAAACCACTGAAGTACATGGGGATTATGGAACATGATGGAAAGGTCTGTTACCTTTTCCGATAAAACAGTTGCCAGCGGATCATATACTCAGTTACTATCTTGTACTACCATCTACTACTTTCTACTAATATTAGCAAATTGTATACTGAATCATACATCATACTGAATCATACAGTGGTGTTGGCTCTGATATTCTAATAGTATCGCTAACATTCTACTCGCAGCGATTTTTTTGTACTTTTATTTATATGCTATCATATCGCTATCTGACTCACCGAGGAGATCCCTGAGTTCACATGCCGCTCTTTATTTTATTTGCTTTTTCTGCTCTACCACGGTATTAATAGCTAAACCTTTTTGAAATTATCAACATTTATTGTTTGGAAATTACTACAGCGGATCATATATTTACTTACTACCATTTACTACCATCCACTAACACTCGCAAATTGTATACTGAATCATATAGTTGTGTTGGCTCTGATATTCTAACAGTATCGCTAACTGCTCGCAGTGATTCATATGCTATCATAGCGAAATTACTAGACTAGTTGCCAATCCCACTAACGGTATGGACCAGCAAGCCTAGGGAGAGTTTAAAGGGTTAATGTTGGGATAGCCTAAGATAGGAACAAGAGTGCCTGTTAGGCTATTACAACCCCCGTTGTCCATTGCTTTCCCCTACTGAAGGGCCACATATAGGGCACTCCGGCGGTGAGTCTAAAGATGAAGGGGAGATCAGGGAGAGGAGCGGTGGCAAATATACCTAGAACAAGTGCAAGCCCCGGATCAATAAGAAAATATATACTACAGGAGGGGAGCAAAGCCAGCCCTAGTAATAGGGCAGGTGCTAAAACAAACCCTGACTCTGCCAGCCTGTTGAGAGAAGATCTAGAGTGTGAAGGGGAAATGGACACAAGACAGAATTTCGCTAAATGTCAAGACGAATATTCATTGAAAAAAGATGGAGATAAACATAATTTCTTATAATGTCAGGGGCCTAAATGCACCCATTAAGCGCGCAAATATAATGAAGGAGCTTAGTTTGCTGAAGGGGGATGTGATCATGCTACAGGAGACCCACCTCACCATAGAAGCAAATCGTAAAAATATGACACAATTTTACCCGGTATGGCATTTTGGAGATTCCCCAATTAGTCGTGCGAAAGGGGTAGCGATAGGTTTTGCCAAAGAGATGAGGTTTACAATGGAGGAGAGAAGGGCAGATCCAGAGGGCAGATACTTATTTTTGAGTAGAAATCTCTTTGGCAAACATATACTGCCCAAATAAAAATCCTATCCGCTATGTAATGAAAATGATAACTGAGTTCATGGAGTTTAAACGGGGAATAGCTATAATAGCAGGGGACTTTAACTTTCATATGGATCCAGATTTAGACAGTACGTCTCGGGCACAGGGGACCGGAATGACATGGAGAAACAAACTGAAAAAAAAACTCCATCAGTCCCAATTAGTAGATGTATGGAGGATACAACATAATAAGCAACAGGATTTTACATTCCGCTCCCCTGTACACGAGACTTATTCAAGGATAGATTTTTTCTTGGTTGAGCATAGGTTTTTAGAAAATATAAGTGATTCCAGCATAGGTGTTGCAACCTTCTCGGATCATGCGCCAGTATCATTACGTATGGAAATAGGGGAGAAACGGGTAAACAATACGAAGTGGAGGCTAAACGAAGAATTACTCCAGGATAAAAATATAGAAACCAGAATAAAAAGGGAACTGGAGGAATTCTTTGAAATTAACTTAACAGAGGATGTCTCAGAGGCTATAGTATGGGAGACCCATAAGGCTTTTGTGCGCAGAGTTTTAATCAAGATCGGGGCGGAAAAAACAAATAAGAAAAAAAGAATAACACTCATAAAAGAAATCCATAACTTAGAACAACACAAACAAGATAGAAACAAAGAAACTTTATTAAAATTAAATATCAAGAGGGAAGAATTAAGAGAACAAATAGAGCAAGAAACTAGAAGTACATTTAATCAAGTAAAGAAAGAGAGGTACTTATGGGATAACAAACCAGGGAAACATTTAGCAAACTTATTGAAAAATAAAAAAAAAATTAACTTCATTGAGAAAATACAAACAAGTCGGGGAGAAGTAGTACATAAAACCAGTGAAATAGTGGATAGTTTTAAAGAATATTATGAAAAACTTTATTCAATCAATAAACAGGAGACTAGAGAAGAGATAAGTTTAAAAGGAAAAAAACATATGAATTTCTAAAGGAAATAGAGTGGGAAGCAATATCTGAAGATGATTTCAAGAAGCTTGAAGCCCCGATTTTAGAAAAGGAAATTAGAGAAATGATTAAGAACGCGCCAAACGGAAAGAGCCCAGGACCAGATGGTTTAACGATTCTTTATTACAAAAAATTTATTGACATTCTAGCCCCAAAAATGTGTTCATACATGAATGGTCTAGGTGAAAAGTGGGACATCGGGAAGGAAGCTATAGAAGCTACCATCACCCTAATTCTGAAAGATGGGAAGGATAGCACACTTTGCTCGAGTTATAGACTGATCTCCCTTCTGAACTGTGACACCAAGATTTTTTCTAAAATACTAGCAGAGAGAATGAAAGGAATAATGAAGGACCTGATTCACACTGACCAGGTTGGTTTTGTATCAGGACGGGAGGGGAGAGATAATGGCATTAGAACATTGTTAGCCATTCAGAAAATTAGTGATAGTGGAGCCCCAGGTCTACTCTTATCAGTAGATGCGGAAAAAGCGTTTGATAGAGTAGACTGGGGTTTCTTATATAAGACATTAGAGAGAATAGGAATAGGTCCAAAAATGTTAAACAGAATTAAGGTACTGTATAATAAACCAGGTGCAAGAGTAAAAATTAATGGGACCCTGTCTGGCGCTTTTGAACTCCACAACGGCACTAGACAGGGATGCCCCTTGTCCCCCTTACTGTTCGTCCTAGCATTAGAACCACTTTTAAGGAAAATAAGGAAGAACCCAGATATAAAGGGTATAGAAGTTGGACGAGAGGAACATAAACTCGCGGCATATGCAGATGACATCCTTTTCTTTTTAACATGCCCGAGAATAACGTTACCAAACTTACTAAAATTAATGAAACAATATGGAGAGCTGTCCAATTTCAAAATGAATCTAACTAAATCCGAAACCCTAAGTATCAATATAGCTAAGAAAGATCAAAATTTATATCAAAAAGAGTTCCCTTTTGTGTGGGGGAAAAGGGAAATAAAATATTTAGGAGTAAAAATAGCTATTTCAAAAGAGAGGATTTATAAAGTAAAGTTTGTATCTATGCTGGAAGAAATTAAGACAGAACTTGGTAGACTCATGGTAGGACGAATATCATGGGGAGGGAGAATGAATATTTTTAAGATGGTAATCTTGCCAAAAATCATGTATAAGATACAGATGCTCCCGATTGCTCTACCCCAGAAATACTTCAAGACATTACAAACAATTTTATTAAAGTTTGTGTGGCAGGGCAAAAAAGCTCGTATCAGCTGGGCAACTCTAAAAAAAAAATAAGACACAAGGGGGATGGGGTGCACCAGACATTAGAAGTTATTATGAAGCAGTAATTCTCACAAGAGTGATAGACTGGATTAGGGACACTCAGCAAAAAAGGTGGGTAAGGATGGAATATCAGATGAGTAATGTTTCACTTGGGAGTACTATCTGGATTCCAGATAAATACAGGGATTTGGGTAAACAATCACACAGTATTACACGTTTTGCTATCAAAATATGGGATAAAGTTCATAAGAGGGAAAATTGGGACTTTAACTCACCATTAATGCCATTAAAAGACTCGAAATACTTTGTACCAGGGATAGAGAAGATATCAGGGAAATGGATCAGGAAAGAAAACGCTCAGCTCTTATGAGGAACTAAAGGGTAGAGGGGAAATAATAGATATAAATGAATGGCGCTATATCCAGTTAAAACATTTCTTTGAGGCTCTACCACAGTTGTGTAGATCTGTGGATAACCTGCGTCCCCTCGAGAGAATTAGTGGAGGAGGAGTTGGGAGAGGAGTGATCTCTAAGATCTACAAAAACTTAATAGAAGTAGAGCAATTGGACACCCCACCATATATTAAAAAGTGGGAGGAAGAATTAGGGATACCTTTGAGTATCCCAGAATTAAAACAAATATGGAAAAGAGTGCATACCTCGTCAGTAAATAATAAAATAATTGAATTAAATTATAAATGTTTGACACGGTGGTATATAACCCCAGATAAAGCTCATAAATACAAGAAAGAGGCCTCCGAACTTTGCTGGCGTGGATGCAGACAGATCGGAGATATGGCTCATATATGGTGGAGATGCCCAAAAATTAGACGGTACTGGAGCAGGATTAGATCTTTAATAACAGAAATAACGGACATAGAGATACCAGATGACCCTTGGGGATGCTTACACCAGAGGATCAGAGTACCAAATAAAATATATCAGAAAAGTCTACTACCACATTTGTTAACAGCTGCTAAAAGCCTGATTGCCAGTCATTGGCAAGATAGGGAAAGCCCCTCCATTACTGAATGGTGCAACAAAATAAATCTCATTCAAAACCTAGAATTTTTACGGTTTTTGGATACAGACGGCCTAGAGGAATATGAAGAGACCTGGTCCAAATGGATTGAGTTTAAACAGTCAACGACGTTCGCGGATCTGATGGGTGCATAGGACCTTATAGGACCTTATAAGATCTGGTTCCATACCTTTAAGGATTGACACAACTCAAAAAAAAAAAAAAAAGTATATATAATAAGATGGAAAAATAAATTAACCATAATAAATGAATTAATCGGATAAGATAGAAAGGTAACTGGAGTCCCGGGGGGGAGGGGTAGGATGGGGAGGGGAAGGGGACGGGGGGAAGGGATATAATAATTTAAGGAAGAATTGTTTAAAGCTCAGTATAAACAAACAAAATACATACTGGTTCTTTTGATACATAGGGAGCTTTATAAAGTAAAAACTATGTATTAATAAAAAAAAAAATATATATATATATATATATATATAAATATAAAAAGTACCCACAAATGATGCGAAGCCTAGACGGAGACATAACAAGCAATTCGATTGTGAGCACGTCTCGTGGTCGGTGGAGTCTGAAATGGGGGGAAAAAAAAAAATCCTTACTAATATCTTTTCTTGGGGACACAGAGATCAATCTAAATAGTTTCCCATTATGTAAATTGCACTCTAGCATTTTGCTGTGTACACCCCAAATTATTAGGGATCTTGGACTTTGGGGTCCATTTACTAAAGGCAAATCCACTTTGCACTACAAGTGGACAAGCAAGGAAGAAAACAAAACAACTTTGCTTCTACAGGATTGGATGTTAAAACCATCAGTGCTTCCTCTCTGATTTTCAGCAACTACGCTTGTACTGCAGAGTGGCTTTGCCTTTACTAAACCCCAAACTAAATAATCATTTGGGGCAGGGATCCTCAAACTACGGCCCTCCAGCTGTTGTAGAACTACACATCCCATGAGGCCTTGTAATGCACTGACATTCACAGACATGACTAGGCATGATGGGAATTGTAGTTCCTGAACAACTGGAGGGCCGTAGTTTGAAGACCCATGATTTGGGGTGTACACAGCAGTGCTGGAGTGCAATTTGCTTAATGGGGACACTAGTTAGATTGACCTGTGTCCCCAAGAAAAGACACTGGTAGGGTTTTAACCTCACTTCCTGTTCAGCTGTGTGACAGGAAGTGAAGCCAATTTTAAGTAAAGGAACACAAAGCTCAACCCAAAAAAAACACAAGCAGGGGTTCTAACACTCACTTGGCTTCCCTCAAACACCCACAATTAGAATAGGATTGCCTTGCGCTAGATTTAAGCACAGTGCTGTAAATCAGCACTTCAAGCCTGTCCACCAATAGCCCCCCCCCCCCCCACAGGCCATGTTTGCAGGTTTTCCTTCATCTTGCACATGTGCTTTAAAAGACAGTCTGGACAGCAATTCTTGATAAGAGAAATCCACAGAACATGTCCTGTTGGGGGTACTTGAGGGCTGAGGACCACTGCAGTAAAAAGAAAATACTTACCACTTTGTCTTTAAAGTCATGGGCCCAGATTCAGGTAGATTTGCCCATTACTTACACCTGAGCCGCTCAGCTGAATTTCTCTGCGCTGGAGCAATTTTGCCAAATTGCCACCTGATTCAGGAATCGTTTGTTCAGTTAATTTGCTCCTGTTTAAGGCAAAGCTGAGGGCGCAAGGCCGTGCAAGTCAAAGTGGGTGTGCCCCTATGTAAATGAGGAATTTTTGGCTCAGCAGAGGTTTGCGCCGGGCGCGCGCATGCGCAGTTAGAGCGCTGCCGTCTGCGCATGCGTCAAACTGCGCCTAGCATAATTTCAGGGCAAATCCTGCTCAGCTGCTTGCACTGAGCAAATAAATAGGAGCAGACTTGCGCAGGTTCTTTGCTGAATTTCATCCTGCTTTTTCCTACCCCCCCCTGAGCAAGGAAATTCAGCCCATTTGCAAGACATGGCACCTCCCAAAGGGACCAAAAAAAGGAAGGCCAACTTTGTGGCTGCGGAGATGGACATCCTGATTGCTGCACTCCAGCAGCATAAGGAAGTCCTATATGGTGCCCAGCGGGCAAACACCACCATTGCCCAAAGGAGGGCTATATATGAAGCCATTGCCCTGGACATCAATGCCCTGGGTAATGAAGTGCGTACCTGGGATGACATCCAGAAGAAATTAAATGATATGAGGCGCAGGGTCCGGGATAAACTGGCCCTTATCAGGAAACATACTGGTGGCACGGGAGGTGGGCCGCAATGTATGATCCGGCTCAATCAGGAGGAGCAGCTTATTGCACAAACGTTCGTGCAGGAGCAGGTGGAGGGACTTGAAGGGTTCGACTCCACTGTTGGGAACTTGGGGACTGGTAAGTTATTTTTATTTCATATCTGCTGTGCATCATGGGAGGGGGTACAAGTGAACATATTTGTGGGTAGAAGTGAAGATGTAAGTATTATTTTTCTTTCATATCTGCTGTGCATTATGGGAGGGGGTACAAGTGAACATATTTGTGGGTAGCATGAACAGTAATAATATATGAAAATATTTGGGCCTGGTCAAACCTCAATCATGAGAGCCACAACACCAATATAAATATCAAAAAGATTTATTTTGTAAAAAGATTTTCTTTGTAAAAAGACATAGAAAAATCAAAAAAGAAGAAAAAAAGAAAAAATTATACATTGAATGCTATAAAATGCATACTAGACAAATTCCAGACTAACAAATAAAATGATACTTCAAGTGCATAAAGATGCAGGTGATCTTCATTTCATCCCACATGTAACGGTTCTACTAGTTTCGCCCAAGAGGGCTTCGTCAGGAACCAATGGGGGGCAGTAGTCTGAACAAACAAAGAGTATATCAATAAACGGAAAAATATAAGTAATAATATATACAAATAGTCACATAGATTTATTGTATCAGTACATACAAACGTATCTGATTGACCATAGATGTTAATGTAATCATAATTTATAAGGCATAAAGACAATGTGTTTTGTTTAAGTAGACGGAAGTCGAGTTAATGCAGTGACTGTGATAGCTGTGGACTTTGACAGAAATATTTACCTGAAAAAATGGACTGAAAAACCTGGGTAGTTAGCCGTGATTGGCTCAAAATCCCAGATGGAAAATCCCAGATGGAAGGAAGGGGGGATGGGAAAAAGAGGAAATGATCCTCTTATGCATGCAGGTAGGGTCACCGTGCACCTCACAGAGCCTGGATGCAAGCCTGTAGAGGAGGAGGAGCCGAAGGCAAGCAGGTACTATGGGTACAGAATAAAAATGTTAAAAAAAAAAAAAAAAAAAAAATTTAATAAATAAAAAAGAAGAAAAAAAGAAGAAATATAATCAGAAAAAAAAGAAAAAATGTGATGAACAGACATCTATAGAAAGATATATGTAAAAGGATTGATGATTATTACCTGGTTCAAATAATGATAGGAATAATGGGAAGATTGATGATGAGGTAGTCTCAAAAGAGATTGATATGGATCATCCCAAGAGATTTCTGTCAATACTATACAGCACAAAATAGGAAGTCATTCACTATGTCATAAGATTATATATTGACAGATTAGTTTGAGAGTTAATTATTAAAACTGCAAATGACAGCGGTAATAAAGATAATATTAATATAGGTATAAGCGCCTATATGGGCTGCAGAATATTAAAAGAATCTAAGTTACAAGAGAAATGTAACATTTCTTGTGTAGTAATTAAACCTTATAATTGTTACACCTATCAGAATAGTAGAGGTAGAACATAAAGAAAGTGACAATAAGTACTTGTCTGATTTAAACAAATAATGGTAATAGTATTACCTGATTGGAGTTGCAGTAGTAACTGCCAGAAATTAGGCCGATAAATTGCCCAAGAAATCTGTATAGTCCAAATACTGGATAGTGAAAAATAAAATAAAAGAAAAAGGTCACTCCAGGAAAAAATATTTCCTCAGTATTGACAAATAAATAAGTAAAATATAATATATTTTCACAAAGTCTGCAAGTGACAACAAAGTATCACATCCAGATTATTGTGAACACTAAATTACATTTGAAAGAAAAAAGGGGGGAGATATAGCATAAAAATAAAATAATATAAAAAAAATGGTAGATGAAAGCATACCTATGACCTGCTGTTGCCTCAGTATACTGAGGAATGATTCCTCTAGCAGAGCTCACGCTGATAGATCAGCTGTGCGGCTCACTAATATGCTGCCCTCAATCAGAGTGAGATGATATACAGCTGAATAGGGGGCAGCTCCTCACTCTGAAATGGGCGTGGTTGTCACGGCAGATGTCATGGGGATTACCCATGGGAGCCACAGGGACCGCGTCTGCGCAAGAGAAGGGCGTCCCTCTAGGAGATGCTGAGTGAAGCGCGCCGGCGCGGAGAAGAGGAAACTCCTGGGGATATACACCAGCGTCAGATATGACGCATCAGTGCCTGCCCTATGGGTGCCGTGAAGAAGCGGACACGCACTGACACTCATGCCTCCGCTTGAGTTCAGCTCAGCAACGCTGAACTGGTGCGCGCCCCCTAGCGCCCAAAGTGGCTTGCAACTCGAAACGGAATGATAGATGTCTGATAATGCAGGCAGTCTGCTGAAGTGCAGGAGATCAATGCTGATGGTAGGGAAGCATGCAAAACAAGTTTGGATCCTTGTCAGGCAAATAAGAGAAGAAATAGAGATAGATGTGGGAAAAAGGGGGGGGGGAAGGGGAAAGAAAGAAAAAATGACAAAAATGAATGTTATTATTTAGAAAAATAATTAAATGATAATAATGGAAAATGAAATTTAATAAAGAATATTAAATATAATATAACATAAATTATAAAAGGAAAAAGAATGTGAAAGAAATGAAAACAAAATAAATATAGTAATAAATACTACTGAAAAAAATGAAAAAATGGATGAAAATGATAAAACTAATATTGAACAGGAAAATAATGATATTAATGATAAAAAATAATGAATAGAAAATATGTGTAAAGGAAAAGCCCCCAATAGACCCAGAAAGAACAAAAACAAAAAACCGGTAGAGAGAGTCCACAGGTCACAGCACAAAACCGCTCGAAATCCATTACAGTAACATTTGACAATAATAGTGTCGCATCAGAGTATGTTCTTCTATATAACCGAAAAAGATAATATTCTAGAACAAAACAGGTTAATTATAAAGTGTTGTTGCATACCTGCAGTCATATAAGCTGCACAGTAAGATTCTAAACTCCCAATTGTCGGGTGGTGGAATGACGCAAAAATGGGGCCCGTATAAGTGTAAAACACACAGTTCACGGCACCCATTGCACCCACCTCCCTCTATCAACAGGAAATATTAGTGCTCAAGGGACTGGGGCAAGACTGCTTGATAGGCCTTGATGGATTAGGGCTGATAAACATTTGGTAAAGCCTAACCATAAAGAGTGGGAGAACAGCTTAGATGGAAAAACTTCAAATTAACGATGTAGTTACCCCGACATATCCGACTTGTGGTCACTAGGTTAAATTAAAGGAAGGGTTTATAGCTTATATTCTCATTTAACCCTGGGTGCTGAGTAGCATTGAGTGTATATATCCAGCGTGCTTCAGTTTGTAGCAGTCGTTTGTCAGCATCGCCTCCTCTCTCATTGAGAGGAATATGTGCCAAAGCAAAGAAGCCTAACATTGCCTGGTTGTGGTTGTGGAACAAGCCTATATGGCGGCTGATAGGTGTTTCCATAAGTTTTTTCTTTACAGCTAAGACATGGTCTCTCATTCTGCAAAAGAAATTGCGTTTAGTTTTACCTACATAGTAGGCACCGCAATTGCATTTCATTATATAAATAATGCCAATTGTTTGGCAGGTTGCACGAAACTTGGGTGAATATGTTTCGCCATTGGGTAGAGAAACACTTTCACCTGGCAGAATGTATCGACAAAAATTGCATTTACCACATGGGAAAGTTCCTGTCTTTGTTGGTTTAGGCACCATTTGTGTCGCATAATGGCTGGTGACGGCTCTATCCCGAATTGAGGGAGAGCGTTTGAATGTTATCTCCGGTTTTAAATTAATGAATTTCTTAATTTTATCATCGGAGGTAAGGAGGTACCAGTATTTGCTGTAAATGTTGCGAATTGTTTGATGCTGACGGTTAAAGCGTGTGATCACCCTAGTAGTGTTGGCTTTTGAGACATTTTTGGATTTATAGATGAGATCATTTCTGTCTAATAGGCTGGCTTTATTGTAGGCACGGCGTAAGCAAGTCTTACTGTAGCCTCTCTCTTTAAGGCGGGCGTAAAGCTGTGCTGCTTCTTTTTTGTAATCTTCTTCGCGGGAGCAATTGCGCCTCAGTCTTAAGTATTGACTGTATGGAATGCTATTGATTAGCGGACTGGGGTGCGAGCTGGAAGCATGCAGTAAGCTGTTGCCTGCTGTAGGTTTCCTGTAGAGTGTGGAACATAGGCTACCTTTACTGTCAATGAAAAGTTCAACATCCAGAAAAGTTATATTTTTTGGCTATAATTGTATGTAAATTTTAAATTGTAGTTGTTAATTTGTAACCCTTCCAAAAACATCAGAAGCTCATCACGAGAGCCCCCCCAAACCATGAAAACATCATCTATGTAGCGATGCCAAGTTAGCACGCTATCCGATGACGTGTTCCTGGATTCCTCATTAAAGAGGTCACGTTCCCACCCCCCCAGGTACAGGTTAGCGTAGGAGGGGGCACAGCCTGCCCCCATAGCTACGCCCTGTACCTGGAGGTAGTGGGAACGTTTGAACAGAAAAATGTTGTTCGTCAAAATAAATTCAAGCATTTCTATGATGAAATTGTTGTATTTAGAGGTATTTTTGTCACGTTCATTGAGGAAACTCCTAATGACTTGTGTACCCAGCCCATGTGGGATAGAATTATATAGTGCCTCTATGTCAATGGCAACTAGCCAGGCATTAGGTGGAATGGTGAGGCCATCAACAATCTTTAGTAGTTCGATGGTATCTTTTACGTGAGAAAACAAGCTCTGAACGTGAGGGTATAAGTATTCGTCGATGATCCTACTGATATTTTCAGTAAGGGAACCACAACCGGATACGATTGGACGTCCTGGAGGGGGTAAAACCCCCTTATGTATTTTGGGCAAGGCATAGAATGTCGGGGTGGTGGGGCTCTCAATGTTAAGAAATTGCAAAGTGGTCTCATCTATAGTGCCCAGGCGGCGTGCGCGGTTTAGATCTGGCGATATCGCTCAATGCTTTGTGTGATCATCGAGGCTGGGACAGGTCCTGTACCAGTCTCTATTTTTCAAAATTTTAAGGCACATCTCCTCGTAAACTGTGTCTATTCCATTAGTACAATGTTTCCCCCTTTATCGGAGGCTTTAACGACAAGATCGTCGTTGTTACGGATAGTGTTCAAGGCTGTTCTTAAATTTTTATTGAGGTTCGATGTAGTGCCTGATTTCCAGTTCGCTGCCTCTATGGCTTTGGTGACCTGCAGGACAAAAGCCCAGATATTGGGATTGCCCTGCAGGACGGGAAATGATCTAGATTTGGGCTTGTAAGTCTTAGGGGTGACATAGACTGGTTTATTATGTCTTGACTGTATTAAGCCGCCGGGCACCACGCCCGGAAGTTGATACGTCCACCCTTCCTCCTCAGGGTTACTTTCATCCCATAGTTCCATGAGGTCCTGTAGGGCCTGTAACTCCTGCAGGGAAATGTTGTCTAAGGCAGTGTTGTCATTGATAGAGGGATTCGGGGGATTGGCCGCATTGTCGTAAAGTACCTTGTACATTAATCGTCTAGCGAAAAGGTGCAAGTCTTTTACCAGTTCAAATTTGTCCGCCTCGCCATCTGGGCAAAATGAGAGACCAAGTTGGAGAACATTTTCTTGATCTGTGGTTAAAGGATAGGGAGAGAGATTAATGATATTTTTTACTTTTGTTATGTCCCGGTCTACATCGTTGTGGGGACCGGGACCAGATCTTTTACTGTCTGCTGGATGCTCTGTGTGCCTGCACTATGTTTCCGATCGACAGCAAATATAGGAGCAGTGCGTAATTCTGATGAGACATTAGATGTTGCATGATTAGAGCTATGTGGCATAGGGGTCAAAGGTGGGGCAAGGGTAGATGTTACAACTACCCCTGTAGTAGAGATAGGCAGCGTAAGAGAAGTATTACTGAGAATGCTTGTGTTGTTACTGGAATTACTAGTACGTGATCTTTGAGCACGGGATCGTTTATCCTTTAAAGGAAACTGGGATCGAGTGACCTCTTGCAAGCTCCTGTCTAGATCGTTTTTTCTCTTCTTGTTATCTGTGTCAGGACGTCTCTCAACTGGAAAGTAAGATGCGGATGACAGAGAGGATGTATCAGACTGACGTCTAGGACTATTTTTAGGGGAGCTTTTCTTATCAAAGGATTTCTTTACATTGACATTTTTACGCTGAGGGTTACTGGGCCATCTATATGCCTGAGCATTGTCATATGCCCTTTTATCTCTTTGATATTTATTTTCCTTAGTTTTAATAAGGTTAGTGGCATACTTGGTCAAATGGACTTTAAGTTGATCATCATATGCTGAATAGCCGACATATGAACGTACATTGTGATTAATGTCTTGCCAGTCTTTGATCTCACAGTCAATGTTGCTCATATCTCGGCTATATTGTTCACACAAAATATTCATCATGTTGAACGAACAGTTCTGTAAATTAAGCTCCCACGCTGCCTTAACATTTGCTTCTACTTTGTTAATGTTCGGAAATATTTGTATCCTTAAACCCCAAGGCACAATTTTGGTACTGATGTATTGTTGAAAGAATTCCTTGTGCCAAAATAGGCGCGTTTTCTTTTCAACTAATTTTTGTAGACCTAGGAAAAAGGAATTAGCATCATCTTCCGATGCCTCATCCTTGATCCTAGATTTCTTCACCTCAGCTATAAATCCCTCCCACTCCTTACCACAGTATTCCACCATCTTGACAGAGAGGTTATCGCTATCCCGTTGATTGGCTAGCCGAACGATATCAATCAAGCAAGGTGGTAAAAAAGGGGCCTGTCCCTTTAAACAATAAGAACAATAATATGCAGTGGTAGTGAGCAGTTGGTATGACACAGCAAGAAATAATAATAAACAAATTAATATGTTAGTGTTTCAGCAATCAAAGAGAACACATCAAAAGAATCAAATTGTCACAATAAATGTGGCACATGAGTGAGGTTAACAGGAGAATCAACTAAAGTATGTTGGAGCTCTGTCTTAAGAGGGGAGCATGGGTGTTTAAGTCCACCCTATAATAAGATATAAGTGGATTGACAGAGCATAAACATTAATTACAAAGGATTGACTGTCAGCTTTCAAGTCCCTCTAAGAAAGAAGATTTATAGGGGTTACCTTATACAGGCAAAATATGGGGACTCTTGTTAAAGCATGAACAGTAATAATATATGAAAATATGTGGGCCTGGTCAAACCTCAATCATGAGAGCCACAACACCAATATAAATATCAAAAAGATTTATTTTGTAAAAAGATTTTCTTTGTAAAAAGAAGAAAAAAGAAAAAATTATACATTGAATGCTATAAAAATGCATACTAGACAAATTCCAGACTAACAAATAAAATGATACTTCAAGTGCATAAAGATGCAGGTGATCTTCATTTCATCCCACATGTAACGGTTCTACTAGTTTCGCCCAAGAGGGCTTCGTCAGGAACCAATGGGGGGCAGTAGTCTGAACAAACAAAGAGTATATCAATAAACGGAAAAATATAAGTAATAATATATACAAATAGTCACATAGATTTATTGTATCAGTACATACAAACGTATCTGATTGACCATAGATGTTAATGTAATCATAATTTATAAGGCATAAAGACAATGTGTTTTGTTTAAGTAGACGGAAGTCGAGTTAATGCAGTGTCTGTGATAGCTGTGGACTTTGACAGAAATATTTACCTGAAAAAATGGACTGAAAAACCTGGGTAGTTAGCCGTGATTGGCTCAAAATCCCAGATGGAAAATCCCAGATGGAAGGAAGGGGGGATGGGAAAAAGAGGAAATGATCCTCTTATGCATGCAGGTAGGGTCACCGTGCACCTCACAGAGCCTGGATGCAAGCCTGTAGAGGAGGAGGAGCCGAAGGCAAGCAGGTACTATGGGTACAGAATAAAAATGTTAAAAAAAAAAAAAAAAAAAAATTTAATAAATAAAAAAGAAGAAAAAAAGAAGAAATATAATCAGAAAAAAAGAAAAAATGTGATGAACAGACATCTATAGAACGATATATGTAAAAGGATTGATGATTATTACCTGGTTCAAATAATGATAGGAATAATGGGAAGATTGATGATGAGGTAGTCTCAAAAGAGATTGATATGGATCATCCCAAGAGATTTCTGTCAATACTATACAGCACAAAATAGGAAGTCATTCACTATGTCATAAGATTATATATCGCCAGATTCTAAACCGCGCACGCCGCCTGGGCACCTATAGATGAGACCACTTTGCAATTTCTTAACATTGAGAGCCCCACCACCCCGACATTCTATGCCTTGCCCAAAATACATAAGGGGGTTTTACCCCCTCCAGGACGTCCAATCGTATCCGGTTGTGGTTCCCTTACTGAAAATATCAGTAGGATCATCGACGAATACTTATACCCTCACGTTCAGAGCTTGTTTTCTCACGTAAAAGATACCATCGAACTACTAAAGATTGTTGATGGCCTCACCATTCCACCTAATGCCTGGCTAGTTGCCATTGACATAGAGGCACTATATAATTCTATCCCACATGGGCTGGGTACACAAGTCATTAGGAGTTTCCTCAATGAACAATGAACAAAAATACCTCTAAATACAACAATTTCATCATAGAAATGCTTGAATTTATTTTGACGAACAACATTTTTCTGTTCAAACGTTCCCACTACCTCCAGGTACAGGGCGTAGCTATGGGGGCAGGCTGTGCCCCCTCCTACGCTAACCTGTACCTGGGGGGGTGGGAACGTGACCTCTTTAATGAGGAATCCAGGAACACGTCATCGGATAGCGTGCTAACTTGGCATCGCTACATAGATGATGTTTTCATGGTTTGGGGGGGCTCTCGTGATGAGCTTCTGATGTTTTTGGAAGGGTTACAAATTAACAACTACAATTTAAAATTTACATACAATTATAGCCAAAAAAATATAACTTTTCTGGATGTTGAACTTTTCATTGACAGTAAAGGTAGCCTATGTTCCACACTCTACAGGAAACCTACAGCAGGCAACAGCTTACTGCATGCTTCCAGCTCGCACCCCAGTCCGCTAATCAATAGCATTCCATACAGTCAATACTTAAGACTGAGGCGCAATTGCTCCCGCGAAGAAGATTACAAAAAAGAAGCAGCACAGCTTTACGCCCGCCTTAAAGAGAGAGGCTACAGTAAGACTTGCTTACGCCGTGCCTACAATAAAGCCAGCCTATTAGACAGAAATGATCTCATCTATAAATCCAAAAATGTCTCAAAAGCCAACACTACTAGGGTGATCACACGCTTTAACCGTCAGCATCAAACAATTCGCAACATTTACAGCAAATACTGGTACCCTCCTTACCTCCGATGATAAAATTAAGAAATTCATTAATTTAAAACCGAGATAACATTCAAACGCTCTCCCTCAATTCGGGATAGAGCCGTCACCAGCCATTATGCGACACAAATGGTGCCTAAACCAACAAAGACAGGAACTTTCCCATGTGGTAAAATGCAATTTTTGTCGATACATTCTGCCAGGTGAAAGTGTTTCTCTAACCCAATGCGAAACATATTCACCCAAGTTTCGTGCAACCTGCCAAACAATTGGCATTATTTATATAATGAAATGCAATTGCGGTGCCTACTATGTAGGTAAAACTAAACGCAATTTCTTTTTGCAGAATGAGAGACCATGTCTTAGCTGTAAAGAAAAAACTTATGGAAACACCTATCAGCCGCCATATAGGCTTGTTCCACAACCACAACCAGGCAATGTTAGGCTTCTTTGCTTTGGCACATATTCCTCTCAATGAGAGAGGAGGCGATGCTGACAAACGACTGCTACAAACTGAAGCACGCTGGATATATACACTCAATGCTACTCAGCACCCAGGGTTAAATGAGAATATAAGCTATAAACCCTTCCTTTAATTAACCTAGTGACCACAAGTCGGATATGTCGGGGTAACTACATCGTTAATTTGAAGTTTTTCCATCTAAGCTGTTCTCCCACTCTTTATGGTTAGGCTTTAACCAAATGTTTATCAGCCCTAATCCATCAAGGCCTATCAAGCAGTCTTGCCCCAGTCCCTTGAGCACTAATATTTCCTGTTGATAGAGGGAGGTGGGTGCAATGGGTGCCGTGAACTGTGTGTTTTACACTTATACGGACCCCATTTTTGCGTCATTCCACCACCCGACAATTGGGAGTTTAGAATCTTACTGTGCAGCTTATATGACTGCAGGTATGCAACAACACTTTATAATTAACCTGTTTTGTTTCTAGAATATTATCTTTTTCGGTTATATAGAAGAACATACTCTGATGCGACACTATTATTGTCAAATGTTACTGTAATGATTTCGAGCGGTTTTGTGCTGTGACCTGTGGACTCTCTCTACCGGTTTTTTGTTTTTGTTCTTTCTGGGTCTATTGGGGGCTTTTCCTTTACACATATTTTCTATTCATTATTTTTTATCATTAATATCATTATTTTCCTGTTCAATATTAGTTTTATCATTTTCATCCATTTTTTAATTTTTTTCAGTAGTATTTATTACTATATTTATTTTGTTTTCATTTCTTTCACATTCTTTTTCCTTTTATAATTTATGTTATATTATATTTAATATTCTTTATTAAATTTCATTTTCCATTATTATCATTTAATTATTTTTCTAAATAATAACATTCATTTTTGTCGTTTTTTCTTTCTTTCCCCCCCCCCCCCCCACACTTTTTCCCACATCTATCTCTATTTCTTCTCTTATTTGCCTGACAAGGATCCAAACTTGTTTTGCATGCTTCCCTACCATCAGCATTGATCTCCTGCACTTCAGCAGACTGCCTGCATTATCAGACATCTATCATTCCGTTTCGAGTTGCAAGCCACTTTGGGCGCTAGGGGGGCGCGCACCAGTTCAGCGTTGCTGAGCTGACTCAAGCGGAGGCATGAGTGTCAGTGCGTGTCCGCTTCTTCACGGCACCCATAGGGCAGGCACTGATGCGTCATATCTGACGCTGGTGTATATCCCCAGGAGTTTCCTCTTCTCCGCGCCGGCGCGCTTGACTCAGCATCTCCTAGAGGGACGCCCTTCTCTTGCGCAGAGACGCGGTCCCTGTGGCTCCCATGGGTAATCCCAATGACATCTGCCGTGACAACCACGCCCATTTCAGAGTGAGGAGCTGCCCCCTATCAGCTGTATATCATCTCACTCTGATTGAGGGCAGCATATTAGTGAGCCGCACAGCTGATCTATCAGCGTGAGCTCTGCTAGAGGAATCATTCCTCAGTATACTGAGGCAACAGCAGGTCATAGGTATGCTTTCATCTACCATTTTTTTTATATTATTTTATTTTATGCTATATCTCCCCCCTTTTTTCTTTCAAATGTAATTTAGTGTTCACAATAATCTGGATGTGATACTTTGTTGTCACTTGCAGACTTTGTGAAAATATATTATATTTTACTTATTTATTTGTCAATACTGAGGAAATATTTTTTCCTGGAGTGACCTTTTTCTTTTATTTTATTTTTCACTATCCAGTATTTGGACTATACAGATTTCTTGGGCAATTTATCGGCCAAATTTCTGGCAGTTACTACTGCAACTCCAATCAGGTAATACTATTACCATTATTTGTTTAAATCAGACAAGTACTTATTGTCACTTTCTTTATGTTCTACCTCTACTATTCTGATAGGTGTAACAATTATAAGGTTAATTACTACACAAGAAATGTTACATTTCTCTTGTAACTTAGATTCTTTTAATATTCTGCAGCCCATATAGGCGCTTATACCTATATTAATATTATCTTTATTACCGCTGTCATTTGCAGTTTTAATAATTAACTCTCAAACTAATCTGTCAATATATAATCTTATGACATAGTGAATGACTTCCTATTTTGTGCTGTATAGTATTGACAGAAATCTCTTGGGATGATTCATATCAATCTCATTTGAGACTACCTCATCATCAATCTTCCCATTATTCCTATCATTATTTGAACCAGGTAATAATCATCAATCCTTTTACATATATCTTTCTATAGATGTCTGTTCATCACATTTTTTCTTTTTTTATGATTATATTTCTTCTTTTTTTCTTCTTTTTTATTTATTAATTTTTTTTTTTTTTTTAACATTTTTATTCTGTACCCATAGTACCTGCTTGCCTTCGGCTCCTCCTCCTCTACAGGCTTGCATCCAGGCTCTGTGAGGTGCACGGTGACCCTACCTGCATGCATAAGAGGATCATTTCCTCTTTTTCCCATCCCCCCTTCCTTCCATCTGGGATTTTCCATCTGGGATTTTGAGCTAATCACGGCTAACTACCCAGGTTTTTCAGTCCATTTTTCAGGTAAATATTTCTGTCAAAGTCCACAGCTATCACAGACACTGCATTAACTCGACTTCCGTCTACTTAAACAAAACACATTGTCTTTATGCCTTATAAATTATGATTACATTAACATCTATGGTCAATCAGATACGTTTGTATGTACTGATACAATAAATCTATGTGACTATTTGTATATATTATTACTTATATTTTTCCGTTTATTGATATACTCTTTGTTTGTTCAGACTACTGCCCCACATTGGTTCCTGATGAAGCCCTCTTGGGCGAAACTAGTAGAACCGTTACATGTGGGATGAAATGAAGATCACCTGCATCTTTATGCACTTGAAGTATCATTTTATTTGTTAGTCTGGAATTTGTCTAGTATGCATTTTATAGCATTCAATGTATAATTTTTTCTTTTTTCTTCTTTTTTGATTTTTCTATGTCTTTTTACAAAGAAAATCTTTTTACAAAATAAATCTTTTTGATATTTATATTGGTGTTGTGGCTCTCATGATTGAGGTTTGACCAGGCCCACATATTTTCATATATTATTACTGTTCATGCTTTAACAAGAGTCCCCATATTTTGCCTGTATAAGGTAACCCCTATAAATCTTCTTTCTTAGAGGGACTTGAAAGCTGACAGTCAATCCTTTGTAATTAATGTTTATGCTCTGTCAATCCACTTATATTTGTGGGTAGAAGTGAAGATGTAAGTATTATTTTTCTTTCATATCTGCTGTGCATCATGGAAGGGGGTACAAGTGAACATATTTGTGGGTAGAAGTGAAGATGTAAGTATTATTTTTCTTTCATATCTGCTGTGCATCATGGGAGGGGGTACAAGTGAACATGTGAGAAGTGTGTTGCACCAGCAAAATATTTCGTTTTGGTGTCATCCACAGGTGGTGATGAGGAAGATGAAGCTGGGCCGTCTTCGGCTGCGGGTCGACCCAGCCCATCCAGACCAGAGCCAGGGGTCCAGTCAGGCCCCATGGACATTCTGGCTATGCTGGTCCAGGAGGAGATCATACCGGGGCCAAGTATGGAGGAGGAAGTGGTATTGGAGGAGGATACCTTTTTCCTCATCCAGGAGGACTCTGGCTCCCTCCAGGAGGAGACCACCATCCCTGACCAACCCACCACCCCCCCGCCCAGCACGTCATCCCCCTCCAGGGCAAGCCCCTCCAGGGCAAGCTCCTCCCTTGTGGACCCCTCCCCTTCTCCCTCTGTCCGTGGCCGAGCCTCTCCTCCCAGGAAGGCTCTGTCCAAAACGAGGCATATACCCTCCACCCTCCATGACGGTCTGCTGGAGAAGCAGGCCCTACAGACCCGCCATATAGGGGCCATGGTGGGAGAGGTGCGTCGTCTGGCGGACAGCATGGCATCCACCACCACCTCTATGCAGCATGCCCTCACCCTGCATGCGGACCGGGACAAACATGTCGCACAGAGCCTGGGGGAAATTAGTGGCAACTCTAAGGCCATAGTCACCTGCTTGGTGGCTCAGGAGACCACACCAGCTTTGTTAAGCAGGATGACAGCTGCGGTGGAGGCCAATACCGCTGCTGTGCAGGCCAACACCGCTGCAGTGCAGGAGGAGGCGAGAGTTACCCCGCCGGCATCAGCGGGATACCACCACCCCGCCAAATGTGGATGTTGGCCCAGACCAACACCATCCTTGCCCGCCTGGCCAACGCCATGGAGGGCATGCAGCCACCACCTGCAAGGAGTGTGGAAGTAGGGGTTGATGCTCCTCCCCCCCCTCCTCCCCCCCCCCTCCATCCCCACCCCATGCCTCCTCTGCACCACGGAGATTGAGGAGCCGGAGCCGGGGCACCCTTGGCCCAAAGAAAAAAACAAAAAAATAATTTTATGTCTACATTTTTTTTCCCCACAGAATATAATTTTTTTATTATTTTTATATATGCTCAGGATATGAGTTTCTATTTTTTTTATATGCTCAGGATATGAGTTTTTATATTTATTTGTAGTCCCTACACACGGTGAGGAGTGTATACTACAGTGTGACTGGTGTGTGAATGGGGGGGGGTGGCACTCCTGCTGGAAAAGGGGTGTCACCCTCTGCCATGTGAAAGGTGTATGAATGGACAGCAACATAATTGGAGCCTTGACGCGGCGTTGCTGCTCCCTAATACCATGGGGTATTGTTGGGTCTAATCCAATTTGGGGTGCATGTGTCGTGTGTGTGCTAGGGACTACAGTGGTGTACATACATGCATTATACTTGTGACAAGATCAGGGTGTGTTTAATGTGCAAAGAGACGTTCCACAAGACCATTCCGGATTGCTCTTCCCTCAGAAGATCCGGTAGTGTTTCTTGGGGGGGGGGGGGGTGCGTGGTTCGGGGGTAAGGTCATTGCGTAGCTCAATGTGCATGCCCCTTCTTAGAGCTAAATTGTGGAGAATACTACATGCCCCTACGATTTGGCATACAAAGTTGGGTGAATACAATAGGGTCCCCCCTGATTTATCCAGACATCTGAATCGAGATTTAAGAATGCCAAATGTGCGCTCCACCACCGCACGGGTACGTGCATGGGCTTCGTTATATCTTTCCTCTCCTGGTGTTTGAGGGTTACGAAATGGGGTCATCATGTGAGGTCCCAGGGCATATGCAGAGTCACCTGGAAGGGAAAAGACAGGAGAATGTTAGTCGTGCATGTGCCCCTTGTGATGTGTGCATCATGGGGGGAGGGGCAGTCATACCTGACACCCATGCCACTCACCAATCAGCCAGCTGTCTCCATACATGTTCTGGTCAAACTCGGTTGGGATGGGGCTGTGTCGGTAAATAAAACTGTCATGGCTTGACCCTGGGTGTTTGGCACGGACATGCCATATGAGGCCATGTGCATCCACAATCATCTGCACATTTATCGAATGCCAATGTTTCCTGTTGCAGTAGATATGATCGAGGAGCCGGGGGGGGGGCGTAGTGCCACATGGGTACAATCTATTGCACCCACAGTGCGTGGAAATCTGGCTAATGCATAAAAATCACTGATTGCCTTCTGCCGCAGGTCAGCCGTGGTTGGTTTGATAAATTGTGTGCCCATGCGTCTGAGTATTGCAGGGATCACTTGGTGCACACACCTGCTCATGCTGGATTGGGACATCCCCGCCACCACTCCACCTGTGCGCTGAAATGAGCCACTTGCCAAAAAATGAAGGGTTGCCACTACCTTCACCAGTGGCTGCACTGCCTGTCCCCGATGGGTCGGGCTGCTGATGTCATCCTGCAGGATTGTTACCAACTCAAGGATGACCTCAGGGCTAAAGCGAAACATGCGATACACCTCAGTATCACTCATCTGAAAAAGGTTGTAGCGCCCTCTGTAAATCCTCTCCCGTGCCCTCCTACGAGTCGGCTCAGTCAATATAATATCAAGAACCATAGCTGCCCCTGGCATGTTGGTGCACAGATGTGAGGTCCCAAAAATGTGGGTGCTCTGCTTGTTCAGCTCGTCTGTCTAGGTGCTGCTGAAGTTGCGCGCTCCTTCAGATGACATTTGGCCATCTTTTGCTAACTTGCCCCTGCTTTTAACAGGAGCAAGTTTGCCCAGGGAAAAAAGCTTGCGCGCTTCCAGTGCAAGATGCGCATCACACGCGCATGTTTCTGAATCATCGGCAGTACCTAATTTGCATATTCGCTGAGGGAATTCCATGAAGGCGCAACTTACACCCCGCGCAAAATTGCGCGAAAATTGCGCGGGAGCAGCTAGGCTGCGTGCGCGGGAAAATGGCCGCATTTCAGGCTTAACTGATTTACAGAATCAGCCGCAAATTTGCATGGGAGCAAATCAGTACTTGCGCGGCGCAAATCACACTTGCTCCCGCGCAAGTGCTTCTTGAATCTGGGCCATGGAGAATAAACATGGCAAACATTTCATGATTACACACCAGGAAAGAAGCTTAGACAAAAATCACACATAATTTGTTAGGCCCAAACCTATTTCAGCTGCAGCTGTCAAAATATGTAGCATGAAAAAGTAACAAAAAACAAAACTTCAAAATTTAAAGTAATTTTTATTGGTCAACAAAACAAGGAAAGCAAAAAAAAGACAAACAAACACACAAACAAAAATACATTTCAAAAATCAAAATAAACATAGGTTTAACGTCGCAACATCTTCACAAATTTTTCATAAAATAAGGCAGCATCAAAGTGAACATCATTTAAAAATAAACAAAAACCATTGGCAAAATAAAAAACCATGCAACAAACCACATTTCTGTTTAGCAACAGCATTCCTGCCTGCCTGCCCCTATGAGGCAGCTGAAGATTGATCGATCCACACTTTTTATAACATATAACATATAACATATATATAAGATATAACATATAACATAGTAATGAAGCTTTTTTCAGTCTCTAGTTTGGGTGAGCTTGTAAGTGCTTACACCTGGTATTAACCCAACCAAGCTTCTATGAGCATCCAAGTGATTTTCACCTTTTAAAAAGAAAGGATAATTTTTTCTAAGTGTCTGAGCAGACTCAGTTCATCACACATGTAGGAACAAAGCTGCAATGGCATGAGAGCTTTTTTCTTTTTTTTCCCCTGAACTCATGCTCTAACGCATGCGTCAATACCTCACATGTGTGGTTTGAACGATGTTTTCATATGTGGGTGGGACTTGCGTAGGTCCCGCCCACATATGTAAACACCGTTCAAACCACACATGTGAGGTATTGACGCGTGCGTTAGAGCGAGAGTAATACTTTTAGCACTAAGCTTTCTCTGTAGCTATAAACTGGTAACCTGAAAAATAAAAAAAAGGTCGCCTATGGGGATTTTAAAGTACTGAATTTTGGCCCCATTCCATGAGTGTTTGCAATAGTAAAGCGTGACATGTAAGGTATCTATTTACTCGGTGTAACATCATCTTTCACATTATCACCAAAAATTGGGCTAACTTTAGTGTTTTGTTAATTTTTAACCACTTGAGCCCCAGACCATATTACTGGTCAATGACCGGGCCAGTTTTTGTGATTCGGCACTGCGTCCTTTTAACTGACAATTGCGCGGTCGTGCGACGTGGTTCCCAATCAAAATTGTCCGTCCTTTTTTTTTCCCACAAATAGATAATTTTTTTGGTGGTATTTGATCACCTCTGCCTTTTTTTTTTTTTTTTTTTGCTATAATCCAAAATAGAGCGACATTTTTTTTTAACCAAAAAAAATAATTTTTACTGTTTGCTATAATAAATATCCCCAAAATTATCTAAAAATAATCTTTTTTTTTCCCTCAGTTTAGGCCGATACGTATTCTTCGACATATTTTTGGTTCCAAAAAATCACAATAAGCGTTTGATTGGTTTGCGCAAAGTTATAGCGTCTACAAAATAGTGTTTAGTTTATGGCTTTTTTATTATATTTTTTTTACTAGTAATGGCGGAGATCAGCGATTTTTATCGGTACTTGCGACATTATGGCGAACACATTTTTGGGACCATTGGCATTTTTCTAGCGACCAATGTTCTAAAAATGCATTTCTTACTATGAAAATGTCACTGGCAAGGAAAGGGGTTAACACTAGGGGCAAGGGAGGGGTTAATTATGTTCCCTGGTGTGTTCTAACTGTAAGGGGGGGTGGGACTGACTAGGAGAAATGACAGATCGCTGTTCATCGACATTTATGAACAGACGATCAGGCATTTCCCCCCTGACAGGACCGGGATAAAGGGGAACTCCGTGCCAAATTTCAAACAAGAAACCGGCGTGGGTCCCCCTCGAGGGGTACATTAGGCTCTTCGGCTTGGTCCGGAACGTGAGGGGTTAAACACACGCCAAAAACCAGCGTGGGGTCCCCCCCAGATCCAAACCAAGCACTCATCCCAGGCAAGCAGTCTGGCCCGGACAGGAATGGGGGTGGGGACGAGCGAGCGCCCCCTCCTGAGCCATACCAGACCGCATGCCCTCAACATGGGGGAGTGTGTGCTGTGGGGAAGGGGGGCACTGCCCCCCCACCCCAAAGCACTCTTGTGGGGGGGGGGGTGCTGCTGTAGCCCCCCCCCCGGCTGTTTTCTGCCGGAGCCCCCTTCGCCATGGGGCTCCTTGCCTATGTGGGAGGGCTCCGGGCTTCATCGTTTTCTGCCGGGGGGGGGGGGTGCTGCTGTAGCCCCCCCCGGGCTGTTTTCTGCCGGAGCTCCCTTCGCCATGAGGCTCCTTGCCTATGTGGGAGGGCTCCGGGCTTCGTCGTTTTCTGCCGGGGGGGGGGGTGCTGTAGCCCCCCGGGCTGTTTTCTGCCGGAGCCCCCTTCGCCATGAGGCTCCTTGCCTATGTGGGAGGGCCGGCGCTGGAATGCCGTGTGAGCGGTGGGCATTGACTTATATAGGGCAATGCCACCATGTGACATCACATTCCCATCATGCCCAGGGAATGTGATGTCACATGGGTTGAGGTCACATGGTGGCATTGCCCTATATAAGTCGATGCCCGCCGCTCACACGGCATTCCAGCGCCGGACCTCGTTGTGTCAACATCGAATGGAAGAGAAGGGAGAACACAGCGGAGACACGCCCTGAGCTCCCGGAGGAGCCAGGCAGAAGAGGGAACAGAGAAGAAAGCAGAGAAAAGACCGGGGAGTTGGCACACCCCCGGCAGAAGACGAGGAAGACCGGAGCCCTGGCGGAAGGCAATCGGAAAGACCGGGGGATAGGCGCCATCCCCCGGCAGAAGTCGCCGAAGTCCGGATGCCCCCCCCCTATGTAAAAGAGCTTAAATGGGGTGGGGGGCCCCGGCGCAAGGCTCCGGAGAGGACCGAGGGATGGCGCCCTCCCCCGGCAGAAATCGGCGAAGCCCCAGGGCCCCGGCAGAAGATCGGGAGAGAAGAAACCCCCCCCTTGTGAAAGAGCTAAAGAAGAAAGAGGGAGGGGCCGGAGCTGACTAATAAATTATTTTATTCTGTGTGGTGTTTTTTACTTTACATTTTCCCCCAGGTGAATGGGTAGAGGTATGATGTACCCCATACTCATTCACATAGGGTGGGGGGCCGGCATCTTATTAAAGGGGCTCGCAGATTCCGATTAGCCCCTGCCCGCATACCCCGACAACCAATGGCAAGGGTTGTCGGGAAGAGGCTCTTGTCCCTATCGACATGGGGACAAGAGTGCTGTGGGGTGGGGGCAGTGCCCCCCTCCCCCACAGCACACACTCCCCCATGTTGAGGGCATGCGGTCTGGTACAGCTCAGGAGTGGGGGGTCGCTCGCCCGTCCCCACCCCCATTCCTGTCCGGGCCAGACTATCAGGCGCACCATGCGCCCTCTCCTGGGCGCACTGAGCACTTTAGTAACTATTGAAATACACTGCACTAGCAGCGTATTTCAATAGTAAATGTCAAAACGGCTGCTACTCCTGCTTTTACTCCATGAGTCATGGAGTAAAGGCTTGGTAAATCAGCCCCATTGTGTCAATGGAAGGAATAGATACCCATCATTGGAGTAAGTGGAATGAATATTCCACATTATTGGTGTCAGTTTGAGGATTAGTGATCCATAATTGGTGTAATTGGAAAGAATAGAGACCCATCATTGGCGTCGGTGGAAGGAATAGTCCCTATTTTTGGAGTAGGTGGAAAAAATTGTGAGCCAGCATTAATGTCAGTTGGATAAGTACACCCACTTGTTGGTGTCAGTGGAAGCATTAGTCCCTATTATTGGTGTCCGTGGAAAGAATAGTGAGCCAACATTAATGTTAGTGGAAAGAATAGTGACCCCCCCATTGGAGTAATTGGAAGGAATTGTGACCCATCATTGGTGTCAGAGGGAGAAAAATGCCTACCATTGGTGTAAGTGGAGGAATAGTGACCCATTATTAGAGTTGTATCCTATTGTTGATGTCAGTGCAAAGAATCATTGGTGAAAGTGAATAGAATAGTGACCCGTCAATGGTGTCAGTGGAAGGAATTGTGACCCATCATTGGTGGCAGTGGGAGAAGTAGTACCCCATTGTTGGTGTCAGTGGAAGGAGTAGTCCCTAATATTTGTGTATACTTCTCCCACTGACACAAATGATGGGTCACAATTCTTTCCACTGACACCAAGGTTTGGCTCACTATTCTTTCCACTGAAACCAACAATAGGATATTATTCCTCCCACGGACATCAATGTTGGATTACTATTCTTTCCACTGACACCAATAATAGGGACTATTGCTTCCACTGACACCAACAAGTGGGGTACTCCTACCACAGACACCAAGGCTAGCTCACTATTCTTTCCACCGACTCCAAAAAATAGGGACTATTCCTTCCACTGACACCAATGCGGGCTGACAATGTTTTGCAGGCTCACCAATGTTGAATAGGCTATTCTTTCCACTGACACCAATGATGGGTCAATGTTCATCTAACTCCTCCCACTGACACTGATGATGCTTTTTTATTCCACCTCCACATATTGGCTCGCTATTCTATCCACTGACACTAATACTAGGGACTATTCTGTCCACTAACACCAACAATAGGGAACTACTTCTCCCACTGACACCAATGATGGGGTAACAATTTTCGAACACAATAAATAGAAACACCAACAAAAGCACTAACATATCGCTTTTTCTTCACAGCCTCCAACCCAACGGAATAGCGTAGGCCATTTATATCACAACACTTGTTGCTGGTTCCTCATTCACCATTGTTGTTTATGTTACGTTCTCCCCACAATGCACCCCTTGGTGATACATGCGTTGTCAAGCTTATCACTCTACGCATTTTATATATATTATTTTCTTATATTGTAAGCAAGCTGGCTGAGTTTTCTACATCTGTCCACTAGATAGTGTCCTTCAACTGATGGGTCACAGTTCATCCCACTGACACCATGGCTGGATTACTATTCCTTCCACTACAACCAATGTTGGCTCACTATCTTTTCCACTAACACCAACAATAGGACAATACTCCTCCCACTGACACCAATAATAGGTCCTTCTACGTACTTCTTTTCTTTCCACTGACACCAATGTTGGCTCAATATCTTTCCACTAACACAAATAGGATATTACTCCTCCCACTGACACTATTGATGGTCACTTTTCCTTCCACTGACTCCAATAATAGGGACCATTCCTTCCACTGACATCAATGTTGGATCACAATTCCTTCCACTTAAACCAATGATTGGTTCAATATTCCTTTCACTTTCACCAATGATGGGTCCAGTATTCCTCCCACTGACACCAATATTGGCTCACTATTCTTTCTGCTGACACCAACAATTAGATATTACTCCTTCCACTGAAACCAATGATGGGTTCTATTCCTTCCAGTTTCTCCAATGGGGGGTCACTATTCTTTCCACTGACATTAATGTTGGCTCACTATTTATTCCACAGATACCAAAAATAGGGACTAATGATTCCACTAACACCAACAAGTAGGGTACTTCTCCCACTGACACCAATGCTGGCTCACTATTCGTTCCACTTACTCAAAAATAGGGACTATTCCTTCCACTGACACCAATGATCGGTCACTATTCCTTCAACTGACACCAATGATGGGTCTCTATTCTTTCCAATGACACCAATGATTGGATCAAACTGACACCAATAATGGGGCAATATTCCTTCCACTGACATCAACAATAAGATATTACTCAAATGATGGGTCACTATTCCTTCCACTGACACCAATATTGGCTCACTATCTTTCCTCTGACTCTAATAATAGGGATTATTCTTTTGACTGACACCAACAATGGGGTAATGCTTCTCCCACCAATGATGGGTCACTCTTCTTCCCACTGACACCAATGTTGGCTCACTGTTCTTTCACTGACACCAACAATAGTTTTATTACTCCTCCCACTGACAGCAATGATTCGTTCCACTTACTCCAATGGCGGGGGGTCACTATCTCTCCCTCTGACAACAACGTTCGCTCACTATTTTTTTCCTCTGACTCCAATAATGACGACACCAATGATGTCTCACTATTGTTTCCACTAACACCAGGGACTAATGCTTTCACTGACACCAACAAGTGGGGTATTTCTCCCACTGACACCAATGTTGGCTCACTGTTCTTTCCACTGGCACCAACAATAGGATAGGACTCCTCCCACTGACACCAATAATGCTTCACTATTCCTTCCAGTGGCTCACTATTTCTTCCACTGACACCAACAATGGGGTACTACTTCTCCTTTGACTCTTTGTAAAACTCAGCCGTCAAGCCATAAGGTCCAGATGACTTTTTGATGGCAAGCTGTTCAATTGCCCTCATCACCTCTTCAACTGTGACCTCCTCTGTCAAATTCATCAATGTAACATTTTCCTCATTTAGACCTGGAGTAGAGTCCAAAAAGCTTTCCATCTTGTCACGGTCAAACTCTTTCCTCCCAAAAGTTAGGCATAAAAGGACAGTTCTAGTAAGGGTCAGGTGAGTGGTATTATATGGACACTTCCTGAGAAGGAGTTTCACTTTGGAGTTTGACCCAAGGTCTCCTCCTCTCGAGACAAGAATATCCAGCTTCCTCCATAAGTTGGTAAGTAATATTGGTTAGGCCCCCTGAACAATCCAGCGATCCTTTTTTTTTTTGGTCAGCTCCCACCACTCAGCATTGCTGCTACAATGTCCAGGATGGTCACCTGTGCCCGAAACAATTCCTCTAACATGTTCTTCCTTGAGTAGAGGTCAAATTCAATCTCCAGATGCCCTTGCCACTCTGAGGGGTGTCTGAGCACAGATAGCATACAGTGATCAGAGAACTCTACTGCCTGCACCACTGGGGGTGAGAAAGCAGAGCTCTCCTTAAAAAAAAAAAAAAACCTATCTATCTACTCTCACTATTACCCTGAGCATCCCTAACCATACTAATAAGAAAACACTATCATATCCCAGCCTGTCCTTGAAGTCCTTCCTGTCCTTGGGCCTAGTATATACTAATTTGGGTTATTTGGTGTATGGCTTCTTAGCTCCCCTCTGCTGCTCATCACCAGAAGCCTCTCTCTTTCTTGAGGCTGCCTCAAACTCCATTTTAGAAACAGAACTTTGCGCCGAAGAAGTCAGATTAAAAATATCCCACTTAGAGGACCTACGATGATTGGAGACAGGCACTAGAGCCTCCCCGACCCTGTTCCGTCCTCACAGCCTGCCGCCTCCATCTCCCAACCTTCCTTCGCTCCTCCAGGTACTGCAGGTTCAGCTTCAGAGATGCCTTGCTTTTTTCATTGAAGTCTTTCCACTCCTGTGGGGGTGCTCCCTTTAAGTCAGACGTAGGAGGGGTAATCTCTGGGGGTAACTGACTCGGGGGGCACGTCAGTTACCCCCCAGGCTCTGACACAATAGGAGAGGGTACAGTAGGCTGGGGGGACACAGACAGCTACAGAAAGAGTGCTACGGGACCAGGGGGAGTCGGTCACCGCAGAGGAGGATGGTACACCATCCATCCTGGTCCAGCCTTGACAAGTCGTCCACCTTCTCCATATTGTGCCAGGCTTCAGGGCATCTGCTTTAGGGTGGGCCACAGGTAGCAACCTGATCATCTTGGTGCAGTCCTCGACCATATGACCTGACCCCGACACACTGAACATATCAAGGCTGAACAGGAGCTCAAATGCCCCTATTTCTCACACAAAGCTGAGGAAGGGCAGGTGATGGACATCATTCCCATCCTTGGCCAACCTGACTGTTACCGACCATCCCCCAGGTCAAGATGTTACGCTCATCAATGATTTTATTGGGCTTAGTCAAAACCTTCCCCATAGTTCCTTAACCAGACCTCTAGATCCCAAGCAGGAACACTCTCATTAATTAGAATAATTGTGATTTTTTTCATTGTTGACCTCTGAGAAACTGCAACCAGACCTTCCCATTCGGGTTTTGACCTGCACCGAGCCTCAAATCACACCCAGGACAGGTCAATACCCTCTGGCCTGGTGAAGCTTCAGTATAATACAGTGTCCCAGATACATGTAAACAGATAATTTGCCGCAAAACCCATCTCCAATATCAAATCAACCACTGCACATCGTGCTGGAGGGTTTGCACCAGCCATTTGAGAATAAATACATTACGTCTGTGACCCCCAGCAGAAGCCAGAGACCCAAGACCAGATCCTGGGGTGCTCAAAGTGTTAGGCTGCAGGGGGAAAACCTGCTTGGGGACGGAGCTACCAGGAGCAGAGCATACCACCTCAGCAAATGTAGGCTTATCAGGGCCAAGGCCCCACACTGATGTCACATTACTCTGTATATTATTATCTGCTTGAATGGAGTACTGGACCATTGTTCATCACACCTGAACTGTAATGATTTTTATCAGCCGCACTCACATTCCCATCAGGTATAATTATAGTTTCTGCTGCAATACCAGCTGTCTCCTGATGCTGCACTATAGAGTCTTAAAGCGGGAGTTCACCCATTTAAAAAAAAAAAAAAAATCTCCCTTAGCTTCCTGCTCGTTCGGGTCTAGGGGAATCGGCTATTTATATTAAAATATGTGCAGTACTTACCCGTTTTTCGAGCTGCATCTTCTTCCGTCGCTTCCGGGTAATGGGTCTTCGGGAGCGGGCGTTCCTTCTTGATTGACATTCTTCCGAGAGGCTTCCGACGGTCGCATCCATCGCGTCACTCGTAGCGAAAGAAGCCGAACGTCGGTGCGGCTCTATACTGCGCCTGCGCACCGACGTTCGGCTTCTTTCGGAAAATTCGTGACGCGATGGATGCGACCGTCAGAAGCCTCTCGGAAACCTGTCAATCAAGAAGGAACGCCCATTCCCGAAGCCCATACCCGGAAGCGACGGAGAGGATGCGTCTCGTAAACGGGTAAGTACTGCACATATTTTAAAATAAATAGCCGATTCCCCTAGTAATAACGAGCAGGAATCTAAGGGGGAAAAGTGCCCTCTAAGGGTGAACCCCCGCTTTAAGTAGCAGTAGAGAAAACGGCTCTGGGCTGTACTGACACCTGTAGTTCCTCTACAGAAATGTCATTTTTTAAATTTAACTTTTGCCCGCATTGCAGCATCAGCAGGTACAACATTGCTGCAAATAGGCGTAGCAGCCTGATTGTCACTGGGCACATTATCAGTCATGGTGCTAGATGGTACTAAAACAGTTTTATCCACCACGTGGGATTTGGCTGGCTTTACCTTGTCAGGCACATTATATGCTATATCAGCCCTCAAAATTTACACCACTCGCCTGCTCGCATTTTTGCGAGTCAATTTTGAGGGCTGGCGAGTGTTGGGCTGCCTGGGAGCAGGGGGGCAAGCAAGGAGAGGAAGTCGCCGCTGCTGTCGCCGCCGCCACCGTCTGGTTGTTCAAAGCCGCATGGAACATACAGCTTTCAATTCAATAGCTGTGTTCCCCCGCCGCGCGCCATCATATACAGGGCCCATCCCCCTTGTCCGGGCACTGATAGACAGATCACCCATCCCAGGATTGGACGGGTGATCTGTCTATCAAAGTTTCCCGGACAAGGGGGGAGGGGCTGTATATGATGGCGCACACGGTGGGGAAACACAGCTATTGAATTGAAAGCGATGTTCCCCGTGCTTTGAACAACCAGGCGGCTCCGCTCCTCTCCCTTACCCAGCACAGATCGGCTGCAATGGGGACACTGGCTGCAATGGGGACATTGGCTGCAATGGGGGACGCTGGCTGCAATGGGGATACAGGCTCCTTGGGACATTTTTGCTGCAATGGGGACACAGGCTCCACTGGGGACATTTTGCTGCATTGGGGACACTGGCTGAAATGGGACACAGGCTCCACTGGGGACATTTTGCTGCATTGGGGACACTGGCTCCACTGGGGACATTTTGCTGCATTGGGGACCCGTGGCTGCACTGGGGACACATGCTGCATTGATAGACATGGGCAGGCTGCTTTTTTGGGCACTGATAAAGTTGTTGTTAATATTTCTTTTTATAACTTAATTCTGCATAAAAACAGTTAAGTGTCATTTCATGAGATAATTTATGAGGGCGTGTCTAGGGGATGGGACATGGTAGGGGTTGGGCGGGGCAACTGGTGGCGAGTATGCCTTGATGCCTGGCTAGTAGCTCAGGACTTGAAATTTTGAGCCCTGTGCTATATGATATATCATAAAAAAAACATCTGATCCCCCTTCATAGGAGACTCCATCACCTGGATGTCTCTCAGCCATGCCTCCTTTGTCCTGAGAGGGCTGCTTACCTCTCCCTGGGGGGCAGGGGATCATAACTGGGGGTCTCCTCCTCCACCACCTCCATTGTTGTCACCCTTGCAAGCCTCCTGTCATTGCAAAACTTCTCCTTTAAGCGCCTTCCATCATGGCCAAGATGGAGAAGTAGTACCCCATTATTGTGTCAGTGGAAAGGAATACACCCATCGTTGTGTCCAGTGGAAGCATTAGTCCCTATTATTAGTGTCAGTGGAAAGAATAGTGACCCATCATTGGTGTCAGCTGAAGTAATAGTGAGCCATCATTGGTGTCAGTCCCTATTATTGGAGTCAGTGAAAAGAATAGTGAGCCAACATTGGTGTGGGAGGACTTGTTGGTGTCAGTGGAAGCCCAAGTCTCTATTATTGGTGTCGGTGGAAATAATTAGCGAGCAACATTGATGTCAGTGGAGGAATAGTGACCCCAGCCATTGGAAAAAGTGGAAGGAATAATGAAGCATCATTGGTGTCCTATTGTTGGTGTCAGTTGAAGTAATAATGAGCCAATTATTGGAGTCGGTGGAAAGAATTGTGAGCCAACATTGGTGTCAGTGGGAGATTACCATACTTGTTTGTGTCATTGGAAGGATTAGTCCTCTATTATTGGTGTCAGTGGAAAGAATAGTGTGTCAGTGGGAGGAATAGTGGACCCCCGCTATTGGAAGGAATAGTGAAGTGTCAGTGGGAGGAGTCATATCCTATTGTTGGTGTTAGTGCAAAGAACAGTGAGCAACATTTTGGGTGTCAGTGGAAGGAATTGTGACCCATCATTTGTGTCAGTGGGAGAAACAGCACCCATTGTTGGTGTCAGTGGAAAGAATAGTAAGCCAATGTTGATGTGAGAAGGAGCAAAACACACATCATTGGTGAAAGTGAAAGAAATATTGACCCATCCATGGTGTAAGTTTGAGGATTAGTAATCCTAATCCATCATTAAATTTATAAAAAAATATTTTTTTCCAACAAGTGTCAAAACAAATACCATAGTAAAAAAGGATACATAGTTATGTAATAACATACAATGTGTTAAAACGGTGCCTACTTTGTCTTGCCCTGGGCAACACCGGCGGGGGGAATGCCAACACCCTTAAAGAGGGTGCCCCATTACCCCCAGACAGGGCCCCCACAATCTCTCAAACTTTTTATAATTGCTTTGTCTAATAAACGCCACTCTCTCGCTCCAATCATTGAATTCATGGTCTCCACCCAGTTTTCCACTGACAGGGATTCTGTGCCTGCTATTTCTGTGCAATTAACTTTTGTGCTTGGAATAAGCATCTCAGCACCCCTTCCAAAGTACCCGACGGGACTCTGCATTCCTCCATGCTCCTAGGAGGCAAGTTCTAGTGAGGTCCTAAAGATTTATTGACCCTGTCTATTATCTCCACCCAATATCTACAGTGCCTTGCGAAAGTATTCGGCCCCCTTCAACTTTGCGACCTTTTGCCACATTTCAGGCTTCAAACATAAAGATATAAAACAATTTTTTTTTGAAGAATCAACAACAAGTGGGACACAATCATGAAGTGGAACGAAATGTATTGGATATTTCAAACTTTTTTAACAAATAAAAAACTGAAAAATTGGGCGTGCAAAATTATTCAGCCCCCTTAAGTAATACTTTGTAGTGCCAACTTTTGCTGCGATTACAGCTGTAAGTCGCTTGGGGTATGTCTCTATCAGTTTTGCACATTGAGAGACTGAAATTTTTGCCCATTCCTCCTTGCAAAACCGCTCAAGCTCAGTGAGGTTGGATGGAGAGCATTTGTGAACAGCAGTTTTCAGTTCTTTCCACAGATTCTCGATTGGATTCAGGTCTGAACTTTGACTTGGCCATTCTGAACACCTGGATATGTTTATTTGTGAACCATTTCCATTGTAGATTTTTGCTTTATGTTTTTGAATCATTGTCTTGTTGGAAGACAAATCTCCGTCCCAGTCTCAGTCTTTTGCAGACTCCATCAGGTTTTCTTCCAGAATGGTCCTGTATTTGGCTCCATCCATCTTCCCATCAATTTTAACCATCTTCCCTGTCCCTGCTGAAGAAAAGCAGGCCCAAACCATGATGCTGCCACCACCATGTTTGACAGTGGGGATGGTGTGTTCAGGGTGATGAGCTGTGTTGCTTTTACGCCAAACATAACGTTTTGCATTGTTGCCAAAAAGTTTGATTTTGGTTTCATCTGACCAGAGCACCTTCTCCACATGTTTGCTGTGTCTCCCAGGTGGCTTGTGGCAAACTTTAACCCTCCTGGCGGTGTTCCCGAGTCTGACTCGGGTTTAGATTTCTGTGCTGCGATCGGTAACCCCGGGTCAGACTCGGGCTTGCCTCACAGCATCCACAGACAGTGTTTACTTACCTTGTCCCTGGATCCAGCGATGCCACCGCGCTGTGTGAGCGAGTGGGTGCTTGCTCGATTCACACAGCGTCCTCCTGTGCCGCCGATCTCCATTCCCTGCGACGTTACGATGCACGGGAGCGGAGAACGGCGCCAAATTCAAAAACGTAAACAAACACAATACACACAGTATACTGTAATCTTATAGATTACAGTACTGTATGTAAAAAATACACCCCCCCCCCTTGTCCCTAGTGGTCTGCCCAGTGTCCTGCATGTACTTTTATATAATAACAACTGTTTCTCCCTGCAAACTGTAGATTGTCCATAGCAACCAAAAGTGTCCCTTTATGTCAAAAATGGTTTTAGATCAGCTAGAAAACAGCGATAATAAATTATATACACTTGCAGAATTGTGCCATAGCGATTTGTGGGAAAATCGGTCATAAAAAAAAAAAATAATGACAGCAACAATTCTGCAACTGAGCAAATTTCAGTGATTTTGAGTTGATTACATTATTGAATAATTTTTATTATAATTATATTATTATTTGTTAGAATTATTTATTATATTATAATTTATAATTTTGTTTTTTAAAAAAATGCCTACAAGACTCTTGTTTGGTCAGATTTAAGTGAGTTATTCCTAAGAATTACAGGCCTACAGTATAAAACGCCAAATTTCCTTGCAAATAATGGTACCGCTTTCAGCACCTTTTTTCTGAAAGAATCATACCGCCAGGGAGGTTAAACGGCACTTTTTATGCATATCTTTAAGAAATGGGCTTTCTTCTTGCCACTTTTCCATAAAGGCCAGATTTGTGCAGTATACGACTGATTGTTGTCCTATGGACAGAGTCTCCCACCTCAGCTGTAGATCTCTGCAGTTCATCCAGAGTGATTATGGGCCTCTTGGCTGCATCTCTGATCAGTCTTCTCCTTGTATGAGCTGAAAGTTTAGAGGGGACGGCCAGGTCTTCGTAGATTTGCAGTGGTCTGATACTCCTTCCATTTCAATATTATCGCTTGCACAGTGCTCCTTGGGATGTTTAAAGCTTGGGAAATTATTTTGTTTCCAAATCCGGCTTTAAACTTCTCCACAACAGTATCTCGGACCTGCCTGGTGTGTTCCTTGTTCTTCATGATGCTCTCTGCACTTTAAACAGACCTCTGAGACTATCACAGTGCAGGTGCATTTATACGGAGACTTGATTACACACAGATGGATTCTATTTATCATCATTAGTCATTTAGGTCAACATTGGATCATTCAGAGATCCTCACTGGATTTCTGGAGAGAGTTTGCTGCACTGAAAGTAAAGGGGCTGAATAATTTTGCATGCCCAATTTTTTCAGTTTTTTATTTGTTAAAAAAGTTTGAATATCAATAAATTTCGTTCCACTTCATGATTGTGTCCCACTTGTTGATTCTTCAAAAAAAAATTACAGTTTTTATATCTTTATGTTTGAAAACCTGAAATGTGGCAAAAGTTCGCAAAAAGTTCAAGGGGGCTGAATACTTTCGCAAGGCACTGTAAATAGCTTGGGGCATTTCCAGACCATATGTATAAACTCACCTGTCGCCTTACATCTAGGACATTCATCATTTTGTCTCCACCCAAGTTTTAAAAAATTTTTTTAGGAGTATGGTATGTAGTAGGAACAGGTGGAAAAATTTCGGCGCAGGAGCAATTGAAACCAATGCACCTCTTTTTAAAATCTTATTCCACAGTTACTGTCCCCAGATCTCTTTCCCATTCTACTCTACTCTTGGAGGTCCTGCTCTGCTTATTACTCTAGCCCCCAGTCTACCATACATCTCTGCATTTAGATGTATTGGTCATAATTATTTTTAGGAGGGCGGGGATCTGAGTCCATTCAATTATTTGTGACCTGAACTGTACTTTAATGGCATGCCGAATCTGAAGATATTTTTTAAAACGTCTTACTTGATATGTTAAATTCACGTCTTAAATCTAAAAACATTTTCTTTTTTTTTTTTCATTCAAATTTAAGTTTATTTTCAATAAAATAAATACAAACATTTGTATTAAAATAGCAGGATATAAGTCAATAGCTTACAGAAATATAATAATTTGAATACATTCAATTCATATCAATCATTTCTGTCTTACCAACTGCCATTTTATATCTAACTATCCCATATGCTCATCACCATATGGTGAAAGTAAGGCAGTTCACATAAGCAAAAAGGATATAGTATTTCAAAGTAATAATTTATATTTAAAAGAGAAAAAGAATAGTTCTATATATCAAGGAATTCCTAGGTCCATTGTTACCACACAATTAGTTATATAAAAGATAAAACTAAATGAGTGTACAAGACCAAATTACATAGAACAATTAAAGGATAAGATTACCGGAGTACATCAACCTCTCCGACACCCCTAACGGGAACTTTCTGTGTCCTAAAGGCTGAGCAAAACCTCCAATCCACCCTCCCTCCCTCCAATAACTAATACTGGAACCCACCGGTATCCGAAAATATATTTCCTGACTGACTCCATGGCAGCCTACGTGTGGGTTAATCCCGCCTCCTCTCCATTGATAGGACCTCATACCCATAAAGGTTTACTCACCGCCCAGTACTGGTGTTCCTTTTTTGTCCTCCTCCATGGACCAACATTAGGAAATTCAGATTTGTGCAAAACAAGGACTTACTTGAAATAGGATGGCACACTTTAAGCGGTGCAGCTCGGATCCCAGCCATGGGCGGGTGGAGAGCTTTGCAGCAACTTCCCCTCCGCTGTGCGGTAGTAGCTGCGTGTGCTGAAGATCCGGACTTCCTGGCTGGCAAGGTCTTATCTCTATTTCCATGGCAGTCACCTATGTATTGTGTGTTTCCATGTGTTGTTTTTCTGCCTGTATGGTGGCTGGAGCGCTTCTGCGTTCCAGCGCCGTTTGTCTCTTCCTGGTGTGAGCACCAGAGCCCTTCGCGCATGCGCAGTGCCCAATCCCAGAGCGAGGCTTGGTTCACGCATGCGCAGTCGGATGGGACTCGCGGCGGCCGCGCAGGCGCCGTTGAGCCATTCACCCACTGCGCAGGCGCCGTACGTGGGCAGCGTCTGACGTCACCGGCGGGGGATTTAAAAATCAGCTGCTCGCCTATGTACATTGGGGTTCTTCCTGACAGGCGAGCAGCTGATCCTGTGACACTCTACCAGGTCAGTGAGGGATCTGCCTATGCTATAGGCATAGATCCTCTCTGTTATCCCCCTTGCTTATATGCTTTGCTGGTATTTTAAATGCTGCATAGATTAATTTTTTTAATTAATTTTAAAATGTATTTATTTTATTTTTTTGCATAGCATTTTTAAAAAATGTTTTAAATTTTTTCTATATGGTTTTAAAAATGTTTTTTCTTCTTAAAGGGGCAGTACTCTTATATTGTCATTTTTTATCTGGCATCTTAGGATCTCTTCAGTTATTTGGATATATATATCACAATACTATGCAGGTCCAAGAAACCACGGACCAGTCACCGTCTACAGGTGGCCAGCCCTCACGCACAAGGTATGTGCGGGTGAGGGGGGCATAGGGGTGGAATTCACACTTTGTATGTTTTATATCTGACTTATTCCCCCTATACATATGTCTCATTTTTTCCTTAGCCCTTCCGGTCCTGATCCTTATGCCGCTATCCAGTCCGCAGACCTTGCCAGGCCGCATCATCGTTCCTCTTCTAAATCTAAATCAAAGAGTAAACGAAGATCTCCGTCTACATCTTCCCATCAGAGGAGAAGTTCCCATTCCTCCTCCAGACACCGCTCCCACCGCCACGAAAGCCGCTCTGATCACAGAGCTTGCTGGGGATGTGATACTTATGTCCCGGAGGGCAAATCATTATGTGACCAATGCTACGCCCTGGCGGTTGGGGAAAAGGAGACTGAAGATCGTCGTATCGAGTCTCTTGTGGAACGTGTGGTACAAAAATCTTTGAGAGAGAATGTCTCCCACACGCAAAGTCAAACCGGTACCGTCAGGTCTGGTTCTCCGGCCATTGAGGTCCTTGAGGATCCCGGTCCTTCCCAGCCTCGCGCTGCTTCTCCAGATTCCCAGGAGGGTGAACCGGAAAGCGATGAGGAGAGTCTAGAGTTCGACTTCTCCCAAGTGACACCACTTAGCAAAGCAATCAAAGAGGCTCTCTTGTGGGAAGAGCAATCTACTTCTCCAGCTAAGCAAAAGAAATATTTCAAACGCCTGGGGAAGGAACGCCAAGTTTTCCGTTGTTAACAGAATTGAAGGGCATCTTTGAAGAAGAATGGAGTAGAGTGGACAAGAGGTCCTCTATGGCCAACAAGGCCTCCAGACTGTATCCCTTCAAAGCAGATGACGTTAAAACACTTGGAGAATATTCCTGTGGTAGACGCAGCAGTGACACGACTGGCCAAACATGTTACACTGCCATTGGCTGATTCAGTGTCCTTCAAGGACGGTCTTGATAGGAGGATGGATCAAGACCTCAAAAGAATCTACGGTCTGGCTGGTACAGCCTGCAAACCTGCTTTGGCCTTGGCAGCTTTATCCAAAGCAATGGAGGCCTGGACGGAAAATGTGGACTCCTTCCTTAAGGGTGTCTCTGAAGAGCTGGCCAGAAGTTCTGCTACTTCAGAACTTAAACTAGCAGTTGCCTTTCTGGGGGAGGCATCCGTTGATTTAATTCGCCTATTGGCAAGAATTATGCTGTCCTCTGTTACAGCCAAAAGGGCCTTGTGGTTGCGCCCCTGGGTCGCTGACCCATCGTCCAAACAAAATTGGTGTAAGATTCCCTTTGAGGGATCATCCTTGTTTGGCAACAAGCTGGATGACGCCATTTCTAAAGCTACAGGTGGTAAATCGGGTTTTCTCCCCCAGGACAGGCGTCAGTCCGGTAAGAAGAAACCGCAATTCAGAAGGTATAGTCCGGACCGCACTAGAGAGGCTCGCGCCTACAGACCTAGCGGGAACTTCAGAAGAAACTGGGGTAGAGGCCGTGCATCCTTTCGCAAACCAGCGTTTTCTAACCAAGCGTCGAGTGGACGCGATCAGCCTAAGTCCTTTTGAAACAACGCCCGCCCAGGCGGATCGGGTGGGAGCTCGACTGCTCCTCTTTCGGCACGTTTGGGCGGCCTCGATCACAGACTTTTGGGTCATCAAAACAATAACATCAGGCCACGCATGGTCGTTCTCCAGCATTCCTCTTCCAAGGTTCATTTCCACCCTTCTCCCAAAATCAGCGGAACAGAGACAGGTTCTTCTAACGTATGTGGATCTACTCAAATCCCAAGGAGCAGTAGTATGCGTCCCAAAGGACGAACAGTTTCATGGAATATACTCCCCCCTCTTCTTGGTGCAGAAGAAAAGCGGTGCTTGGCGTCCAGTCATAGATTTGACCTATCTAAACAAATTTATAAAACACAGAAGGTTCAAGATGGAAACTCTGTCGACAATCCAGCAAGCCATACAGCCAGGCGATTGGATGATCTCGATAGATCTGAAGGACGCTTATTTCCACGTTCCGGTGGCAATCGAGCTACAGAAATATCTCAGGTTCCACGTTGGGCAAGAACACCTTCAATTCGTGTGCCTACCCTTTGGGCTGACAACCTCACCACGAGTCTTCACCAAAACCCTATTGGCAGTGGTGGCCTTTATCAGACTGAAAAAGATAAGACTTTATCATTATCTAGACGACCTCCTTGTCCTAGCCCAGGACAAGACACAGCTCTTAGCGCAAAGAGATCAGGTAATCTCGATCCTGTCCGAATTCGGTTGGCTCCTGAACCTAACGAAAAGCCATTTGGAACCAACTCAATACCTAGTATATCTGGGAGCCCAGTTCGACACAGTGAAGAAAACCATCTCTCTTCCGGTGGAAAAGATCCCTGTGGTTCAAGAGAGGATTTCTCGAGCGTTAGACACCCACCACCTGAAGGCATTCCAGTGTCTAAAGATCATCGGAACAATGGTCTCCACAACCCCCATGGTGAAATGGGCATTATGGAGACTACGTCCCTTCCAGTCCGGCTTCCTCAAGCAGTGGAAGTCAGGCAACAAGAATCAGCAGATTCGCATCTCAACTTCCATGAGGAACAGCCTCTTTTGGTGGCTCCAGCCAAAAAATCTACGGAATTGTCATTCCATTGCCCCGGTCTCCTGGGTCACAGTGACGACCGATGCCAGTGGCTACGGCTGGGGGGCCCTGTGTGGTACAAACATGGCACAGGGCAGATGGGATGCTCGCCTCCGCAATCCGGGCTCGAACATCCTAGAGCTTCGAGCAGCCTGGTGTGCCCCTCCAGTCCTTCTCCCAACTCCTGAAGGGAGAGTCGGTACTGTTGAGGATGGACAATACCACAGCAGTGTCCTATGTCAAGAGGCAAGGAGGGACACGGAGTTCGTCTCTTCTACGGGAAGTCGAACCCATCATGAAGTGGGCACAGGAAAACCTGGTCAACCTGACAGCAGTCTTTATTCCCGGAATACAGAACTCCCAGGCAGACTTTCTTTCTCGCACTCAGGTGGACATCAACGAGTGGTCTCTCCACATCCAAACATTCCAATGGATCTTGTCTCTGGGAGTCAGTCCCCAAGTAGATCTTTTTGCTTCACAGCACAATACCAAGATGGAGAAGTTCTACTCGAGAGGTCATTGCAGTCAGGCGATCGGGGACGGATGCCTTGACGGATCGGTGGAGTTTTCAGAGAGCATATGCTTTTCCCCCGATCCCAGTAATTCTGAGATTTCTACAGAGACTTCAAGCAGAAGAGGTCGAGGTGACACTAGTGGCCCCCTACTGGCCGAACAGACCATGGTTCCCTCTCTTGGTCCAACTGAGCTATCGGGACCCAGTACCTCTACCAGTCAGACTGGACCTTCTCTCCAGGGTTCACTCCTACACCCCTGTCCGGCTCTGATGAAACTGACGGTCTGGTTCTTGAGAGGGAGAGGCTGGAATCCCTTGGTTGCGCCTCTAGAGTGATCTCCACGCTGATGAGCTCGAGAAGGGCAAGCACAAATAAAGTCTACGGAAGAATTTGGGCTAAATTTGTGGAATTCTCTACGGTCTCAGGCAGGTCCTTTAGGAATCCAGAAATCCAAGATGTATTGAGTTTTCTCCAAACGGGGTTAGATCTTCCCTTATCCGTAAGTTCACTGAGAGTTCAAATCTCGGCTCTGTCGGCCTTCTCTGGAATTTCGTGGGCAGTACACCCACTAGTCAAACAATTCTTTCGAGGGGCATCAAGGTTGAAACCTCAAAGGAAGCCAAGATTTCCCAAGTGGGATCTCCCACTAGTCCTGGATTTTCTGAGTGGACTCAGTACGTCGGGGCCTTCCCCGTCCTCTATAAAGGACTTTTCAGCTAAAGTGGCATTCTTGGTCGCTATCACCTCGGCCAAAAGAGTGTCGGAGATTGGGTCTCTTGGTCACAAAGAGCCATTCCTGACCTTCTTCCCCGATCGAGTGGTTTTGATACCCATGCTGGGTTCAAATCCGAAAGTTTCTTCTGTCTTTCATGAGAATCAAGAAGTTGTCCTTCCTACCTTCAGGTCTTCGGATTCCAATGAGACTCACCCTCTAGACATGGGCAAGATCCTTTCTGAATACATCCAGATGACGTCCCCCTTTAGACGTTCAGATCATTTGTTTATCCTGCACTCAGGCAGTAACAAGGGGAAAAAGGCTTCTGCCAGAACAATCGCGGCCTGGATCGTTCAGACAATTCAGCAGGCTTACAGGGCGAAGGGCTTGGCTCCTCCGCAAGCGGTGACAGCTCACTCTACCAGAGGGATGGCAGCTTCCTGGGCGGCAGCTCGTCACGTGGCTCCAGATGTCATCTGCAGAGCGGCCTCTTGGTCTTCTATACATACTTTTATGTCTCATTACTGTGTTGAGCCTGCATCTCTTTCCTCTGTGAATTTTGGTTTATCAGTTTTGTCAGTTGACGGGACAAATTAAAATTTATTTTTTGTTCAGCATACCCACCGTGTGGTCTGGCTAGTTATTTCCCACACGTAGGCTGCCATGGAGTCAGTCAGGAAAAAGGAAAATTTATTATCATACTTACCGTAATTTTCCTTTCCTGATGGACTCCATGGCAGACGGAGTTCCCACCCTGAAATTATGGAGTCGGGATAGTTACGGAACACCAGTACTGGGCGGTGAGTAAACCTTTATGGGTATGAGGTCCTATCAATGGAGAGGAGGCGGGATTAACCCACACGTAGGCTGCCATGGAGTCCATCAGGAAAGAAAAATTACGGTAAGTATGATAATAAATTTTCCTTTTTTCAGAATCCCCATCAAACCTAATACCTCCAAAGGTTTGGTAAAATCTTTCAATTACTTTAACATAAACTAAGTTTTTCAAAATAAAACAAACTGAGGATGAAAAATATTAAGGATTCTATCCCCAGAGAAAAAACAATGACACAAAACCAAAGAAGAATCAAAGAAAAAAAGAAAGAATGACAAAAGACAAAAGAGGAAGTGAAAAAAGAAAGCTGGAGGAAAGTCAGGAGAGATAGAAAAGTAGCCTGCCTGCCATCAACCAACATCGTCCTAAAGACTCTGATGTCTTCAAAACCTTCATGGAGTATAAGTTATCCCCATGTATTTCAACCAAGGTGCCCAGATTTCATAGAAAAGAGTAGACTTATCCAACATGGAGCACACCCTTTTCTCTTGTTCCATAATCCATGTGACCTTTCTTTTCATATATAGGATGGAAACATTAGTCTTTTTCCATGCAGCTGCGAGTGTAATCCTGGCACCTGTCATAATATATAAGATGAGTTTTCTGGTAACCTTGGAAGTTAGAGGCAACATTCCGTTAAGTAAAGCAATAGTAGGAGATCGATGCAAGTTACAGCCTGTGACACGTCTGACTATATTAAACACCTTATTCCAGTTTCCCTGAATTTTGGGACATTCCCACCAAATATGTATCATAGACCCCAATCCATGGCAGCCTCTGAAGCATAGGGGTGAAGTCGACGGATACATAGAGGTCAGTTTAACGGGAACTAAATACCATCTAGTATACATTTTTACGTTAGCTTCTATAAGAGAAACATTCACAAAACCTTTAATGGATCTGGTAGGAATTTTTTCCCCTGCTGTAGCAAATTGGATCATGCTCTGCTGTTTTTTTTTTGCCTTCCTCTGGATCAACTGTGGGTATGGAGTTGGGTGTATAGGATTTTACTGTGTTTTTTATTTTGTTTTTTTGTGGTTGAACTGGATGGACTTGTGTCTTTTTTCAACCTGACTAACTATGTAACTATGGTATAATTCTTACACCAGTCCGACAAATCCCATTCGTTATTAAGTTCCTTTTCCCATGCCAGCATATGAGGCAATTTGGTGCTATTAGTAGCAAGCGAATTATATATAATTGAAATATTCCCTTTCCTGAACAAACCCTGATCACATTTACTTTCATAAGGTGTCAAAAGTCCAGATATCGAGTCGTTATCCCATAGGCTTTGAGCGTAGTCATGTAGTTGAGAAAATCTTCGTTTTTCTGAAACAGGAAGGCCTAGCTTGTCAATAAAATGTTGTTCAGGAAGGGGACCTGAACGTCAAAAGAAGCGTCCTATACGATACAACCCCTTATCATGCCACCATTTGAAGGAATCCTTATCAATTTTAGAAATAAAGAGTGGGTCTATGAAAATACTCGATAAAGGCCTACCTTTAGAGGTTAGAGAGGGATTGTTTTTAAGTGAATCCCATAAAACTAAAGTTTGAGAGATTCGGAGATAATATAGAAGGTGTGATACATTTGCCTATATGTCTCAGTTTACTGCTCCCTGCTAGCCATATGGGTAGAGGTAGAAAGGAATTTCATGTGTGATTCATTCCTCTGACAGGTTATTGACGTGCTAATGTCCCCTCACTATTCTAAACGTTAATTGATCTATTGTGTTGTGTGAAGAAGATCTGTGTTTACCCTTAAAAGATGTGTATTGTATCATCAGGCTAAATGATTAGAGAAGTAGTATGTTAATTATTCTGATTGCTTCAGTGTATTAATTAATTCCACTGATGTCTCTATCTAAAGAAACGTGTCTGCATGGTCGGCTCCGACTTGTCTCCTATAATCTGTATGGGAAACCCCACTGTGTGAGGGGGGGCGTTCCTAACAGGTTGTAACCACATATAAGCTGAGTTTTTGTGTCATTAAAGTGTCTTGTTCTAGCAGTAAGCTTGTCTCATGTGTGGCTTTCTGGGCGATTCCAGGGATATCCCTCCTCGTGGAATACTGGGTGATGTTCTTATGGAAGAAGGGAATCTTTGACGGGGATATCATACCGATACCGTCACAATTGGTTGGCAGCAGTGGGATTTTTCCCTTCTATTCCCCTTCACACCCGGATTCCAAGCAGACACTGGAAGAACTACTGGAAGTTCGTGGAAGGATTGCTAGCAACAAAACCAAGCGGGTCATCATAGCAGAATCAATGGAGATAGACGAGGAGGACGGGATTGCAGCAACGCCAGCAGTACAAGAGATGGAGACACCAGTGATTCAGGAGGAGGAATCGCCAGCCAACAAGCTAATGAGAGAGAAGCTAGCGTGGTTCGGCCCGAACCCAACGGCAGATGTGGTGCTGAGAGTGATGGACCTGTTAGTGAAGGAGGCTAAAGAAATAAGGGACGCAGAACTACAGAAGGCTAAAGAAATAAGAGACGCAGAACTACAGAAGGATAAACAAATAAGGGACGCAGAACTACAGAAGGATAAACAAATAAGAGACGCAGAGCTACAGTTAAAACTGGCAGCAGTCCAACAAGCAGCCGCACCTTCTCCGAACAGTGAGTACAGCACAGCAGACGCAAGGAAGATTCCGTTTAGCGCTTTTAAAGCTTTTGATGAAAAGGACTGTGAGATTGATAACTACCTGGCGGATTTTGAGCGACAATGTAACCTGCACCGAATAGCTAGAAGAGAGTGGGTTGCAATATTGTCAGGCAAACTGTCAGGCAAAGCTTCTGATGCTTTCCGGACCGTGCCAGATCAGGATATCCATAGCTACGCCCGGGTTAAAGAAGTGCTCCTGGCTCGTTATGCAGTAACCCCAGAGTCCCACCGACAGAAGTTCAGGGACTCACGCAAAACCATGAAAGACTCTTACGCGGAATGGGCATGCCAGTTGTCCCTGTCGGCCTCTAACTGGGTTAACAGCAGCCAGGCCACCACCGCAGAGGACATTTTGCAACTAATGCTCCTGGAGCAATTTTACAATCACATCCAGACGGACGTCAAGGATTGGGTGAGAGATCGCAGGCCCATGACTCTACCAGAGGCCGCGAAGTTGGCGGATGAATATGCGGATACTCGCAAGACAAACCAGGTCACACCACGGGTACAACCCCCACAACCAACGGCGCCCTCACACCCACCAGCCGCTAGATACCAACCGCCTAACAGACCGATGACATATAGCCCTCGCTACCCACGCCAGGAGGACAATGAACAACGCTGCTTCCGGTGCAAACAGTTGGGTCACTTCAAGCAGAATTGCCCCATGAATGACAACACCAGGTCAAATTGGTCTCAACCTGGGTACCGCCCACCAGCAGCAGCCCATTGTGTAGACTCGGCTTGGGATCCCCAGGAGCTGGGTCAGGAAGAACCATTGGGCACCCCTTACGAAGCCCTCATGGTACAATCTGTTATTACGGACAACAGGGAACACCATTGTCAGCTGGTCATGGGCGACAGCCATGAGCCGGAGGGGCCTTGGAGGGAGCTGGGCAGAAAGAGGCACCGCCAGCTACCCTCCAAGAAGAAGAGGTCCTGGAAGTCATATAACCAGCGGACCTGGGAGGAGAAGAAGCGACTGGCGGAGATGGAATCGCAGCGGGCGCCCCAGATGCGGGCCGAGATGTTCGCCAAGGGCCCACCGGTGGCCCCTTACACCACCACCACCCAGTTCCTGATGATGAAGGACCACGTGGAAAGCCTGCAGGACATGAGCAAGCAGGATCTGATCCGTGAGTACATAGAGCTAGAGGAGTGCATAAGCCGCATGGAGGAGGAGAACAACCACCCGAGGTCACAGCAGGCTGACCTCCCCAGGCTCCATGAACTGGAGATGGAGCAGCTCAAAGAGGAGAACCGGCGGCTGCGGAGGGAGCAGGGGGTGGCTGACCTTATGGGGCTCTGAGTCCCCTCTCCCCCCCCCCCCCGGACTCTGAGCACCAGTGCTACAGCATTTCAACAAATATAACTTTTTCTTTTTATGAATCTCCTGTGATTGTCACTTCAGAGCCATAACCTGCCCCCTCCCATAGCGGGACACCTAGACGGCGGCGCACAGACCCATTCGCTGTCTTCACACTGACTTCTGGTGACTTTGCAGATCGCACAAAGACTTGGGGACTGACCGGCGTGTGATCTGACGACCCGGTGACATACCTGAGTCTGAAGCAGTTGTCAAGGGAGGTCAGTCATGCCAAACGGAGTTAACCTCGGACTAAAAGCTCTGAACCCGTCAACCCTACTGGACCAGGGAAGGTCCAACCGGGTTTGCCGGAGCAGGGAGCAAAAGGGGGGCCATTGTGATACATTTGCCTATATGTCTGTTTACTGCTCCCTGCTAGCCATATGGGTAGAGGTAGAAAGGAATTTCATGTGTGATTCATTCCTCTGACAGGTTATTGACGTGCTAATGTCCCCTCACTATTCTAAACGTTAATTGATCTATTGTGTTGTGTGAAGAAGATCTGTGTTTACCCTTAAAAGATGTGTATTGTATCATCAGGCTAAATGATTAGAGAAGTAGTATGTTAATTATTCTGATTGCTTCAGTGTATTAATTAACTCCACTGATGTCTCAATCTAAAGAAACGTGTCTGCATGGTCGGCTCCGACTTGTCTCCTATAATCTGTATGGGAAACCCCACTGTGTGAGGGGGGGCGTTCCTAACAGGTTGTAACCACATATAAGCTGAGTTTTTGTGTCATTAAAGTGTCTTGTTCTAGCAGTAAGCTTGTCTCATGTGTGGCTTTCTGGGCGATTCCAGGGATATCCCTCCTCGTGGAATACTGGGTGATGTTCTTATGGAAGAAGGGAATCTTTGACGGGGATATCATACCGATACCGTCACAGAAGGCCTATTCTTGATAGGACTCCACATTAAATCCTCTATCGTTAGATTTGGGATCGCCTGTTCTTCAATATCTATCCAATCAGGACGATCACTTTTAAGAAAAATTTCTGATAATTGCGCTAATCTCGCTGATTGATAGTACCATATCAAATTAGGTACTCCTAGGCCACCCTGTTCAGGTACGTTATAGAGAGTACAAGATGGAAGGCGTGGACCCTTGTTGTTCCAAATAAACTTGGTAATTTTGCCTTGAAAGGATTTTAGTTGACTTTTTATTATTGGTATGGGTAATGATCGAAAGAGATACAAAAGTCTAGGGAGAAGAGTCATCTTGACCGAATTAATTCTACCAATCCAACCTATATTTTGAGTACCCCAGTCTTTCAGATCCTTCTCAAGTTTTCTATACATAGGGGGATAATTGGCTAAATATAAATTCTGAATATTGGGGGTCAAATTGATACCCAAGTATTTAATATAAGAGGCGTCCCATTTGAATCTATATCGTTTCTTCAGTAGAGAAACCGTGGACTCAGAAAGTGAAACATTGAGGGCTCTGGATTTGGCTATGTTTACAGCAAGACCTGAAACCAAAGAGAATTTGTCCATAAGAGAATATACTTCGGGCAGGGATGTTTCCGGTGTGGTCAAAAAAAGTAAAAGGTCGTCTGCAAATAAGGCGCACTTATGTTCTGTTTTGGCACATCGGACACCCCTGATATTTGTGTTTTCACGAATAGCTATAGCCAGGGATTCAATCACAATGGCAAATATCAGGGGAGAAAGAGGGCATCCCTGCCTTGTACCCCTACGGATCTCAATAGATTCCGAAAAAATACCTTGAAAGCGTATTTTAGCTTCAGGGGAATAGTAAAGTGCAGACAGGACACCCAGAAATTTAGTGCCAAACCCCCAACGGTTCATCACCTTGAACATAAATGGCCAAGATACTGAGTCAAATGCTTTCTGAAGATCTATGGAAAGAAGCATACCCGTTTGACTAGTATCCCCAGACCATCCTGAGTTCAATATAGAAATCAGATCAATAGCTCTCCTAACCTGATCTGGACCTTGCCTTCCAGTAATGAAGCCTACTTGATCTTTACTAACATACTGACCAACGAAAGAAGATAACCTATTAGCCATTATCTTAGTAAGTATCTTAAGATCGTTATTGATAAGAGATATTGGTCTGTAGTTTTCCACTAGGCTATGATCCTTTTCTGGCTTAGGGATTACCGATATATAAGCCAAATTGAGTTGTCTGTCTATAGGAACTCCCTCGGTCATGTGGTTGAAAAACCTCACCAAATAGGGCGTCAAAATGCTCGAAAATGTTTTGTAATATGAACTCGAAAATCCATCAGGTCCCGGGGCTTTATCTAATTTTAGGTGCTTAATCACTGACGATACTTCCTCAGCCGATATGGGAGCCTCCATCACCTCTTTATGCATATCAGACAATTTAGGAAGAATCAAATTGCCTAGAAAATCATCCATCCTCTCTAAAGAAGAATCCTCAGTGGAAGCATAAAGCTTAGAATAAAAGTCATGAAAGGCCCCCATTATCCGCCTAGGATTCAGGGTGAATGAACCATCAATCATCCGTATTTTAGGGAGAGTTCTTGATTGAAATCTAGGTGACAATTTATGTGCTAGCATTGGACCTATTTTATCTTTAAATTTATAGAAATTAGCTCCAGTCCATTTCATGTCTTCCCCCGCCTTAGTCGTAAGTACCAGGTTCAGAGCAGATCTAGCAGCATCAAGTGCCTGAGTAGGGAAGTTATGAGGATCGGTTTTATGTTTTCTACACAGGTCTAAATAGTTTTTTTCCAGTCTTTTTATGTCTAGGTTCTTCTTTTTCTTGAGGTTAGCGGCCACTTGTATTATTTTGCCCCTGATAGAAGCCTTGTGAGCAGCCCACAAAGTTTCAGGGGATACATCATCTGTATCGTTGTGCTCAAAGTATTCCAGAAGAGATCGCTCAAAATCCTTTATTAGGACAGGATTCTTCAAAATAGATCTATTAAGTGTCCAATGAGATACTTTAGGAGAAGTATCCTCTCTCCTCATTGACAAAAGAACCATTGAGTGATCTGACCAGGAAACATCCACTATATCGGATTTAATGGCTGCCGGGACGTGATGGTTGGAAAGTAATATATGATCTATACGAGAGTAAGAATGGTGAGGGTTAGAATAGTGAGTATAGTCTTTAGTGTTTGGGTTTAATTCCCTCCAAATATCAGTCAATCTGTATTGATGTAAAATACGTGCTACTTGCAAACTAATTTTAGTCGGTCTGATGACTTTATCGGCTTTAGGTTTGCATTTATCCAACCCAATGTCGAAAGCCAAGTTAGAGTCTCCACCCATAACAATGATACCCTCCATAAATGGACGGAGGGTATCAAGCATCTGAGTGAAGAACCGCTTCTGACCTCTGTTAGGTGCATAATAAGAAATGAATGTGTACATTTTATCGTCAAGTGTACCTTTTATCAAGATAAACCTACCTTCCGGGTCTCCGTATTCCTTGATCAAGTTAAAATTACAATATCTGGAGAACAAAACGGCCACCCCTTTAGTTTTGTTTTCCGCTTTAGCTAGAAAAAATAATGGAAAGTGAGCATGCAAAAAAGTGGGGTTGTATCGTTTAGGGAAGTGGGTTTCTTGAAGGAAAACCACGTCTACACGAAGAGACTTGTAGACTTGAAGAGCTTTGCGTCTCTTAATAGGAGAATTCAACCCCTGAGTGTTGTGAGTTACAACACTAAGGCCCCGTACACACGATAGAATCCATCCACGGATAAATCCGAGCAAATGGGTTTCAGCAGATAGATCCTATGGTGTGTACACTCCAGCGGATCTGTTTCCGCGGATATTTATCCGTCGAATCGCTTTTCAGCAGATCGAATATTTGCTGACATGCTAAACAAATCTATCCGCTGCGAATCTATCCAAAGGATAGATCCGTTGGTTAGTACACATTATCCGCGGATAAGAACCACGCGCATGCTCAGACAAAATAAGGGGATGGGAGCACTCGTTCAGGTAAAACTCTCGTTTGTTTGTGATATGGCACATTCGTCCTTTTAACTATATAGTGTGTCATTTATTTCCTCTTGTTTTTTCAGCGTTCTCTTGCTAGAATAAACCCGTTCTCTTGCTGATGCTATCTATCCAGATGTTTGAACTTTCTTTTTTTCCTCCACATGTCAATGTTTAGATTTTTTGGTTTGTAATTGAATGTTTTATTTTTTTTTTCCCTTTTGTTTTTTGTTGTGCAATTTATGTCCCCATTCTTTTTTCTTTCCCATTTTTTTTTCTTTTTTTTTTTTGTGCAATTTATGTCCCCATTCTTTTTTCTTTCACTTTTTTTCTTCTTTTTTTTTGTTGTGCAATTTATGTCCCCATTCTTTTTTCTTTCACATTTTTTTTTCTTTTTTTTTTTTTGTGCAATTTATGTCCCCATTCTTTTTTTTTTACTTTTTTTTTGTTGTGCAATTTATGTCCCCATTCTTTTTTCTTTCCCATTTTTTTTTTGTTGTGCAATTTATGTCCCCATTCTTTTTTCTTTCCCATTTTTTTTTTTTTTTTGTTGTGCAATTTATGTCCCCATTCTTTTTTCTTTCACATTTTTTTTTCCTTTTTTTTTTGTTGTGCAATTTATGTCCCCATTCTTTTTTCTTTCACATTTTTTTTTTGTTGTGCAATTTATGTCCCCATTCTTTTTTCTTTCCCATTTTTTTTTTTTTTGTTGTGCAATTTATGTCCCCATTCTTTTTTCTTTCACATTTTTTTTTCCTTTTTTTTTTGTTGTGCAATTTATGTCCCCATTCTTTTTTCTTTCACATTTTTTTGTATTTTCGTTTTGGTCAAGTTATGTCACCATTTTATTTAGGCGTGTGTTTTTCCTTTTTTTTTTTCCAAGTTGGTACGCCAAATGTACCCCCCCCCCCCCCCAAGGAGTTGGTGTCCTTTCTAAATGACACATATTATTTGCTAAAATGTTTCATGCCTAATCACCACAGTATTAAAACACAATAGACAAGGTATTTCAGTAAATCAAATAACCATTTATTTTGGCCATAAACAAAAATAAATTACCGAGAACGGCAGCACTTGATGAGATAGCAACATACATGCAGACTTGTGTTCCAGACTGCACAGGCAACATAGTCAAGGACAAAATGGCAAACCTTGAGGACCGCATACCGAGAACTAAAAAGGAACAACCACAAAAACAAAAACCAGGAGCAGCAGCAAGTGAGCCAATGGAGCCCAGGCTGTGGTAGTCCAAAAAACCAAAAGTTTTTGGGGGATCAAATGGAAGGCCGGGAATCATCTTCTCCTGTTCCTTGTAACCCTCCTTGCAGCAGATCTTCCACGGACCCGTCCACGGCCCCTTGCAGGTCGGGATGATGTGGCAGCAGGAGGAGTTAGCAGGTGTTGTGCAGGATAGGCCGGGTCACTCAGCTCAGTGTCATCGGTCAGCCAGCCCTGGTGCAGCCATAAAAGCACCTGGTTCATCAGGTTCCTGGCACGCCTCTGACCGTCCTCCCCCGCTTGGGACAATTCGTGGGCCACATAGGCACTGTAGGCCTCAGTGGGGTTGAGGGGGGCCCTCATTAAGGCGCTAGCCTCCCTAATCATTCGGAGGCTCTCATCCTCAACCTGCCTCCTGCGCCTCATTAGGCCTGTTTGCCTGACCCGGGGGGGAGGGACTTGCCTGGTGGGGCTGACCGTGGGCCTGGGGCCCTCCTGACTGGTGCTGGGCCCGGCCTCCTCCTCCTGGCTGCCAATGACCCCTTCCTCCTGGCTGGCAGGCATCTCAGCATCAGTAGCCTATATTTCATGGCTGCTCCCTTCTTCCTGTGTCAAAAAAAGTGACATGTTTTACAATTTGGCACAAGCAAATCGCACACATTTTCATGCTCTAGACTGGTTTGTTTTATCTTACTTTAAACTTGAATAGACTCTCCTTCTGATCCCTGCACTTGGCATCCATGACCCCTATTTTTATGACCATGACTTTTATAGTCCATTTTTTGGTTTGGGATTACAATATCAACTCAATAAACAAACAAGAATTAGCAGCCCAAAAACATTTTGAAAAATACTCTACCTCATCAGAAGTGGAGAGTCGGAGATTTTCCTGCCTGCCAGCCAGCCCCTCACCGTCCTCCTCCTGGCTGTGGTGATCCATGGAAGGTCTGCTGCGATGCCGGCTGGAAGGAAGGCTGGACATTGATTGCTGGCCCTCCATTTGATCCCCCAAAAACTCCAGCTCCTGGTAGTACCACAGACTTGGCTCCGTGGACTCTCTTGCTGCTGCTCCTGATCGTTGCTCCCGAAGTTCTCTTCTTTTTGTTCGGTATGCGGCCCTCAGGTTATTCATTTTGTTCTTGACCATGTTGCCTGTGCAGCCGGGAACCCATGTCTGCAAATATGTAGCTATTTCAGCAAGTGCTGCCCTTCGTCGGTCCCGCTTCGAATAGTTGGGATGTTTGGAATCCCAAAGTAGGGGCATTTCCCTAAACTTATCACTGAGCCATGAAATGATCTCCTTTCCCACGATTGTTTCCATTTTTTAATTTTTTGAAGAAATTTTAAGATGAACACTGTTAAACAAAAAAAAAATAAAAATTAAAAAATGCCCAGCATTCCCATTGTATTCATATGTGGCCCCAGATTGATCAAGTACTATGCAAACACAGTGTCTCCTGCAGCCAAAATGCTGGCCAGCTCTGCCCCATTGTTGTGACCAAAAATGACTTCACATACAGACCCTTTTTCAAATCAGTTTGCTAAATACGTGTAATCTAGACCCATCCACAAATTTTTAGATTTAGACCTTTCATCAAGGCACTATTTCATGTGTACTTAGCATGCCCCTCATCATTCCGGACATATAAATACACTTCCTAATAACCTCTGGCCAACCAACACAGAACAATACTTGCATGATCACAATACACCTGGCAAAAAATACAAATAGGTAGAGCATTCTTCACATCTAGATTTAAGTGATGTGTGAAAGCATTGTGAGAATTAAATTCAGTTTTGGGGACACAAGAAACATACTAAGTTGCGTTAAAAGGCTGCAAACAACAGACAAAACCACAATCCCATGGCTCTCAAGTTTCTAGGCCTCTGCTGATCCCATGTTTTAATTTTTTACCTTATTATCTCTAGCTCCTCGTGCAGCTCAATGAAATAATCTCCGCGTAAGCAACGTAATCACGTCGGTTACCTTTTATAGACTCCGCGTGTGCGTGACACACCGCTTTCGTCTCCATTGCCATGCCCCCTAATCAATGTTAATTCCCAAAATCTGGCGTTAACTGTGTTACTGCTGTCAAATGTTCTACTAAATCTCCGCGTAAGCAACGTAATCACGTAGGTTCCCTTTAACAGACTCCGCGTGTGTGTGACACACCGCTTTCGTCACCATTGCCATGCCCCCTAATCAATGTTAATTCCCAAAATCTGGCGTTAACTGTGTTACTGCTGTCAAATGTTCTACTAAATCTCCGCGTAAGCAACGTAATCACGTAGGTTCCCTTCAACCGACTCCGCGTGTGTGTGACACACCGCTTTCGTCACCATTGCCATGCCCCCTAATCAATGTTAATTCCCAAAATCTGGCGTTAACTGTGTTACTGCTGTCAAATGTTCTACTAAATCTCCGCGTAAGCAACGTAATCACGTAGGTTCCCTTTAACAGACTCCGCGTGTGCGTGACACACCGCTTTCGTCACCATTGCCATGCCCCCTAATCAATGTTAATTCCCAAAATCTGGCGTTAACTGTGTTACTGCTGTCAAATGTTCTACTAAATCTCCTCGTAAGCAACGTAATCACGTAGGTTCCCTTTAACAGACTCCGCGTGTGCGTGACACACCGCTTTCGTCACCATTGCCATGCCCCCTAATCAATGTTAATTCCCAAAATCTGGCGTTAACTGTGTTACTGCTGTCAAATGTTCTACTAAATCTCCGCGTAAGCAACGTAATCATGTAGGTTCCCTTTAACAGACTCCGCGTGTGTGTGACACACCGCTTTCGTCACCATTGCCATGCCCCCTAATCAATGTTAACTCAAAAAATATGGCGTGAACTCTGTTACTTCTGTGAAACGGGCGAATAATCTCCGCGTAACCTACGTAATCACGTCTTATTCATTCTCTACACTCCGCGTATGTATGAACCGCCGCCCTCGTCCCCGCCCATGACGGGACATTTCCTGTTTTCCACGCCCCTAATCTCTGTGGGGATGAAAGATGGCGATGACAGGCGAGCATGCACGGAGCTCTCAGGCCAGAAGTGAGGGGACAGAGGCAGGAACGTCCCGATCCCGGCCAAAACGTTATAAGGCAACTAATATGTCTTTCGACAAAATGGTGGAGCTGGTAGAGATTATGCGGAGGAAGGACTATGATGGGCAATATGGCCCATACAAGACCACCAACCGCAGGAAGGGGAAAATTATGGAGAAGGTGGCAAGGAAAATGCAGAGGATGTTTGGGATCGCCAGGTCCAAGGAGCAGCTACGGAAGCGGTGGTCCGACTTAAAGCTCCGTGAGCCACATCAACTGAAGAAAATTAAAAAAATACTCAAAAAAAGTAAGTTCTTTTTTTGTTTGAGGGGTGGGGACAATTTTATTATTTGAATGTTTGGTCAGGTACATTTCTACATCTGTATCCTTGGCCTGGTTGTACTTCTGAATGTTTAAATAATTTTATTTTTCAAAATATCATTTGCTTGGCCAACGACTGTTAATAGTAAACCTTGTTCACATCAGGTTGCTTCTCAAAAATACGATGTTGGCCCAGGAACAACACACCTGGACATGCCTCTCTTGCCAAAAACATTGTTTGTAAACATTGTGTAAAAATGTATTAATTGAAAATTTTAATCCAAGAATGGGAAATGCAAACAGTGCTACTAAGCAGGTGTTTTCAGATCTGTAATCCAGAGCACCTGTGTCTCCCCCAAAAGATTACACTAAAATGTGGATGGTCTCAGCTCAAAATTTGAAGGGGGGGACATCCATGTGTGTCACTAAGCTAAAAATGGAATTAATCAGAGCTTGGCCGAGAAGTCATCCTAAAATGTAGGTTTGGGGTGATAAGACAACAACATTTTTGAAATAAAAAGCCTCTATACTTCTATGCAATGTGTGCGATTTCTGCTCTACAATATCTGTGTGCTGATGAGTATACCTTTTCTTTGGTTATTCTTTCTAGGGGAAAGAAGACGCCAGCAATTCGAGGAGGCAGAGAGGGCCAGACACGCCCGGGATCTGCCATCTGGCCATGTGGAGGAGGAGGATGTGGAGGAGGAGGAAGGAAGAGAGGAGGATGTGGAGGAGGATGTGGAGGAGGAGGTGGAAGGAAGAGATAAGGATGTGGAGGAGGAGGAGGAAGGAAGAGAGGAGGATGGCGTAATTTTAGATCTGGTAGTTGTTGAGGAGGAAGATGAAATTCAAGAAGAAGATTTAGGAGATTTTGAAGATGGTGGATTGGTGGAAGAAGAAGAAGGAGGAGTTTATGGAGATGGAGAAGTGGTGGAGGAGGAAATCGGCACGACATCAGGTCAGTGTCACCCCAGCTTGATAGGGCAAAACAGATGTAGTTAGGGTTGCCACCTCATCCCTTTAATCCCGAACACATATGGATTCCACATGTTCTGTGGCTAATGTAATGCAGATATGGCACCAGGTGAGTTAAATTACCACCTTTTAATCAGCCACAGAACCTGTGTAATTAATATGTGTTCTGGTTTAAAGGGATGAGGTGGCAACCCTAGATGTATCTAGGCCGGTCAAATGGCTAATTTTATATTTTTTTCACATTTTGTAGGGGATGAAGATGCTGTTCACCATTTTTCTCGGGCAAGTGCGGGAATTATTATCCAGCAAGTGATGGAGTGCAGCAGCGAAATGGCGAATATGCGGCAACAGATGGTTCACATGGAACAGAATGTGCGGAATGTAATTGTCGAGTGCTGCACCGAGCTGGACACTATGCGGCAAAGAATGGTGGTTATAGAACAAAACTATAAAAACATCATTGACATGATGGGCCGTGTCAAAGACTAAACACCCCCCCCCCCCCCGCCCATCCCCCAACCTGTTTTAATGTATGACTCAGCAACACGCCAAAATTTGAAGATGCACACACAGTGTGTCAACATGTGCTATCTGCCATCACAGAATATAGAATATCTGTGCTTTGTGGGTACAACCCCCTCCTCGATTGTCAATTAGTTTTCGAGGAAGGGTTTGCTCCCACAAAACCCAGACATTGTTCACCCATGATGGCAGATAGCACATGTCGCCATTTTAAAGTCTTTCTATGTTGTAGAACTGACATTTGGCGAATAGCACTGAATGTGTGCATCTTCAAATTTTGGCGTGTTCCGGTGTGACCTTACACCATGACTGTTTTTGGGAATGCAAAAGTGACACATTTGTGTTTTTATTTTTTGGGACATGTTTTATTTTTGGTATTTTCAAAATGGCTTCCAATCAACAAGCCATACAAAACAGAAAAAGTTCTAAAAAAATATAAAATTAAATAAAAAACAAAAAAATTAGTTAACAAAAAAAAGATTGGTTAACACATCGATCCAAAAAATTAGATCAATCTTTTTTTTGGAGTTCCAAAAACCCCCAAAAAAATAAATAAATAAACATTTTTAAAAAAAATCAAAAAAAAAATCTTTCAAAATATTTCGAAAAAAAAAAAAAAACTTTTATTGGGTGAACAAATATCTTTTAAAAATGTGATCAATATTTTCTAAAAAAATTACCCACAAAAATAATGAAAAAATCCAAAAGGTTAAAAATCTGCACAAATATTTTTTCTAAAAAAAAAACAAAAAAATTTTAGGACACCAAAAAGATTTGGTGACGTTTACACTTGTTAAATACAATCTTTTTGTGAAAAATTGTACAATTGTACAACATTGTTTGTGAACACCAAAAAAAAAATATCCAAAATGGTTTGGACCAAAAAAACAAAAAAATTGATCCGAAAAAAAAAAAAAAAAAAAAGCCTTGAAAACTAAAAATGTTGGCATGTTTAATAATAAAAATATTCCTAAAAAAAAATATAAGGAAAAAGCTGACAATAAAAAAATATTTTAGAAAATCATTACAAGGAGTGGCTTGATTATTTAAGATGCTGAATACCCAGTTTGGAGATGAGTGAATAATGTGCAATTGTGTTTATTTACTAAAACCTGAACCATACATTTGGCACTAGAAGTGCACTATTTTTGTGGCTAACCAGGAAGACAGATAAAAATAGAAAAAGCAGTAATGACAAACAACTGTATAAAGTCCAATGGTCTAATTATTTATTAGTTCTGTGAATATTCCTTTCTTTTGGGGGCCGAATTAGAAAGTAATATCATCTGGCATAGCAATGGCCCCCCGACCCATGAAGTACTCAACATATTTGTCGTGTACCTCACGAGCTGATTGGGTGCCAATGCCAGCGCGACCAGTGACCAGCCCAGGGAGAGGATCTGAGAGTAGTCTTGCCTCAGAAACGCTGTCGGGTAGGTACGTCTGGGAGTGCCTGCGTAAAAAGTTGTGCAAAATGCAGCAGGCAAATACAATGGTGTTCAATTTATATTCCGCCAGATGTATCGCTGTCAGGAAAAGGCGGAACCGGTTGGTGAGGATCCCAAAGGCATTCTCGACTACCCTCCGAGCCCTGGACAACCGATAATTGAACACCTTCCTCTGTAAGGTGAGGGTCCTCTGGGGAAAAAGGCCGCATTAGGTGAGGTCCAAGCCCGAAAGCTTCATCCGCTAGGAACACAAACGGAAGTCCTTCCACATTATCTTCATCTGGTGGCAGTGCCAGACCACCAGTTTGGAGACGATCGTAGAATTCTGTCTGCGAGAACACTCCCCCATCTGACAGCCGGCCGTTCTTCCCCACGTCCACATAGAGAAACTCATACTGTGCCGACACCACCGCCATCAACACGATACTATGAAAACCCTTGTAGTTATAATAGTAGGACCCCGAGTGGGGTGGGGGCACAATGCGGACGTGCTTCCCATCTATTGCTCCACCGCAGTTCGGAAAATCACAACGCTGGGCAAATTGGGAAGCCACAGACTGCCATTCCTGTGGTGTGGAGGGTAGCTGTGGGGACAAACAAATAAAGAGATTTAGTACTTTGGCACATAAACATTGCAAACAAAATACAAAAACCATCATTGTGCAACATCAACAACAGGATTCACATTTCCTACAAGCATTGTGAAGTGAGTATTTATTTTATTAAATATAGGCCCACTTAATTATCAGACTCCACATCCCTCTGATGATAGAGCAAGAAACTATTTTCGGGGGGGAGGAGGGGGGGAGGGGCAGAGCTACAATGGATTAGCCAAAAAATAACCAAAAATTAGGCTAGGTGTGTTGGGGCCTAGGTAAGCATGCTGGACAGGATTATGGTGGGTAAGGACAAAATATGCAGGTAGGCCCAAAACAAACATGTAAAGGTTAACAACATGCATGGGGAGAAAAGGGAACATCCCACACACAGCAGATTACAATCTCATGGTTATTAGGGAAGAAAAAAAAATTGACTTTCTCACACATTTAAAAAAAAAAACATTGTGATGTTAAAATTAGGGAACTTACCTTAATATACTCCTCCTTCAAAACACGTATGATGGCAGTACACGTCTCCGGTATGATGACCCCAAGTGACTGGGGAGAGATGCCTGTCGAGAACTTGAGGTCCTGCAGGCTCCTCCCAGTCGCCAGGTACCGCAACGTGGCAATAAGCCTCTGCTCGGCCGTGATGGCATCGCGCATCACAGTGTCCTGCCTCGTGATATAGGGGGACAGAAGATCCAGCAGACGGTTGAATACGGGGTCCGTCATGCGGAGAAAATTCCGAAAATCATCAGGATTATTCTCCTGGAGTTCCCTAAGCAGAGGCATATGAGAAAACTGGTCACACTGGCGCAACCAATTCTTGGTCCAGAAACGCCTCCTCCCAGTGTTCCTGGCCAATAAACAGGTTCGCTGGACATGGCCATAAGCAATCCCATAACCAGCACCAATTCGCGAGAATCGACGCTGCTGCTCCATCATGGATTCAAACCGGCCGGCTGGTCAGTCAAGAACACACTCCAACAGAAAGCACTCGCAAATCCAGCACAACCTGCTAAGCCCGCACGACACACAGATACGAGCGCACAGTACGCGGAAACGTGCTGAAAGCCTGTGCCCGAATGCCAACTGCAAACCCGCAAGCAAACGCACTGAACCCGAGAATACCTACTGTCAAAACGCGGAGACTGAAAAGCACGAATCGGCTCTAACCAAACCTTCACTAGCACGCGGTCACACGGAACTAGCAAAAGCGGAACAGAGGGCGGCGCCGTTGACTTTGGTCTTCCCCTTTATAGTGACGTCTTACGTGGTTTACGTTGCATACGTTCTGGTTCGCGGGGATTTTTGGGCGCTAGTGTGTACGTTCCAGCGGATCAACAGATAAATCCGTCGATCCGCTGAAACCGATCCGCGGATAAATTTCAGCGGATGGATTCTATCGTGTGTATGGGGCCTAAGGGGTTTAGATACATCATTTGATCCAGCCATAAGTCTCGTCAACCACTATGTCTAGGCATGACCGTAAGGGTAACATCTGTAACTCCGTTAATACGAGCAATGGCAGGTAGGCCGAAGAGAAGAAGAGGGTGAGAAGGAAAAAAAAGAAATAGAAAGAAGAGGTAAAAAGATAAAAATAAAAATACATACTGCACAACAAGTTACAAATTCGTGTAAGGTCAAATCGTGACCTAGAATGAGGGAAGAGAAAGATCCTCTCTCCCTCATTGAAACAAAAAACACTAGCATAGTCCCTTAAAAGGACTATATTCTTACCCATTGGGTCGACAAAGTGTCGCTCCAAGAGGTAAGTTGAGGTTCAATACCTCACCGTCGTCAGTCATCGATAAATTAAACTTTACATCATAAAACAATTTCAAGAATAATGGTATTCTATTAATAAGATCCTCTAAAAAAATCATCCCAGTCAATGTGTGTCAGAAAGAAATCCTGAGAGATACTTCCTGTGTAAATCTACTCAATATTCAGGTGATGGGATCTCTTCCAATTTTTCTGTATTTGACCTTGTTCCAAGGATTCGGATTTGGACTAGTAGGCGTATTCCTCTTGCCTGATGGTAGATGAGGTGAAGTAGTGTCCATAGCTGGTTCAAGAGAGATAATTTTCAGATCAAGTAGGAGTTTTTCACCCTCGCGGAGACTATGTATCACGTGGTGCCTGCCATTTGGATTGAATTTTACGGCGAAGGCGAAAGGCCCATTTATATTTGATTTCATTGTCAATGAGGGTCGACAATAACGGTTTCATCGCTCTTCTTCTCTGAATGGTGTATGGTGAGATGTCAGAAAATATTTGTATTGTAGCACCATGGTATTGGAGATTCTCCTGTTGTCTGGATCTTTTCATAACGTCCTCCTTGGTGGAGAAATAATGAGGCTTGACCACCACATCTCTGGGCAAGCCATCTCTTCTTAGAGGGCCTAATGATCTATGAGCCCTGTCTAGTTCCATTTTTGGAGCAGGTATAGATGGAAGAAGGATTTTTATAATGTCCTGTATTGCCGAGTGAACGTCTACAATGGATTCAGGAAGACCCCCGACCCTAAAATTCTCCCTTCTTGACCTGTTTTCCAAGTCATCGATCTTATCTTGAGCAGCCTCCAGTTGATCTTGCAAGAAATGTATATGGCCATCATGTTGTTCAGTTTTCGAAACGTTAATATCCAACTTATGTTCTATAGAATCAATCCTGTTGCCAAGACATTGAAAGTCAGCTCTAAGATCTTTAGTGATTTTCTCAGCAGTATGAGCTAAACCCCTTTCTAGCATTTCAGATATTTTGTTGTATAGCTCAGTAACATTGAAAGAAGCTTCCGGAACATGTTCAGTATTTGCAGTTACCTGTACAGGACCTTGAGAGATGTTTCCAATAGGAATCACGTGGTCAGCCATTGCAGGAGCGAGAGCTCCCCCAATTGTTGAAGGATATAAATCCAGAGGCTCAGTTGAACCCAGAGAAGGAGGTGAAGAGGTGGGTAGCAGAAGGGACGAAAATTGTTCGTCAAATTTAGTATCCCTAACAGATGTCTGAGGGCTTGTATGAGGAGGGGAGTCCATATCATAAAGAAACTCTTTGATGATTGTATGCTTGTTTTTTTACTTTGTTTCCCCTTCATATATATGAAGTGTTAAAATAAATTATCGATAACAGGACTCAATTAGCAATATATTATGAAATCTGCAGTATACTCCTATATCAGCTCCGTTAGGGAGAACACTCTCGCCACGCTCATCAGTCAGCGGATGTTAATCTCGTGAACAGCTAAAACCCAGTTTTGAGTATATAAGCAAAGGAAAAGAACATCTTTATGAGAATGTCATAAATCATATATCATTCAGATATCCTACTAGTGGTTAGGGAGATTCAAATTTGCTTCTTTCGTCGACAGACTTCGGACGGTGTGTAGGAACATCTCAGTGAGTTTCCATTGTAGGAATATTCATAGTATAATCTGACGGTGTATATGACAGCCACTGAGAACTGTATCCAGTCAGTAGCCTAACTTTGATATCCATGGATAGTCTCTTAATGCAGTCAGGTGGTCAGTGTATATAAAAATATACCTCAGTATAAAAAAAACACACCACAAGGTTATCAGATATCAATATTGTCATTCACAGTCTTGTTCCCATATCCGTCACAGAACTGAGGCATTTTGGACCATTTGTGCAGCAAAATGTTGTGGTGTCCAGACAATTAGATTTAATATGACACTGTCAGTATCTTGCAAGAAAATAGCTGGGTAATGGTAATAAGCTGTAATAAACGTGTAGGCCACAAGATGGCGTTGTCACCTCAATGGATGAATTCCAAAGTGCGTCTCAATCAGTCAATTCTTGCAGTCAGGTAGCCAGTTTGTGAGGAAGCAAATCAGTAAATGAAAAATCACCAGATAGGTATCAGATATTGATAATAACAATAACAGTCCAGACCCTAAAACCTGCACAGTGGTGTGTTATCATGAATCTCATAGATTGCAAACAGTTTCATGAGACTTCTGAGGAGAAGGTGTTTCAAGGAATTATCAGGCCCTTGTAATTATATTGCTGGATTATGAACCTCTGTCCCCACACTGAGCTTCAGTCTCCTGAGGTGGATTATATGAGGATAGTGGCTAAGTACATCGGCTATCACCTCAAAAAAGGGCTGAAATAATTTTAAGTAAATGCGTAGGCCGCAAGATGGCGGCGGTACCTCCGTAGGTAGACTCCAAAGGACGCCTGAGGGCCTCTAGCTAGTATCTTCTAATCATGAAAAGTCATTATGATTTTATCCCATGACAGTGGTCAGTGGTGAGGTAAGTCTCCTTTTATTAAGCTTCCATCTTAGCAGCACTCAGGAACGCACCACCATTTCTCAAATGTAAATTTTGAGGTATAATAATCAGCCGTGAGGTGAAAAATCATCATAGTCAGAGGGCCTAAGGAGTATTACAGCTGCTGACTCTCACCTTTGTCTCTCCCAGTATCCTTTTCTTACAAAGCTCTGTTGCTGGATAGTGGGTCTTCCTCCTAATACACAATATCAGGATTTATGCTATTAATAGGGCCTGGCTTCAGACTCGGAGCCTCCTTCAGCTGCGGTATCACATTACAGACAGTAATGTCTCACAGGCCTCAAAATGGCGCCGGCGGATCTCCACACTCATCAGCTGCTTTCCTGAGCACAGCTCCTGCAGAATGGCCTCTAAAAACATTTTCATGAGGTTACCCTCATACAGATAGATTAAACGGTTAATTCCCTGTCTCTCCCATTACCAGGATTTCTTTATACCCATTACTTCTGCCAAGTTTTTATTGTTCCATAAAGGGGCAAACTCTGTTACCCCAGTGTACCCCAATAAGGCCTTCGCTGTCTGCCAAAGTTTGCTATAATCAGGCATCTATGGATAAAGGAGTCTGCCTCTAGGGCCTCCACTAGTGTGGGGCCCCTATTAGCATTAGTCTACCACTAGAGTTCCCTAGCATTTGGGGTTCCGCAACCCAATAGGTGTTGTAGCTGGGATGCCAAGAAGTATGATCTCGGATGCTGTACCGCCATACCCTCCTCTTTTGTTGGAAGTTGCATGGTCTGCAAGCTAATCCTGGCTTGCCCCCCCCTCCACATAAACTCCCTAAATAGTGATTCTATTTTCTTGAACCACGTTTGACCTAACCAAATCGGTGAGTTATGGAACATCTGCAGCAGCCATATCATTTTTATTGGGTTACACCGCCCTGCTGCAGAGGAAGACGTTTCCAAATGTTTTTTGTTTAAATTTAAGTAGTAGTGGGGCTATATTATTGACATAATCATTTAAGTAGTAGTGGGGCTATATTATTATTGACATAATCATTTATATCACTCGTAATCCAGACCCCCAGATATTTTAGTTCTGTGACTACTTTTAGCTGGGAGACTCTGAGTGGTATCTGGTCACCGAGTGGGTCTATTGGTAAAGCCGATCTTTCCCAATTGATAACCAGGCCTGAAAATTGTCCAAACTTTCCAACCATTTGGATCACATAGCCAACGAGGCTTCAACATCACCTAAAAAAAAAACAGGACATCATCCGCAAATAATGCTATTCTGTCCTCCTCCAGCTTCCTTCTAAACTCCTCCAATTGGTCCTTTCCTTCTTTATGAATTACAATGACAGTCACTTCCATCATTGAGGTGGGAAGACTCCCCTTAGTTAAAAGGGACAACATTCTTTCTCTCCTTGTCCAAATTGTCTCTGCCTCTGAAATATTTGACTGTTCTCTGCCCTCCTTATGGTGGCCATTCTATAAGCTTACTGCTTATCCAATCATTCTCTTTGCCTAGTCAAAGTTGGGTCCCCGATGTATCGCTTTTCTGCTAGCATCACCTCAGTTCTAAGGTCTCTGGATTCTCTTTTTTTTTTTGTAAAATCTTTTTTTTGTGAATGGCATAGCAATACATCACAAATAAAGTGTTGTCAAAAGCGTCTTACATCAAACAATAAGCCATCTATATACGTTTTTTCAACATAACATAGAAAGAAAAACAAGGCAGTCTTTGAGAAAAGAGAAGGAGGGAGCAACTAATCCTATTGGGACCCATTACTTATGGTAGTATCACAGGGAGCCCGAGGGTCAGGCAGCGGGCCGAAAGCGGAGACCACCCCCCCATACAATACACATAATTTAAGGCCTAGGTTGTAGGGGCGACACATCTCCAACATCACGTCAGGTAACAAAAGGGGTATACCGGTACTCGTAGGAGGGACAGGGCGACCGGAGGCCAACCCAGCCAGTCAAACGGACAACAAGTGAGGCTAAACATGTTGTGCAAATTAACAGGATAGGCCGGCCGGGTGTGCCCGAGGGGAAGGGGGGCCACCCTGGACCTCCGTCTTACCTTACCCCCCGCAACAGCCCCCACCGACCCCCACAGCAGTCGACAGGCCCGTCCCGGGGTGGCAAAACAAGTGCCTAGCCCTCAGAGGGGCCAGGCTGCCCCCCAGTAGCAGGCCGTCGAGTCCGCTCAACCAGCCAGGGCCCCCAACGCCCACCCCCCCAGCCACCGGGACCCCCAGTATCAGCACAGTGCCCGTAGATGCCAGGGGGAGAAGCAGAGAAAAATAGGGAGTAAAAGACAAAAGGAAAAAGAGGGAGTGGGAAAGGCAGAAGAAAAGAAAGGGAGATAGAAAGGAATTAGAGACAGAAGGAACGTACCTGAGGTCAGACATCCAGCTCCTCCCCCGCGCCACTGGCCACCACCATCTCGCAGTGAGAGCAACTTAAAAGAAAAAGACACCCAAAGGGTCCGAGGCAGCTCCACCAAGGGCAGAGCTGCAGGCTATTGGGCCCGAGGTCTTTGCTTAAGGGAGGGGTCTGCTAACTCTAACAACGCCACATCCAAACTGGAAGAGACAAGTCCCGGGTCCAAGAAGTACGCTGTCCAGGCCGACCAGGTGCTAGAGTAACGCTCTTGGGTATTCCTACAAGTGGCGATCCAGTCCTCCGCCTCCCGTATCTCACCCACCTTGCAAATCCACTCCTCCCTGCTGGGAACCTGCGGGCGCTTCCAGTATATTGGAAGTAGCCGTTTCGCTGCGTTCAAGAGATGGGGCAGCAGGCTGCGTTTATACCGGCTCGTCGGCATGGGAGGAATGTGCAACAGAAAGTGGATCGGAGAGAACGGGACGTCCAGGTCCAGAATTTCCTTAATCTGGGACTGTAGGTCTAACCAGAAAGGTCTGATCACTGGACAGTCCCACCAGATGTGCAGGAGTGTACCCCTGTGGCCGCATCCCCTCCAGCACTGGTCAGACGTGGAAGGGTAGATCCTAGCCAAGTCCACAGGTACCCGGTACCAGCGGGACAGTAATTTATAGTTTGTTTCCTGTGTCTTGGAATCAATGGAGCTAGATCGGGTGAATTGGTACAGTTGCGTCAGCTGGTTAGGGACAAAATATCCGGACAAAAGTGGGCTTCTGTAGGGGGGACGCAAAGCTAAGCAAGCGGTAAAGTTCAGATATCATGTGTGGAATCGGTTCCTCTTCAATAAAGAGGCGTTCGAAGGCCTTGAGGGTGGAGGTGTCCCTGATTGAATCCCCATGGGGCGCAAAAAAGTGATGAAGCGGTCGGTAGCACCAAAAGTCCATGGGAAAGGACCCATGCCGTCCTCTAAGTGTCTCTAGGGGCAAAAGCTTACCGTCTCGCAGGAGCTTACCGCAGCTAGCGTTACTATCATCCACCCATGGCCCAAAAAAACCCGCCTGCTCCTCCGGTGGGAACCACAGAAAGCCGCCCAACGGGGCCAAAGGGGACACAGGAGGGGCCAACGCCAGCCGAGCGTTGAGCCGGTCCCAGATACTCAAGGTCTGAACCGTCAGCGGGGAAGCAGAGTCCGACAGTCCTCTATCTCCCCGGGACAGCCAATCTGGATTCTCTTTTTACTCTTGCTACCTGTTGGATCAAAAGGCCCCATAGATAGACCTTCCCAGACCACTCCAGCCAGCGCCGAGCCTGTATTAATTTTTACATAATCTTTCAATCTATTCGCCAGTTCTCTCGGGTCACCAATAAGTTCAAGCCAACATGGGCTAATTTTTCACACTCTTCGGTAAACTTTATCCCCAGTGTAACGGCTACCCATGTAGTGAGAGGGTATCAGCCGTTGGAGAAGTCCTTTTCCCTGGCAAGCTGCGATATACAAGTACCGCCGGTATCACCGTCCAATAGATCCAGAGAGAGATAGAGGGTTCCCCTTCACGAACGAGACAAGGCTACGTTGAAGGGTCAAACAAGACTCCCTTTAATTGCACATTTCACCTCGCTTTTTATATGGTTACAAAGACTGTACAGGAAAAATGACACTCTCCGTCCGCCCCCCTCACACAGGGGGGCTTCAATACACATACTTTGAAATAATGACATTCCCTTGAGCCAATCAGTCTCTAGACGTTTTGGCTCCAAGCTGACATTTAACATGACTTGATCAGACAATAGAATTCAATTAACCTTTAAAACAATTATGCACTCACACATGACAGCCTCCGTATGCTGAGGGGATTAACTACACAAAGGAGAGTCCATTAGCTATGCAAAGGGAATATTAGCATTCAGCAGTGAAAAAGTCCCTTGTATAATAAACCCTTTGAGCTCAGAATACAATGTGGTAAATCCAATTGTAACGAGCCATGCAGTTCTTTGTAGACCTCACTGTAGAAGTATTATAGGATGTCCAGGCAGAATAGTTCATAAGTCCGTTACACCCAGTCTTTATTATCAGCCCTAGCGGTGAGTGATCTGAGACCCCTCTTGGACCGTACTCTATTTTCTTCACCAAAGCCAGCGCTTCCTCGCTGCCCAGAGTCATATTGATAGAGAGAGTAGAATGGGAGCTGGGAAAGCAGGAGTATTGCCGTGTTAGTAATCCATCATTAGTGTCATTGGAAAGAAATAGAGACCCATCATTGGTGTCAGTGGAAGAAATAGTCCCCATTATTGGTGTCAGTGGAAAGAATAGTGAGCCAATGTTGATGTCAGTGGGAGCAATATTGACCCCCCCTATTGGAGTAAGTGGGAGGAGAAATATCCTATTGTTGGTGTCAGTGGAAATAATAGTTAGCCAGCATTAGTGTCAGTGGAAAGAATAGCGATCCAGTATTGGTGTTAGAAGGAAGAATAGTACCCATTATTGTCAGTGGAAGGAATAGTCCCTATTATTGGAGTCAGGGGAGGAGTAATATCCTATTGTTGGTGTCAGTGGAAAGAATAGTGAGCCATCTTTGGAGTCAGTGGAAGAAATAGTCCCTATTATTTGTGTAAGTAGTGAGCCAATATTGGTGTCAGTGGGAGAACAAAACCCATCATTGGAGTAATATCCTAATGTTGATGTCAGTGGAAGCATGAGACCCATCATTGATGTCAGTTGAAGGAATAGTGATCGATCATTTGTGTCAGTGAAGGAAAAGTCCCTATTTTTGGAGACAGTGTAAAGAATAGTGAGCCAGCATTGATGTCAGTGGTAGAAGAACCCCAGTTGTTGGTATCAGTGGAGTTAGTCCATGTTATTGGTGTCTGTGGAAAGAATAGTGAGCCAACAGTGGAAAGAATAGTGACTCCACTGCCGCCTCATACTATAGAATATGCAAGTTTTTATCCAGATACATGTGAGTGCACTTGTTATCTTTTTACAATAAATACCCAGTTTTATACCGGTTTACACTATGTGGCCCTTCTCTTTCCATTTTCTTACAATCATTTAACCCCTTGCTGAGCTGCAAAGATCCAAGGTTATCCATTTATGATCATACACTGATTGATTACTTCTAGCAAGTTTTTCTGGTGTTTGCCACTTTGTGTACCTTGGTTGGTACTTGAAGCCTGCTATGACCTGACTGACGTACGTCATTTCAGGTCCACCATCTTCGGTAAGCCTCCATTTACTACCACTGGTGGCGGTGATCACTCACTATTTAAGTTTGTTTCGTTGGGATTCCAATCAAGTTTTCCCACTCTGCACGTGGTGTTTACAGATATATGGACTTTGTGTTTACAAGCATTGGACTTTATTTCTCCACAAGAACATTTTTCTGTCATTTTATTTATGTTCCCATGGAACTACCACTATAGATATTAATTTTCCATAGCGCTACACAATCTTGTTCCTGAAAGAATAGTGACCCCTATTGGAGTAACTCGAAGGAATAGTGAACCATCATTGGTGTCAGTGGGAGGAGTAATATAATGTTGGTGTCAGTGAAAAGGATAGTTTGCCAACATTGGTGTCCGTGAAAGGAATTTTTAACCCATCATTGTTGTCAGTATAAGGAAGTAGTACCCCAATATTGGTACCAGTGGAAAGATTAGTGAGCCAATATTGGTGTCAGTGGGAGGAATACTGAACCCATCATTGGTGAAAGTGAAAGGAACATCAATAGTGACCCATCATTGGTGTCAGTTTGTGGGGTATGTAATAGGGGGGATCTGTAAATAATTGGGGTCCGATGGAGGGATCTGTGATGGTGTGGGGGCTGTAATGGGGGATCTGTGATGGAGTGGGGTATGTAATGGGGGGATCTGTGATGGAGTGGGGCCTGTAATGGTGGGAGATCTGTGATGGAGAGGGGTCTGTAATTGGGGGGATATGTGATGGAGTGGGGCCTGTAATGGTGGGGGATCTGTGACGGAGTGGGGTCAGTAATGGGGGGGATCTGTGATGGAGTGGGGGTCTGTAATGGGGGGATCTGTGATGGAGTGGGGTCTGTAATGGGGGGATCTGTGATGGAGTGGGGCCTGTAATGGTGGGGGATCAGTGACGGAGTGGGGTCAGTAATGGGGGGAAATCTGTGATGGAGTGGGGTCTGTAATGGGGGGATCTGTGATGGAGTGGGGTCTGTAATGGGGGGGATCTGTGATGGAGTGGAGTCTGTAATGGGGGATATGTGATGGAGTGGGGTCTGATAGGGGGATCTGTGATGGAGTGGGGCCTGTAATGGTGGGGGATCTGTGATGGAGTGGGGTCTGTAATGGGGGGATCTGGGATGGAGTGGGGTCTGTAATGGGGGAGATCTGTGATGGAGTGGGGTCTGATGGAAGGATCTGTGATGGAGTGGGGTCTGTAATGGGGGGGATATGTGATGGAGTGGGGTCTGTAATGGGGGGGGGATCTGTGATGGAGTGGGGTCTGTATTGGGGGGATCTGTGATGGAGTGGGGCCTGTAATAGGGGGGGGGTCTGTGATGGAGTGGGGTCTGTAATGGGGGGGGATCTGTGATAGAGTGGGGTCTGTGATGAATTGGGGTCTGTAATGGGGGGGATCTGTGATAGAGTGGGGTCTGTGATGAATTGGGGTCTGATGGGGGATCTGTGATCGAGTGGGGTCTGATAGGGGGGATCGGTGATGGAGTGGGGCCTGTAATTAGGGGATCTGTGATGGAGTGGGGTCTGTGATGGGGGGATCTGTGGGGGGGATCTGTGATGGAGTGGGGCCTGTAATAGGGGGGATCTGTGATGAAGTGGGGCCTGTAATGGGGGGATCTGTGATGAATTGGGGTCTGATGGGGGATCTGTGATGGAGTGTGGCCTGTAATCGGGGATCTGTTGGTGTCAGAAGGAAGAATAGTACCCATTATTGTCAGTGGAAGGAATAGTCCCTATTATTGGAGTCAGGGGAGGAGTAATATCCTATTGTTGGTGTCAGTGGAAAGAATAGTGAGCCATCTTTGGAGTCAGTGGAAGAAATAGTGGGGTGGGGTATGTAATGGGGGGATATGTGATGAATTGGGGTCTGATGGGGGATCTGTGATCGAGTGGGGTCTGATAGGGGGGATCTGTGATGGAGTGGGGTCTGTGATGGGGGGGGATCTGTGATGGAGTGGGGCCTGTAATAGGGGGGATCTGTGATGAAGTGGGGCCTGTAATGGGGGGATCTGTGATGAATTGGGGTCTGATGGGGGATCTGTGATGGAGTGTGGCCTGTAATCGGGGATCTGTGATGGAGCAGGGTCTGTAATGGGGGGATCTGTGATGGAGCGGGGTCTGTAATGGGGGGATCTGTGATGGAGCGGGGTCTGTAATGGGGGGGGGATCTGTGATGGAGTGGGATCTTTGATGAATTTGGGTCTGATGGGGGGGGGTCTGTGATGGAGTGGGGTCTGATGGGGGGATCTGTGATGGAGTGGGGTCTGTATTGGGGGGATCTGTGATGGAGTGGGGTCTGATGGGGGGGATCTGTGATGAATTTGGGTCTGATGGGGGGGATCTGTGATGGAGTGGGGTCTGTATTGGGGGGATCTGTGATGGAGTGGGGCCTGTAATGGGTGGGATCTGTGATGGAGTGGGGTCTGATGGGGGGATCTGTGATGAATTGGGGTTTGTAATGGGGGGGGATCTGTGATGGAGTGGGGTCTGATGGGGGGATCTGTGATGAATTGGGGTTTGTAATGGGGGGGATCTGTGATGGAGTGGGGTCTGATGGAAGGATCTGTGATGGAGTGGGGTCTGTAATGGGGGGGATCTGTGATGAATTGGGGGTCTGATGGGGGGATCTGTGATGGAGTGGGGCCTGTAATGGGGGGGGATCTGTGATGAATTTGGGTCTGATGGGGGGGGGGATCTGTGATGGAGTGGGGTCTGTATTGGGGGGATCTGTGATGGAGTGGGATATGTGATGAATTTGGGTCTGATGGGGGGGATCTGTGATGCAGTGGGGTCTGTATTGGGGGGATCTGTGATGAAGTGTGGCCTGTAATGGGGGATCTGTGATGGAGTGGGGTCTGTGATAAATTGGGGCCTGTAATGGGGGGGGATCTGTGATGAATTGGCGTCTGATGAGAGGTAATTTAAGGGAGAGGATGTGTTTGGCGGGCTCTCTCTGGAGCGCCTCTTCAACTCAGGAGGACACCTGTGCGAGGGGTCTTTCCGGAAGTCTAGGTTGTTATTGCGGCCTATCTACGCCCGGGCGAAGCGCCATTGAGAAGGAGAGACAGAACCTCTGATGGAGTGATTGGACCGGACTCCAGTACCCTTGCGACTTGTATGAGAACCAGAGGCTGTCATTTTGAAGGACTGCCATCTGAGATCATAGACGGAGTGTTTCTGTAGGACAAGGTCTGAACTGGTTGGGTGAGACAGGCACCTGCCCAAGCATACTGACTGCCTTGCAGGAGGGTGGATTGTTTATATTCATCACTGTGATTTGACTGTTCAGGAAATTTCCAACAGTTTACTATTTCCCTTTTGGATTACAAATAGTTTATTTTTTTTGCGCGCCAACGCATACGTGCACAAACTGTTAAGATAATTTAAATCGAGGTTTGGCCTGGCCCGCCAAACCACGTTAGTTAGCTATATTATTCAAAGACTACCTATTTAATTGTTGCAGACTGTTGATACTCATTTCATACTCGTTGATCAAGTAATTGGTTCTATTACACTGTGAGTGTTAGTGGTGAGAGCTGGGTGAGGCTTGGCAAGGAGGTACTTCAGTGTGGATGCCTTATTGAGGGAATCCCTCTTGCTGCGTGCTTACACAGGTCTGCATAGCCATTATAAATTAACGTGTATTATTTGTTATTTCTTTTTCTGACTCCTGCAGGACTCTGCAAGCTGTCTTACCTTTTTACCTTTGTTTCTTTTGCTTTATCCTTTCAAGAGTTACATTGGTTAAGCTGAAAGTTGTGTACAGTCTCTCTATCATCCTGCGGGATCCATTCAACTCAAGGTAACCATTAATTTACATTATTTACTGTGGTGTGACAGGATATTGTGCCCTCTCACAATTTATTGAGGTCCACAATTCCCACTATACCAGTTGTGCCAAGGGAGGGTTCTGAGCCAATTTCAGGGGTTGATGACCCAAAACAAAACCAGCAGCTCCTTTGGGGGTAGTACTACACATGTAACAAGCCTATCTAATATAATAGTTTCACCTTTTAAGTTGCATTAGTGAAATAAATGAACTTTTGCACAATATTTAAATTTTTCGAGTTTCATCTGTATTCTCTAAGGCGCTGGAGAAAAATAAAAAAATATATATAATGTTTGGGGGTTCTAAGTAATTTTCTAGCAAAAAAAAAATATATATATTTTAATTTGTAAACAACAAGTTTAAAAAATAGGCCCGATCTTAAAGTGGTTAAAGAAATGATAAACTTACTTATACAATATGAACATACAAATCAAAAAATAATAATGCCCCTAGTGGGAGTGTTGAATATAGCACTAATAGTATTACAAGTAGGGATGAGCCGAACACTCCCCTGTTCGTTTCGCACCAGAACCTGCGAACACACCAAACGTTTGTGTGAACTTTAGCACCCGGTTAAAGTCTATGGGACTTTTGAAATCGTTTGAAATCGAAAGTGCTAATTTAAAAGGCTAATATGCAAGTTATTGTCCTAAAAAGTGTTTGGGGACCTGGGTCCTGCACCAGGGGACATGAATCAATGCAAAAAAAAGTTTTAAAAACTTCTGTTTTTTTCGGGAGCAGTGAATTTAATAATGCTTAAAGTGAAACATTAAAAGTGAAATATTCCTTTAAATTTCGTACCTAGGGAGGGTGAAATAAGCATGTAAAGTAAGCATGTGAAATAGTTCTAAGTACGGGAAACATGCACTATCTCTGCACAAAGTGTCATTTATGAAAGAAAAAAAGTCATTCAAAACCGACTTGCGGCTATAATGAATTGTCGGCTCAGAGAGAATTCATTCATAAAAAAAAAAAAAAAAAAAAGCGTGGGGTCCCCCCAAATTCAATTACCAGGCCCTTCAGGTCTGGTATGGATATTAAGGGGAACCCTGCCCTCAATTAACCACTTCCGGACCGCCGCATGTACATATACGTCGGCAGAATGGCACGGACAGGCACATTGGCGTACCTGTACGTCCCTGCCTAGACGTGGGTCGGGGGTCCGATCGGACCCCCCGGTACTTGCGGCGGTCCCCGTGGCTCTGGGAGCGATCCGGGATGAGCAGTGCGCGTCCTCCTCTGCCTGCACTGTAAACACAGGCAGAAGAGGAAGTGATGTCACCGCTCCTCCCACCGGTATTTTCGTCCGGCGGAGGAGAGGAGACATCACAACAGTGAGTACACAAGCACTACACTGACACCAGTACACATAGGCACACAAATCCCCCCCCCCCCCCTGTCACACTGTCACTAAATAGCAGTGATCATTTACTGATCACTGCATTTAGTGTCAGTGTGACAGGCAGTTAGTGTTAGGTCCAGGGTAGCCCCCTACCCCCCAATAAAGGTTTTAACCCCTTCATCACCCCCTAGTTAACCCTTTCACCCCCCCTTTTGCCAGCGTCACTAAGCGACCGTTTTTCTGATCGCTGTATTGGTGTCGTTCGTGCCGCTAGATAGCTAGTTATTTTGTGAGGTTCGCCGCCATGTTTTTATAGCATTAGAAAATTTATGGGGGGTACCTAACGCTATAAAAAACATGGCGGCGAACCTCAAAAAATAACTGGCTACCTAGCGGCACTAGCGACACTAATACAGCGATCAGAAAAACGATCGCTTAGTGACACTGGCAATAGGGGGTGAAAGGGTTAATTCTAGGAGCAATCAGGGGTTAAAACCTTTATTAGGTACCCCCATACATTTTCTAATAAAGGGTTTAACCCCCGATTGCCCCTAGAGTTAACCCTTTCACCCCCTATTGCCAGCGTCACTAAGCGATCGTTTTTTCTGATCGCTGTATTAGTGTCGCTAGTGCCGCTAGATAGCTAGTTATTTTTTGAGGTTCGCCCGCCAGGTTTTTATAGCGTTAGGTACCCCCATACATTTTCTAATAAAGGTTTTAACCCATGATTGCCCCTAGAGTTAACCCTTTCACCCCCTATTGCCAGCGTCACTAAGCGATCGTTTTTCTGATCGCTGTATTAGTGCCGCTAGGTAGCTAGCTATTTTTTGAGGTTCGCCTGCCAGGTTTTTATAGCGTTAGGTACCCCCATACATTTTCTAATAAAGGTTTTAACCCCTGATTGCATAGTTTACATAGTTAGTCAGGTTGAAAAAAGACACAAGTCCATCCAGTTCAACCACAAAAAATAAACAAACAAAATAAAAAACACAGTACAATCCCATACACCCAACTTCATACCCACAGTTGATCCAGAGGAAGGCAAAAAAAAACCCAGCAGAGCATGATCCAATTTGCTACAGCAGGGGAAAAAATTCCTTCCTGATCCCCCGAGAGGCAATCGGATTTACCCTGGATCAACTTTACCTACAAATCTTAGTACTCAGTTATTTTATGTACATTTAGGAAAGTATCCAGGCCTTTCTTAAAGCAATCTACTGAGCTGGCCAGAACCACCTCTGGAGGGAGTCTGTTCCACATTTTCACAGGCTCTATTGTGAAAAAAACCTTTCCGTATTTGGAGGTGAAATCTCTTTTCCTCTAGACGTAAAGAGTGCCCCCTTGTCCTCAGTGTTGACCGTAAAGTGAATAACTCAACACCAAGTTCACTGTATGGACCCTCTTATATATTTGTACATGTTGATAATATCCCCCCTAATTCTCCTCTTCTCAAGAGTGAATAAATTCAGTTTCTCTAATCTTTCCTCATAGCTAAGCTCCTCCATGCCTATGATCAGTTTGGTTGCCCTTCTCTGCACTTTCTCCAGTTCTCCGATATCCTTTTTGAGAACTGGGGCCCAAAACTGATCTGCATATTCCAAATGAGGTCTTACTAATGATTTGTACAGGGGCAAAATTATATCTCTGTCTCTGGAGTCCATACCTCTCTTAATACAAGAAAGGACTTTGCTCGCTTTGGAAACCGCAGCTTGGCATTGCATGTTATTATTGAGCTTATGATCTACCAATTGCCCCTAGAGTTAACCCTTTCACCCCCTATTGCCAGCGTCACTAACTAAGCGATCGTTTTTCTGATCGCTGTATTAGTGTCGCTCGTGCCGCTAGGTAGCTAGTTATTTTTTGAGGTTCGCCCGCCAGGTTTTTATAGCGTTAGGTACCCCCATACATTTTCTAATAAAGGTTTTAACCCCTGATTGACCCTAGAGTTAACCCTTTCACCCCCTATTGCCAGCGTCACTAGGCAATCATTTTTCTGATCGCTGCATTAGTGTCGCTGGTGCCGCTAGGTAGCTAGTTAATGCCAGTAACGCTTACACCCACGCGCAAAGCATACTCCCCCCATGTGTGGAATTACACCCCAAAATACATTCTGCTGCTTCTCCTGAGTACGGGGATACCACATGTGAGACTTTTTGGGAGCCTAGCCGCGTACGGGACCCTAAAAACCAATCACTGCCTTCAGGCTTTCTAAGGGTGTACATTTTTGATTTCACTCCTCACTACCTATCACAGTTTCGAAGGCCACAAAATGCCAAAATAGCACAAAAAAAAAACAAATTACCCCATTTTGGAAAGTAGACACCCCAAGCTATTTGCTGAGAGGGATGTCGAGTCCATGGAATATTTTATATTTTGACACAAGTTGCGGGAATATGACAAACTGATTTTTTTTTTGCACAAAGTTGTCACTAAATGATATATTGCTCACACATGCCATGGTTATATGTGGAATTGCACCCCAAAATACATTCTGCTGCTTCTCTTGAGTACGGGGATACCACATGTGTGGGACTTTTTGGGAGCCTAGCCGCGTACGGGACCCCAAAAACCAATCACCGCCTTCAAGATTTGTGTGAGTGAAATCAAAAATTTATGTCCTTAGAAATCTTGAAGGTGGTGATTGGTTTTCGGGGTCCCGTATGCGGCTAAGCTCCCAAAAAGTCCCACACATGTGGTATCCCCGTACTCAGGAGAAGCAGCAGAATGTATTTTGGGGTGCAATTCCACATATAACCATGGCATGTGTGAGAAATATATCATTTAGTGACAACTTTGTGTCTTCTTTCCAAAATGGGGTCATTTGGGGGGGTTGTGTGCCATCTTGGCATTTTATGGCCATCAAAACTGTGATAGGTAGTGAGGAGTGAAATCAAAAATGTATGCCTTTAGAAATCTTGAAGGCGGTGCTTGGTTTTCGGGGCCCCGTACACGGCTAGGCTCCCAAAAAGTCCCACACATGTGGTATCCCCGTACTCAGGAGAAGCAGCAGAATGTATTTTGGGGTGCAATTCCACATATAACCATGGCATGTGTGAGAAATATATCATTTAGTGACAACTTTGTGCAAAAAAAAAAATCAGTTTGTCATATTACCGCAACTTGTGTCAAAATATAAAATATTCCATGAACTCGACATGCCTCTCAGCAAATAGCTTGGGGTGTCTACTTTCCAAAATTGGGTCATTTGGGGGGGGTTTGTGCTATTTTGGCATTTTATGGCCTTCAAAACTGTGATAGGTAGTGAGGAGTGAAATCAAAAATTTGCGCCCTTAGAAATGCTGAAGGCGGTGCTTGGTTTTCGGGGGTCCCGTACGTGGCTAGCCTCCAAAAAGAAAGTCCCAAACATGTGGTATCTCCGTACTCAGAAGAAGCAGCAGAATGTATTTTGGGGTGCAATTTCACATATAACCATGGCATGTGTGAGCAATATATCATTTAGTGACAACTTTTGAAAAAAAATTTTTTGTCATTATTCAATCACTTGGGACAAAAAAAAAAATATTCAATGGACTCAACATGCCTCTCAGCAGTTTCCTTGGGTGTCTACTTTTCAAAATGGGGTCATTTGGGGGGGATTTGTACTGCCCTGCCATGTTAGCACCTCAAGAAATGAGATAGGCAATCATAAATTAAAAGCTGTGTAAATTCCCGAAACTGTACCCTACTTTGTAGACCCTATAATTTTTGCGAAAACCAATAAATATACGCTTATTGCAATTTTTTTTACAAAAGACATGTGGCTGAATACATTTTGGTCTAAATGTTTGACTAAAATTTAGTTTATTCAATATTTTTTACTTTTTGTTATAAGAAAAATCATTTTTTTTCAAAATTTACGGGTTTTTTCCGTTTATATTGCAAGAAATAAAAATCGCAGAGGCAATCAAATACCATTAAAAGAAAGCTCTATTTGTGGGAAGAAAATGACGCAAGTTTCGTTTCGGTACAACATTGCATGACCGCGCAATTACCAGTTAAAGCAGCGCAGTGCCAAATTGTAAAAACACCTTGGGTCTTTTAGCAGCATATTGGTCCGGTCCTTAAGTGGTTAAAAAAAAAAATGACGTGGGGTTCCCCCCAAATATCCATTCCAGACCCTTCAGGTCTGGTGTGGATTTTAAGGGGAACTCCACCCCAAATTAATTTTTTTTTTGCGTGGAGTCCCCCCAAAAATCCACACCAGACCCCTTATCCGAGCACGTAACCTTGATGGGGACAAGGGCCTCACCCCCACAACCCTGGCTGGTGGTTGTGGGGGTCTGCGGGGGGGGCTTATCAGAATCAGGAAGCCCCCTTTAACAAAGGGGAACCCCAGATCCTGGCCCCCCCTATGTGAATTGGTAATGGGGTATGTGACGGTAGTAGAATGATATCCCCGTCAAAGATTGCCTTCTTCCATACAAGAACATCCCCTCCTGGAATCGCCATAATAAGCCACACATGGGTCACGCTTACTGCTGGAACAAGACACTTTAATGGCAGCTTGCTGCTGGTATATATACAGTTTTCAAGCTACAATCCTCAATCAAGGAACAATGAAATCTCCACCCCCTTCTCACACACAGTGGGGGGCTTCCATACAGATGATAGGCAGACTTTTCGGAGTCGATCCTGAAAACACATTTTCTTTAGATAATGACATCAGTGAAGGTAATTACTAGTTGTACAGAATACATTATCTAGACGGCCTGGCCCCGCACATAGAAGGGATAATTACCACAATGAAGCAATCTTTTAAGGGTAAACACAGATCTTCTTCACACAACACAATAGATCAATTAACCTTTAGAATAGTGAGGGGACATTAGCACTTCAATAACCTGTTAGCAGAGGAATGAATCACACATGAAATCCCTTTCTACTTCTAACACACACACATGGCTAGCAGGGAGAATTAAACAGACATATAGGCAAATGCATCACAGGGTACATTGTACCCCTACCATTACACGAAGGAAGTGTAAATAGTTGTAAAAAAAACACACACACACGCACGCACACACACACACAGTGGAAAAAAGTCCTTTATTAATAAAAAATAAAATCCAGCGGTGGTAATCCACTCTCGGTCTGGCTCCCCACTCCAACGTTGTCGGTATCCAGCGACGGGTGATCTCCTCTTCGGTCCAGCTATGAGAAGATCGTCCGGGTCCAGAGCGCAGCATCGCTGGCCGCCTGTCTCCACCGGAGACAGCCCGGCGAATGACGCTGCTGAAGCTGTGACATTTCTTATATTGGTGAGGCGGGGCCACCGGTCACCTGACCCCACCCCCTCTGATGCAAGGGGAGGCCTGGGCTTCCCCAGTGACGTAGCAGAGGGTGCGTCAGAGGGGGACAGGGTCACGTGATGGGTGGCCCCGCCTCGCCTATATAAGAAATGTCACAGCTTCAGCAGCGTAATTTGGCGGGCTGTCTCCGGTGGAGAGAGACGGCTGGCGATGCTGCGCTCTGGATCCCGGAAGATCTCATCGCTGGACCGGAGAGAAGATCACCCGTCGCTGGATACCAACAACGTTGGAGCGGGAACGAGAGTGGATTACCACCGCTGGATTTTTTTATTTTAATAAAATACTTTTTTTCCACTGTGTTTTTTTTACAACTATTTACACTTCCTTCGTGAAATGGTAAGGGTACAATGTACCCCATTACCAATTCACATAGGGGGGGGCAGGATCTGGGGGTCCCCTTTGTTAAAGAGGTCTTCCAGATTCTGATAAGCCCCCGGCCCGCAGACCCCCACAACCACCGGGCAAGGGTTGTGGGGATGAGGCCCTTGTCCCCATCAACATGGGGACATCCTCTCCATGTTGAGGGCATGTGGCCTGGTACGATTCAGGAGAGGGGGGCGCTCTGTCCCCCCCTCTTTTCTGCGGCCGGCCAGGTTACGTGTTCGGATAAGGGGTCTGGTGTGGATTTTTGGGGGAACTCCACGCCATTTTTTTTTAATTTGGGGTGGAGTTCCCCTTAAAATCCACACCAGACCTGAAGGGTCTGGAATAGATACTTGGGGGAACCCCACGTCATTTATTTTTTAAATTGACGGTGGGGTTCCCCTTAATATCCATACCAGACCTGAAGGGCCTGGTAATTGAATTTGGGGGGACCCCACGCTTTTTTTTTTTTTATGAATGAATTCTCTCTGAATTGCCGGGAGCCGACAGTTCATTATAGCCGGGAGTCTGTTTTAAATTACTTTTTTTCCTTCAGAAATTACACTTTGTGCAGAGACAGTACAGGAAACATGTGCCATTTCACATGCTTACTTTACACACCCCCAGGTACGAAATTTAAAAACATATTTTACTTTTATTGTTTCACTTTAAGCATTATTAAATTCACTGCTCACGAAAAAACTGTCTTTTTAAAAACTTTTTTTTTGCATGGATACATGTCCCCTGGGGCAGGACCCAGGTCCCCAAACACTTTTTAGGACAATAACTTCCATATTAGCCATTAAAATTAGCACCTTAGATTTCCCCCATAGTCTTTAACAGGGTGTTCCGCGGCTTTTCGAATTTGCCGCGAACACCCCAAATTGTTCGTTGTTCGCCGAACAGGCAATGTTCGAGTTGAACATGAGTTTGACTCCAACTCAAAGCTCATCCCTAATTACAAGCAACACAAATGCAGTATGTGTAACCTGTGACCTCTAGTGGACAAAAGAAATAGAACACATAATATGTAAAAAAAAATCCATATATTCAGTGATATCTTCTGTGAATAAATTACTATTTACATAGAATCCAGCAGTGAATACTAGCAAATGAGTGACTTGACACTAAGTGGACCCTCCACCAATCACACTATGCGCTCACCTCCTAAAGCGGCCAAATACGCCTTCCCCTTTGGGGTCTCAATCCAGTATCTCTTAAGCTCCCAACAATGAACTCCGCAAACGTGGTCTCTCATAGGTAATGGTAACATATGGATAAAGAATTAACTAGTATACAGGTCCTTCTCAAAAAATTAGCATATTGTGATAAAGTTCATTATTTTCTGTAATGTACTGATAAACATTAGACTTTCATATATTTTACAGTGAGGAAAATAAGTATTTGAACACCCTGCTATTTTGCAAGTTCTCCCACTTGGAAATAATGGAGGGGTCTGAAATAGTTATCGTAGGTGCATGTCCACTGTGAGAGACATAATCAAAAAAAAAAATCCAGAAATCACAATGTATGATTTTTTAACTATTTATTTGTATGATACAGCTGCAAATAAGTATTTGAACACCTGAGAAAATCAATGTTAATATTTGGTACAGTAGCCTTTGTTTGCAATTACAGAGGTCAAACGTTTCTTGTAGTTTTTCACCAGGTTTGCACACACAGGAGGAGGGATTTTGGCCCACTCCTCCACACAGATGATCTCTAGATCAGTCAGGTTTCTGGGCTGTCGCTGAGAAACACGGAGTTTGAGCTCCCTCCAAAGATTCTCTATTGGGTTTAGGTCTGGAGACTGGCTAGGCCACGCCAGAACCTTGATATGCTTCTTACAGAGCCACTCCTTGGTTATCCTGGCTGTGTGCTTCGGGTCATTGTCATGTTGGAAGACCCAGCCTCGACCCATCTTCAAAGCTCTAACTGAGGGAAGGAGGTTGTTACCCAAAATCTTGCAATACATGGCCCCGGTCATCCTCGCCTTAATACAGTGCAGTCGCCCTGTCCCATGTGCAGAAAAACAACCCCAAAGCAGGATGCTACCACCCCCATGCTTCACAGTAGGGATGGTGTTCTTGGGATGGTACTCATCATTTTTCTTCCTCCAAACACAGTTAGTGGAATTATGACCAAAAAGTTCTATTTTGGTCTCATCTGACCACATGACTTTCTCCCATGACTCCTCTGGATCATCCAAATGGTCATTGGCAAACCTAAGACGGGCCTTGACATTGTGCTGGTTTAAGCAGGGGAACCTTCCGTGCCATGCATGATTTCAAACCATGACGTCTTAGTGTATTACCAACAGTAACCTTGGAAACGGTGGTCCCAGCTCTTTTCAGGTCATTGACCAGCTCCTCCCGTGTAGTCCTGGGCTGATTTCTCACCTTTCTTAGGATCATTGAGACTCCACGAGGTGAGATTTTGCATGGAGCCCCAGTCCGAGGGAGATTGACAGTCATGTTTAGCTTCTTCCATTTTCTAATGATTGCTCCAACAGTGGACCTTTTTTCACCAAGCTGCTTGGCAATTTCCCCATAGCCCTTTCCAGCCTTGTGGAGGTGTACAATTTTGTCTCTAGTGTCTTTGGACAGCTCTTTGGTCTTGGCCATGTTAGTAGTTGGATTCTTACTGATTGTATGGGGTGGACAGGTGTCTTTATGCAGCTAATGACCTCAAACAGGTGCATCTAATTTAGGATAATAAATGGAGTGGAGGTGGACATTTTAAAGGCAGACTAACAGGTCTTTGAGGGTTTAGAATTCTAGCTGATAGACAGGTGTTCAAATACTTATTTGCAGCTGTATCATACAAATAAATAGTTAAAAAATCATAAATTGTGATTTCTGTAATTTTTTTTTGATTATGTCTCTCACAGTGGACATGCACCTACGATGACAATTTCAGACCCCTCCATGATTTCCAAGTGGGAGAACTTGCAAAATAGCAGGGTGTTCAAATACTTATTTTCCTCACTGTAGATTCATTACACACAACTGAAGTAGTTCAAGCCTTTTATTGTTTTAATATTGATGATTTTGGCATACAGCTCACGAAAACCCCAAATTCCTATCTAAAAAAAATTAGCATATTTCATCCGACCAATAAAAGAAAAGTGTTTTTAATAAAAAAAAGTCAACCTTCAAATAATTATGTTCAGTTATGCACTCAATACTTGGTCGGGAATCCTTTTGCAGAAATGACTGCTTCAATGCGCCGTCTCATGGAGGCAATCAGCCTGTGGCACTGCTGAGGTGTTATAGAGGCCCAGGATGCTTCGGTAGCGGCCTTAAGCTCATCCAGAGTGTTCGGTCTTGCGTCTCTCAACTTTCTCTTCCCAATATCCCATAGATTCTCTATGGGGTTCAGGTCAGGAGAGTTGGCAGGCCAATTGAGCACAGTAATACCATGGTCAGTAAACCATTTACCAGTGGTTTTGGCACTGTGAGCAGGTGCCAGGTCGTGCTGGAAAATGAAATCTTCATCTCCATAAAGCTTTTCAGCAGATGGAAGCATGAAGTGCTCCAAAATCTCCTGATAGCTAGCTGCATTCACCCTGCCCTTGATAAAACACAGTGGACCAACACCAGCAGCTGACATGGCACCCCAGACCATCACTGACTGTGGGTACTTGACACTGGACTTCAGGCATTTTGGCATTTCCCTCTCCCCAGTCTTCCTCCAGACTCTGGCACCTTGATTACCGAATGACATGCAAAATCTGCTTTCATCCGAAAAAAGTACTTTGGACCACTGAGCAACAGTGTTGCTTCTCTGTAGCCCAGGTCAGGCGCTTCTGCCGCTGTTTCTGGTTCAAAAGTGGCTTAACCTGGGGAATGCGGCACCTGTAGCCCATTTCCTGCACACGCCTGTACACGGTGGCTCTGGATGTTTCTACTCCAGACTCAGTCCACTGCTTCCGCAGGTCCCCCAAGGTATGGAATCGGTCCTTCTCCACAATCTTCCTCAGGGTCCGGTCACCTCTTCTCGTTGTGCAGCGTTTTCTGCCACACTTTTTCCTTCCCACAGACTTCCCACTGAGGTGCCTTGATACAGCACTCTGGGAACAGCCTATTCGTTCAGAAATTTCTTTCTGTGTCTTACCCTCTTGCTTGAGGGTGTCAATGATGGCCTTCTGGACAGCAGTCAGGTCGGCAGTCTTACCCATGATTGCGGTTTGGAGTAATGAACCAGGCTGGGAGTTTTTAAAAGCCTCAGGAATCTTTTGCAGGTGTTTAGAGTTAATTAGTTGATTCAGATGATTAGGTTAAGAGCTCGTTTAGAGAACCGTTTCATGATATGCTAATTTTTTGAGATAGGAATTTTGTGTTTTCATGAGCTGTATGCCAAAATCATCAATATTGAAACAATAAAAGGCTTGAACTACTTCAGTTGTGTGTAATGAATCTAAAATATATGAAAGTCTAATGTTTATCAGTACATTACAGAAAATAATGAACTTTATCACAATATGCAATTTTTTTTTAGAAGGACCTGTATTTGCTTGTGTTTTAAATACATTTTGTTTTACAGTATTACACTATGCTAGTTTCTTCTTTATCCTTATGTTACCATCACCTATGAAAGACCACACTTGCAGGAATCCACTGTTGGGAGCTTAAGAGATACTGGATTGAGAACCCAAAGTGGAAAGAGCTACTTGGCCTAATTGGGGGTCGCTTTGGGAGGTGAGCGCATAGTGTAACTGGTGTAGGGTCCACTAAGGTGTCAAGTCACTCATTTGCTAGTATTCACCAATGAATTGTATGTGGATATCACTAAATATATGGACTTTTTTTTTTTTTTTTTTACATATTGTGTTATATTTCTTTTGTGCACTAGAGGTCACTGGTTACACACACTGCATTTGTGTTGCTTGTAATACTATTAGGTGCTATATTCAACACTCCCACTAGGGGAATTATTATTTTTTGATTTATATGTTCATATTGTACAAGTTTATTATTTATTTAAAGAGGTAGCGCTTCACATTTCTCTCTTTCTATATTATTAACCTTACTTTATGTAAACTGCTTCAAACCAATATTCTGAAGCAGCGGTACAAAACCGGCAAACATGTAGACAGAAGCTTTTCTGTCTAGAACATTATATGTGACACATGTGCTGCAGTATTTTTCTACTGAATTTTAATTATTTTGTATAATAAAATAGATATTTTATGTAATATTGTGTTACTAACTTTTTAGAACACTGGTAAGGTATAAATGACGTTCCATTCTTTTAGGCTTTTTGTACAATTCCACGCAATGATAGCGATAATACTTACGGATGTTAGTGTGATCAAAACAGTATTGAATTGGGCCTTCACTATTTAAATATTAAAGGGGTTGTGAAGGTTCGCTTTTCTTTCGCCTCTTCTCCACCCAGTCGCCCCTTGATTGGCTAGATTGGATGGATTGATAGAAGCGCAGCCATTGGCTTGCACTGCTGTCAATCACATCCAATGACGCGGCACGCCGGGGCCGAGTGATACAGATGGCGGCTATAGCCGTCGGCTGTATCACGGGAGCGTGCCCGCAAGAACTAACCAAATGGGAGAGAACTCCCATTAAGGGGTTAGTTCTTGTGGGGAGGAGCCGAGGACAGCCGCTGAAGGACCCCAGAAGACCAGGATCGGAGTCACTGTGTGCAATACAAGCCGCACAGTGGAGGCAAGTATAACATGTTTTTTTTTTGTTTTGTTTTTAAAGGGAACCTTTAGTGTCCCTTTAACATGTGGTCACACATATTCATGTCATATCTATAGACCTGTCCCAAGAAGCCCCACCATCATCTGCCGGAATAAAAAAATCTTACACAAGACATTTATGAGACCATAACCAAGTCTGCTAAACACTTCTGAGAAAAAAAAATATATATGAATGCCGCACACCACTTTAAATTACTTATATAAAACATTACTGAACAAGGGGCAGACACATTCCAGCAGTTCCTTTTCTCTGATGAGTTTTGCCTCTTATTAGATTTTAATATAGAGGAGAGAAACTGATGCAGTGTCTCTCTTAGGTAAAAGATTTGTACATGTGATTGGAACTGGTGTATGACCCTACATCTTTTTGTCCGCAAAACTGGGAAGGTGATAAGGCCCAGCGTATGCTGGACACCTGTTGATAGTGCGTAACTTGGTTTTTGAGCAAGGACTTGGATCAAGGGTTGACCGGCTATATAATGTGAGGTTATTTTCTGTGAATCTTTCTATTCAGATACATGTAGAAATTACTCAAGTGTTTTACATAATCAAATTTTACTAAATAAAGTATGTGCAAACACTCTGTTCATTAATATCCATTTGGATTTTCCAAGATATTTAATAGTGAACACCTTAAACATTGGAAAAAGGTCTGCTTCATCACATAGTAAAAATCATGAAGAGTTGAAGCCATCCATTTATCGGAATGAAAAACGGTCTGCAATGCCTTAACGGTAGCTAGCAGCAATGCGGCTTGGACATCATTTATTTCTGAAGGGACAGGGCAAGCTTATCCAGATCAGAGTATGTCCTGTGCTAGTAATGATCCTCTAATACATTGTCCCAGTGTTGTAGCACTTCTGTGTCCTTGTTGCTGCACTCACTTATCCTGGGTACCCCCATGAAATGTAATCTGGACGTGTGGCAGCGTGATACTCATCTACCAGCTGCTGGACGATCTCCCTGGAGTTGTCTAGCTCATCAAAGTTGTCCTTGAACATGTCCTCCTTGCGAAACTGCTCCAAGAAAGCCTCCCTCTTGCGCAGCTTATCATACTGCCGGCATGTTCTTTCAAACAGCTGGGTTGCCAAAGAAACAGAGAAAAGACATATTAGCATATATTTCTGCAGAAAAGTACAGAAGTTGTCATGGTAAAGAAAAAATACCGCGCTCGTTCAAAATGGCATCAAGCAGCAACTAAAAATGTTATACAACATAACACACAATAAGCAAAAAGAAAAAAGCTGCACTAGTGAAATAAGTGATAATATATTGCGATCATGTCAACACAAAGTGTACAAAAAAAAAAAAAAAATCAGGGTCAATAAACCTCAGTGTACTGAAAAAAGTTGAACAAATCAGTCCTTGTGTATGTAGTGAAACAGTATGACCAATGATGTAGTCATCTGCAATGCGCCGTGAAGTCCATATACATAAACAAGATTATGTTTAAACTCTAAATGTTCTCCAAAGTGCACATAAATCAGCAGCATTCAGAAGAAGTGATGATAGAAAAGTGCCTCCACCACAGTGACACACTGCTGCTTACCAAAAGACCATGATCTCTTAATTCTAGGAGATCACGAGATGCATGTAATGATAATATCCACAGGGGTCTCCTCACTAAAGAACGTTCACTGGATTGGACGCCTTGTGCAGTATGCTTCTGACCCGGGGAAAAACGGAAAAACCCAGCAGTTAAAATGACCCTGACGCCACAGATACGATACTGCCCTGCAGCGGGCAGGTCTGATGAAAGCCTCAAAGCATTGGCGACATCAGCTTGGACAGCCAACACCCCCCCCCCCCCCCACTGTGGAAAGTGCTGAATCGTCAACTCCATGGAGAAGTACTTAGATAAAAATCTTGCTGCCGGAAAGAGCCAAAAATGAAAACTACCACTGGACCCCCCGTGGGCTGACCCACCCTCTGCGCAACGAAGGTGAAGTAACAGACCAAGTGCCCCATGGAAATTCCTGCCCCCCGTGACTAAAATGACAATGAAAGCATGACTGCCTGCTGACGCTAAGATACTACATGGGAAAGACAAGATAGCGATGAGAAACATACTAACGTCAGGGATGGCTGGAGCCCAGGGATGAGGGGTGTCAACACAGCCTCTGACGAGGAACATGCTTGGCTCAGACATATAGAAATAGAAGGCTTGACAAAATCAATGAACAAAAAGGAGATGCTGACCTAGCCTGCAGAAAATGCAGGGGCTGGGGGTGTGCTGACCCCCTGCCTCCGACTTAGCGAGTTTAAACCCCACCCTTCTGTCCTGTAAATGTAACAGGCCGTGGAGAGCATGTAAGGCCCGCATGAATCTGCGCTTGAAGTAATAATTTCCAGAACATGTTCAATGTGGAGGCATGGAAGTAGCTGGTATGGGAATGGAAACAAACCTAAGTGTACCACCTTCCCAGCTGTGGCCGGAAAAGAAAACCCCTGTGCTGAAGCCCCCCTGTGAGGAGCCAAGTATGGACCAACTCCTGACTGCTACCATGCTCAGGATGAACCCAAGTATGTTGCTCCCAAAACGTGTGGCCTGCACAACCCAACGAAACACAGAAAATGACAACAGACAACAAGACATAAGCACACCATCCCTCTGAACCTACCTAAGTGTAAGGATGTGAACAGTAATGACCAGACCACAGCACGTGAATGAACCCGATGACAGCTCCCAACCTAGTGTATTTAGTGAGTGAGCCCGAGTAACCTGCAGCGCAGAGACAGGTAATTAAAAATCCAACACTCAGGGCCAGCGTACCCACAGACCATGGTGGGTAGTTGTATAGGCATAAGAATGAACGTGCACGTATGACGTATAGTATACAGGCGAGAAGATTGTGGTCAACAATCATTTAAAAATGAAAACCTCAGCCAGTATGGATCTGTAGACATGACAGATCCTGAGATGTGAGCCCTGGCAAACTAAACCCAGGTAAGCAAGAACCGGAAAGAAAGGTATGACGAGACAGGGAAACAAACGAAGATGCAACGGCTGTTCGTGTGTGCCATGACTGCATAGCACCGAAAAGCCAAGACTGACCGAGACATGCTATAACTAAAACCTGCTGGAGTAAAACACGCTATAACAGAATACACAACCCCTTCTGTGCCTATGCAAGTGTAAAGACATCAGCAGTGATGGTGGAACCACAGCATGTGAATGAACCTGATGATGACCCCCCCCCCCGGTATGACCTGAGTGAGCGCAAGTAACCTGCTGCGCAACTACAGATCATTAAAACTGAAAACTCAGGACCTGTGTACCCACAGACCGTGGTGGGTAGTCCTGCAGGTGTAATGAAATGGATTGTACAACGTGATGTAACAGGCAAGAAGATTGTGGTCAACAATCATTTAAAAAACGAAATCTCAGCCCATATGAAACCGTAGAAAAACAAAAAGCGGCGCCCTCTAAGCGTAGTATGGAGTTTAATAAGGACAAACAACAACAATTCATATAGGAGGTTACTCACAAAAATACAGAAATTAAGGGTATTGGAATAATGGTGTCATCTGAGACTTGCATCTGGAGTGTGAAGACTCTGCTGACAAGATCTTGTCGTAGGCTTCAGGCAGCGTGATGGTGAATCCACACAGTGGGGGCCGAGGGCGGTATCTCTGGGGGTCCCTGGATGGTGTTACAGCACTGTTTGTTAGGGGAGGCAAGCAGGCGGGCAGAGACGCCACATTCAGCGCAGTGGAACGCAGCCGTGGAGTGCAAACAGCTCAGCGTCACTTCCGGGTACAGTCTCAGGGCGGTGCACGCGTTCGAGACATGCGTGTCTCTTCGTCAGGCTCTATGGGGGCCATCTTGGATGAGGGACAGAAGAACAGCTCGAACGGAGCTGATTGGTTAATACTACAAGACCCGGAAATCAGCTTTACATGGCGGGGAATCGAAAAGCAGTATGGAAGTATATTGAAAAATCTCACGAGGGACTAGTACAAGACAGGCTTAAAACTACAAAGATCAATCAGCAAACATTATAATATTACAAGAAGAAGTTAAAAATTATATATATATATATATATATATATATATATATATATATATATATATATATATATATATATATATATATATATATATATATATATATAAAAAGAGAAAAAAATTATATATACATATAAAATATACATATATATGTGTGATTGGCAACAACAGAATTCAAGCACTAGTTTTTGGAAAATAGATGTATAAATATATTGGATGGACTACCCATTGGTGGCTTAGAGATAAAAACAGAATATCTGTTTAAATTGGTACACAAAAAGAGCTTTTTGTAGGATCTATTTGGCTGATACAAAAAAGGTTATTCACAGATAGATAAGGGATGTGCACAGATTACTAATATGTAGATGTGTGCACATATACAGAACAAAAATTGCTCATGAATCAGTATACATATATATATATATATATATATATATATATATACATATACATATACATATATATATATATATATATATATATATATATATGTATATATCTCTCAAAAAGACGCACTAAAAGATATTAAGAATATGTAAATGAGAGAAGAAAAGAATTGCTATAAACCAGACATGATTTTAAGGATAAAATATACAGAGAAATACTATGATAAAAAGAGTGTAAATTGTTGTATGGTTAAAATTAGAAAAATTAATTCATTAGTTAATTGAAAATTTATCAATTAATAAAAGTTAATAGACATTAATAAAAATTAATTGGGAGAAGAGTATTATAATAAAATATTGATTTCCAATCCCTCATTCAGGCCTCGAGGCGATAAACAATCCAAGGTGAAAATCCAATAATTTTCACGTTCGCAGAGCCTTTTATATCTCTCAGCCTGGGGGAGAAGTCTGGATATGGCCTCTATGACCCACACACAAAGTTCTGAAGAGGATTGTTGGTGGACCTCTTTAAAATGCCTAGCAACACTGTACTTTTCCAGGCCTTTTTCAACGAAATTCCGGTGTTCACCAAACCTCTTCCTTAGTGTCCGAATGGTGCGGCCCACGTAGAAGAGGCCGCAGGGACAGGTGAGGCAGTATACCACATATTCGGAAGAACATGTAAAAAAGTCAGGGAGGGTATACTGCTTGCCTTTACAAATGAAGTCTTTCTGTCGATGAGTTACATGGGGACAGGTAAGACAACGGGCTTTAAAAACATCCCTTTAATATGGAAGAAAGTCAGGGACGCGGTGTTGCTGTTCCGTTTTTTGTTGTTCTTTATTTTACTGGGCGCTATACTTGCCTTTATGTTTTTGGCTCTTCTATAGCTTACTATAGGGCGTTCAGCCAAGGAGGTTTTTAAGTGTGGGTCCTCTTTTAGAATAGGCCAATGTTTAACAAGGATCCTCTCCATTTGTCTAAATTGGCTGTGAAATTGTGTGACAAAACGCACTATAGGTGTTGTCCCATCTTTTTCATCCTGTGTCTTTTGCGCTCTGGGGATTAGTTCTGTGTGTGAATAATGTTGAAAGGCACCTTCAATAAGATCCACAGGATATCCTTTTTCAGAAAACTTGTCTTTTAGTTTCAGACCATGTGTGATATAATCCTTATGTCTAGTACAATTGTGCCTAAGGCGACAAAACTGACTTTTTGGAATATTTTTTAGCCATCGGGGATGATGACAACTCCGGTAGTGTAGGAAAGAATTCCCGGCAGTAGGTTTTACAAAGTTTTGGGCGCAAATTGTAGTATTGTCATATGAGAGCTCCAGATCTAAAAAAGCTAGGGTTTTGTCATCAGTGACTGCTGTAAAAGAAAGGCCCATGGTATTGGAATTACAATGTTCAAGGAACTTGGGGATTAGCTCATCGGGGCCATCCCAGATGATAACGATATCATCTATGTACCTACCGAAAAATACAAGATGAGAGGCAAACGGATTGTTATACCATATGTGGTGGAGTTCCCAATAGCCCATGGTTAAGTTTGCATAACTGGGTGCAAAATTAGCTCCCATGGCTGTTCCTTGAACCTGTATAAAAAACTCACCATCACTTTCAAAATAATTGTGTGTGAGACAATATTTAAGTAGATCCAACAGAAAATGAATTTGTCGGGGATTCAGCAATGGATCTTTGTTTAAGAAATATTGGGTTGCTAAAATACCCACTTCATGTGGTATTGAAGTATATAATGATACTACATCCAGGGAAAGCCAACGGTAAGACTTTTCCCACTGATAGGGTTGTAACATCTGGAGTAGGTGTGTACCATCCTTAATGTAGGAAGGAAGGTTCGCCACTAGGGGTTGTAGAAAATGATCTATGTAGATCGAAAAATAACTGGTGACACTTTCCATTGCTGGCACTATGGGTCTCCCTGGGGGATTCGATTGGTTTTTGTGGACTTTGGGTAAGTGATAGAAGTAAGGTCTCTTGTAAAAATCGTGAAGTAGAAAGGCCACTTCCGTTTTAGTTACCAGGCCTTCTACTTTTGCTGCATTGACTAAATCGTGGGCTTCTTGTGAGAAGACCACCAAAGGGTCATATGTCCAAATTCCTAGCCACGCAGGTGGATGCTACAGCTGGACCCCAGGAGAAAGCTGAGGCATCCCAGGCTTTACATAGCAAGGAATCAGACTTCCTGTCCATTTGATCTTTAAGGACACCAGAGTCATCAAAGGACAGGTGTGACCTTTTTGACACCTTCAACATGGGGGCATCTAGTCTAGGACATTTAAAGAAAGTCTCCTCAAAATCAGATTGAAAAGAACATCTCCTTTTGTGTCCTCTAGACTGGAATAACCGCCTCTTAAATTCCTTCCACTCTGCAAGAATCATATCCTTAAGCGACTGGTGCACCGGAAACGCTCTCAATTTCCACCCCTGTAGACCCCTATACATGTTATCTTGTACAGATTGGACCAGCTGAGGTGTTTCAATCTGTTCCAAAGTATATATTGTCTTCCGTAAAAATTTTCCACTGGAAAAAGATTCTTAGAGCTACTTGTATCCTCCTCCGATGCGGAATCCCCATCAGATGAAGAGCTTGGGTTGTCACCTTCTTCCAGATCAGAAGCATTGTGCAAACTAATGGTCTTGGATACTAATAGAGGAAGGGGTCTAGCAGAGACTGAAGGCTCTTGAGTTATGAAACTAGATGAGGAAAGCCCCAGACCTGCTATCCTGTCATCGGAAGGAGGCCACAACCTCCTTCATAGAAGACATAAAAACTTTTAAAGAGGCAGTCTCTGAACTAGCTCTGGATGGAATACAATCCTAACAAAATAGTCTTATAATTATCAGAGACCCTGGCCCAACAAACAGAAACAAGAACCATAAAAAAAGGTCCATACATTAAAAAGGTCCCTTGCTGTAGACCACAGACACGAGCTTACCTTGGGGGCAGTATGGGACCCGGAGGCTGGCGCTGGTTCAATCCGAGCGGATGCTCAGACCTGTCTTCAAGCTCCATCGGGGGCAAGCAAAGATTGGCCGGAGAAAAAGGCTGCTATTGTGCTGCTAGAAATACACCTGTCTGGCGTTTAGCAGACTGTCCCCTAGGCAGCATGTTTTTAGTGTATCACGCTGTGATTCCAATTTAAAAAAATAAAAATAAAAAGTGCCCGGAAGCACGTCACACGACTTCCGGTGCCATCTTGCCACATCACCGGAAGTCGTCCGATGCCATCTTGGTACACCTCAGTGAAGCACGAGGAAGGACAGGTTCCACAAAGTAGTGCTGAGGAAAAAAAAAAAACACACACACACCAAAAAACTAACTGAAGGAAGTTGCCACCATTTCTACAACCAGGTAGGCAAGTAACTCCAAACAGGGAACCCTTCTAGACAGGACTCCTCTGGGAGTATATGACACAAAAAAAAAAAAAAAAAAAAAAAAGCACCCAGGACTTGGCAGCGACTAGTCCTGGACGACACCAAATAAGGGCGGTCCACCAACCACAGTTACCAGATCCAGGAAAAAGGTGTTGGTGCTCCTGTAGAGTCTGGAAACAAAACAACTGGAGGGTCAGAGAAAAGGGGGGGGCTTTTAAAATTGGGTTTCCTGTAAAGGGCAGAGCCAATCTCTCAAGTAGCTGTCCTGGAAGGTGAAGGGGGGAGGGGAGAGTCATTTACAAAAAAAAAGTTATTCCTTCAGCCCTCATTAGCCGTGTTGCCCTTGTCAGGTGTGGACTCTCTCCAGTTCCAATACATCCTCTTGAAAAACTGGTAACTGAACTGGATGGCACTCAAGATGTGCCCTGACCAGAGTTTTGTAAAATTATAGTTTAATAACTAAATGTGATCTACTAGGAACCCCAGATTTGTTTTTCCATCCTTGATTGCCGAAGAGGCTCCTCCCCGACCATGTAACTTATTCATATTTTTAGCTGCCAAGTGCATTACTTTACATTTTTCAATATTAAACCTTATTTTTCATGTAGCTGCCCACACATTTAATTGAGGTCTTCTTGCAAAGTTACTTTATTCTGTTGTGAACGCATTACCTGCTTAGCTTGGTATTGTCAAACACTGAATTTGATTTATACCAACCTCATCATTTAAGAAAAAGTTAAAACAGAATGGGTCCCTTGTCCTTAAAAAGATTTCAGTGTCCATTCACCTGAAGGTACAAGCCTATAACCCTGGGTCTACGAATACTCAGCTTGTGTCTTGCACTTAATTAAGATTTGCACATTTATAAGAGGCACTGCTGCCATTACCTGATAAAAGAATACATCCTTTCTGTCTGTGCCTTCAGTTGCAAATTCTTCCACAATCCCTTCTGGGCTGATGCCATGTTCTGCACACAGTTGTTTCCAGAACTCAAACCCAACTGCCAGGAGACAAAAGGCGGCATTATAAAAAACGTAACCATTATATTCCTCTTAGATTAATAACAAAAAAGGGTGTTAGCTGTGGGAAAACAAAGAATGAAAATTAAATCTGGCGAGTTAAATTCTAAGTTTAACTCCAGGGATAATCAATTTTGCATTCTTATATCGGGCTAGCTTGGCCCAGTCCAAGTATGCAACATCTGATCGGCCTCTGTGGAAGGGAATACCTTAAATTTTCCCAAAAGATAAAAGGTTAACCTTTAGTTATACTTTAAATAAAGGCTATGTGCTGTACAATGTCCCCCTCTCCTGGCTTCATACATCACCAATCACATTTAACCTTCCAAAACAATTGAGCATCCGTTTGGCTTCTTTGGAAAACTGTCACCTGCAATTTATAAAGGAGCGTGTACAGCAATGAGTATGCTCCACCTTTACACTCAGGTGGTTCCAGAACCACCAGGTTATAGAATGAAGTGGAAACAAAAAAAAAAAAAAACAGTGAAGTGGACAACAGAACTACTGAGCAGATAGGCTGTGCTCCTAGTATGCATGTCAAGGTTTAGGCTGGGTTCACACTATTGCAATTTGCATGTCAGGAGATTGTGACTGGCGGCTTTCAATGGAGCCGGTTCCCACATCTCCGAAGCTTATTGCATAGGAGTTGTGTGTCTTCTGGTCCAAATTCAGTCGAACAATTCAGACTGAACTCGGACCTGAAAACGCTGAACAGGAACGCAGCAGACCCCTGCCGTGAGCTGCTCCGTACTGCAGAGCGAACTCAGCCTGAAGTTTAAAATTTCACCTAAATGTACTACATACAGCGTTGCAGTAAAGGGCCATCAATAAGCAAAGGCTGTAAAGCCACTGGATCACTTCTATGGGCCATACAAACGCAAGTTTATTGATCACATGGGTAATCTAGAAATACATCAATCTTCTTTAAAAGACAGAGGACTATTACCAATGCATTTTAATATGGGATGACACGCACCTACTATCAATCTGTTAAGCTACCTCCCACCCGCAGTATTGTTAACCACTTATGTAGAGGTAGACCGATATGGGTTTTTCTCTGGCCGATGCCGATATTTAGAAATCAGGGCGGCCGATGGCCGATATATGATGCCCATTTTTTTGGCCGATATTTTGGGCCGATTTTTGGATTGGTATGCATTGTGGAGGGGGATGGATGGATGGTGCTGGGCATGGGTGGGGGATGCGTTGTGGAGGGTGATAGATGGATGGTGCTGGCCGTGGGTGGGGGATGGATGGTGCTGGCCGTGGGTGGGGGATGCGTTGTGGAGGGGGATGGATGGATGGTGCTGGCCGTAGGTGGGAGATGTGTTGTGGAGGGGGATGGATGGATGGTGCTGGCCATGGGTGGGAGATGTGTTGTGGAGGGGGATGGATGGAGCTGACCATGGGTGGGGGATGTATTGTGGAGGGGGATGGATGGAGCTGACCATGGGTGGGGGATGCATTGTGGAGGGGGATGGATGGAGCTGACCATGGTGGGGGATGCATTGTGGAGGGGGATGGATGGAGCTGACCATGGGTGGGAGATGCGTTGTGGAGGGGGATGGATGGAGCTGACCATGGGTGGGGGATGCATTGTGGAGGGGGATGGATGGAGCCGACCATGGGTGGGGGATGCATTGTGGAGGGGGATGGATGGAGCTGACCATGGGTGGGGGATGCATTGTGGAGGGGGATGGATGGAGCTGACCATGGGTGGGGGATGCATTGTGGAGGGGGATGGATGGAGCTGACCATGGGTGGGGGATGCATTGTGGAGGGGGATGGATGGAGCTGACCATGGGTGGGGGATGCATTGTGGAGGGGGATGGATGGAGCCGACCATGGGTGGGGGATGCATTGTGGAGGGGGATGGATGGAGCTGACCATGGGTGGGGGGATGCATTGTGGAGGGGGATGAAGATGATTGAGTTGCATTGTGATAATGGATGAGGATAAGAGTTACATTGTGAAGAGGCTCATATCCACCCAGAGTCATCCTCATCCATTTTCACAATGCAACTCAATGCCAGCTTGGGAGTCTGCAGGGGGCACAGCAGCACACATTAAGTTTTTGACTTGCCCTCCATCCATGCAGGGAAGGAAGAGGGGGTAGTGCTGGCCACGATCACCCGACAGGGCCCAATCAGTACATTCATCCCCAGTCCAATCCATGAGGGCCCAGCCTCTGACATAATCCTGCCAGGCACCCCTCTTCTACACATGTTCCTTCCCAAAAAAGATCCCAGTGGATGCACCCCCCCCTCCTATATAATATAAAGGTCCATCAGACATCCTCACTGCTGTCAGCTCATCAGCTGAAGATCTCCATTCTCTGACAGCTCACCCCCATCCTGTAATGGGCTCTCCCTGTCTCCCCCACCCTTTGATGGGCTCTCTCTCCTGTCTACTCAGCACCCCCGGGTCCGGTGTGATGGAAGGCCCGGCTCCTGCAGTGCTCGGCCCCCCCACCCTGTGGCACACAATGACGGTCCGTGTGTATGAGTGAAGGGTTGATTGGTTGGCTGTGGATGCCGGTGTGGGAGGAGTAAGGAGAGGGAAGACACACTCGCCATCGCTCATCTTGATCTCCACATAGATCCCGATCTGGATCTTGCCAAAGCTTCCTGCCATGCTCAGCTCCCCTCCAGGCGGCAGCGGCTCGGGCTTGTGACATGATGTTTAAACATCATGCTTTCTTCCTCTGCTACAGCCCGCCGAGGTAGGGGGGGGCGGGGCTGGGCGGTGCTACGAAACTTGTTTCTCTTCTCTATAAGGGCCGGCGCAGGCTATCAGCGGCGCGGATGAATGATTTCATCTGCTGCTGTAGGTGGAACGGGCACTGGAAAGCAGGGCATAGTGTAGCGGCCGAAAATCAGCCTAATTTTCACAATAATCGGCCGATGCCGATTTCTTAAAAACGGGCAAATATCGGCCGATATATCGGCCGGCCGATATATCGGTCGACCTCTACACTTATGACCCAGACCAATATGCAGGTTAACCACTTAAGCCCCGGACCATATTGCTGGTCAAAGACCAGGCCACTTTTTGCGATTTAGCACTGCGTCGCTTTAACTGACAATTGCGGTCGTGCGACGTGGCTCCCAAACAAAATTGGCGTCCTTTCCCCCCCCCCACAAATAGAGCTTTCTTTTGGTGGCATTTGATCACCTCTGCGAGTTTAGTTTTTGCGCTATAAACAAAAATAGAGAGACAATTTTGAAAAAAAAAAAAAAAAAAAAAAAAGAATATTTTTTTACTATAATAAATATCCCCAAAAAAGATATATAAACACACACACACACACTTTTATTTCCTCAGTTTAGGCCGATACATATTCTACCTATTTTTGGTAAAAAAAATAAGCGTTTAATGATTGGTTTGCGCAAAATCTATATAGTGTTTACAAAATAGGAGACAGTTTTATGGCATTTTTATTAATATATATATATATATATATATATATATATTTTTTTACCACTAATGGTGGCTTTCAGCGATTTTCGTGACTGCCACATAATGGAACACATCGGACAATTTTGACACATTTTTTAGACCATTGTCATTTTCCCAGCAAAAAAAAAACAAAAACGCATTGATTACTGTGAAAATTACAATTGTAGTTTAGGAGTCAACCACTAGGGGGCGCTGTAGGGGTTAAGTGTGACCTCATATGTGTTTCTAACTGTAGGGGTGCGGGGCTGGATGTGTGACGTCATTGATAGTCTTTCCCTATATCAGGGAACAGATGATCATTGACACTGCCACTGTGAAGAACGGGGAAGGTGTGTTTACACACACACACACACACACACACACACACACACACACATCTCCCCGTTCTTCAGCTCCTGTGACACCGGTGGTGATCGGGTCCGCGGGTCCCCGCAGCCGCAGAGCTTCGGACCGGGTCGCAGGCGCGACCCACGGCTGGGCACTTAAAGAGGACGTACCCACGTACCCATGCGGGATTGTGCCCAGCCGTGCCATTCTGCCGACGTATATGTGCAGGAGGCGGTCCTTAAGTGGTTAAAGGACAAGTGCATGGCGGCTCTATCGTTCTAGGACAACATCATATAACCTCAAAATAAAAGGAAGATAAAAAAAAAATAAAAAAAAAAGTGCCGCGCTAAAAAATAAATAGGATTTGTTTGTACTCACCGTAAAATCCCTTTCTCTGAGTCCATGGACGGACAAGCTCCTTAAATCTTGACAAGTGGGTTATGTTCCCTGTTTACAGGAGAGGACTAGGCAGAAACATGTTAAATTAACAGAGTTGAACAGCCCCGCCCAGGGGGCGGTCCCTCCAGACATAACCCTCCTCACTGCAGCATGCAGTCTCAGTTCATAACAAGCAGTACAAACCTAAAAAGAAGGGGTGGGAGCTGTGTCCGTCCATGGACTCCGAGAAAAGGATATCGTCCATGGACAGACACAGCTCCTTAAATCTTGACAAGTGGGACGTCCCCAAGCAGTGTCAAAAACGAGGGGGGGGAAATACATTAGTAAAACCATTTTTAATTTCACCCCAAAACAAGCAGAGCTACTTAACGGAGGAGGTGCAACCTTAAACAGACATCAACAAAAACTAGCGGCCGAAAAAAGCATCAGAAGATGCACTCACAGCAACCATGTAAATTCTGGCAAAAGCGTGAACGGACAAGCAAGTCGCCACCTCGCACACCTGTGAGACCGACGCATGATGTCGGGGAAAAAAACCCAGGAAGCACCAATTACCCTGGTCGAAGGTGCCGTGAACGGAAAGGGGGGCCCACCCCCTAAGAGCATAGGCCTGTATAACAGCCTGCCTGATCCATTGAGAAATGGTGGTTGACGAGACCGCCAGGCCCTTTTGTGGACCAGACACCGACACTAAAGACAGTCATAACTCCGAAACGGAGCCGTAGCAGGCTGGTACTACCGCAAAGCACGTACCCCGCCTAAAGTATGAAAGGCAACCTCCGTGGAATGCGCCGGTCGAGGACAGAAAGATGGAAGACAACGTCCTTGTTGCGGCGAAAGGCCGAAACCACCTTCAGAAGAAGGAAAGGTCGTGGGCGCACCACCACCTAATCCTTATGGAGGATCAAGCATCACGGCTTGCAAGACAAGACCGTCAACTCAGAAACCCCTCTAACAAAGGTAAAGGCCACTAAAGGGGCCACCTTCCCAGATAGTGTCAAGAGAAAATCGCTGAGTCAAAACTCATGGGGGAATAGATGGGCCAAGAGGGGAAAGTATATGACAAACCCCCTGCACACAAAAAAGGGACCCACCAGGGAACGGTCCGCAAAAAGGCCACTGAAAGAACACAGCCAAGGCTGAAATCTGCCCCCAAACGGTGCTTTAAGCCATTTTCAGATCCTCCGGACGAAGACTACCGTGCCCTCAGAATTGTTATGACCGCGTCGGACAGACCCCGGTCACTTAAAGTCTGGCTTCCAATAGCCATGTTGAGCAAGTCAGTGACTGTACAACAGGAGGAAGTATGGGACCTCGAGACAGAGGGACCTCCCGCCCTGGCAACCGCCAGGGTACACCCGCTACCAGGCGCCCAATATCGGCGTACCAAGGACGTTGAAGTCAATCTGAAGCGATTTAGAATCATCGGGCTCTCCTCAGCTTCCACTCTGTGGAGCAGCCAAATTAGCAACTACAATGGAGGAACGGCAAAAAAAAAAAAAATACAGACCCCACAGGGCCACCAACGCGACTTACGCATCTGTACCAGATCACTAGACCTGGCCACAAACTTCGACACCCTTGCGGTGGAGACGAGCGGCCAGGAGATCCATGCCATGTGAGGCTCACCTCGTGCGAGGGAGTCAAAACACCCCAAGCACAAAGACCAGTCGCCCTGGTCCAGCATCTGGCAACTCCAGTAGTCCGCCTGCCGGTTTACCTGATGGTAGACCAAAGCCACAGCTGTGGTGTTGTCCAGCTGAAACCAGATCCTTGACCACGAGGAGAAGACCCAAATAGTAAGACTATGAACGGTAGACAGCACCTGGTATACCCAGGCGGTCTCCCACCCAGGCACTAACCAGGCCCGACCCTGGGTAGCTAGCGAGAGCAGGCACATTCAGGAAGGTGTGGTCATAGATCCACGCAAGTCTAGCGACTCAGGGCTGACTGAACCCCCCAGGTTCACAACCCGTGAGGCCGGCATCCGTCGTAAACACCGACCACTGGAAGGAAGAAACAACTTCCCGGACCGAAGAGTCAGGGATCTCTCTCACCAACTCAGAGACTGACTAGGTGGCGCACCGGAATCTGACGATTTCAGAGACAAGAGATTTTTACCCCCTGGACAGCATTTCCTGTGGAAAACCCGAGTGTGGAACTGGGCATACAGTACCGCCTCAAAGAAGGCTACCCACAGGCCCTGGACCAGCAGGCGCCCGGAGAGAAGACAGATTGCGTGATGCCAATACCTTCACTGCAGACTGAAGAGTCTGCAATTTCTCCAAGGAAAGAAGGACCCCTGCCACGAGGAGTCCAGATCCACCCTAGATACTCCAACACAGAGTCGGAACCTAGCATGCCCAGGATTTGAACCCTGGGTCGCACACATGGAGGGCAGGCTTGCTGCCACTGAGCTACACCTTCTGGCCTAAACACATAACACCCACCCGAATCTTTGGAGGGTCTGAATCAAATGCTGCAGCCCTATCTCTCAACACACAAGTCCCTCTTTTGGTACAAAAACTTTGCAATATACTTGATCCATATGGCCCCTTTATCAGGGCTCAAAATTTCAAGTCTTGAGCCACTAGCCAGGCCTCAAGGGTTACTCGCCACAAGTTTCCCCTGCCAACCCCTACCATGCCCTGTCCCTAATTCTGCCGCTAATAACGCCCTCATAAAGTATCTCTTGGAATGACCCTGTTTTATTCAGAATTAAGTTACAAAAATAAATATTAACAACTTTATCAGTTGCCCTTAGCACAGCCTCACCGTGCCCCCTCACCGTGCCCCATCACTGCAGCCTCACCGTGCCCCATTACTGCAGCCTCACCGTGCCCAAACTAAAAAAGAAACAAACTTGTCTAGAGGTATAGAGACAAATATGTTGTGGGTGTGTGAGACATTATTGGCACCAGGAACCACATGAAACAATTGTTATGTAAAAACAATTCCTTTACATCAGGGATATGCAATTAGTGGACCTCCAGCTGTTGCAAAACTACAAGTCCCATCATGCCTCTCCATCTGGGTGTCATTCTTGTGGCTGTCAGAGTCTTGCTATGCATCATGGGACTTGTAGTTTTCCAACAGCTGGAGGTCCACTAATTAAATAGTCCTGCTTTACATCTTTATTGTTCCAACAGTTAAAACACCAATATAAAATATCTGTAGACTAAACATAGAATAAGATCATACTAGCCCGAAAAAAATATATACAGAATATTAATCATGCTACTGTATAAGTTGTATTGATTCTGCCCGACTCTTTTCAAATATCACTCTTTATCAGGGGAATACATTGAACCTAAAGACTCATTTAGATATATGTTGCCTGGTGCCTACAGAAGACAAATTATAAACATCCTAGAGTGTGGTCCCATGATAACAAGGTCCCAACAGGGGAAGGAACAGAAAATCGGGAGCTGTTCTCCCAGCGATCGCCCCGTGGCCAAGAGCGGTAGAGAAGAGCCGCGGTATCGCCTGCTGTAACAGCATTACATTGAACTTTCCTCCGCTCGCTCTCCTACACAGCCCCGCCTCCTCCTAACCCCAAGCCTGTAATAGACACAATGCAGGTCCAGTGCCTTGTTGTGTTCTGTCAATTACATGCGCAGGGTTAGGAGGAGACAGGGCTGTATTTGAGAGCGAGCAGAGCGGAAGAAAATTCAATGTACTGCTGTTACATTGGGCTATACCGCTCAGTGATACCGCGGCTCGCCTCTACCTCCATGCTCTCTGCCACAGGGCAATCACTGGGAGAACAGCTCCCGATCAACCCCGCCCGCCGTGCTCGCCCCCCACTCCCAGGCAGCCCAGCTCCTCGCCAGACCTCATTTTCCCACTCGCAAAATGCGAGCAGAAAATTTGAGGTCTGCCTTTATAATGCATATGTCACTTACCAAAAAACAATGGAAATGCCCAATCCCTTTTATCAGATTTATTGAAAAAATTGTCACTGCGCTGATCTATCAGCAAGTCTCCCCCCCAGAAAGCATGCGCTCCGATTGTGTCAGCAGACTGCATGAGCACCATTTTTCTGAAAATATTCCACCACCAGCAACCGGAAAAAGACGCCAAAAAAAAAGTCGGGTGTGCAGCAAAAGTGGAATTAGGAAAGACACCAGTTTATATTGTCCTGACCAACCTGGCATATGTAACGGACAATGCTTCAGGCGATATTACACTCTCGAAGACCAAATTTCTAATAGACTGCCATTTCCCCAGTTTCAATTTCTGTGCTGATTATTTCCCTGCTGCCTCAACCAACCTAATACCTCAACTCAACTGACCTTGGCCTGTTTATCCGCCATGTTTCTGCCTTTCACGTGAACTGACCCTGGACTGCTTCTCGACTATGCCTTTGCCTATCGTTCATTTCTGCCTTTTACCTGCACTGACCTCGGCTTGTTAACCATGTTTTTGCCTGCCCCTTGGACTGATCTTTCACCCTGCTACACAGGGGTCTCACATATGTGAGGGGCTGCAGAATAGTGTTCAGAAAACCAGTTTTTGGTTTTCTGTGTTCCCAGAACAGGGTCTGGTTGCCCGGAGGCTTCAAAGCGATTTGGGTGGGAGAAGCCTCTACCCCTGTCCCCATTCTTCCCTGACCGAGGCCCTAAACTCGATGGTCGTGCCTACTGCCTGGACCAATACTTTGGCTGCACTAACCATATCTCTGTCTGCACTATGGACAGTATTCCTGCCGGCTGCATGGACGATCCTGTCGCTGATGCTGACCACATCTGTCTGCTACCTGGACCGATGCTCTGCTCTGTGGACCACTGCACTACTAAAACCACAGGTAATCTTCTCTTTGCTCAGAAGAATGTATTTTGGTATGTACAGTACATGCTATGGGTTAGAAATATGAAGGACCTTCAACAATGTCATAGGTTGGCAGGAATTTGTGTGTGTAATTTATGCTCCTAGAACGCCTTTAGGTGCTACTTCAATGTTGGACCTCTTCAAAAAAAATCACCATACCTCTTACTAAATACCTTGGAATGTCTACTTTCCAAAATGGGGTCATTTGGGGGGTATTTGTACTTTCCTGGCTTGTTAGGATCTCAAGAAATTAGATAGGATGTCAGTACATCAGGTGTGATCAGATGTGATCATTTTTCAATGATTTGCACCATAGCTTGTAGACGCTAGAACGTTCACAGAGACCAAATAATACACACTAATTTGGATTATTTTTTAACCAAAGATTTGTAGCAGTATACATGTTGGCCCAAATTTATAAAGAAATATTATTTTTGTCAAAATGTTAAGAAACTAAAAAAAAAAAAAAAAAGTTTTTTTTTTTTTTTTCTCTCTTTTTTTTGCTTATATTGCAAAAAACAAACAAACAAAAAAAAACACTGGTGATTGAATACCACTAAAAGAAAGCTCTGTTTGTGAGAACAAAATGATAAAAATGTTGTTAGGATACAGTGTAGCATGACTGAGTAATTGTCATTCAAATTGTGAGCACTGAAAGCTGAAAATTGGTCTGGGCAGGAAGGGTGTAATAATGCAATGTATTGAAGTGATTAAATGGGTTGTAACGAAAAAAAAAAAAAAAATTCATAATAAGCATCCTTTACCTGCAGACATTCCTCTTTTCACTTCCTCATTGTTCGTTTTTTGTATAAAAGTTGCTCTATTTCTTCTCTGTTCACTTCCTGCTTGTCAGATTTTTACTCACCACCATGAAGGGAGGCTTTACTGCGGTGGACAGGGACGTACTAGCCCCCTCCTGGGAACTACATATGTGCGGCAGGACGCTCTCTACGTGTTAAGAGACTTCAAGGAGGTGTGAATTACTGGGCGTGCCGCAATTCATACTGGGAAATGTAGTTCTTACATGAATGAGCACCGCAAATCAGGAAGTAAATGAGAGAACAGAAACTAGAACGCCGGAGGTGACATAGATGAAGGAATTTTTAATAGGCATTAACTTGTTTAACATAATCATTACCCTATTCTGCCTACCTTGCAGACATTAATTTTAGACAAAAAAAAACATTTCCTTTACAACTCCTTTAACATTAACATAGCATGTAGTTATTTGCACTATGCTAAATCTTCTAATCTCGTTCTTCATAAAGCCAATTGCTCCAAGTTTAAAAAAAGCTCATGCACTTGAATATTCGCCGAAAGCTAGTAGACAACCACAAAGTACTTCATAGGACGACACCCTGGCATGATACAAAAACATGTAAGTGGCGCGACATTGAATAACAACAGAACGCGATACTGACTCTGATTCCCGCACTGGCCAAGCTGCAGAGTGATGATCTCCCGAGGCATAGTTCCACACGACTCTGTGCTGCTGTCCCGCTCCGCCACCCGCGCTCTGTTCCTCCAACTGCGGCTTTACGTCATTGTACGGAACAACAAAGCCAGAAAAGCAACAACTTATCACCCTCAAGCGTTTCCGTGATGGTGACGTCACTGTACGGAAATTAGCTTCCCGATAAGAGAAACGAAACAAGAAAGCCCGTCCTTGATTGGATAAAGCAAGGTTGATGTTGCAGGATCCCGTACGGAAAAAATCACGGAATGAAAATTGTACTATACTGTGAGAGGAAGCAGCTGTTTCGAAGATGGCGGTGTTTCGTCAGATTAAGCGACCCGTCAGAATTTGAAACGGAAGTGACGTTTGGCCCCGTCATCTTGCTACACCCGCACTCCTTCAGTAAGGATATACTGAGATGAAACGTCACTTCCGTTACAAAATTTGACGAGTCGCCTAATCTGCCGAAACACCACCATATTATGCGATGGGCGATAGGTTTGCGCAGGCGCTTGAGCCTCACAACGGTGGTTGGTTGACCTCTGCTCACCTGTTGATATGCCAGTATTTTTTTTTTTTTTTTTTACGTAACGCGGACTTGTTATTCTTTTAATAATCGATTTTTGTGGCCAAAATAACAAGTGTGAACTTATTATTTCTTATCTTTTAACGTAAGAGCCTAAGAGTGACGTCAATGTTGACAACCCGGTGAATTCAAGATGGCGCAGAGAACGACGGGTGCTGAATGCTCGGGACTGAGGAGAACGAGGAGTGGGGTCAGACGGGGCTCGGCTGCACAGCACAAGGAAGAACAGATTCGAGCTGTGAAGGAAATCTTGCTAGGGACCCTGCAGAGCTACGAACCGCTCGTCACACACCTGCAGGCCGTACTGGTTTGGGAAAGGCCTCGGCACAGCGCACTGCTCCACCTCAGTCTCAACGCTGCGTTCTGGTGAGACAGGACCCTGACTACTCTATACATGCATTGGATATGTATACTGTATTATATTGCAACTATATACTTCATTTGTGTACTGTATTCTCATGGAGCTATATTCCATATATCTGTGTTTTTTTTTTATTTTTTATGGGATCTGTATTTCATATACCCGGGGCAGCCATCAGAAATTGTTGGGCCCCTTGCACAGCTTTAGGCCTGACCCCCCCCCCCCCCCCCAAAAAAAAAAGCATGACCAACATTCCCCAGGGCTTGCCCACGGGCCATTCTACCAAATCCGCTCACTGGCCACCTCACCTGTATGCACTCGGCCCTCCCTCGATGCTGTATATATGTCAGCACCCCCCACAACACACACATCTGTATATATACCAGCCCCCCCCCCCCCCCCCACACCTGTGTCTATGGCAGCCCCTCACATACACACAGTGCTGTGTTTTGGCCCAGGGCGGCACTTTGCGAGGGGCGGCAAAAAAAGACCCTGCACAGCCACCAAGAACCCAGGACCCTGCACAGGGATCGGGAACCTTGCACAGCCACCAAGGACCTTGCACAGGGACCCCGCACAGCCACCAAGGAACTGTGACCCCTCACAGCCACCAGAGCCCCAGCACAGGGACCCTGCTCAGCCACCAGGTAACCCACACAGTCACCAAGGGCCCCAAATAGCCACTTGAGAAGGAAGGTGTAGGACAATTTTAAATGAAAGGGGGCACCCCATTTTAGTAAACCATAATTCACCACTGTATACACCAGGATTTGACAAATTTGCTTGGAATCTAGGAGCCAGCTAAAAAAGTTAGGAGCCAAAAAACGCACCCTGTCCCGACGAGCTTGCGCGCAGAAGCGACCACATACGTGAGCAGCGCCCGCATATGTAAATGGTGTTCAAACCACACATGTGAGGTATCGCCGTGATTGGTAGAGCGAGAGCAATAATTCTAGCCCTAGACCTCCTCTGTAACTTAAAACATGCAACCTGTAGATTTTTTTAAACGTCGCCTATGAAGATTTTAAAGGGTAAAAGTTTGTCGGCATTCCACGAGCGGACGCAATTTTGAAGCGCGACATGTTGGGTATGAATTTACTCGGCGTAACATTATCTTTCATAATATTTAAAAAAATGGGGATAACTTTACTGTTGTCTTATTTTTTAATTAAAAAAAGTGTAATTTTTTTCCCCAAAAAAGTGCGCTTGTAAGACCGCTGCGCAAATACGGCGTGACAAAGAATTGCAACGATCGCCATTTTATTCTCTAGGGTGTTGGGATAAAAAATATATATAATGTTTGGGGGTTCTAATTAGAGGGAAGAAGATGGCAGTGAAAAATGACATTAGAATTGCTGTTTAAAGCGGAAGTTCACCCGCACAAGACACTTTTTCCCCTTAGCTTCATGCTCGTTTTGTCTAGGGGAATCGGCTAGTTGTTTTAAAATATGATCCGTACTTACCGTTTACGAGATGCATCTTCTCCGCCGCTTCCGGGTATGGGCTGCGGGAACTAGGCGTTCCTATCTTGATTGACAGTCTTCCGAGAGGCTTCCGACGGTCGCATCCATCGCGTCACGATTTTCCGAAAGAAGCCGAACGTCGGTGCGCAGTATAGAGCCGCACCGACGTTCGGCTTCTTTTGGCTACTAGTGACGCGATGGATGCGACCATCGGAAGCCTCTCGGAAGACTGTCAATCAAGAAGGAACGCCCGCTCCCGAAGACCCATACCCGGAAGCCGACGGAGAAGATGCATCTCGAAAACGGTAAGTACGGATCATATTTTAAAACTAGCCGATTCCCCTAGACAAAACGAGCAGGAATCTAAGGGGAAAAGAGAAAAAAATAATAATTGGGTGAACTCCCGCTTTAACTTGTAATGCTTAAAGCGGAGGTTCACCCGTACAATATACTTTTTCCCCTTAGATGGATGCTCGTTTTGTCTAGGGGAATCGGCTAGTTGTTTTAAAATATGAGCTGTACTTACGGTTTACGAGATGCATCCTCTCCGTCGCTTCCGGGTATGGGTCTTCGGGACTGGGCGTTCCTATTTTGATTGACAGTCTTCCGAGAGGCTTCCGACGGTCTCATCCATCGCGTCACGATTTTCCGAAAGAAGCCGAACGTCGGTGCGCAGTATAGAGCCGCATTGACGTTCGGCTTCTTTCGGCTACTAGTGACGCGATGGATGCGACCGTCGGAAGCCTCTCGGAAGACTGTCAATCAAGAAGGAACGCCCGCTCCCGAAGACCCATACCCGGAAGCGACGGAGAAGATGCATCTCGAAAACGGTAAGTAATGCTCATATTTTAAAACAACTAGCAGATTCCCCTAGACAAAACGAGCATGAAGCTAAGGGGATAGTTTGAAAAAATAGATTAATGGGTGAACTCCCGCTTTAACTTGTAATACCAACGGCCACCACCAGATGGCGTCGGCTCACAAAAAAAGTTTTTTTTTCTTTTTTTTTGTCCACCTTCCAAGCCAAGTCGCCAGGACACTATTTCTAGTCGCCATGGCGACCAGGATTTGTGGAGCCCTGGTATACACAAACCTGTGAACACACATGGTTATGGCCCCTCCCTGTACACAAACAACTCCCCTTCCTTTGCCTCACAGCCCCTACTTGTAAAGATGGTCTTCCTACCTGGTCCTAGGTCGTTTTCACAAAATGCACTGAGAAACACAGTACAGATCACACAAAGGTTGCACATAAACATAGTAGCCAGAGGTGGCAGTAAAGAGTTCAGACAACCAGGGCTCAAAATTTCAAGTCCTGAGCCACTAGCCAGGCCTTAAGAGTTACTCGCCACCAGTTGCCCCACCTAATTCATACACTGCCCTGCGCCTAATTGCACCCGTAAACACGCCCTCATAGATGATATCATGGAATGACAATGTTTTATGCAGAATCAAGTTACAAAATTAAATATTACCAACAACAACTTTAACAAAATGGGACAGGGCACTGGGGGCAGACCAGAGGGACAGGGCACTGGGGACAGGGCACTGGGGGCAGACCAGAGGGACAGGGCACTGGGGGCAGACCAGAGGGACAGGGCACTAGAACTGGGTCTCTTTCCCATTCTCTTGCTGTCTCCTCTGCAACTCCCATCCATATCTCCCTCTCTCTCCCATTCATCTCATCATCAGGAGCCTGTGTGTGCGGCTCCACGCTTGCATGTCCCCACTTCCCCCTTTTATTCAGGCTGGCAGAGAGGAGAGGAGCTGCAGCACAGCGGGAGGGAGTACAATCCAGTGCTGAGATCCACACAACTGCACAGCCATTGACCCCATAGCACAGCGCACACTGACAGCGCACATCACACATTGAGACCAGTCTGTTCACAGTGCTCAGGCTAAACTTGCATAGAGCACAAGGAGAAGAAAACTGCACAAACTAGAAGGCTGCCGCTCATGTCAGGGCAACTTTCAGTGAGCGCTGCACCGGAGTGGTAATTTTTGCAATCCTCCACCTCACTCATTACTTTCTGCTCTCCAGCTACATTGGTCGGGGCCCGGGGGAGGGGGGCAGGCTCAGAGAGGTCATACTGTTAGGTCCCATGGCTTAATGAGAATTGTAAGGAGAGCACCTGTGTACTGCTCTGCCTGTGCGCGGCTCAACAGACTACTTTTCCCGAGCATGCACCTTTCCTCTTCGGCCGCCAATCTCATCGGGACTCTAAGTGTAGGCACAGATTGGAGGGAGATTGGTCATGCAGCCCTGTCATCACTCGCCCCCAGCTTAAATGCACTCGCCAAATGCTAGTAGGCGAGTGGAAATTTTGAGGGCTGTTCTAAACTCAGTGACGCAAGAACCGCTGATGCTTGTATAATTTTTTTTATATAACGCAAAGCACGGCACCAGTCATGCCATCTTCTGGCTTGGGCGGGCCCCTTACACGTGTACCCCCTGATGGTGGCCCTGCATATACCACATGCATATTATAATGTATTATATGGGGAGGTATAATCTAGAGGTCGACCGATATGGGTTTTTCTCTGGCCGATATTTAGAAATTGCGGCGGCCGATGGCGATATATGACGGCAATTTTTTTTGGGCTGATATGTTAGGCCGATTTTTTTTTTTTTTTTTTTTTTTTTTTAATTTTCCCTTTATCTCATAAAATCTAACAGTTGGACCCCTTTCACACTGGGGTGTTTTTTCAGGCGCCTTTGGGCTAAAAATAGCACCTGTAAAGTGCCTGCAAAACGTCTCCCCTGCAATTTCAGTGTGAAAGCCCGAGGGCTTTCACACTGAGGCGGTGCGCTGGCAGGTAGTTAAAATCCTGCAAGCAGCATCTTTGGAGCGGTGTATACTGCACCTCCACCACTCCTGCCCATTGAAATGAATGGGCACTGCTGCCGAAGCGCCTGCAAAGCGCTTCTGCAGCAGTGCTACACGGCGCATTTAACCTCTTCATCGGCCGCTAGCTGGGTTATAAGTGCCCCGCTTGCAGCCGAATAGCGCCGCTAAAATTAAACTAGCAGCGTTTTACCGTCGACGCCTGTCCGCTTCAGTGTGAAAGCAGCGGAGTTCCGCCGACCGGTAAGTGTCCATATATTAAAATTCAGCAGCTACAAATACTGCAGCTGCTGACTTGTAAATATATGGACACTTAACTGTCCTGGGCGCCCGCAATGTCGGCACCTGAAGCCGATCTCTCCTTTAGCTCTCGGGTGCTGCCCCCTGGCCATCTTCAGTAAGGGAATCAGGAAGCAGCACAAAAACAGGTAATCAAAACTTTTGGACAAAGAAAAAAAAAAACGGGCTAACTTTATTGTTTCTATTTTTTTTTTTTTTTATTCATTAAAGTGTATTTTTTCCCCAAAAATTGCGTTTGACAGACCGCTGCACAAATACCGTGTGACATAAAATATTGCAACAACCGCTGTTTTATTCCCTAGGGTCTATGCTAATATATGTGTGTGTGTGTGTATGTGTATATATGTATATGTTTGGGGGGTTCTAAGTGATTTTCTAGCAGAAAATACAGGATTTTTAATTGTAAGCAACAAGTGTCAGAAAAGATTTTGTCTTCAAATTGCTTAAACTGAGAACTTCTACACACAGAGTTCAGTTCATTGATAAGTAGAAACATTGTTTCTCTTTTCTCACACTTGGCAGGCAGCCCAGAGACAAATCGCTCCATGGGAAATTTCAGGCAACTTGCAATGACTTCTATGATATAGAAGGTATTTGCAAGTAAATCAGCTTTTATTTAAAACAATCAGCCGACGCTGATTAATTAAAAAGTGCCAAAAATTGGCCAATATATCAGTTGACCTCTAGTATAATCCATGTATTCCATTGGAGCTACGGGCTCCATTCACAGAGCTGGATCACATTCTGTATTTAGGTGTTTTCCGAAATGCTGAATGCGATCCTGAAAATGTAATTCACTACTGCTTTATGCAGTATTTACCGTATAAAGCAAATATGCTTGGTAAATATCGCATGAAACATTAGTGAAAGTCAATAACAAAAGCCTGCATGCGATAAATAAGTAAAAAATACTGACAATTTTTAGTTTCTGTTTTCTCCACTTGCTTACTGGGCACCTTTAACCCTTTCCTGCCCAGGCCATTTTTCAGCGCTGTCACTCTTTGAATGACAATTGTGTGGTCATGCTACACACTACCTGTATGAAATAATTTTTCCCCCCATACAAATCGCTTTCCTGACGCATTAATGGCAGCACACACTGGGTTGTGACTCCGCCCCCACAACCTGACAGGATTGATTAACTATAAATTTGAAGAGGAGACACCCCGCACTTTTTTTTTTTTTTTTTTTTCTTTTTTCTTTTTTTTTATCCTCACCTGACAAGATTGGACGTCAAGCATGCCTCTTACTGCAATCGCCCCAGCAGGTTCAAGCCTCTCCTGTTTGGAAGTCCCTCCTGTACAGTCTCTAAATGAGCTTTATGGTGGGAACCCCATTCTGGTGGTCTCAGGGGTTTTTCTTTTGGATTCATCCTGGCATGTCGGCAAGCTTTAAAGAAGCTTAATTTTATGCAGTGGCTTCTCTTTTATCTCTATAGCTGTGTCTCATTTCTGTACCACTTTTCTTTCTCATTTTTTATGTTTGCTGAACTAGCCCACAGAGTCTGCTGGGCTTTGCTGTCCTACACAGTCTGCCGCTCAGCCGTGTCTTCCCGGCCGCTCTGCGAATGCGCGCAGCGGAATGATAACGTCGGCGCCCTGTTTCGCCCTCATCCAAGATAGCGCCGGGACAGGCGAGACGCTACTGCACATGCGCGTCATCAGCGCTGCGACCGTGGTGCGGTTTTTAAAATGACAGAAAGTTTGTTTTTCTTCCCTTGAGCTGTTGCTCTGCCCAAATCCCGGCTTTTTTGCCACTCGGGTAGGTTTTGCCTTCCCCTGTTCTGCCCCAGCCTTTCTGGCCTTCTGGCTCCCCTCTAATCCGCTTGTGTGTTCTCCCCTCAGTTCACCACACCTGCTGCTGTCTCTGCTTCTTCATGGAGCCCACGCAGACCACCACCAGCAAACAAGGTAAGGAGGCCGTCCAAAGTAGGTAAGTAGTGAAGAGACAAAAGAGTGCCTGACCACTAACTCTGCATTTCTGGCAGTCCCATCAGGTCTAGAGACGCAAGCCCGTGGCATAGAGGGAGATACAGCCATGCATCAAGCAAGAGGTCCCGCAGAACCCGCTCAAGATCACCCTCCTGCTACCATCGATCAAGGCGCAGCCGCTCCCATCACAGCCCATTTTACCGCAGACGGTCACCCTCATTTCACCGTGAACAGAGCTACCATACCCGTCCTGCAGCAAACGCTTGCTGGGTGTGCGGTGCTCCAGCATTGCCGGGAAGCTAGCCTGTTGCACTTGCTTCAATGAAGCAACCAAGGAAAAGGAGGCAGATGCCAGAGTGGCTACGGAACTCATAAGGGTGTCAGTACGGGAGTCAATCTTGGAGACCTCGACCCCTCTATCTAATGACCCTACCCCGGGCACATCGGCAGCGCCCGGCCCTTATGTCCAGGTAGCAGAAACCCATTCTGATTATGAGAAGCGTGAGTTAGTATCAGGATTCAACTTCGGCTTAGTTGAACCTTTTGCCCGCTCCGTTCAAGAAGCTATCGGCTGGGAAGAAGACATGGTGGAACCTCAGAAGATCGGGAAGTACTTCCCAGAACTTAGGAGGGACCCCAAGTTATTTCCCTTCATTGAGGAATTGGAGGATCTCATTAAGGACGAATGGGGAAAACCAGACAAGCGGCCTAGCCTTTCAAATAAACTTGCCCAAATGTACCCTTCAAAGGAATCCAAGGTCATTCCCCTTGTTAATGCTCCCATTGTCGACTCGTCCCTAATGCGGCTCGCTAGGCACGTTACTCTGCCAATTGAGGACGCAGTCACCTTCCAAGATGTACTCGATCGTAAGATCGATCTGGAGCTAAAGAAAGCATACTCTACGGCAGGGGGCGCCTGCAGGCCAGCTATCACCACAGCGGGGATAGCTAAAGCCATCTCTGCATGGGCGGCCAATATTGAAAAGTCCCTCCAAGAGAAGGTAATCTCTTCTTTGCAAGAAATCAGATTAGCCAGTGACTTCATGGCAGGGGCTTTAGTCGATATCATTTGCTCCTCTGCTAGATCTATGCTAGCCTCAGTGATGGCTCGCAGAGCCTTATGGCTAAAGCCCTGGGTCGCTGACACGGCTTCAAAATCTAATTGGTGCAAGATACCGTACAATGGCACAAACTTGTTTGGTGCAAAGCTGGATTCAGCGATCTCCAAGGTCACTGGGGGAAAGTCGGGGCTTATTCCCTCCGATAGGAGACCCAAGCCTCAGAGAGGCCCTGCCTTCAGGCGCAACCTACTGGACAGGTACAGGGAAGCTAGGTCCTATCGCCCCGGCAAAGAATTCAGGAGAGACTGGAAGACTTCTCGCCCCTCCTTTATGAGGGTTCAGAAGACAAAGGCCATCACCTTGGGGGACCAGCAGAAGTCCTTTTTGAAGGGTCGCCTGCCCACCCAGCTCAGGAGTTTCGCTCGGATTTGGTCAGAGCACATAAAGGACCCATGGACACTCTCCACTGTCAAATACGGCCACAAATGGAGCTTTATGGGGGCGTTACCGGGGAATGTCTTCCAACCTACCAAAATACCATCTTCCCCAGACAAAAGGCAGCTACTTTTTCAATATGTGTCGGAATTAATTCAAAAGGGGGCAGTCGTAGAAGTTCCTTCGCACCAAAGGGGGAGGGGATTTTATTCCCCTTTATTTTTGGTGCGAAAAAAATCAGGAGATCTACGGCCTGTCCTGGACTTGAAGAGACTCAACAGATGGATCAGAATAGAAGCCTTCAAAATGGAAAGCCTCCAATCCATCCTACTGGCAGTGTACCTGGGAGACTGGATGCTATCAGTCGATTTATCGGACGCCTATCTTCACGTTCCGATCCATCCATTCCAGAAGTTTCTCCGCTTCTCTGTCAGCCAATGTAATTTTCAGTTCCGGTGCCTACCATTCGGCATCTCTTCAGCACCCAGGACGTTCACCAAGATTCTCCTACCTCTCATAGCACTCCTCAGGGAGAAGGGGTTGCGGGTGCACCACTATCTGGACGACATTCTGCTCCTAGCAGAAGATCGGCAAACTTTGCTCCATCAGCGGGAGATTATGATCCCAACCCTCCAGGACTTTGGCTGGTTGATCAACTGGCGGAAAAGCAGTCTTCAACCTACTCAAGTTATGGTGTTCCTGGGGGGTGGAATTAAATACAAAGCTGAACAGGGTGCAGCTGCCTCTAGAGAAGGTAGAACCTTTAGTATGAAAGATACAGAATCTACTGTCGTCCAGACGTTTGCCGGCCAGAGCCTTCCTCAGCGTGCTAGGGTCCATGTCATCGACCATACCCATGGTGCAGTGGTCCCAGTGGCACATGAGAGCTCTGCAGGAACGCCTTTCTCAGGCAGTGGAATGGAGTCTCAATGCTCCAGACCATCCGTATCCCAAACTGGGTGAAACATTCGCTTTGGTGGTGGACTCATCCTCAGAAGGTTCAGGCCAATAGCTCCTCCAGATCCAGAGGTGGTAACATCAGATGCCAGCCGGAGGGGTTGGGGAGCGCATTACCAGGACTAGGCAGCTCAAGGACAAAGGCACTTCCCAGCTCAGGGCATAGTCTCAAATATATTTGGAGCTCCGAGCAGCCTTCCAAGCCCTCATAGCTTTTGCACCTTTACTACAGGGGAAGAGTGTCCTTATCCGGATAGACAATAAGGTTGCGGTAGCCTATATTCAGAGACAGGCCGTTACCTGAAGTCACACACTGTTGGAAGAAATTCGCCCCATAATGGAATAGGCTCAAGTACACCTACTGGACCTGAAAGCGGTATATGTCCCGGCGGCGCAGAACATGCTGGCCGACTACCTGAGCAGAGAGTCGCTTTCAAACAACGAGTGGTCTCTGAGCCACCAAGCATTCTCCCTTCTTACGAAGGTGTGGGGAGTCCCAGAGATCGACTTAGCGGCAAATACCAAATGCCTGAGGTTCTTCTGCGGAGCACCCTTCCTGTCAGCCGAGGGGACAGACTGCTTAAATGGAAGCAGGAAGATATGGACAGCCGCACTCCGATAAATGTAAAAAACAATAAAAGCCTTTAATCCAGTAAAAAATCACTGCACAAACAGAAAAACAGCAAACGGTGGGATGATATAGCTGACGCGTTTCACATTGTTATGCAATGCTTAGTCATAGCTGGAAACAACATAAACCATCTCATTTATAGGTATTCCAAAGAAAAAGGTCATGTGATAAATCCAGTCTGTGATTGGTCAAAAATGATTGTGGTAATCCCATACATCTGTGAGTAGACACAGCGGAGAGAAACTACATTCATTGGAACCAGGTGTAAAGAAATTCAAAGATCATCTGACAAAAAACAATTAACAAAAGTCAATTAAAATTAAGTGACAACAATCGTAGCATCTGCTTGTGTAACCAGATATGGGTGTGGATGTAAAAAGGGTAAAAAGAAAAAGAAAAAATGTGTGAAAAAATAAGATGGAGTGAATAATAGAAATAATGAAGCCATCCGATTGATCTGGTGTGTTTATATATAGAACCCCAATATCATGATATGTGTATAGGGATACTAGATGGTATAAACATAAAGCAGTGACTGTAGTATCCTGCAAGTAAAATTGTCATGAATGGGGAATAATGAACACATGGTGTACTTCACTGCGATATGTGAACTCACATAATGACGTGAGAATTAGTGACAAGGTGTAGGCACTAGATTAGTATGTGAATGTGCAAAAGGCAGGAAGAGGATCAAAAAAGTGAGCGCAGAATTGCTACAAAGTGTAGTAATCAGTGGAAGGACTAAGTGAAAACGTGAATCACGGAAAGCTAAAAAAATGACAGTGTGCTGGCTAGCGGCACGATCCATAAGCATACAGAGTGAATGATCCATCTCACAACAAGTTATCTCGCTGTGAGAGACAGTACTAAAACTGCATGCATGACTGCCCATGCTGTGAACCAGCAGCAGTAAAAAGTAGACACATGGGACAGTGATCTATGAATGAAAACATGTCACTAAGCGCAAGTATGTAGAAGGGCATATATATATATATATATATATATATATATATATATATATATATATATATATATTAGAAAATGTGCATAATGGATATACAGTCCATTATTTTATCTTTCAAGTTTACCTCACACTTGAATCTTTTTTTTGCAGTGTCCCACATAACTTTCTCGGTTATCCATGCACCTTACGTCTGTCAGGACAGTTCAGTTACTATACATATTCTTCATGTCCAGACAGACTTTCATATGTGCATTATTTATCACACAGACCGTATGAACATAATTTGACTTCATTAAGGTTCTACTATAAACAACTTTTAATAAAGCAATTTCTATATTTACAGCAAATATTGCCTAGAATCAATAATGGGATTTTTTGGTTTCATATATAACATTCGCATGTGTATTCCTCTAGGACACTTTATATTGCAATGTTTTCATTGATCATAATTACATTTGTCATTATTCACATTTGACTTTATACACAAGGGGTTATTTACTCCATTGTGCATTCGTTTACACATAATCCCTTTCTTATTCCTGTTTTTTTCCACATTTCCATTTTTTATATTTCCACTTCCATTTCCCATGTTCACGGCATCCAACCTGGTGTTCTGTATATCCATTATGCACATTTTCCACACATATATGGTATATTTATACGCCCTTCTACATACTTGCGCTTAGTGACATGTTTTCATAGATCACTGTCCCATGTGTCTACTTTTTACTGCTGCTGGTTCACAGCATGGGCAGTCATGCATGCAGTTTTAGTACTGTCTCTCACAGCGAGATAACTTGTTGTGAGATGGATCATTCACTCTGTATGCTTATGGATCGTGCCGCTAGCTTTCCGTGATTCACGGTTTTCACTTTAGCTCCTATACGTTTTTACTTTTGCCCACATCAATTAGTCCTTCCACTGATTACTACACTTTGTAGCAATTCTGCGCTCACTTTTTTGATCCTCTTCCTGCCTTTTGCACATTCACAAACTAATCTAGTGCCTACACCTTGTCACTAATTCTCACGTCATTATGTGAGTTCACATATCGCAGTGAAGTACACCATGTGTTCATTATTCCCCATTCATGACAATTTTACTTGCAGGATACTACAGTCACTGCTTTTTTTATGTTTATACCATCTAGTATCCCTATACACATATCATGATATTGGGGTTATATATATACACCAGATCAATCGGATGGCTTCATTATTTCTATTATTCACTCCATCTTATTTTTTCATACTTTTTTTTTTTTTTTTTTTTTACCTTTTTCACATCCACACCCATATCTGGTTACACAAGCAGATGCTACGATTGTTGTCACTTAATTTTAATTGACTTTTGTTAATTGTTTTTTGTCAGTTGATCTTTGAATTTCTTTACACCTGATTCCAATGAATGTAGTTTCTCTCTGCTGTGTCTACTCACAGATGTATGGGATTACTATCATTTTGGACCAATCACAGACTGGATTTATCACATGACCCTTTTCTTTGGAATATCTATAAATGAGATTTTTTTATGTTTCCAGCTATAACTAAGCATTGCATAACAATGTGAAACGCGTCAGCTATATCATCCCACCGTTTGCTGTTTTTCTGTTTTGTGCAGTGATTTTTTTACTGGATTAAAGGCTTTTTATTGTTTGTTTACATTTATCGGAGTGCGGCTGTCCATATTTTCCTGCTTCCATTTATGCTTCGTGCATTGCCTGCACCCATTGGATTTTCCTGAGTTAACACTCGCCACCGAGGTGCACTCATCTGGAGCGGCGGTCTCTTTTTTTTTCTAGGGACAGACTGCTTAGTTCGCCCATGGGACTTCGAACTGGGGTATATCTTTCCCCCAACTGCTCTAATAGCGAGATTTCTATCCCGACTCTGAGAAGGCCATGGTTCACGACCCTCTTACAGCTCAACACCCGACCTCCAATCCTCCTGCCGGTATCAGCGGACCTCCTATACCAAGGTCAATTCCTCCACCCGGCTCCAGACAGGCTGCACCTGACAGCATAGAGGTTGAGAGAACAAAGTTGCTCCCAAGAGGTTATAGCGACTCTAATGCAAGCCAGGAAGAACACCGCAAACTCCACCTACACTAGAGTCTGGGGAAGATTCATCCTGATGGCACAACTTAAAGCGGTGGTTCACCCTAAAATCCACTTTCTGTCACTAGATCCAGCATACTGCTGACACCTGCAGTATGCTGGATTTTTTTTTTTTGTACTTATCGTTTTATCCGTATGTCTGCTCCGGCTCCGAGCGGCGTATCCTTCCGGGTATAGGCGTTCCTAAGTAAAGCGCAGTTGATTGGATAGCGCGTCGCACCTTCCGGAAATGGCCGACGTGACTCTCCGCAATTTACGGCGCCTGCGCAGTCAGCTCTACACGGCAGGCGCTAGCGCCGTAAGCAGCCGAGAGTCACGTCGGCTATTTCCGGAAGGTGTGACGCGCTATCCAAGCCCGTCAATCAACTGCGCTTTACTTAGGAACGCCCATTCCCCGACGGATTCCCCGCTCGAGCCGGAGCAGACATACGGATAAAACGATAAGTACAAAAAAAAATAAAATAATCCAGCATACTGCAGATGTCAGCAGTATGCTGGATCTAGTGACAGAAAGTGGATTTTAGGGTGAACCACCGCTTTAAAGGCTGGGATCCCATCTCTCCAGATCCATCCCAAATCCTGGAATTCCCGCAGTCGGGCGTTGATAAAGGACTAAAATCAAGTACCCTCAAGGTACAAATATCCGCCCTGTCTGCCAAAACAGGCACTAGATGGGCTATGCACCCCTTGGTTATTCAATTCATGAAAGCTTGCTTGAAGATCAGACCTCCCAGAAAGCCATCCTTTCCTGCATGGGATCTTTCAGTGGTTCTAGAGGCCCTTTCCAGTCTGCTTTTTTTTTCCCCATTTGATTCAATCTTCCTGTGGGACCTGACTCTAAGGTTGACTTTCCTCATCGCTATTGCTTCAGCCAAAAGGGTGTCAGTGATACAAGCTCTTATGTCTAAGGAGCCCTATTTAGTTTTCTTGCCCGACAGAGTGGTACTGAGGCCTTCAGATTGTTTCTTACCAAAGGTAGCCTCGTCCTTCCACTACAACCAGGACATCGTCCTTCCATACCTTACTAACGAGAATGGCGAACCTCATGCTCTGGACATTAGATCCACTATCTCCAACTATCTTTCAGCTACTACTTGCCTTTGGAAGATGGATGCCCTCTTGGTTATACCGCACAGAGCCAGACGTGGCCAAGCAGCCACTTCCCGTACCATCGCCTCCTGGCTGGTCAAAACTATTGAAAAAGCATACTCCATTCAACAACTAGCGATCCCGGAGGGGGCATCAGGGCGCACTCAACCAGGGCAGTGGCAACATTGTGGGCAGCATATTGTGGTATTTCATCAGAAACCATCTGCAGAGCAGCAACCTGGTCTTCCAGGCATACCTTTTTTATCTCCCACTACAGAGTGGACGCCGCTCACTTGGCTACTGCCGACTTCGGTAGATCCATCATCAGGGCCAATTCTTCTACACTATAGGGAATAAATATTATTTGCTTGCACCCTCCGGACTGGCGAGTCATGGCAGCTCACACTGGAAAATAAATGTGTCAGGAAAACTGAAAATTGTAGACTCACCTTTACGTAATTTTCCTTTCCTGACACATCTTCATGGCAGCACACAGATGCCCACCCTGCTGTTTAATGATATATACGGAGAATGGTGTGGGGTGTCTCCTCTTCAAATGTATAGTTAACCAATCCTGTCAGGTTGTGGGGGCGGAGTCACAACCCAGTGTGTGCTGCCATGAAGATGCGTCAGGAAAGGAAAATTAGGGAAAAGTGAGTATACAATTTTCCGTTTTTTTCTTTTTGTGACATTTATTCACTATCTGTTTTGTTTTCAATCTTTTTTTGTTTGTTTAGCAAACTTTGAAAAAAAAAAATTGTTCATTTGGCAAGCAGGTAATTTATTCTCCTTTATTGATGTGCACTGATAAGTGGTACTGATGGGTACCGATTAGGAGGCCCTGATAGGCGGGACTGGTGGGCACTGCTTGGCAGTGTGTGGGGCCACCATCCCATTTACACAAGCCGGCAATCTCTTTTTTGCATCGCGCTGACAGCATGAGAAGAAAAAAATAAGCAGATTACCGGGTTCTGTTTACAACATGTCATCAGCTGTCATTGGCTGACAGCTGATCATGTGGTAAAGGGCCATGATCGGCCCTTTACTCCGATCTGTGATCAGCCAAGTCCCAAGGACAGGGGCAGCGAGAGGATGTCCATGTATGCCCTCGCAGCTAATTAAGCCCAAGCTGTAGCCATCTTTCAGGCATCAAGTTGGTTACACTTTGCAAATGGCTTAGGGCTGCAACTAATGCAGGGCTTGCCAAATTTGCTTGGAATCTAGGAGCCAGCTAAAAAAGTTAGGAGCCAGGAACGCGCCCCATCCCGCCAAGCTCGCATGCAGAAGCGAACGCATACGTGAGTACAGGGCTCGACAAATCCCGGTCGCCATGGCGACTAGAAATGGGGTCCTGGCGACTTGGCTTGGAAGGGGGGCAAAAAAAAAAATTTTTTTTTTTTTTTTTTTTTTTGAGCTGGCACCATCTGGTGGTGAGCCGTTGGTATTACAAGTTAAGCAATTCTAATGTTATTTTTCACTATTTTCACTGCCACCTTCTTCCATCTAATTAGAACCCCCAAACATTATATATATTTTTTATCCTAACACCCTAGAGAATAAAATGGCGATCGTTGCAATTCTTTCTGTCACGCCGTATTTGCGCAGCGGTCTTACAAGCGCACTTTTTTTGTGAAAAAATTACACTTTTTTTAATTAAAAAATAAGACGGTAAAGTTATCCCCATTTTTTTTTTTTTTTTTTTTTTTTTTTTTTTTTTATGAAAGATAATGTTAGGCCGCGTAAATTCATACCCAACATGTCACGCTTCAAAATTGCGTCCGCTCGTGGAATGCCGACAAACTTTTACCCTTTACAATCTTCATAGGCGACGTTTAAAAAAAATCTACAGGTTGCATGTTTTGAGTTACAGAGGAGGTCTAGGGCTATAATTATTGCTCTCGCTCAACCAATCGCGGCGATACCTCACATGTGTGGTTTGAACACCGTTTACATATGCGGGCGCTGCTCACGTATGTGTTCGCTTCTGCGAGCAAGCTCGTCGGGACGGGGCGCGTTTTCTGGCTCCTAACTTTTTTAGCTGGCTCCTAGATTCCAAGCAAATTTGTCAACCCCTGCGTGAGTAGCGCCCGCATATGAAAGCAGTGTTTGAGGTATCGCCACGATTGGCAGAGCGAGAGCAATAATTCTAGCCCTAGACCTCCTCTGTAACTTAAAACATGCAACCTGTAGAATTTTTTTAAACGTCGCCTATGGAGATTTTAAGGGTAAAAGTTTGTCGCCATTCCACGAGCGGACAAAATTTTGAAACGTGACATGTTGGGTATCAATTTACTTGGCGTAACATTATCTTTCACAATATAAAAAAAAAATTGGGCTAACGTAACTGGTGTCCTTTTTATATATTTATTTTTTTTATTAAAAAGTGCACTTGTAAGACCGCTGCGCAAATACGGTGTAACAAAGTATTGCAACAACCACCATTTTATACTGTAGGGCAGGCATGTCCAAAGTCTGGCCCGCGGGCCAATTGCGGCCCCCCTTTTAGGTTAGTATGGCCCCCTGGTGATTTTTGATATATATATATATATATATATATATATATATATATATATATATATATATATATATATATATATATATATATATATATATATATATATATATATATATATATATATATATATATATATATATACTTCTGTGGCCCACAGGGCCACAAAAGATATATACCATATTTATCGGCGCTGCCTCGGAGGGGGAGGGACAAACGCCTTCAGATTACATACAGGAGAATCTCCTGTTCACTCTGCGGCATATGTAATAGGAAGTCCCATCTCCTGGGCTGCCATTGGATGACTTCTGACTATTATAGGACGTGGGACTTCGTATTTAAGAGGCCGCCGAGTATTCAGGAGATTCTCCTGTATGTAATCTGTTGGTGCTCGTCCTGCCACCCTCACTGTCCCCGAGGCTGCAGATGGGGATCGATCAAGCTTCACTGATGGCAATGGTGAGGCTGCACTGAAGGCAATGGAGAGGCTGCACTGATGGCACTGGTGAGGCTGCAGATGGACACTGATTATGCTGCATTGATGGGCAGTGACCCTTATTTAAATTCACAGTTCTTTATTTAAAATGTAAGTTTTTTTCCTGAAACTTCAGTCTTGGTGATGGAGTGTGTTTTTTTTACACAGATAAATACTGTATATCCAAATAACACGCCCAAGATCATCTCTTCACCACACACAGCCACAAAGGCAAGAGAATTCTTGTTGGGCCGTGTATTGGTTGCTCCGAGGAACACACTTAGACCGAATTTTAATGATTCAAAGAATGTCAGGCAAAATGGTCGGCCCTCACGCATGTTCACTTCATCAAATCTGGCCCTCTTTGAAAAAAGTTTGGACACCCCTGCTTTAGGGTGTGTAAGGGGTTAGCTCAGTAGCGGTGGGGGGGGGGGTGACCCTCTGGGTGGGTTCACTACACACGGAACTATACAGAAAGGCAGTCGAAGACGGTTGAAAACAAATATTTAAGTTTGTTCTTCCATCTTGATGGAAACAAGTGCAAGCATCCAAACGGCATTAACAAAATCAAACATAAAATAAACCATGGCCACTTGGGGTGTCTATCTTCACCACACAGGAACCTATCTATGGAGTCTGGCACAGCCTACTGCTGGGCAGACACTGCTGGTCATACAGCAGAAAAACAATAGTCTTTTTGATTTTTATCACACAGAAAAATCAACAGCACCTCACCTCTTCAGAAGTATTTCTGCTACTGCTCTCCTTCACTCAAAAAGCCTCAGGATGCAGTAATCAGTAGTAATCCTTTGGATTACTTATAGAGGCCTTAATTGCCTCATTCTGAACAGCTGAAGTTTTTCAACGCCCTTAAACCTTTCTGGCTACTTCTGCAGCCGACACCCCATAATAATTGGTGTATTGTCTAAACAAGGCAGAAATGTATCTCCCGTTTGTGACAACACCCACAGATTTACCTGACTTCCTGTCACAGGTGTTGGACTAACAAATATATATAATGTTTGGAGGCTCTAATTAGAGGGAAGGAGTTACAGAAGGCTGCAAAGCCACGGCCTCAATTACTGGCCAACACGGCCCAATGCGACCGCGTGGGGGAGCTTGGAGACGCAAGATACCCCAGCTGTGCCGCTCCAGATCGATGAATCTAGTCACAATTGCGATCTGGCGCCTGGGTTTCATCGAACCCTGAACTAACGATTATTTTATTCATAGAATCATTGGCCGATTTATTGTTTTTATTAACCACTTCATCCCCGTACCATATTGCTGGTCAATGACCGGGCCACTTTTTTGCGATTCGCCAGTGCATCGCTTTATCTGACAATTGCACGGTCGTGCGACGTGGCTCCCAAACAAAATTGGTGTCCTTTTTTCCCACAAATGGAGCTTTCTTTTGGTGGTATTTGATCACGGTTTTTAGAGCGACAATTTTGAATTTTTTTTATTTTTTTGCTGTAATAAATATCATCAAAATATTTAAAACATTTTTTTTTCTCAGTTTAGGCCAATACGTATTCTTCTACATATTTTTCGTAAAAAAAAAAAAAAAAAAAATTGCAATAAGCGTTTATTGATTGGTTTGCGCAAACGTTTTAGCATTACAAAATAGGGGATTATTTTTTTTTTTTTACTAGTAATGGCAGCGATTTTTGATTTTTTTTTTATCGGTACTGCGACATTATGGCGGACACTTGACACATTTTTGGGACCATTTGCATTTTTATAGCGATCAGTGCTATAAAAATGCATTGATTACTATAAAAATTACACTGGCAGGGAAGGGGTTAACACTAGGGGGAGAGGAAGGGGTTAATTATGTTCCCTGGGTGTGTTCTAACTGAAGGGGGGGTGGGACTAACATGGGGAAATGACAGATCGCTGTTCATCATTGTATGAACAGACGATAAGTCATTTCTCCCCCTGACAGGACCGGGAGCTGTGTGTTTACACACACAGCTCCCGGTTCTCGCTCTGTAACGAGCGATCGCGCCCAGCCGGGCACGCGCATCGGGAACGGGCGAGCGCGCGCGTGCCCCTATTGGCTGAACTGCGAGATGACGTATATCTACGTGATCTCATGCAGCCGAGCCAACCTGCCGCCATATAACTGGCGGCTGGTCGGCAAGTAGTTAATCGAATAATGACCTTAAAAAAAAAAAAAAGTGTGGTTTATAATTGACACAGACAACGGAGCTTTGCTCCCACTTTTCCATCATAAGATTTAATTGACCGCAGCAGGAGCCAATGCCAATATCAGTCTGTCCTGTGAGGAGGGAGAGAGCTGCTGCATTCGTGCACAGCGAAGATCAGACTCAGATAAGTAAGGGGGTGGGGAATCCTGACACTAATTTTTCTTTTATTAATGCAGAAAAACCTTAAATCTGAGCTCCAGGCTCCTTCTACAAAAGTAAATACTGTAGCTGCTGACTTTTAATATTGGGTCACTTACCTGTCCACAAATCCAGCAGTGTCTTCACCTTTTGGGTACTGCCGCTGCCATCTCGGGGAAGGGAAGCCAGTAGCCTGTTCTCTACTTGGCATGTGCTGCACTTTGTGAATGGCCCAGTGGTGGGGGAAGGAGGAGGGAGGCCAAACTTCCGGATGAATTTGCTGCAGCAGAAGTAGGAGCGGGTACATTTGGTGATTGCCAGACCAAATGAAGTTTTTATGATGCTGGGTTCCCGATTAGTCTCTTCCATGGGCTTTTTTCTACACATTTGGGGGTAGGCCAATGATGAGTAAGCACATCTGTGTGAAACTCATCCATTGAGCACCTTCCTTGGATTGTTTGTCGTGTTCGCTTGATTGTATGGACTTTTAATTCTTTTGATTTTATTTCAGGATGTGCCACCATTCTTCTTTGTTTCAGTTGGATTTCCCTGGCTGCAGACCAGGCAGGCAACCGTATCTTCAGCCTCTCATCAGATCCTCACAGGTGGCTTTGAGTGGTGTGTTCCCAGCGCTTTCTCTCATGGGAAAGGGTACCTTTCAAAACCAGGAGGCAAATAAGTTGAGCTTCCCCTTTTTGGGGCTCAGTTTTAAGGCTTTAGAACCAAAAGAATAAAAAAATATATAATTATACCAAATATAAGCTTTAGGAAATAAAAAAAAAAAAAAAAAATGTAGGTTTTATGGTTCTAATGTCTAAAACCCTGGTGTCCAACCTGTGGTCTGCCAGCCTCCTGTGTAGTCATATGAAGTTAAACTGCAGGTATGATTTTTTGACTGCATAGTTAACATTGGCCCTGCCTGGACCAATGTTGGTATGCATATCTCAGGACCACTCCTGGTAATCAACACTACTTCATTAATAGAATCTTCTAGGTCCAGTGTCGGGTGGCTTTCCTTCTGCATAGTAATTAGTGGTTGCTTGCTCTTCACTGCTGCATATTCACTGAATACCTTGTATATACTTTTCTTAATAGACACCTGTGACGGACTCAGCCGGGACAGATGCTTTTGGAGGGGACAGAATGCTAGCCTTTTGCCTTGTGATCATGGGCCTTGCATTTGGGGGAACGGTGCTCTTTGTAAGCTGTGTGCCAGGGGACCCCTGATGTGGTGTTACTTTGGATCCATGTCCCCACAAGACACACAGACTCCAGAAACCATGTATATGCCATATTAGAATGAGTGACTGATTCATACTGTTGGGACATATACTGTGAGGAGATGCTTATGTCATCACCTCCAGCCACCTGTCTGTTGTCTTTACAGTTAAACCTCGGATTACGAGCATAATCTGTTCTAGGAGTATCAAAACGTAAGTTCTGAATAAAGTTCTATATTTAAATAGGTATCAAATAATGGTGCAGATGAACATCAGCTGAAAAACAGTGTCTTCCTTTAATATGTGCTCCTTATCACCAGGGGGGCTGTGTTTCACCACGTGGGGGGATACTCTCCCCTTTTGGGGATGCACTCACCAAACCAAGAATATAAATCAGCATGGGATACACAACAGCCTCTGTCATCAGTCTTGCACTCTCCACCACTCTGCTTGTTTTGTGTCTTGCTCGTGCAACAAGCAGAGTGGTGGAGAGTGCAAGACTGATGACAGAGGCTGTTGTGTATCCCATGCTGATATATATTCTTGGTTTGGTGAGTGCATCCCCAAAAGGGGAGAGTATCCCCCCCACGTGGTGAAACGGAGCACATAATAAGGAAGACACTGTTTTTCAGCTGATGTTCATCTGCACCATTATTTGATACCTATTTAAATAAAGAACTTTATTCAGAACTTACGTTTTGATCATCAAGCGCTGCTACAGTATACACTGAACTGTTTGACTTTTGTGACTAATTTTTGTTTACTGTCATTTGCTATTTTACTCCGTTCAGCGGCTGCTGATTTATGTATCTTATTGTTTTTATTTCTTAATCAGCGATCTTAACTGCTTATTCCTGTGCGCTGAGTAGTGCTATATTAGAAGGAAGGGCGGGTTTAGCACTTTTTATACTGTTCTAGGAGTATGCTCGTAATCCAAAGTACTCGCATATCAAAGCGAGTTTTCCCATTGAAGTCAATGAAAACGGAAACGAAAATAATTTATTCCGCTTTGACTTCAATGGGATGCAATACCGAATGTGGCCAGAGGTGGGGGGCTCCAGAGTGCCGAAAAAGCCACAGGACACTTTGGATCGTTTTCCTGTGCCCCCGTACCTCAGTGCCAAATGAGGTACTGCAGGCCAATGTTCGGCTTTTCTGGGCTCCGACGCCCCGTACCTCAGGCCAAATGAGGTACTGCAGGCATATTTCCGGCTCTGCTCCGCTTCTGCGCCAGTACTTCAGGCCAAGTGAGGTACTGCAGGCCTATTTAGCTTGAATTATGCTCGTCTTGCAAGTCAACATTCGCAAACCGAGTCAGAATTTAAAAAAAATAGGTTGATCGCAAATCAAAACACTCCTAAACCAAGGTTCCACTGTATACTGTAAATTAGTCTAGTGTGGCTTCTGTCACCCATTGTTACTTGTGCTAATTGACCCTGCAATTGTGTGAAGGTGTTGTGTTTGTATTTATGATAATGTGTATTGTAGTTGGGGAGCTAGGAGACAGCCAGGCTAAAGGTCCCCTAGGCTGTCTAAAGGATTAAATAATTAGCTCATGTTAATTTAGGTTTCTGGTTAAATGTTGTACTGTGATCCTTGTGTATATATTTGTGTGAGATCTCAAATAAAAGGCTATTCCTGATGTACTCCATGATTGGTGTTGTCTGGTTCTTGGAGGTTACTGTAGACAGATCCATTGGTCTAGTGTTCCAAGACTTAGGAAGCCATATACTGACGGAAGCACTCTAGCGGTGTGAGAGACGTTCCGTTACAATACCAATGCATTCTTTGGGTGGGTTGCAGTTGAGGGGTAGCGAGGTCACAATCTCCACCTCATCCAATCAAAGAATTTAAATTATTTAATAAATTTACCAGGTGAGCTGCAAATTAAGGCAGGGCCCAATGGGAGAAACCCTATGTGGTTACTATGTAGGATTTGGTAAGGGAAGCAGAATATGGCCTTTTTCCTCCCTCACCTTCCAGGAGAGCTACTTAAGAAATTGCCCTGAGGCGATTCAGTTCGCATGTGTTCTATATAAGTTTCTCACTCACTCACTTTAGAGATGATTGGCTCCACCCTCTACAGGAAACACAAATCTGATAGAATTTAAAAGGCCCCTCCCTTTCATCTTACCCTCAGTTGTTTTGCGTTTCCAGACCCTCCAGGAACAGTGACACTTTTTTTCCTCCCCTTTCGTCTTTCATGACAGGCACAATGAGAGACATAGGCTCCTCCTCTTCCTCAGGAAACACTGCACCAGCCCATAAATTCTCACTTTCCCTGCCACACTTCACTTGTTAGTGTTTTCTTCAGGAGGGGAGTCGCTGTGTATGGAACCAGGCCGGTCAGTTGGGACTGAGGCCATTTAAATACCTTTTTAAGAGAAGCAGAGGCTTCCAGGGTACCGTAGGTGTGGTACTTACCCACCGTCTGAAGCCACCCCATCCTCGTCTTATCGCGGCAGCAGGCTGAGGGGGACCCCTATCGCATCCACAGAGCCGCAGAACGGAGGCACCTTGGCTCTCCCTGTATTTTTTACAGACTGCATTTTTTTTAGAACCAGCGGGCCGGACAGCGGGTGACGTAATTTCCGGCGGAGGGCAGATGCTTTCCCTTTATTTTTTTTATACCACCTCAGCTTTTACCAAATTCTAGAGACCAGCTCATGAATCGATGCTTCTTGCGTCTCTATTTGCGGTTTGCATCATATGTGGTATTTTTGTACAGCCAGAGTAGAGCAAAGGTATCAGTGGCTTCTAATATGCTTGAAGACGTGATTTTGATTTTTTATTTATTTTCCCTTATAAAGTATCATATGTAATAAGTATATGTATCTCCCTCCTGCTAGGGTGCTAAGATCTTATCCATGCTCTTTTATATTTTGCGCCCTAGCTGGGATGTCAAAACATCACTTACATATAAAGCAATTTCCCCCCCCCCCCCGCCCCCTCGTGGCTCCCAGGGATCTTATGCTTTTCCATAGAGAATATATCTATAGAATTAACCATAATGCATAAGATTTGAAAGTAACAGTCAAGGGATCGGACTTTGTTTCGAGTCTAATTAAATATACACTATATTCTCAAAGGAATGAAAATTGGAAAACTCTTAATCTCTCTGCATAGCTCCATGTTTTTTTGTACTCCCATTTTTTCTTAAAGTCACTATTTGTCTCTGAAAAACTTTCCTTTAGCTCTTCCAACCTGTAGGTTTCCTCCACTGCATCTATCCAATTCCACAAGTGTGGACTTTCCGTTTCCTGCCACCTTTTTGGTATGATTCTCTTGGCTGCATTTAGCAGGTGGGGTAGTAAGGGCTGCTTATATTTTTTTATACCCTCTTGACTCCCATGGAAGAGCACTACCCAGGGGTCTTTCTTTATCTCCTTACCCGTGATCTCTTTTATTTGACTTAATATTGTGTCCCAATAGATTTGAATTTTCGGGCATGTCCACCATAAATGTGCCATCGTTCCTCTATCTGGGCATCCCCGCCAGCACTCGGCGGTCTGGTCAGCTTTAAAATTATTAGCTTTATCAGGGGTAATGTACCAACCCGAAATGCACTTATAATTTGCCTCGGCGGTTCGTATATCTATTGCTGAGGAATGTGTTAATTGCATAATCCTCTGAAAAGTGTTTGTCCCTCTCGTAATTTCTAACTCCCTTTCCCATTTTTGTAAGAACGGTGCTTCACCCCGTGCTCCTATCTTAACCAGTATCCCGTATAATTTAGTGATCGTGCCCTTAGAATTTTCTGATTTACATAACTTCTCCCCCTGTCCGTAGTGGGTGGGGGAGGTGCCGCACAAAGTGATGCAGCTGGGAGTAATGCCACCTATCGAGATTCCAGTATTCTGTTCTGACTTTCAATTCTTCATAGGTCATTATCTCGCCGTCTTTTATGATATCCCCTAAGTGCACAGTGTCCTTCCTAATCCAGTTCCCTCCAAACATTTTTTCCCCAGGTGCAAAGTAAGCGTTTTCTTTTAAATTCATTAGTGGAGAATTAAATTCCCTATCTAGTAGTGTCTGAGTCCTATCCCACATTCGTAAAGTGTCCCGTGTTATATCATATGATTTGTGGTCCAGTGCTCTGTATTGTGCAGGGATCCAGATAGTGTTGCTCAATTGTGTACTAGTTTGTGCTTTTTCAATTTGCACCCATCTTTTACCTTTCCTATCCCACGCCCATTCCACCACACGAGATAGAACCGCCGCTTTGTAGTAGCTTTTAATATCCGGCAGTGCCAGACCGCCCAGTAGCTTTCCCTGTTTTAGGATGGAGAGGGATATTCTATGCTTTTTATTTTTCCAAACGTAATTCATTAAAAGGGAATTTAGGATTCTCAAAAATTGCTGAGGCAGGGCAATTGGGATTAGTAGGAATTTATAAAGTATTTTTGGGACCACAACCATCTTCAACATGTTAATGCGTCCAATCCATGATATGGGTTTGTTTACCGTTCTTTTTAATTCATTTTTGATCTCATTTAGTAAAGGGACATAATTTTATTTTATATATCTTCTGTACCGTACTGGCCAATTTGATACCAAGATATTTTATTTCTTTGCTCCAGGGGAAGGCGCAAATTTCTTTAACTTGGCCTTCCTCACTTTTGTTTAGGTTTATATTTAATATTTCAGATTTAGTTACATTAATTTTGAAGTTTGAAATGGCGCCATATTGTTGCATAATCTTAGAAAGCTCAGGGATAGATTTAATCGGGTCAGTTAAGTAAAATAAAATATCGTCGGCGAAGGCCGACAATTTATGTTCCTCCTCTTCCACCCTGACACCGCTGATATCTGGGTCATTTCGAATCATGGACAGTAGAGGCTCTAGGGATAGGATAAAGAGAAGGGGAGACAGAGGGCACCCTTGTCTTGTCCCATTTTTCATCTCGAAAGACTCCGAGAGCATACCGTTTAATTTTGATTTTTGCGGTAGGGTGATGGTAGAGTGTGTTAATCCATCGGGACATCCTGTTCCCTATTCCCATAACTGTGAGTGTCTCCATCATGAGCCCCCAGTCTACCCTGTCAAATGCTTTTTCGGCATCCACCGATGAATAGACCTGGGGGCGCTTTCTGCCTTATGTTCTGAAGCAGGAGAATTGCTCTTATATTATCTTTGCCCTCTCTGTTGGGGACAAATCCAACCTGATCAGGGTGCACCAGATGGTGCATAACCCCTTTCAGATGCTCGGCAAGAATTTTAGCGAAGAGCTTGATGTCTGTATTTAACAAAGAGATTGGTCTGTATCCCGAACAGAGTGAGCAATCTTTCCCTTCTTTCAAAATTAATGCAACCGAGGCCGCTAACGCTTCCCTGCTAGTTTCATATTCTAATCCTAGGCCATTGAAATATTTACATATCCTCGGTATTAAGATGTTACTGAATCTCTTATAATACAGGACAGAAAACCCGCCGGGGCTTTTTCCGCCTATCGTATTTTTCAAAGCATTTTTAATTTCTTCTTCAGTTATAGGACGGTCCATATCCACTCTATCCATCTCCTCTAATCTAGGAAGTCCTGCTTTCGCAAGGAAATCGCGGGTTTTAACCTCCTTTTCCCCTGCCTGCCACCCTGACTGCTTTATTGTGTATAATTCCTCGTAATAATTTTTAAAGGTATCTGCAATTTCTCTAGTCGTAAAGACTAGATTCCCATCTTTCCTTTTAATTTTTCCGATGTAATTTCTGGTTTTTTTTTTTTTGGGCCATTTTGGCCAGATGCTTACTGGGTTTATTGCCCCATAGATACCTCTCTCTGGCTATGCAATTAAGTTTTTTCCTCGCTTCTAGTTCCATAATCTCCTTGAGCGCATCTCTTTTTACGATTAAGTTGTGATACGTCTCTTTTAGTCCCTGTTCTTTATGTTTACGTTCCCAAGATTGCTATGTCTTTGATCAGGGTCTCAGCCTTCCTTTTTCTCTCTTCTTTTTTTTTTTTTTCCCTAGCACCCTCAGCGATTATCTCTCTGATGTACGCTTTATGTGTCTCCCAGAGAGTTGCGCTTGAAATCCCCTCTGTATCATTTATAAGAAAAAATTGTTTAAGTTCCGCTTCCACCCTACTTGCCACTTCTTCATCTCGAATCAGGTTATCATTTAGGTGCCACCTCGGCCGTTGACTCTTTTGTAAGGATAATTTTCATGGTAATTGGTGCATGATCTGAGACAGTCATAATTCCGATGTCTGTCTCAGTAATCGAGTCCAATAACCTATGATCTACCAATATGTGGTCTATTCTGGTATACGTTATAAAAACGCGTAATAATGTGTGTTTGGGTGGAATATCCTCCAAGCGTCCACTAGTTGACTATCGTGGATCTTGTGTTTTTTTTTTTGTAGTTGCACGTTGGTTGTCTCCTTCACCCGGGACGTACTGTCTTCTCTCGGATTCATGACGAAATTAAGATCCCCCATCAAAATTGTATGCCCCTCGGCAAAATTTTTCAATTTGCCCAGAATTCTGCTTAAATATTGGGTTGGATGTACATTCGGGGCGTAAATGTTTGCTAGGGTGTAGACAGTGTTTCCCAGTTTTCCTTTTAAAAATTAAAATCTGCCTTCCGGATCTGTCAGCCTCGCCTCAAGAATAAACCCAATCCCTCTCGCGAAACCGATTGCTACACCCCTGGCGCGTTTGGAGATGGAGTCCTCATAGAACCAGGTAGGATACATAGGTGAGTACAGCTTTACGTTAGAATCTAAAGTCAGATGAGATTCCTGTATAAAGACTACATCCGCTCTATATTGTTCAATCTCTTCCAAGACCTTCAATCTTTTAGTTACGGAGTTCAAGCCCTTCACGTTATAAGATAAAAATTTTACTTCTGCCATTTCCCATCGCTACGTCATTACCCTAAACTTTCTGAAAGATCCACTGGGAGCCACGTTCCCTATCTCGTCCCCTTTTTGGAAGAGGAGAGTTCCCTCTCCCATCCCACACCCTCCCTTCCCCCAACCCTCCCCCTGCCAAGGCCTAAACATCGCCTCAGAACCGTAGGGATCCTCACGCCCCACTTCCCGTTGGTTCTCATGTAATGAGGAAGCTTCCCAACGCCCCACCCTCATGTACCGCCAAGGAAAAATCCTTGGGGGTTGATCTTATATGAGTAGGGTTGCGGACGCGCCCTCATAACCCCCCCCTCTGATCTATTTTAAGGGGTTCCTCCGAGCCATTGTCCAGGAGGGGGAGAAACAGGTTATTGAGATTTTTTTCTCAGATCTTCGCCTTTCTCCTCCTTGATGGATCGTATTCTTAAATTTTGCCTTCTATTACGATTCTCTTGGTCTTCTAACCGGTATTGTAATAGTCTCTGATTTTGTTTCATTGTGTGGTATTGGTCCTTTAGTTGATTTAATTCTAGTTCCTGTTCCATTTTTGTCTCAGCTTTCTCTACCCGCTCCAAAATATGAGTTATGTCAGTTCTTAGCGTACTGATTTCTTTTCTTATCGCATTTTCCAACCTCTTTAACATCCCCTCCAATTCTACCTTTGTGGGTAGATGTGTGTCTGTTCTTGATTCGTCTATTTGGCTGACTTTGTGTTCGCCTTCTGTTGACGTGTCGGCAATTGGGGTGACCGCCCCCCCGGCTCCCTTTTTAATTGCCCCCGCTTTTTCAGTTTTTTTTGCTAAGCCTGGACTTTTAGTGCTCCCGTCTGGGGTCATGTAGTGTCTTATAGTGCTGGTAGGGGGGTTATCCTTGGAGATTTTAGGGGCGGAGCCCCTTGTTGACTTATTCATATTGTGTTTTTTTTGCCCCTCTGATACGTTTCCCCAGTTTAAAAATACGGGTGGTCCCCTTTTTTTTTTTTTTTTTATAGTCGATGTATTTTTTTATCCGTTGAAGGCTATCTAAACTGTCAAAAGCTTTCTAAATATAACCACTGGGGTACCTAGGGTTGCCTCTGGGTTGCGCTCAGGGGAGAGAGTCAGGCTCCCTCTAACATTAGTGCGATCCTTGCTCTCGTTGGATTTTACACTAAGTGGGGCTCTTTACTGCGGGCGACCTAGCTGACTTATTCTTGTTAAACGTCGGCCTCAGCCCTGGGGGAACGTCAGTTTCTTTTTGACTTTTAATGTCCAACCATGTTAGGTATGCTGGGGGATGCTTGAGCTACCTCCTATAGTGATATCAGCGTATCATATATTTTTAGTTTATTAGTGGGTGCAGGTACGTGCATATACTCCTAAAGGTTTTGCTCAAGCAGATACCACCTCCGAATCGCGCACTCTCCTCCCTCACTGTGTTCTGTTGCACAGTCCTCTGACCACCATAGGTACTCCTATCGTATTCAATACACTTGTCATGTAATCCGGGCCAAACGGTACGCATGCAGTGGCTCAGTGTGGATAGATTGACTCTAATAAAGTCAGGTATTCCCGCCAGTAATCAAGCCTGTCACACTATGATTTCGCGGAGGCAGGTACAGTTCATATAAGGGTACTAATGCCTCATATGTATATATCAACGCATGTACATGCTGAGGGGTGTGAGGCCACAGATCTAAAAATATGTTTCACCTAGTGAAGCCACCTTTCCGTCCAACCAATACCATCAGCCTTTATCGCACAATGACTTATAGTCCGTGAACAATAAGCACAGTCAAAGAACAAATACAGGACAAAAACAGCAAACAGATAATAAGTTGAACCTTTGCCTGATAACTTGTCAGCTGATTGTAGGAGTTATTAGAAAGTTTTACTGACATCATTTTCTCCCATTTAACATTGCAGGCATGGGAGGTAGAGAGACTTATTTGACCATTGGTGTGCTTAAGCTCTTACCTAGCCCTCTGGTTCCCAGGTCATATCCAAGTTCACAGCGTTAGCTAGGTTGCTTTTTACAGACTGCTTCAACACATATATAGAAGCCTGGATGTTACCTGATAGCCGTTTTAGGGACCGGGGTGGCCGGGGAAGGCGTCGGGATCCGTGGAGGGGCAGGAGCCAGGAGCACTCACCGAGCAGCTCCAGAGTTTGCTGCTCAGGTTCCTTTCTCCCTGAGTTGCTGCGTCCGCTGCCTCCTTCAGGGGGGTGGAGGGGGATGGAGAGAGGGGGTTTCCCGCGGAGCGGAGGAGGAGAGCGTGTCAGACGGTCGGTCTAGCGGCTCAGCAGTCTCCCACTCTGCATCGTAGCCGCTGCCGCCGGAGCATCATCGGATCTTCCTCCGTCCATCCCCCGTGATTGAGCTAGGTCCGTAGCGCGGGCGGCTCCTCCCTCGGCATGCGTGCCTCACGTGCACCACGTCATCCTCGTCCGGATGCTTTCCCTTCCACCCGTGACTTCCGGGTCCGGAGCTGATAGGGGACCAGACACATGGCGTGAGACTCCATAGCAAGCAGCCACCTATGGTCATGTCGAAAGCAGACGCTCAGATGACACACAGTGACACTACCCCCAGCCTTACTAAGATAAGTGTACCCTGGGGAGGGTTCCTCTCTATCTAGGAATGCCCCTCCATACATGGTTCCTATCTATAGGGGGGCAAACCCCCTGGGGGGGGTGCTCTGATACCTGCAGGCTAAAGGGTTCAGTGCACTCTCGGGGTTGTATCTGTCTGCCCATTTGCTAGTTTTTTTTTTCTGCTTTTTTGGGTACATGTCATTCAGAAAGCTACAGAAAAGTCGGTCACCCCATGCCTCTAGAAGGAAGTGTGCTTCCTGTTGGGACATTCTAGGGGATTCGTGCGTAAACGTTTTATGCAGAGACTGCATAGACACCTTAGTTGGAGGGATTTAGAGCAGGAGTCAGGAGTAGCTGCTTCTGTGAAGATACTCTCGTCCACCTGTTCATCCTTTTAGAAAACCTCTTTGAAAGATTTCAACTCTCTTCTAATCCCATCTCTCAGGATACAACCCCTCCGCTGGCTCAGGGCTCTGCACCTGCTGAACCTGCCACTACACAGAGGGCAGAGGAGGCTTCAGGCCCTTCCGGTGTTGAACAGGCTCGTCCAGATAGTGCTACCTCTGATTCCCAGGGCTCAGATGGGGGGGGGGCAGGATGGGGAGTCAGGCAAGCCCTCCAGATATGTTATCCCTGGATGAGGTAGAGGACCTCTTGGGGGCAATTTATACGACTCTCGGTATCCAGACCGACAAAAAGACCTTAACCCTCCATGGCCAAATGTATAAGGGTCTGGGGGAGCAAGAAAATAATATTTCCAGTACATGAGGTACTGGAGGTACTGATTAACACAGTTAAAGGAGTTGTAAAGGAAAAAAAATGATTTTGCTCAAATGAATGTTTACAGGGTATACATATTATTTAACTGATTCCTTTTTAAAAACGATTAAAAATAGATAATCATATAATGTACCTTTTTTAGTTTCAGTTTTGTTTTTGCATGTTATGCTGCCTCTGTGCTGTATAGAGCCATAGAGAAATGAGGGTTTGAAAATGAAACTAAAAGCTCCCAGTACTGTGGTCCAAAGGAAACCGACAACCAGGAAGTGTCCAGAACAGAGCAGAATTACAGCAACATCAGAGCAAAAACGAACAATGAGGACATGAAACCAGGACTGCAGTAAGGTGAAGGAAAATGGAAAGGAAGGAAAAAAGAAAAAAATGTCCTTTTAGTGACCCTTTAAGAAGGAATGGCAGGATCCAGACAGGAAACCCTTCTTTTCCAGGTCCTTTTAATAGAAGGTTTCCTTTTTCAGAGGACCCAGCGTCTTTTTGGAATAAAACTCCCAAATTAGACGCAGCCTTCTCCCAGGTCTCTAGAAACTCAGACCTAGCTTTCGAAGACATGGGAGCCTTAGCTGATGTAATGAACAAGAGGATTGACTCCCTTCTTAAGAAGACATGGAACTCTACAATGGGAAATTTAAAACCAGAGATGGCTGTTAGAGTGGACCTCAACTTGGAGCACTGGCTCAATAAGATCTAGGAGCACTTCTTAAAGCGGTGTTTCACCCTGCAGAACAACTTTTTAGCATAAAATTAGGCATAGTAGTGCGAGCTACAGTATGCCTGTCTTAATTTTTTTTATCCCCGTACTCACTGTGTAATCGTACATAGAAGAATCCGACTGCCCGCGGGGAATGGGCGTTCCTTTCAAGAGGGAGGGTGATTGACGGCCGGCTCTGGCACGTCACGCTCCCCGAAGACAGCCGGAGTAGGTCTCGGCTCTTCACGGCGCCTGCGCACAGACTATGCGCAGGCGCCGTGAAGAGCCAAGCCTATTTCGGCTATTTCCGGAGAAGCGTGACGCGCCAGAGCCGGCCGTCAATCACCTTCCGTCTGGATTGGAACGCCCATTCCCCGTGGGCAGTCGGAATCTTCTATGTACGATTACACAGTGAGTACTGGGATAAAAAAATTAAGACAGGCATACTGTAGCTCGCGCTACTATGCCTAATTTTATGCTAGAAGAAATTTTTTTTTTTTTTTTTTATAGGGTGAACCCCCGTTTAAGAAGACATGGAACTCTACAATGGGAAATTTAAAACCAGAGATGGCTGTTAGAGTGGCCCTCAACTTGGAGCACTGGCTCAATAAGATCTAGGAGCACATTGAGGCTGGAACAGCTAAGGATACCATCTTGTCTTCCTTTCCCACAATCCTGCGAGGAATCGCATATATAGCTGACGCCTTAGCGGAATTTATTTGCAGGTCGGCAGCCCTGGCTAACTCTGCCAGAAGAGCCCTCTGGCTCAAAACTTGGCCAGGTGACAGCGCCTCTAAGGCCAAGTTATATGGGATACCCCTGACAGGTGACCTACTCTTTGGCCCAGGTGTAGAAACCGTTCTAGACTGCATGGCGAATAAGAAGAAATCCTTTCATCTTAAATGAAAGGCCCAGGTGCAGACAAAGAAGGGGTTTTGTCCTTAAAGACAAAAGGGGGCACCCAAGCCTGAGGGGCATAATCAGACTTGGACCCCTAAGGGCAGGGGCAGAGGAGGGACCGCCTTCTCTTTTTTTTTTTTTTCCTCCCAACCAGTTCATCCTGGGAGTCATAAGAAGATCGCCTAGAGTTGGCACGTCCACCCCTCAGAGATACATGATTACGCAGTTACCCAAGTGCAGGGAAAGATCTGAAGCCTTGCTTGGGGCCTTAAGGGATCTGGAAGACCAGAGCGTGGTCCGCAGTGTTCCAGAAGAGGGGAGGGGATTCTATTCACACATTTTTGTTGTGAAGAAGGCTTCCGGAAAATTCAGACTAATTCTGATTTTAAAGTCTCTGAACAGGTCAATTACTTACAAGCCATTCTGCATGGAGTCGATATTCACGGTCAGGGCCCTCCTCCCCCCACAACTGCTTCATGCTATCTCTGGACCTCAGGAACGCGTATCTACACGTCCCGATCGCAGAAAACTCATTGTTTTCTGCGGCTAGCGGTAGACCTAGATGGAATAATTGTACACTTAAGTTCCAGGCTCTGCGAATCGGGCTATCCTCATCTGCCCGCATCTTTACCAAGGTCTTGGCGGAACCCAGGGAGTGTCCATAATGGCGTACCTGGACGTCCTGCTCCTATTCGCAGCATCCCCAGAACAGCTTTCCAAAGATCTGGAAATGACAAAGATCCTGACAGACCTGGGGTGGCTACTGAACTTGGAGAAGTCAAGTTTGATCCCCTCACAATGTATCGCATACCTGGGATACTGGTTGGACTCGACACTCTCAAGAGTGTTTCTCCCGACGAAGAAGGTCTTAAAGTTAGACAGAGCGGTGGCCATTCTACAATGCAACCAGCAGGTCTCGATAAGATCTCTAATGTCAACACTAGGTCTGCTGACATTCACCCTCCCAGCAGTCCAATGGGCAGGACTACACTTTCGCCCTCTGCAGGCCTTCGTCCTAAGTGTGTGGGACCACAGTCTAGAGGCTCTAGACACCTTAGTTCAGGTACAAAGATCCCTCTGGTGGTGTAGGAAGGTAAGAAAAACCTGTTGCAGGGACGGCTGTGGCTTATCCCGGTGTCTCGTGTGTTAACCACAGAAGCAAGGGCTGGGGGGGACATCTGCGGTCCCTTCCAGTTTAGGGCACCTGGGGGTCCGAAGATCTAAAGAGATCGTCCAATTGGAAGGAACTAAGGGCAGTGTGGCTGGACCTCAGATTTTTCCAGGAGGAACTCCGGGGACACCACAGACAATTCCTCAACCGTAGCTTACCTAAACAAGCAGGGCGACACGAGAAGCGGAGTTCTGTCGACCCTAGCAGCAGACATCCTGGGCTGGGCCGAGATCAACAATCTCTCTCTCAGCAGTCTTTCTAAAAGGCGAGAAAAATGTGTTTGTAGACTTTCTCAGTCGAAAGCAACTGAGAGAGCGCGAATGGGTCCTCAATCAGGAGATCTTCAGTCTCTTGGTCAACAGATGGGGACCACCGGAGGTGGACCTCTTCACGTCAAACGCGAAGGTCCCATCTTTTTTTATCTCTCTAAACAGAGGAGAGGGAGCACTGGGGGTGGACGCACTGACCCAAAGCTGGCAGTTTAGAAGGTGCTACGCATTCCCACCACCGGTATTATTGTCTGCAGTTCTGAGGAAGTTTCAGATGGAAAACACTTCCCTGATCCTAGTGGCACCACATTGGCCCAAGAGGGCATGGTTCCCAGTTCTCAAGCAGCTGGCTGTAGAACCTCCCCTTCTTCTACTACCCCGAGAGGATCTCCTCTCGCAGGGCCCAGTCCTCTGCCCTCAGGTACACAAGTGGAGACTAGCGGCCTGGCTACTTAAGAGGGCATCCTAAAATCTAAGGGGTTTTCAGAGACGTTAATTGCTACCCTCCTTAATAGCAGGAAGGAGGAGACTCGCCAAATCTACAAGAAGGTTTGGCTTTGCTTTAACAAGTGGTGCATAGGATGCTCCTGTTCGGTGCAGAGCCCCACAGCCATTCTGGAATTCCTGCAGTGTGGCAGAGATAGGGGTCTTTCTGTAAGTACCCTCAAGGGATAGATTTCAGCACTCAGTGCATACCTAGAAAAGCGTTTGGCCACCAACCCCTGGGTAATCAGGTTTTTCTAGGCAGAGACCAGCTCAGGGCCCGCCCTTCCCCAGTTGGGACCTGTCGATTAGTTTTACAGACCCTCACGGATGCCCCCTTTTGAGCCTTTAGACAAATGTTTTCTAAAGGAACTGACCTTAAAGACACTATTGTTGGTTGCAGTAACTACTGCTAGGAGGGTCAGCGAGATAGAAACTTCTATCTGTTAGACCCCCGTTTTGTGTTATTTTTCCAGATCGGGTCATTTTTAAGACCGATTCAGCTTTTTTACCCAAGGTAAGTCCACGATGTAGTTTTACTTATAGTTTCACTTATAGTTAAATTGACTGTTTAATATACAGTCGTTCCTATCACATTGGTGTGATCTAGGATGATCTTTTCCATCCCTGTGGAGTTTATGCCGCCTCTGGGTAGACAAATGAAGCTGTTTCGTTTCACAGCTTATGTCACGCCCACACCATATGTATGAGACGTATTGACAGAGGCCCCCGGAACGCATTATGACACGCAGCGCCGGCGTATTGACGTCAGACGTTGTGTGGTCACACAGGCGGATGCCTCCTATTGGCCGGGACGTATTGGCAGAGGCCCCTGGAACGTATCATGACACGCAGCGCTGGCGTATTGACGGCAGACGTTGTGCGGTCAGACAAGCGGATGTCTCCTATTGGCTGGCATATATCCACGTCTCCTCCCCTGTATAGGGGGTGGCGAGGAAAGTGACGCTGTCTTACACAGCATAGACACACCAGCGGTTACTCCGCCTCCCGATCTCCAGTCTTTGGAACGCAATGGAGGAGACTGATTAGTCCTCTGACACGCACGCTGATTCGGCATGGCGGACCAAGTGGGGGCACTTACGGACCTGGATCTCAGGTATTTAATGCAGGGGAGCAGCATGGAACAATCAGATACCCCAGTTGAAGTCTGTTTGGGACGAAACCGGTTGGGTGATTGATCCATCGCATCTCCACTGCGTTTTACTGCAGGGTGGGAGTTTTTGTTGCTGTTTATTACTTTTTTTTTCAGTTTGCAGATTTTTTCCTATGTGTGGCTTTGATAGTTTTTTATGTTTTTATTTGCATTTCTGTCACTTGTGCGGACTTTTGGAAAAAAGCTTTTTTACATTAAATAATAGTTTTACACTGAGGAGCACCTCCATTTTTATTCCTTCTCTTATGATTTGGGGTGTCTGAGCAACTGCCATCAGGCTGATTCCTGATCCAATCAAATTTCTGGACAATCGAATCTCCTGGGATTACTCTTGGCCTGGACCAATACTGCGAGGATTTCTGGACTGGACAGTCGGTCCATCTAAGCCCTGACGACCCTCCCACCGTATGGTGAGTTAGAGGGTCCACCTGTTGCGGTAAGAGTACCCACTCATATATTCTTTTGTTCAGCATCGAAGATTGTCTTTGAGGATATTGGCTTCACTCAATCGCCTGAAAAGATCATGTGTTCTCACTCAGCACTTGTATTTTCACAATGGACAATTATTTGCACATTTTGAGTGTATGTCACTTCATGTGAGGCTTGGTGGATTGCCTCTACATTGCACTTTTTATTAAGTATTTGTTTAGGACTGTGAGACATCCCTGTTTCCTAATCATTGGACATTGCATTTCCTTTGTTATATTATTGTTATGCAGAGTCTATATATTTATATCACAATTTACACTGTTTATGCTTTTCACTAATATGTCAACGCGTTACATGCGTTCTTGATATTTGCAGTGACAACTTAGACATTTGATTGCCTGGTTAACCTCACAGGGTTATACTCAGTTGTCAGAACATTGGATGGTAGGGTGAAGACCTACCATTTATTTGTTTCTTTTATTATTTTTTTCCATTATTATATAGATTTCCCCTTCAGGGTTTTCTTTTGGCGCCACATTTTTTCATATTCAAGGTGTAGTTTTACCTTCCTTTTTGTCCCAACCCCGCAGGTGAAGGGAAGTTGAGGTTTCATACCTTGGATGTCAGGAGATGCATCCTGCACTACCTAGAGCTGACAAAGGCATTTAGAAAGTCAGACTCATTTATTTTGTTTTCTGGGGTCAGAAAAGGTTACAAAGCTTCTCGATGCACTATTGCCAGATGGTTCAGAGCAACCATTGGACGGGCATATACTTTAGCTGGTAAGGAGGTCCCTACAGGGATAAGGGCACACTCTACCAGAGCTTTGGCAGCTTCTCAGGCAGAAAAGGCGGTAGCTACGCCAGAACAGATATGCAAGGCAGCAACATGGTCCAACTATTCCACTTTTGTGAAACATTACAGAGTGGACCTGGTGTCGGCAGGTGAGCAAGCCTTTGGACGAAAGGTTTTTCAAGTAGTCCCACCCTAGTTGGTAAGTGCGTGTCTATCCTTTCACTGTGGCTGTCCTGAAAGACGAAAGGGGATAATTTAGAGTTGCACTTACCGGTAACGTCTTTTCCAGTAGTCTTTCAGGACAGCCCTAGTTACCCACCCTGAAATTTGGGGGGTCTTAAGACCGGAACGCAGCATGGTAATGATTTTTGATGGTATGTTACTAATGTGTTCTTGTGTCTCCCCAGCTGGCCGGAGGTGACCTTGTAAAAACTGAGGTCTGGCAGGGGAAGTGAGAATTTATGGGCTAGCGCAGTGTTTCCTGAGGAAGGGGAGGAGCCTATATCTCTCATTGTGGCTGTCCTGAAAGACTACTGGAAAAGACTTTACCGGTGAGCGTAACTCTACTTTTTTTTTTTTTTCTTGTCTGGTAACTGTGGTTGGTGGACCCCCCTTCTCTGGTGTTATCCAGGACTAGTTGCGGCCAACTTTTGGATGTTTTTAGTCATATACTCCCAGGAGTTCTGTCCAGGATGGTTCCCTATTCAGAGGTACTTGCTTATCTGGCTAAAAAAATGGTGGCAACTTCCTTCAGGGTTTTTTCCCCAGCTCTGCTGTGTGGAACCTTGTCCTCGTGCTTTGCTGAGGTGTACCAAGATGGCGTCCGAGGACTTCAGGTGACGCGGCAAGATGGCGCTGGAAACGAAAGTCATGAGAAGCACTTCCAGGCGCAGTATTTTTAAGGAGCACGGCGCAATACACTGAGGACATGCTGCCATGGGAACAGTCTGCTGAACGCCAGACATGCGCATTTCTATCAGGACAACAGCACCCTATTTCTCCGGTCAATCTCCGCTCGCCCGATGTAGCTTGAGGACAGGTCTGAGGATTAAGCATCCGCTCGGATTGAACCAGCGGCAGCCTCCAGGTCCCATACTGCCCCCAAGGTAAGCCCTTGTCTGTGGTCTGCAGCAAGGAACCTTTTTTTGTATGGACCGTCTTTGTTTATAGTTCCAGTTTTTGCTTTTTTTCCCACGGGAACTGAAGGGCCAGGCTTTCTGATAGTTATAAAAAAAACTATGTTGTGAGGATTGTATTCCATCCAGAGCTAGTTCAGAGACTGCCTCTTTAAAGGATTGTATGTTTTCTATTAAGGAGAATGTGGCCTCCTTCCGGTCTTGGACCTTCCTCATCTAGTTCCATGGCCCAAGTGCCTTCAGCCTCAGCTAAACCCCTTCCTCTGTTAGTGTGCGAGACCATTAGTTCTCACAATGCTTCTGATCTGGAAGAAGTGGAGAACTCAAGTTCTTCATTTGATGGTGATTCCGCATCGGAGGAAGATACGGGTAGTGCTAAGTATCTTTTTCCAGTGTCGGATATCGACAAACTTTTAAAGTCAATATATATCTCGGAACAGATTGAGATGCCACAGCTGGTTCAATCTGTACAAGATGAAATGTATAGGGGTCTACAGGGGCATAAATCAAGAGCTTTTCTGGTGCACAAGTCACTTAACGATATGATTCTTGCAGAGTGAAAGGAACCTGAGTCTATTTTTATTCCAGTCTAAAGGGCACAAAAGAAGATTTCCTTTTCAGTCTGAATTTCTTTATATGTCCTAGACTGGATGCCCCTATGCCACAGGTATCCAAAAGGTCAGACCTGTCCTTTGAAGACTCTGGTCCTGAAAGATTAAATGGACAGGAAGGCCGATTCCTTGCTGTGTAAAGGCATGGGATGCTTCAGCTTTCTCTCTGGGTCCAGCTGTAGCATCCACCTGTGTGGCTTGAAATTTGGATTTATGGGTTAAGCATCTGGTCGATCTTCTTTCATCCGACACACCCAAAGAGGAGATTGTGGAGTCTATCCAAATCATTGCCAAGTCAGTTGCCTTCTTGGCTGATGCAGCTGCAGATTCTGTAAAGGCTGCAGCCAGATCCTCTGCTTTCATTTATTCAGACAAGCTATCTGGCTCAAATCTTGGGAGGGCGATCTTGCCTCCAAAAACAAACTCTGCGGCATCCCCTTTAAAGGCAAGCTCTTATTTGGTTCCTCCTTGGTGGAGGTCCTAGCTCGTTCCTCTGAGAAGAGTAGGCTGTTCCGATCTTCTCAAAAGAATAAGCCACAGATTAAGAAGCCTTTTTGCAGTTTCCAGAACAAGGTACATTTTTAAAACCAACAGGTGAAGAAAAAGTGGTCTTTTAACAAAGATAAGCAAAAAGGGGGGGGACTCATTGCTCCTTCAGCCCCTTCCAAAAATCCCCAGTGATTCCAGAATTGGGGTAGGGGGAAGGTTGTGCCATTGCATCAAGGAATGGGCAGAGATTTCCGACAATTCCTTTATTGTTCAAACATTAGAAAAGGTTACAGGTTGAAATTCAAAAGTCTCCTCCTCTTTCCCCCCTCCCCCAGAGATTATTTCTTACCCAGCTGCCGAGAGACGGCAAGCCATGTTGAGTCTGATTTCAGTGTGGGAAACAGGGGTTATTTCTCCTTTTCCACAAACTCAAAAATTCCAAGAATTTTATTCCCACGTCTTTTTGGTTAAAAAAACTCTGGCGGCCTCCGTGTGGTCATAAATTTAGGCGTCCCGAACAAACTTATTCTCTACAGATGTTTCCGGATGGAAAATATTTATTCTGTGAGAAATCTGTTATGACCAGAGGTTTTCATTTTAACCCTGGATCTTCAGGATGCTTATCTTCATGTACCAATCTGCCATAGCCACCAAAGGTTCCTCAGATTTGTGATTCTCATGGAAGATTGGCCAAGTCATTGGCAGTTAAACGCCCTTCCTTTTGATCTTTCTGCAGCACTCATAATTTTTACAAAGATCATGGCCAAAGTCATGGCCTTTTTCCAGATGCAAAGTGTATCGATCGTCCCATATCTATCTAGACGATTTTTTGATCTTTGCTCTAGACATAGTCCCTTTTTTGGGGATCTGCAGCTGGTTTTGCGGACTTTTAAAAAGTTGGGGTGGAAAGTGAACCAGCAGAAGTCTTGTCTGGTGCCCCTCCCAAAGCATACTCTTCCTGGGTTATCCAATAGACTCTGTTGCCCGAAAGATTTTTCTTCCCGGGGGGAAGTTTTTTTGAAACTTTTTCTCTCCTTTACAGGCCTTCAAGTTGCTCCTGCAGTCCTCCCTTCGGCGTATCATGCAGTTATTGGGGTTAATGTCTGCAGCCATCCCAGGGGTGCCGTGGGCATAGTTACACTCAGTCCTCCTCAGAGGTTCCTCTTACGCCATTGGGATTGCAGGAAGAGTTCTCTAGATCAGCTAATGCAGCTGCCAAGAGGATTTTCTCAATCTCTCCTGGTGGGAGCAGCTGGAACACCTGCAGGGAGGAAAGAACTGGGCACAACATGCTTTAGTGAAAGTTGCCACAGACACCAGTCTGTGGGGCTGGGGTGCATGCTCTCAGAGCTGGCAGGCACAGGGAGCCTGGTTCCCAGAGGAGGCAGGCCGTTCCTCAAATTTCAGGGAACTACTAGCTGTGTGGAAAGCTCTTTTTGCTCTACAAGAGAGGGTCTATTCAAGAGACCTATTTTCTCAGACAATGCCAAAACGGTGGCGTACCTAAACAAGTAGGGGGCACTCGTTCAGAGTCACTTCTAACGCAACAGATTCTGTTTTTTGTTCAGAGATCAATGTTGCTTCAATCAGGGCAGTCCATATCAGGGGGTCAGAGAATGCACTGGCGGACTATCTCCGCAGAGTGAGCATCAGTTCCAGCTGTTGGGAGCTACATAAAGGCACGTTCCGTGGAATTATGCTAAGATTGGATCTTCTCACAGTGGATTTTTTGCCTCCAGTCTCAACAGAAAACTGCCGGCGTTGTTCTCTCTGGAGGGAGAGACGGAGTCCTTGGGGACGAATGCTCTCTCCTTCCCGTGGGATTTCACTCTGGCATACATTTCCTTCTGTTTCCCCTCTTGCCTCTAGTAATTCGGAAGATTATTCAAGACCGGGCAGAAGTTGTTCTGATTGCCCCCTGGTGCCCCAGGAGGAGTTTGTTTTCCTCTCTGATGACCCTCTGTGGATCTTTCCTGGCCCCTTCCAGATCGCAACGATCTACTCCATCAGGGACCAGTGTTGCCTCCAAACCCTCAGACCTTCCATTTGACGGCCTGGAGGCTGAGCAGCGCATCTTGCAGTTGAGTGGGTGTTCAGAGAAGGTTATTCAAACTATCCTGAGCAGCCTTAAGTTGGTCATAAGAAGAATCTATGGAGAAGTTTGGAAAACTTTTATTTCCTGGCAAAGGAAATCTGGTTTAGATTATTTTTTCACTCCCTGTATATGGGACTTTTTGAACAGGTGAGTAGAGAAAGGACTATGTCAGCACCCTTAGGGTTCAGGTTATGGCCCTGTCCTTTCAGATAAGAGACTAGCGGAAGATCCCTTAGTCAGGAGGTTCCTTTCAGCCAGATCTAGGCAGGCGCCCAAGGTCATCAAACATATTCCTCCCTGGGATCTGTCGTTGGTGTTAAATGCTCTAGGCCTCCCTTTGAGCTTTTGCATGAGGCTTCTCTGAAATTTATTTCCTTTAAAGATTTCCTTACTTTTGGCCAGGCCCGGACTGGGACAAAAAATAGGCACGGGCATTTTAGACTGAGCAGCCCGGGGTCTAGGGATGAGCCGAACACCCCCCTGTTCGGTTCGCACCAGAACTTGCGAACACACCAAATGTTCGTGTGAACTTTAGAACCCCTTTAAAGTCTATGGGACTCAAACATTTGAAATCTAAAGTGCTATTTTTAAAGGATAATATGCAATTTATTGTCCTAAAAAGTGTTTGGGGACCTGGGTCCTGCCCCAGGGGACATGTATCAATGCAAAAAAAAAGTTTAAGGCTGGGCTCACACTAGTGCGGTGCGAATTTCAGCTCTTATCTTTGCAGAGAGATAAGAGAAGTGTTCAGCAGATCCATTGCGTTTTAGCTGCAGATTAGCTGCGAATTTGGAGACCTGGGAGAGGAGAGGGAAGGGGGGGATGTGTATTGAGCTGAATGATAGAAATACTGAAGAGAAGTGAACACATCTGCGATTCAGCTGCGTACCCATAGAAGATAATGGGCCTGAATTTGCACCTGAGCCGCACCGCAATGCCTAAAAAACGCACGCGGTTTGGCGGCAATGCGCAGTGCGAATGCATCGCACATATGTGAACCAGCCTCATTGAAAACAATGTATTTTGAAATGTTCTGCGAATTGGATGCTGTTTACCCCGTACTCAATTCGCATAGGTGTGAACCTGGCTTTAAAAACGGCAGTATTTTCTGGAGCAGTAAATTTAATAATGCTAAAAGTGAAACAATAAAAGTGAAATATTCCTTTAAATTTCGTACTTGGGGGGGGGGGGGGGGGGTTGTAAAGTTAGCATGTTTCCAGCACAAGTGTCATTTCTGAAAGAAAAAAATAAATCATTTAAAACCGGACTTGCGGCTATAATGAATTTCCGGCTCCCAGCAATTCAGAGAGGATTTATTCATTAAAAAAAAAGCGTAGCCCCCCCCCCCCCCCAATTCAATTACCAGGCCCTTCAGGTCTGGTATGGATATTAAGGGGAACCCCCCCGTCAATTTAAAAAAAAAGATGTGGAGTTGTCCCAAAAATCCACACCAGACCCCTAATTCGAGCATGTTAACCTGGCCAGCCACAGAAAAGAGGGGGGGACAGAGTGGGCCCCTCACCTGAACCGTACCAGGCCACATGCCCTCAACATAGGGAGGATGTCCCCATGTTGATGGGGACAAGGGCCTCATCCCCACAACCCTTGCCCGGTGGTTGTGGGGGTCTGCGGGCGGGGGCTTATCAGAATCTGGAAGACCCTTTAACAAAGGGGACCCCCAGATCCTGCCCCCCCCTATGTGAATTGGTAATGGGGTACATTGTACCCCTACCATTTCACGAGGGAAGTGTAAATAGTTGTAAAAAAAACACACACACACCGTAGAAAAAAATTCCTTTATTAATCCAGCGATGGTAATCCACTCGGTCCGGCTCCCTGCTCCAATGTTGTCTGTATCCAGCGACGGGTGATCTCCTCTCCTGTCCAGCGATGAGAAGATCTTCAAAGCGCAGCATCGCCGGCCTCCTCTCTCCGCCGGACACAGCCCGGTGAATGACGCTGCTGAAGCTGTGACATTTCTTTTATAGGTGAGGCGGGGGCCACCTGTCACGTGACCCCGTATCCTCTGCTATGTCACTGGGGAAGCCTGGCTTTACCCTTGCGTCAGAGGTGGCGGGGTCACGTGACGGGTGGCCCGCCTCACCTATAAAAGAAATGTCACATTCGCCGGGCTGTGTCCGGCGGAGAGGAGGCCGGCGATGCTGCGCTTTGAAGATCTTCTCATCACTGGACAGGAGAGGAGATCACCAGTCGCTGGATACAGACAACGTTGGAGCGGGGAGCCGGACCGAGTGGATTACCACCACTGGATTTTTATTTTTTTATTTTTTTTTATTAATAAAGGACTGTTTTTCTACTGTGTGTGTGTGTGTGTGTGTGTGTGTGTGTGTTTTTTTACAACTATTTACACTTCCTTTGTGAAATGGTAGGGGTACAATGTACCCCATTACCAATTCACATAGGGGGGGCCAGGATCTGGGGTCCCCTTTGTTAAAGGGGTCTTCCAGATTCTGATAAGCCCCCCGCCGCAGACTCCCAAAACCACCGGGCAAGGGTTGTGGGGATGAGGCCCTTGTCCCCATCAACATGGGGACATCCTCCTCATGTTGAGGGCATGTGGCCTGGTACGGTTCAGGAGAGGGGGGCCCGCACTCTGTCCCCCACCCCTCTTTTCTGCGGACGGCCAGGTTAACTAGCTCGGATAAGAGGTCTGGTGTGGATTTTTGGGGGAAATCCACGCCATTTTTAAAAAAAAATTGGGGTGGAGTTCCCCTTAAAATCCACACCAGACCTGAAGGGCCTGGTAATTGAATTTGGGGGGACCCCCACGCTTTTTTTATTTAATGAATGAATCCTCTCTGAATTGCCGGGAGCTGACAATTCATTATAGCCGCAAGTCCAGTTTTAAATGACTTTCAGAAATGACACTTTGTGCAGGGACAGTTCTAAGTACTGGAAACATGCGCTATTTCACATGCTAACTTTACACCCCCCCCCCAGGTGCGAAATTTAAAGGAATATTTCACTTTTATTGTTTCACTCTAAGCATTATTAAATTCACTGCTCCTGAAAAAAACATCCGTTTTTAAAACATTTTTTTTTTGCATTGATACATGTCTCCTGGGGCAGGACCCAGGTCCCTAAACACTTTTTAGGACAATAACTTGCATATTGGCCTTTAAAATGAGTATGTTAGATTTCTCCCATAGACTTTAACCGGGTGTTTCACGGCTTTTCGAATTTGCCACAAACACCTCAAATTGTTCGTTGTTTGCCAAACAGGCAATGTTCGAGTCGAACATGAGTTTGACTCGAACTTGAAGCTCATCCCTACCGGGGGTCTGGTGTTTGTGTCCGCGGGGGGCGGTTAATGATGGGAAATTGGGTTTCCAGGTGTGTGGATTTGATTACAGTACTTTTTTTTGTTTTAGCTTAATCTGACAGATTGGGGCCAATTTAGATAAGAGCTGCCATACAATGCTGTTTTTGTCATACTTTAACTCAGGTTTTGATAGTGGAGTCCTGAAAATAGTATGAAGCAGCACAAGATGAGGGTTGCTCTAATCCAGGTCAACCTTTTGGGCATAGTGTGCCAAAAAATGTTTTCAAATAAACATTATCAAAGTGGGTGGTTATTGGGACATATGATGCTGAAGACCTAGATGAGCTATCAGATTCAGCAATGTAAAAAAAAATAAAACTGTCAACTTCACATGAAAAGGAATCTTTATTAAGTAAATGCTGTAAACCACTTGAATAATAGTAAAAAATTAACTGACCTTTGCACCATCACACCCCAGATCAGACCCTGCACATGAAAGCCAGCAATATAGTGGTGGTGTGGTACGGTGCATAATGTGCTATAGAGGCTGCATATAGTGGTAGTGATGGAGCCTCTGCTTCTCTGTTCCTCTTCTTGTCCTGGTTGCCAGGTGCCCCGACCTGATGTGCATGCACGAACGGGGACTGTCCTTGCTTCCTACAATAGTACTGACTAACCTGACCACTATACTGACCACTAACCTACCTGATTCCTATACTGACCACTACACTGACCAACCTGCTTCCTATACTGACCACTATACTATACTGACCTACCTGATTCCTATACTGACCACTATACTACACAGTATGAACTCAAGCTGCTCTTCTTTTTTTTTTTTTTATTTCAATGTTTTTTTTATTGTTGTTTGCGTAAAGATACAAAAAGTGTTACATCATCGTACGTGTTATAAACAATACACAACCATACGTTTTTTCCCTATTTTCCCCTTATCTTTTCCTACCCTCGTTCTTTATGACATTGTGAATAAATGAAAAAACCCTTGTTTCTGAACTGTCATACCTCGCCTCCCCCCCCCCCCCCCCCCCACCCCTCAAACCCTCACCCCGCCCTCCCACCCTCCCATCACACCGTGAGCCGGTTTTTGAAGTTAATGTACTTCGTTAATACGTCTTCTCCCATAAAGGAATGCCCGATAGCGGGTTTAAGATATTATTAAATTTGAATGGCGATTCTATATAGAACATCCTGTTTCGTCTAGCCAGGGTTTCCACATCCTCACAAACCTTACTATAATTCCCCTGTCGGGTAAGTGTCACTCTCTCACTCCAAATCATTGTGTTAATAGTTTCAACCCAAGATTTGACAGTGGGTGGTATCTTGGCCTGCCACCTCAATGCAATTAACTTCCTTGCCTGAAAAAGGCATCTCAGTACCACTTCAAGGGAGCTGGCTGGCACTCTATTTTCCTCTATGCTGCCTAACAAGCAATGTCTTAGACTCAGCTTCTAGCTTAATTTTAAAAGTTTTATTTATTATGGTGACCACCTCCTCCCAGTATCTAAATAACTTTGGGCATTTCCACATCATGTGGAAGATTGCCTGTCGCTCTGCACCTTGGGCATTCGTCAGTACTTCTCCACCCAAGATTGAACATTCTCCTGGGGGTATAGTATACTCTATGCAAGAGGAACAAGTGTGATACTTTCTGAGATGGGGAGATCGAGACCAATACCCCCCTCCTCAAGATCGCACTCCACTGTTCCGTGGTGATTTGTCCTAAGTCTTTCTCCCATCCTGTCCTGCTCTTAATGGGGCCTGCCCTACTTATTGTTTTAGCTCCCAATCTAGAGTACAACTCAGATATCAGGCCTTTGGTTGGTTTTTGGAGAGGTTATTTTCAGGAGGGTGGGGGGCCGAGACCATACAATGGGTTGTAACCCAAACTGAGCTTGGATAGCATGTCGTATCTGTAGATATCTGTAAAATGTTTTATTTGTTATATTAATTCCTGTCGCAGGTCTGCGAAGGATTTCATCTGTTTCTCCATTGTACAGTTGGTTTAAACGGCTTATCCCTTGTCTCTGCCCATTCTTTACATCTCTCGATGTCTTTTAATTTTCTTAAGTTTTGGTTGCACCAGAGAGGGGCAAATATGTTAATTCCCTTGTAGCCCATCAATGCTTTTGTTGTTTGCCACACTTTAAGGCTAAGTTTTATAGTTGGACATCTATGGACGAACGAACCCAGCCTCAAGTGCCTCCACTATTGTCCTATGTGGTGCTCCTGTTAGCATCAATCTACCGGAATTTCCACCTCCCTCCAGGTCCGCAGTTCGCAAGCTGTTGTGAGCTGTGAGGCTATAAAGTATGTTTTCGGGTGAGGTACTGCCATTCCCCCCTCTTTAGCTGGTAACTGCATGGTCTGGAACAAATCCTAGCTTGTCCCTTCTTCCAAATTAACTCTCTGAAGAGGGATTCTATCTTTTTGAACCTTTTTGAGCTATCCAGACTGGGAGTTATGGAGGATATAGAGTAACTGGGGCAACCATAGCATCTTTATCAGGTTACATCGTCCCGCTATAGATAATGGTAGTCTACACCAGACATCTCTTTTATGTTCCCATTTAGACAAAAGAGGAATTAAGTTATTCTGGACAAAGCTATTAATGTCCCTCGTGATCCATATCCCGAATATTTCATCATACTACAACTTTTAGCTGAGGGATTCCATGGGGTATCTGGGCACCGAGGAGTCAATTGGCAGTAGTGCTGACCTTTTTCCCAATTAATGACCAACCCGGAGCATAGCCCAAACTCGCCCACTACTTTGATCACATTTTTTAACGAGGTTTAACGTCTCCCAAAAAGAAGAGGACATCATCCGCAACAGTGCGATCTTATCCTCTATAGTCTGTCTATGGAACCCTTGTAGATCTTTAGGTTTCCTAATTTTAATGGCTACTGGTTCCATCGCCAAAGCGAACAGTAGGGGAGAAAGGGACAGCCCTGTCGCGTTCCTCTCTCTAGTTGAAAGATTTCTGAAATTCGTTGTTGATTTTAGTTTTTGCTCTTGGCTGATTGTATAACAACTTCACCCAACTCATGAACCTGGGGCCAAACCCGAATTTCTCTAGGACCTTCCATAGGTAGTCCCATTCCAGACTGTCAAAAGCTTTGGCAGCATCCAGGGCTAAGACGGCTCTAGAGCCCTCTCCCTCTGTTGGAATTTGCATATTCAGGAACACTCTCCTGATGTTGGCACTGGTTGACCTATGGGAATAAAGCCAGATTGGTCAGGATGTATAAGCGCTTGGATATACCGTTAAGGCGTGTGGCAACACTTTGGCCAAGATCTTGGATCAGTACATAGGAGTGAGATAGGGCGATACGATGAAGCCTCTCTTGGATCCTTCCCCTCCTTATGCAAAACAATGATAGTAGCTTCTGTCATAGAGGTGGGAAGTATTCCAAGAGTCAATGGCCAATTTAGTGTCTTTAGGAGTTCTGGTAGCAGGATATCCCCATATCTTTTATAGATCTCTACGGGCATCCCATCTGGGCCTGGTGACTTTTGAGTTGACATCCCCGCCACTGCATGTTTTAATTCTCCTAGAGTAATTGGCGCCTCCATGTTAATGTTTTCTTCCTCCGATAGGGTCGGGATGGGCAGTCCCTGGAAAAATGTTTCCAGTCCTTCAGTGCCCTCCCTTCTCTTGGTCAAGCTGCTCTTCAACTCTCTCTCTCTCTGGCTGGCTGCTCCATCTCCTCAGACCGTGTGCGAATTACTGCTGATTCCTGCAGCTGTTTCAGCCACCTATAAGCGGCTAGCTGTGGCTGTTGAGCCCTGTACACTTCAATAACAGGTTTTTTCAATAATAGCTGTCAGAGGCTGTTCGAACAGCCATTGTTTACCTATGCTGATCACTGCATGAGCAGTGATCGCCGCAGATCATTGTAGGCTATTCGGACAGCCACGGATAGCTGAAACTGGCAACCTGTTATTGAAATGTTCAGGGCTCAACAGCCACAACTAGCCATTTATAGGTGCCCGAAACAGTCATTCAAACTGGTGCTAGTTGCCCATGTGAAAGTAGCCTAAGGCCTCCAAGTGCCCAAATCCCCTTCTAAACGCAGCTCCATAATAAATCCCAATGCCATTTTAAAAAAATTAACATAGTACCATTATACATCGATAAATACTCATGGAAGTCCTTGTATCCCGCTATCAAAAAGTGAATCATGGTTAAAAGTCCCCTAGGACACAATACTACAGAGGGCGAGTTATGGACTGACAGTGTGACCTGGGCCTAGGAAGTTACTGTCCAAATTCAAACTCTATTAAATCGTACTCCTTGTTGAAATATAAACTGTGTCCAACACTCCCCCCCCCCCCCCCCCCCGGCATGACTCACAATCACGAGGGAGTCTTACCTTACCTTGTTCAGATTCTGGACCAGCATCCTGTGATTGGGCGTATATGGGGTCATGTGGGGCGGGGCTGGCCTATTAACGATCACAGTTGCTCCCCTTTGCCTGATCACAGAGTGCAGGAGACTGAACATGGGCGGAGGTGGGACTTCAGGATCTACCGCAATTGTTGATAGGTCAGCCCCGCCACCGCACATGACACGTTACGCCCAATCACAGGGCGCCTGAGACTTAACATGGAGGCAGAGCACAGGGACACAGGAAAGCACATTTAGGAGGAGGAAGCCACTGTGACACATACTGGCGGGCACCCCCCTAAATGTTGCGCCCGGTGCCACGGCCCCCCTGCACCCCCAACTCTACACCACAGTATGCGAGGCATCCGCGGCCGGCCCTGCATGTCGGAACCCAGGGCCAGCCCTCTTACAGCCCCGGCCCACCGGGCATTTACCCGGCGTGCCCTATGTCCAGTTCGGGCCTGCCTTTGGCTATTACGTCAGGGAGAAGGATTTCTGATCTGCAGTCTTTCCTGTAAAGACCGCTTCCTAAGGATTCTAGAGGACAGGGTAGTGATTTAGGCCTGATCCTTTCTATTTGCCCAAAGTATCTTCAAACTTTCATAGGTCCCAGGAGGTAGTCCTGTCTAGTTTCTATACTTCTCCCAAGAATGTGGACGAGGAAAGATTTTGTATTTTAGACATAAAGAGATGTCTTCTGCTTTACCTAGAGAAATCCAGTGGTTTTAGGAGTTCCTCCCAGCTGTTGGTTTCATTCAGTGGCCCCAAGAAGGGGTCCAAAGCGTCTAAAAGCTCTATTGCTAGGTGGATTGGGGGAGCTATTTGTGAAGCGTACAAAGAATTAGGGCTCATTCAACGAGATGTCATGGGCAGAAAGAGTGGGCACATCATGGGAAGAAATTTCTAAAGCTGCCGCCTGGTCCTCCTCTCATGCATTTGTCAAACATTATAGAGTTCAGCCAGGACCTCTTCTTTGGTAGGAAAGTGCTTCAGGCTGTCGTCCCTCTTTAAGGTATAGAATCTTGCTCATCCTCTCAAGTAGCTGTCCTGGAAGGGGAAAACCCACCCCACGTTGAACTTGCTAGTAACGGTATTTCCAGGACAGCGTTTATATTCCCACCCTATTCTGTTTTTCACTAGTTGACCTTGTTTACCTGGTGGTGGTGTTTTTATGAGTTTCTGTGTTTTTCCTCTGCCAAGTGCACTTTTGGTGGAGGTTTACTTCTAACAGCTGAGGGTCAGAGGAAAGGAGGGGTCTTTTTAAATTGTATCCGATTTTGTGTTTCCTGTGGAGGGCGGAGCCAATCTCTTAAGTAGCTGTCCTGGAAGGTTCCTGGAAATACTGTTGCCGGTCTAAAGGCGGGTTTTACACAGGGTATACTATATTGTTTGCCTGTGCAGGGCCGTGTTTGGCTGCCTGTCCCATTGATGTGAATTGATGACTAAGATGACATCCGTGCGGGTGCTGGTATTTATCCCAGAACTCATATTGTCTGCGTTCGGGAACACACAGCTGCACCCACATGGATGAGACACTGCAGCCCTCTCTGGACTGCTTGCATGGAAAACCTGTACATCCCTATGTGGGTAAACACAGCCCTTCACAAGCATACCGAATGAACAAGGCCTATCAAAACGATAATTGTAGCAGCACCGACCACTACAGTAATTTTGCAGCATCCACAGAAATACCTCAGGTTTGATGTCATAGTCTGGACTTGAACCTGGGACCTCTGCTGTGTCTGGCAATTGTCAGGCCCCACGGGTGCACTCTCTGGGTTGATCTGTGTATGAACCTTCGGCTAGCCGGACAGTCAAAGAAAACCAATGACGCGGTGATGGGTTTTAAAAAGATTGTATTCCTTTAAAAAAGACATCTTAACAATTTATAACTTTAAACCACAAAGTTTCCCTTATACCGCCGAAAAAACCTCCCCAGAGGCTTAATACCCTCCCAGCATCCCTTTTAACCAATAAAAGTTTCCAGTTATAATGTCATATAAAGTGTTACAAGACATGACGCATGTATCATCACACATCTCACACATCTACCACAGTATTAGCTATATTGTGATATTGTGTGTCATGTGTGGCCTAATATCGACAGACTAGGTTCCGCAATTCTCACGGTATAGATGGACCTGTGGTCACATATGTCTGCAAAGAGTCTTATCCCTATCTCTGAAAAACCTACCAATAATTGTCCTACTTAAATCTACTTAAAGCTATATCAATGTATAAACTATAGCTGATATATTAGATTACATATGTATCAATGCGTATTGATACCTACCTACTTAAAGCTACATATTGGCAATATCCTCACAGCAATAACTCTTCTCCCTGAGCTACCTCAGATGCTGGACAGTGCCCTGTTTGCTCTATTGGACAACCCTGCCTTTGGGCCTTGACTTCTGCTGAACCTTGAACTCTTTGCTCCTCCTTTTTATAAACTTCCTGATTTAAGCCATGTCTCTACACTTCCTGTTTGCCAGATTATTGTGCTTTCTCCAGCCAATATTTCGCTCTTTCTCTTCTGTGTAACTAATTGGTCTTCAGCCTGATCACAAGAATTGCTTGTATGTCAGGGAGAACCAATTCCATTTGGACATGTCGGGGGGCCAAATCTTGAGGCCCTTTTGTATTTACTGGGTTTATCATCACTGTTCTAGGATCACTGTTTAAGTATTGTCAAATTAACCCATGCTGATGCTGCTATATTTGGCCTTGACAACTAGGCATCAGGGACATCTGGTCATATACCATAAGTGTTAGATCCCTCTTGTTATAGAAGAGCACAAAATGCATGCTTAGAATCTAGAATGCTTAATATTTTATTTTAGGTAAAACTTGCTCTATTATATTAAGATTACTACAGATTTTCAAAAGTTGGGAATAACTGCAGTTGAGGGCTTGTATTCTGAACCATCCCCTCCTGCCCTGTGCCTTTACAACATTATACTATGCCAGATTGCCAAACATATACTTGTTCATCCTAGGTACAGTGTTACACACCCCTGAAGAGCGAGCTGTGTCTTGCGAAACTAGGCTAGTCGGGTAGTATGATGCCTGTGTACTCTGTCCACTATTATACTTGTGTATTAATATTTACTGTCTATGTATTGTTTCAATTGGCAATTGTTGGTGTTTATGTAACATTTTTATTTTACGCATATAAACAATTTTACTTGAATAAATTATATACTATACAATTACTGTTTTTTTTTACTGGCGGAAACTTTACCCACTTCATTTAAAGTCCCGGGGCAAATCTTTTTGTTTTGACTTTATGTAACAGGGATGGAAGTGTGTCACTGGGGACACCAGACCTTTCCTCTCTTTTTCGTATCCCTGTTTTGTTGTACACTGTGTACTTCCTTTGCAAATGGCTGCAATATTAACATTGGTAAGCCAACATTCAGTGTATATTTATTTCAGGTACTTTTATAGTGCCATCAATTTTATGCAGTGCTTTACATATATATTGTACATTCACATCAGGAGCCTACAATCTAAGTGTAAATACTTGTTTTGCAGGTTCTTTGCTTTGACATCACTCAGAATTGTGTTTTTGACAGCGTTTGGTCTGATGATCATCATCTGTGTGGATCAATGGAAGAACAGAATCTGGCCTAAATTGGGAGGTGAGAAATGAAGAAGATTGATGCAGCATTGCTGTACTTTCTGTAAAGGTATTCTAAAGGTTATAAAAAATGTAATTTTGTCTTTTAGGACAGCCACAATGAGAGACATAGGCTCCTCCCCTTCCTCTGGACACACTGTGCCAGCCCATAAATTCTGACTTCCCCTGCCGGACTTCAGTTGTTAGTGTTTCTTCCGGAGGGAAGACGCTGTGCTTGGAATCAGGCCTGTCAGTCAGGGGACTGAGGCCGATTTGAGAACCTGGAGAGAAGCAGGGGCTTCTAGGGTACTATAGGTGCGATACTTACCCACCATCTGGAGCCACCCCATCCTTCTCGAGCGCCGCAGCAGGCTGAGGGGGTCCCCTATCGCGTCCACAGGGATGCAGCACGGTAGCATCCTGGCTCTCCCTGTTTTTTTCTACAGGACGCATTTTTTTTTCGGAACCAGCGGGCTGAACGGCTGGTGACGTCATTTCCGGCAGAGGGCAGATGCTTCCTCTTTGACCCGCGACTTCCGGGTCGCAAAGCTGATAGGGGACCAGGCACACGGAGAGAGTCGGGAACGCACACAGGCAGCGTGAGACTCCATAGCAGCAACCACCTGCAGTCATGTCAGAAGCAGACGCTCAATCGACACCCAGTGACACTACCTCCAGCCTTCCTAAGGTAAGAGTGCACTGGGGAGGGTTCCTCTCTATTTAGGAATGCCCCTCTATACATGGTTCCTGTCTATGGGTGGGGGCAATCCCCCTGGGTGGTCGGGGGGGTGAGGCTCTGATCCCTGCAGGATAGAGGGTCAGTGCACTCCCGGGGTTGTATCTGTCTGCCCATTTTTTTTTATTTTCTGTCTTTTTTAATTTTTTTGTACGTGTTTTTCAGAAAGCTACTGAGAAGTGAGTGTCGTCCCATACCTCCAGAAGGAAGTGTGCCTCCTGTAGGGATGTTCTAGGGGAGTCTTGGGCAAAAGTCCTATGCAGGGACTGTATAGACACCCTAGTTAGAGGGATTTAGAGAAGGAGTCAGGACTAGCTGCTTCCATTAAGGAACTCTTGTCCACCTTTTTATCCTTTAAGAGTCTCTTTGAAAGATTTCAACTCCCTTCTAATCCCGTCTCTCAGTATACAACCCCTCTGCTGGCTCAGGGCTCTGCACCTGCTGAACCTGCCACTACACAGAGGGCAGAGGAGGCTTCAGGTCCTTCCGGCGTTGAACAGGCATGTTCAGATGAAGCTACCTCTGATTCTCAGGGCTCAGAGGAGGAGGGTCCGGATGGGGAATCCGGCAAGCCCTCCAGATATAAGTTAACCCTGGATGAGGTAGAGGACCTCTTAGGGACAATTTATACGACCCTCTGTATCCAGACCGACAAAAGGACCTTAAACCTCCATGACCAAATGTATCGGGGTCTGGGGGAGCAAGAGAAAAGAGTCTTTCCAGTACATGAGGTGTTGGTTAACACCGTTAAAAAGGAATGGGAGGATCCCAAGAGGAAACCCTTCTTTTCCAGGTCCCTTTTTAAAAGAAGGTTTCCCTTTTCAGAGGACCCGGCGTCTATTTGGAATAAGACCCCCAAATTAGACGCAGCCTTCTCTCAGGTCTCCAGAAACACGAACCTAGCGTTCGAGGACATGGGGGCCTTAGCTGATGTGATGGACAAGAGGATAGACTCCCTTCTTAAAAAGACATGGGACTCTACAATGGGTAATTTAAAGCCAGAGCTGGCAATAGACTTGGAGCACTGGCTCAGCAAGATTCAGGAGCACATTGAGGCCGGTACGGCTAAGGATACTATCTTGTCCTCCTTTCCCACAATCCTGCGAGGTATCACTTATATAGCTGACGTCTCGGCGGAATCTATCCGCATGTCGGCCAGGTCGGTGGCCCTGGCTTAACTCTGCCAGAAGAGCCCTCTGGCTCAAAACTTGGATGACAGCGCCTCGAAGGCCAAGTTATGCGGTATACCCCTGACTGGTGACCTACTCTTTGGCCCAGGTCTAGAAACCGTTCTATACCGCACGGCCGATAAGAAGAAATCCTTTCCTCGCAAACAAAAGGCCCCGGTACAGTCAAAGAAGGGGTTTCGTCCGCAAAGACAGAGGGGGGCAGAAGAAGCCTTGGACCCCGAAATGCAGGGGCAGAGGAGGGTCGATTTCCCCCAACCAGTTCATCCTGGGGGTCATAAGAAGGGGGTATCACCTAGAGTTTGCAAGTGTCCCCCCCCCCCCAGAGATACCTGATTACACAGTTGCCCAATTGCAGAGAAAAGTCTGAATCCTTGCTGGGGGCCCTATGGGATCTGGAAGACCAGAATGTGGTCCGCAGAGTTCCAGAGGCAGAAGAGGGGAAGGGATTCTATTCACACATTTTTGTTGTGAAGAAGACTTCCGGAAAATTCAGACTAATCCTGAATTTGAAACCCCTGAACAGGTCAATTGCTTATAAGCGGTTCCGCATGGAGTTGATATTCAGTCAGGGCCCTTCTCCCCCACAACTGCTTCATGGTATCTCTGGACCTCAGGGACGTGTACCTACACGTCCCGATCGCAGAAAGCTCTGAGTTTCCTGCGGCTAGCGGTAGACCTAGATGGAACAATTGTACACCTGCAGTTCCAGGCTCTGCCATTCAGGCATCTACCCGCATCTTTACCAAGGTCTTGGCGGAACCCGTGGTGTTTCTGCGACACCAGGGAGTGTCCATCGTAGCGTACCTGGACGGACCTGCTCCTGTTCGCGGCATCCCCAGAACAGCTTTCCAAAGATCTGGAGATGACAATGAAAATCCTAACGGACCTGGAGTGGTCTCATCCCCTCACAACGTATCACATACTTGGGATTCTGGTTGGACTCAACACTCCGAAGAGTGTTTCTCCCTACAGACAAGGTCTTAAAGTTAGACATAGCGGTGGCCCTCCTACAATGCAGCCAGCAGGTCCCGATAAGATCTCTGTCAACGCTAGGTCTGCTGACATCCACCATCCCAGCAGTCCAATGGACAGGACTACACTTTCGCCCTCTGCAGGCCTTCGTCCTAAGGGTGTGGGACCACAGTCTAGAGGCTCTAGACACCTTGGTTCAAGTACCAGATCAAGTAAAAAGATTCCTCTGGTGGTGGAGGAAGGTTACAAACTTGTCGTAGGGTCGGCTGTGGCTTATCCCGGTATCTCAGGTAGTAATCGCAGACGCAAGTGGCAAGGGCTGGGGGGGCTCACCTGGGGTCTCTTCCAGTTCAGGGCACCTGGGGGTCCCAAGATCTAAAGAGATCGTCCAATTGGAAGGAACTGAGGGCAGTAGGGCTGGCCCTCAGATTTTTCCAAGAACACCACACAGGTGAGGTCGGACAATTCCTCGGCCGTAGCCTACCTAAACAAGCAGGGCGGCAAGAGGAGAGGAGTTCTGTCGGCCCTAGCAGCAGACATCCTGGGCTGGGCCGAGATCGACAATCTCTCACTCTCAGCAGTCTTTCTAAAAGGCAAGAAAAATGTGTTGGTAGACTTTCTCAGTCGAAAGCAACTGAGAGAGCGCGAATGGGTCCTCAATCAGGAGGTCTTCAGTCTCTTGGTCAAGAGATGGGGACCACCGGAGGTGGACCTCTTCACGTCAAACGCGAAGGCCCCATCTTCTTTTTTTTTTTTTTTTTTTTTTTTTTATATCTCTCTAAACAGAGGAGAGAGAGCACTGGGGGTGGACCCACTGTCCCAGAGCTGGCAGTTCAGAATGTGTTACGCATTATCACCACCGGTATTATTGCCTGTAGTTCTGAGAAAGTTTCAGTTGGAAAGCACTTCCCTGATCCTAGTGGCACCACATTGGCCCAAGAGGGCTATATTCTCAGTGCTCAAGCAGCTGGCTATAGAACCTCCCCTTCGCCTACCGCCCCAAGAGGATCTCCTCTCGCAGGGCCCAGTTCTCTGCCCTCAGGTACACAAGTGGAGACTAGCGGCCTGGCTACTGAGAAGGGCATCCTAAGATCCAAGGGGTTTTCAGAGAGGTTCATTGCCACCCTCCTTAATAGCAGGAAGAAGGAGACTCGCCAGATCTACCAGAAGGTTTGGCTTTGCTTTATTAAGTAGTGCCTAGGATGCTCCTGTTTTGTGCAAAGCCCCACAGCCTTTCTGGAATTCCTGCAGCGTGGAGCAGATTGGAGTCTTTCTGTAAGTACCCTCAAAGGACAGATCTCAGCACTTAGTGCATACCTAGAAAAACCCTTGGCCTTTAACCCCTGGGTAGTCAGGTTTTTCAGGGCTCTCTTTAGGCAGAGACCAGCTCAGAGCCCACCATTCCCCAGCTGGGACCTGTCCTTAGTTTTACAGACCCTCACGGGTCCCCCCTTTGAACCTTAAGACACGTATTTTCTAAAGGAACTGACCTTTTTTAAAGGCAGTGTTTTTGGTTGCAGTGACTATTGCTAGGAGGGTCAGCGAGATGGAGGCCTTATCTGTTAGACCCCCCTTTTGTGTTGTTTTTTCCAGATCGGATAATTTTTAAGACCGATCCAGCATTTTTACCCAAGGTTACTTCGAAATTCCACAGAAGTCAGGAAGTAGTTCTACCTACATTTTTGTCCCAACCCCACAGGTGAAGGGGAGTTGAGGTTTCATACCTTGGATGTCAGGAGATGCATCCTGCACTACCTAGAGCTGACAAAGGAATTTAGGAAGTCGGACTCGCTATTTGTTTTGTTTTCTGGAGCCAGAAAGGGTTACAAAGCATCTTGACGCACTATTGTCAGATGGCTCAGAACAGATATGCAGGGCAGCGACATGGTCCAACTACTCCACTTTCGTGAAACATTACAGAGTGGACCTGGTGTCTGCAGGTGAGCAAGCCATTTGGACGAAAGGTTTTGCAAGCTGTAGTCCCACCCTAGCTGGTAAGTGCTTGCTTATCCTCTCATTGTGGCTGTCCTGAAAGACAAAAGGGGAAAATTAGAGTTGAACTTTTCCCAGTAGTCTTTCAGGACAGCCCTAGTTACCCTCCCTGAGATTTGGGGGGTCTTACTTAAGACCAGAACGCAGCATGGTAATGAGTTTTGATGGTATGTTACTAATGTGTTCGTGTCTCCCCAGCTGGCCGGAGGTGACCTTGTAAAAACTGAGGTCCGGCAGGGTGAAGTGAGAATTTATGGGCTGGCGCAGTGTTTCCAGAGGAAGGGGAGGAGCCTATGTCTCTGTGTGGCTGTCCTGAAAGATTACTGGAAAAGACGTTGCCGGTAAGTGTAACTCAAATTTGTGTTATTTCCAATGTTTGTATCTATACAACAATATATGGTTCTACAAATCTTATTTGTTCTTTCTTCTTTGTTCCCAATCTCCCAAGTAACGAGTTAAATTTGAGAAAAGGAAACAAATCTATATGGTGTCTGAGAGGTAGCCAGGAAAAGTCCAGTTTGGTACACCATAGATATAAATAATTGTAACCCCTAATCCTAACCCTAACCTATCCTTAAATCTAACCCTTTACCCTAACAGGGGGGGGAAAAAAATAATTACAATAAAAAAGAAATAAAAGCTAATGGGAAAAATTTTAAAAAGCTGAAAAACCTAGCAACCGATCATAGTCTTCTCTGTTGGCTATTAAAAAAAAAAAAATGCCAAAGAGAAAAACACACTGATGCTACGCTCGGCTGTGAATGCAGCCTTATGCCACGTACACACGGTCGTTTTTCGGCATGAAAAAACGTCATTTAAAATGATTGTGTGTGGGCTTCACGTCGTTTTTCCTCTTCCAAAAAACGTAAAAAAAAAAATTCAAATCTGCTGAATTTGTTCATGTTTTTTAAAATGTCGTTTTTCTTGTTGTAAAAAATGATCGTGTGTGTGGGCTAAAACAACGTTTTAAACCCATGCATGCTCAGAAGCAAGACCGGAGCGCTCGTTCTGGTAAAACTACAGTTCAGAATGGAGTAAGCACATTCGTTAGGTTTGAAATGATTTATGAAAAGAATGCGCTGCATTGCACAATGCTTTTTAATGCTACACTAATCCTCATTTGTTGCTGCTGATATTGTTACATAGTTATGACAAGCTTTTTACTTTATTATTTATTGTTATCTAATGTTTTTTTTTTTTTTTTTTTTGTGTTGCGTTTTTTAGCCAGATCTCCATCTTAAAAAATTAATGCCTATTTTAAATATTGTAATGGTAGCTATTTTTTGGGGGTTCTTAATTTGATAATATTTTAGACTGCTTTACATGTTGTTTTTTGGAGTGTCAAGTTACCACAACAACATAATTATTTATTATAATTTACCCACAAGGGGGTTGTTGTCCCTTGTTAATTTTTATTTTTTTAATGTCTCTGCCTACTCCCTACTGATCTCTCTATTTAAAAAAAAAAAAAAAAAAAACATGGTCAAATGTTGTCAGTAAACCAAAAAAACTATTATTCTGGTATAATTAAACAAATAAAAATTAAAGCCTGATGGCAAACTAAAAGCAAACTTAATAAAAACAAAGAAGCCAAGGAAGGCAGCACTGTAGAGCGTGCTTGCATTTGTAAGGACAAGGGTCCCCAAAGCCAACAAACAAGGCTGTGAGCCAAAAAAATAACACCATTAGGGGCACCACATCGCTCAAGGTTTGGACTTGGTAGTCTTCTTCCCTGCAGTCTATCCTGCAGTCTTACCTGCAGCCCGAGTCCTCGAGGCTGGGTTCCTGGAGGTGAGGTTGTGCCAGGAGCAGGCTCAGGAAGAGGAGGAGCAGGAGCAGGACTTGGAGCAGGAGAAGCAGCAAGGACAGGAGGAGCGATCCGCACAATGTCGGTGTCATCATCGAGCTGCCCCAGTGAGGCCATGCTTATGGCCTTAAAGATGATGGCTTTGCAGCGCACACGCTGGCCCCGCTCCAGATTATGGAGCTTGGCAGCGATGAGCGCTGCGAAACCCTCTTCTTCCCTGGGTTGCTCTCGGGTGGCCGGCAGTTGCCTCGCGAATCAGGGCCTGGGGTCTCCTCCTCCATTTGGATAAGCCTCCTGGCCCTTTTCGCGGGTGTGCGGAGAGGAGGAATCCGTAAGATCGTATCACGACTGCGTGTCTCCTGTCTCCCACTGGGGCCTGCCTCCTCCTGGCTCCCAGTGGGCCCTGCCTCCCCCTGGCTCGCTGTGGGGCCTGCCTCCCCTGGCTCGCTGTGGGGCCTGCCTCCCCCTGGCTCGCTGTGGGCCTGCCTCCCCCTGGCTCGCTGTGGGGCCTGCCTCCCCCTGTCTTTGCTCTGTCTGTGTATAAAAAAAAGGGACATAGGGCCCGGATTCACATACATCGGCACATATTTATGCCGCCTCAGCGTATCTCCATATGCGCTACGCCAACGTAGCGCAGAGAGGCAAGCACTGGATTCACAAAGCCAGTGCTGCCAAATCTTCACTGGGTTTCCTATGCGTAAGTGGAAGTGGGCATGAGCCATGCAAATGAGGCGTGACCCCATGCAAATGATGGGCCGAGCGCCATAAAGATACGAATAACGAACGGTGCATGCGCTGTCCCGTGGACGCATCCCACTGCGCATGCTCAGAATCACGTCGGAACTACTCCCTAAGATACGACGGATCACTGCCTACGACGTTATCGTAACCCACGCCTAGTCATATTCACGTACAACATAAACGACATCAGATACGACGGCTTGTGTTCCCTGGTCCATACCTTTGCATGGGTTGCGCCTCCTATATGGGGAATAACTTTACGCCGGACGTACGACTTGCGCAAACTGCGTATATTATGTGCCGGGCGCAAGTACGTTCGTGAATCGACGTATCTTCCCTCATTTCCATATTTGAATAGGAAATCCAATGGGAGCGCCACTTGCGTCCAGCGTAAATATGCGCCCACGATACGCCGGCGTAGGCAAGTTACGTCGGTCGGATGAAGCCTATTTTAAGGGGTATCTCGGTTTGTGTGCACGGCGCATAGATAAAACGGCGCACATTTGCACTTACACGGCGTATCTCAAGATATGTCGGCGTAAGTGCTTTGTGAATCCGAGCCATAGTTTATTTGTTGTCTTCATAAATCACACACATTTTTCAAATCATGACAGATGCAAAATGAATGCTAATATATATTACACACAGGCCTGCCATCCTGAATTATGGGCCCCTTACACATCTTCAGGACATGGGCCCCTGGAGCAGGGGGGTGCTGCCGCCTGAAATTGAGAAGCTGGGGGCCTTTACCCAAACTAGAAAATTAGGAAAAAATTTATTTTTTTTAAAACTTGATTCTTACAAAAAAGGTGGGTTGTCATCCGGGGCCACTTACAGGTGTAATGCCTCCCCCCCCCTGATGGCTTACCAGAAAATTACACACAATCATTTTGACCCCTGCATTTTTCATTCTTGTCCCCATCATGTTTTGCCACTACTGTCTATTGATATGTTGAACACTTTTTGTTAAATCCTTTTTAATTTTGAACACTAGTAACATTAATTTGACATCATTGTTATACTTTGATTAGCCCAAATTGTTTGTAAAATGCAATACCTTGCTCCACGGGTCACAATCTGGGTCATCCAGGAAGTCTTGCTCTTCCTCAGAGGTTGCCTGCTCTTGCATGCAGGGAAGACTGGAGGATTGACTGCAGGGAATACCGAAACAATCTCTTGGGGAAGGGTAGAAAGGGATGACATGGACTCAATGTGGTCGTCCAGGAACTGCAGCTGACCATAGTACCACAGGTTTGGCTTGTAGATGCTGTCAGCTGCAGCTCCAGATTTCATTGAGGACAGGTCTTGGGTACGTTGGGTCCTGTAGGTGCCCCTAATGGTATTTATTTTGTTGGTGACAGTCGTGGTTGTGGCGTTGGGGACCCTTGTCTTTACAAATGCCATCAGGGTCTCCCGTGCTTTCTTCCTGGCGTCTTTGGTTTTATTTTGTTTGCTTTTACTTTGCCACAGTACAGGCAGATCCTTCCATCTTTGGATAAATTCTGTCAAGAATTCTGGGTCTTTAAAGGCCTTCATTTTTTCTGCAAGTCCAAATTAAATGAAAAACCTAATGTCAGTCAAGCCACTACTACTGAAAAGCTTTATAACCATATCTAGCCCACAAACTCAGCCACTGATCACTAATAACGTCCAAAATAAAGTTACGTACCGTCGTATGACAGGATCGTTACTTCCGCCTTCTTCCACAGACGTGGAACGCCATTTTCACTCACATGGTATCCCTTTTATACACTTGCGCACGTGTGATGCTCCGCACGTTTCCCTGCCCCTGACGTTGGGTCTAGTACTTTCCCCGCCCCTTCTCTCTCGTTTAATGTGGAACAACATGGAGGACATGCAGAGTATGGAAAACTCTAGCCAGGAGCCAGGCAGAAGCACACATAAGAACCAGGAGAAGGAGGTACAAGGCCTCAAATATGTCCTTTCAGGACATGGTGGCCATCTTAGGGAGGGAGGGCTACGTTGCCAAACATGGCCCTTACAGGCATCCCAACAAAGTCGAGGCCAAAATAATGGAGAAAGTGGTGAGGAGTCTCCACCAGAAATTTGGGATGTGCAGGTCCAAAGAGCAGCTCAAGAAAAGGTGGTCGGACCTGAAATTAAGAGAGCTAGACCAAATGGAGAAGATAAAGAGTCATTAGAAGAAGTAAGTAATTTTCCTGTGTAATCATTTTGTTTATTTTTTTGTGGCATGTGCTTTTTCTTTCAGGTTGTACTGTATGTATTTCTTGTTTGTGGGCACAATAATTGGTCGTAGGAGTCGTCGTTCATTCGATCACTTAAATAATAAGACGATCTTTTTGTGAAATGTTGTCATGCCTAGTTTGCATTGCCAAATGGGAGTTTATACACTGTATCAGACAAAAAGATTGTCTTTTATTATTACTGATCGAATGAACGACGACTCCTACGACCAATTATTGTGCCCACAAACATGAAAGTTGCAACATCTTGCTTTATTTATGTGAGATCAATTGTGTAATGTAGATGTGTTCTTAACTAGATTTGAATAATCAAAATTAAGACAATATACAGCAAAAGGAGAGTATGCTCAGCAGTTGGTTACACATGTGGACTCAGTAGCACAATTGTTGGCCACAAGAACAACCTATTTAGGGTGCCACACAGAGGTGAGGTGATCCAGTGGATACTTGGTTTGCGTCCATGTAGAAAACTTGACCAAAGATAGAGAATTTAATGAGCTTTGGTAATGCCTACAATCCTGTGTTCAGCGTAGAAGGGTTGTTAAAACCAACAATAGTCCCACAATTTCTACGAAGAATGATTCATATTCCTCTTTCAGGCCTCTAATCTTTTTAAATCATGTTTCCCTTTTCTACATTCTTGTAGGGCGCAATCAAGCGTCAAGCCAGGAGCAGCAAAACGCCACACAAGCCCCACCCCCGCGGGATGTGGAGGAAGTTGAAACTGCCACCACATCAGGTAAGTGTCATATACCACAGCTTCAGGTAATCTGTCCCTTTTATAGATGTAGGCCTGCATAATTTTAATACATGGTTTGGTCCCAAATTTCAGGAGCTATTCGTACTGGTGACAAAATGGACACCTACAGTGCCCAGCTGTTGATTGGAGAGGTGTTGTCCTGCAGGGCTGAGATCCAAGACATGCATATTGCTTCAAGGCAGATTAGAGAGAAAACCAAAAGGGTGGAACAAAAGCTTAACAATTTGATGGATGTTCTGGGGAGGCTTTAATTTTTTTTTTTTTTTAAGGTTTTATGTTTTTTTGTATGCATGTTTTTTACCAAAAAGTTTATGTTTAATAACCAAACCTAATTTTACGTGTAAATTAAAAAAAAACGGATTTTATATGTAAATTTAAAAAAAGAAAAAAAAATGATTTTATATGCAAATCTTAAAAAGAAAAAAAAACTAATTTTGTGTAAATTATTGAAAACTAAAAAATAAACCTGATTTTATATCTCTTAAAAAATAAACATATTTGTATACTCAAAAATGTGTGGCTTGTTTCTTGCAGAAAATAAGATTTTATTCAGCCAAGATCTGGCATTGGAATGGGCCCCCCTCCCCATAAAATATTCGACATATGTTTGCCGCACAGCACGAGCGCTTTGGGGGGCCAAGCCTGTATGGCTAGCCTCACGGGCCGCCACCGGAGCAACATCAACGGCCTCATCAGGCAATAGTGTTAAGTAGGTGGAAGAATGTCTTTTGAGATAATTATGCAAAATACAGCAACATAGGATGATATGGTTCCATTTGTATTCTGCTATGTTTATTGCTGTCAGAAATAAACGCAATCGGCGGGCCATGATGCCAAAGGCTTTCTCAACCACCGGACTTCTGGAAACGCCGCCGAGGGGGGGTGACTTGCGTTCCAGCGGGCGGAAGTGACGTCCGGACAGGAACAGCGTCATCAGCGAGCGCCGTACGGACATGGTCCCGTCCATCTGCGGCACAGCGTGGGGCTACAGGCATCCGGAGTGGTGCAAAAAAGCTCGAGAGACCGCGCAGCACCAGAGACCATGGAGGAAGCTGGGACAGCTATGGATTCCGGCTCAACTGGCTCCGGCATCTCCCAGGTAAGGGGGTGAGAGCAGGCCATACCTTATACTGGGGGATCAGGACTCTTTCTCTGAGACCTTTACTATTCCCTCCCTGGGTGGGGAACCTAAGGTAATGGGTAATTTTTTGGCACTTCTTAGCTGACTCCCGACACAGATGTGAGGTGGGTCAGTGGGGTATTCTAATTGGTTCTTGTCCTGATTGTTTACTTTTAGGGTAAAGCCCAGGACAAGACGTCGGTCCAGATACCCAAGAAGAAATGTGCTATTTGTGGGGCTAAGTTAGGTTCTAATTGGAAGAAGCCACTATGCCCAGATTGCATCGCCCGTCTCGTCAAGGATGACTCAGCGGCAGAGTGCCATAAAGTCCTGGCATCTTTTAAAGACGAGCTAGCATCTACCTTCCAATCATTCAGGGGTATGATGGACAGGGTTCAGATGCCGTCCCCCCTTTGCAGGGCAGTTAGTGCACCATCCCTGTCTGAGCCCTCAGTGGTAGGGATAGAGCAGGAGGAGGAAGCAGGTTGGTCAGTGAGGGGAAGTGTCTCCAGATCTCAAACCTCTTCCCAGGTGGACTCTGCATTTGGTTCGGAGATGAAAGAAGATTCCTCCAGGGGGTCGAGGTATAAGTTATCCCTCAATGATGTAGGCGACTTATTGAGAGCAATTTACGAAACGTTGGAAATCCGCGAGGAGCTAGTCCAACTGTTCAAGCACGACCAAATGTATCAAGGGTTGCAGTGCTCAAAAAGCCAGAGTATTTCCCGTGCACAAATCGCTTATCGAGGCGATTCTGCTGGAGTGGGAACAACTCAAGAAGAGACCCTTCTTTTCGGGTAGTCTCAAGAGGAGGTTTCCCTTTGAGGACGATGTTTCCCATCCTTGGAACAAAGTTCCAAAATTAGATGCGCCTCTAGCCAAGGCGTCTATAAAAAACTGACCTGGCATTTGACGATTTGGGATCACTAAAGGATCCCATGGACAAGTGAGGCGAGGTACTGCTTAAAAGAGCCTGGGATGCTTCAGCAATAGGTCTAAAACCAGCCCTCGCAGCCACCTGCGTGGCCAGAAATCTGGAGTGCTGGCTGGGGCAGTTGCAGTCTCACATCTCTGCGGGTACTTCTAGGCAGCAGATACTGAAGTCCTTTCCCTTGCTGTTAAAGGTGGTCGGGTTCCTTGCAGACGCCTCAGCAGAGTCAGTGAAGTTGGCGGCAAGGTCGGCTGCATTGGTCAATGCAGCCAGAAGTGCTGTTTGACTAAAAACATGGACGGGGGATTCAGCATCCAAGTTAAAACTCTGCGGCCTACCGTTGTCAGGTGACCACTTATTTGGGCCTGGCCTCCAGGAGGCATTGGAAAGGACTCAAGACAAAAAGAAAGCCTTTCCAGAAAAGAGAAAAACGAGAAGAAGCGTTTTGTCACGGAAGCATGAATCAGACGTACAACAGATAAATGAAATAGGAAGGCTTTATTAAAAACCAAACAGCAAGGTTAAAGTCCAAACGGATGATCAAACAGTCAGCAGAGTCTTCCACCGGAGCCAGGGTCGATAGCCAGGAATGGGAGTCAGCCAAGCCGGAGTCCGTGGTCAGAGATAGGTGGTGAAACGAAGCCGGGGATCAGGAGCCATAAGGATAGTCCGAACGAAATCGGGGATCAGGAGCCAGAAGCATAGTCCGTGGAAGCCGGGTTGGTAACCAAGAGCAAGCAGCACAATCACAGGAGCGTGTAGGCGAGAGGCCCAAGCAAGGGAATGCTGCAGCAGCCCTCTGTGTGTGTGTGTGTGTATGTGTGTGTGTGTGTGTATGTATGTATATGTATGTATATATATATATATATATATATATATATATATATATATATATATATATATATATATATATACTGAGCATCCAGCTCCTCCCAGTGGGAAGGAGGAGCCGCAGGGTGTGTTAAGTTATAAGAACCCCAAGAAGCAAGATGGCTGCCAGCACATGTCGGTGATAAGAAGCCTGCAAGGAGGCAAGACCATGACACATTTTTTTCGGGGGTTCAAACAGAACCAAAATGAGAGAGGCCCGTCCCAGGAAGCATTGGTCAGGCCAAAAAGGGCACGGTAGAGGAGGTATTCTGTTCAATGCTCAGACCACCCCCAAGCCCCAGTGACGCCCTCGTCCCTGTGGGAGGAAGGCTGGGGGAATTCCTTCCACAGTGGAAAAGATCAACTTCAAGTCTGTTCGTTCAGGATATTATAAAGAACAGTCACAGATTGGAGTTCACTTCCCCTCCTCCTCCCCTGTTCCTGGTTACCCAGTTATCAAAAGACCGGGAAAAGGCAGAAGCCCTGGGTCTATTACTAGGGGACTTATTAGACCAAAAAGTCCTGGCTCATGTCCCCCAGGAGGAAGAAGGCCAGGGGGTATATTCTCACGTATTTGTCGTGAAGAAACCCTCCGGGAAATTCAGGCTGATTCTGAACCTTCGTCCCCTCAACAAGTACATAAGGTACAAGCGGTTCAGGATGGAGTCAATCTTTTCTGTGACAAACCTCCTGTACCCATGCTGTTTTATGGCCACGGTAGACCTCAGGGACGCTTATCTGCATGTTCCCATACGGTTAGAATGTCAAAGATACCTGAGGCTAGCTGTACGGAGAGGTCCGAGAGTAATGCACTACCAGTTTCGGGCACTACCCGTCGGACTGTCTTCCTCTCTGAGGATCTTCACCAAGGTCCTGGCAGAGGCCTTGGCACCCTTGAGGATCCAGGGCATTACAGTGATCCCCTACTTGGACGATCTCCTGTTTGTTGTCCCCTCCTAGAGAAAGACCTACAGGAGTCCCTGAGCTTCCTAAGGTCTCTAGGGTGGTTAATCAACGAAGACAAGTCCCAGTTGTCTCCATCTCAAGAAGTCCTGTATCTAGGCTACAGAATCTCCTCAGTGGAGATGAAAGTCTTTCTTTCCAGGGAGAAGATTCAGAAGGTGGAACAAGCTATAGCTCGGCTCCAAACCAACCAGGTGGCCCTGGTCAGAGATGTGATGAGGGTTTTGGGGTTAATGTCGGCCTGTTTCCCGGCAGTGCCTTGGGCCAGGCTACATCAACGCCCTCTGCAGAATCTGATGCTGAGACATTGGGATGGCAAAAGAGAAGGTTTTGGACCTTCCCATGCAGATTCCAGCCAGCATCAAAAGAACGTTATGGTGGTGGCGGACCCTCCAAAACCTGGAGAAGGGTCTATCCTGGAATTCTCCTTCAGCCCTAGTAGTAACTACCTATGCGAGCCTTCTAGGGTGGGGAGCCCACCTGGAGGGGAATTCGGCCCAAGGACTCTGGTTGCCAGTGGAAGTTTAGAGATCCTCGAATCAGAGGGAGCTCTTGGCAGTTCTAAGAGCAATAGAAGCCTTCCAGACGCAGGTGGTGGGACAACACCTGCAGGTAAGAACGGACAATGCGACAACCGTAGCATACATAAACAAACAAGGGGGCACAAGGAGCCCGGCTCTACAAACCATAGCAGGCCAGATTTTGTGCTGGGCCGAGGTGAACCTGGCTTCCTTATCAGCAGTTCACTTGAAGGGTTCACAGAATAACCTAGCCGACTTCCTCAGTCGACAACCTAAAAACCAGGATGAATGGTCCCTCAACGGGGAAGTGTTCAGAGACATAGTGTCTCACTGGGGGCAGCCAGAAGTGGACCGCTTTGCTTCAGAAGAGAACAAGAAGGCACCCAAGTTCTTTTCTATCCACCCGCAGGACCAAGCCACGGGAATAGATGCCTTTGCCAACCAGTGGCGTTACACTCTGGCCTACGCCTTTCCTCCGGTAAGGCTGATCGCCAAGGTCCTTCAGAGATTCCTCAGGGAAAACTTGGACCTGAGAATAATTACACCATTCTGGCCCAAAAGGCCATTGTTTGTTAGTCTGAAGAAGCTGGTTATCAGTCCACCTTGGGCACTTCCGGTCAGAGAAGACCTAATCTCCTTAGGCCCGATCTTCCACCCCCAGGTAGAAAGCCTGAAGTTGACAGCATGGTATCTGAGGAGCAATTGCTGAAGGCTCATGGATTCTCAGATAAGGTCATCAAAACTCTCCTAGAATGCCGTAAACCCATAACTAGGGCGATCTATACCAAAGTTTGGAAGAGATTCAGTTCCTGGCTAGCAGAGCAAGGAGTGGAATGTTTGCGCGTTCCAGTTGTACTGGATTTTCTACAAGCAGGGGTTGACATGGGATTGTATGTTAGTACCCTTAAAGTGCAATCTGCAGCTTTGAGTATTTTCCTTAAAACCTCACTCCAGCAGAATCAGTTTGTGAGAAATTTCTTTAAAGCCCTGGCAAGGTCCAGACCTGTGAAGGTGAGAGCCTGCCCCACCTGGGACTTTTCTCTGGTGCTTAGAGCCCTTACCAAGAAGCATTTTGAGCCCCTGGAGAAATCTTCACTGAGACATATTGTCCTGAAAAACGTTTTTTCTAGTAGCAATCACATCAGCCAGGAGGGTCAGTGATCTACAGGCACTATCGGTTCGAGAGCCTTTTTTAGTTATTCTAGACGACAGAATCATCCTTAAAACGGACCCTAGTTTTTTGCCCAAGGTGGCCTCTGTGTTTCACAGGACCCAGGACATTGTCCTACCAACTTTTCGTTCCTCCTCAGAAGGTGATGATGAGGAATTATTTACTTTGTTAGATGTCAAAAGAAACCTTTTGTTCTATTTAGAAACTACTAAAGAGTTTAGACGTCTTTTTGTTAATTTTTCGGGTGCTCGCAAGGGTTACGGAGCATCTAAATCTTCTATCGCTAGGTGGCTTAAGATGGCGATAGGAGAAGCTTATCAGTCGGGGGGTAAGGAACCGCCCCAGGTCAAAGCACATTCTACCCGGGCGGTCTCGGTATCCTGGGTGGAGAGAGCCGGAGCCTCCCCGGAGGAGATATGCAAAGCAGCAGCATGGTCTTCTGTCTCTACATTTGCAAGACACTACCGTTTAGACCTACTGTCGGACAAGGAACAAGCCTTTGGACGGAAGGTCCTCCAAACAGTAGTCCCACCCTAAACAAGTAAGTTATTGCTTATCTCAAGAGGCTGTCCTGGAAGACGACTAGAGAAAATACCGGAGTTAGGCTTACCGGTAACTCTGTTTCTTTTTTTTAAATTCAATACTTTTTTTTTATTGTTTCCGTACAAATACAGCAGAAAAAAATACAAAACCATATTTTATACTCAGTGCATTTTATGTGCTTACAAAAAATGTATTGCAAAAGTTAAAAATATCCATACATCCCATCCCCCCCCCTCCCCTCCCTCCCTTCCTCCTATCTTGCCTTTAAAGTGCATACACGTTTTTAGTTCTGTTCTTTTCCTTATATTATTCTTTACCCATCTTTCCTTGATTAAAGTGAGCGGCCTATTTTACATAACCAGTGCTCCCATATTGCATTACATTTTTTGAGGTTGCCCCGTCTAATCCATGTTCCCCTTTCCTTCCCTATTGTGCTGTTCATTACATTAAACCATTCCTCTACTGTGGGTGGATTTTGTGCTTGCCATTTTAATGCTATCAGTTTCCTCGCCTGGAACAGACATCTTATAGCTGCTTCTGATATATCCCTCTGCCCCATTCTCTCTTCAATGCATCCTAATAGGCAAACCCTGGCTTCAAGTTCCAGAGTGATTCCAAAGGTTGCATTTATAATGTCCAGAATTTTTACCCAATATCTATGCAATTTTGGGCACTTCCACATCATATGGATGAGGTCCCCTGTGTTTTGACATCTGGGACATTTATCATCTGACTTCCATCCAAAACCATGTAATTTCTTGGGGGTATAATAGACTCTATGGAGGAGGAATAAATGAGAGACCCGTTGTGACGGGGCTAATGAGACCACTGTCCCTAGTTCCAGTATCCTGTCCCATTGGTCATTCGTTATGAGGCCAATATCCTCCTCCCACCTCTGTTTATTCCTGCTCAGCTTCTCTTTTCCTATTAACTGATCGCTAATCCGTTCATACAATTCTGAGATAAGACCTTTCAGAACCCCCGTCTTAATTAGTCTTTGGAGATGCGTGAGCTTTTGCCATCTTACCGGCTGTACTTTAAATTGGGCTTGTAATGCGTGTCTGACCTGCAAATAGGTAAAAAACATGGAGTTTGGGATGCTATATTCACTGCTTGGCTCTGAGAAAAGTTTTAATGTGCACCCTGTATACAGTTGTGCCACTCTGGTTATCCCACGTTTATCCCATTCTTTTAATTTTCCCATGGCCACAATTTCTTTTAAATTATTATTTTCCCATAATGGGGAATATTCTGTTAGTCCTTTATAGACCCAAAGCTGATTTTCCTGCTTGCCATATTCTTACCATCATCTTTACTGTTGGGTTTTTCACCGAGAAAGAGTTGGCCTCTAAGGTCTCTATTACAGATCTATGAGGAGACCCTCTTAATATCATTTTCCCACTTGCATTTCCACCCCCCTCTATACTACACCCCTCCAAATGCTGCAACTGTGCCGCCAAAAAGTAGCTATAAGGATATGGGACCGCTAGCCCTCCTCTTTTTGTTGGCAATTGCAACGTTCGGAGACTGATCCTTGCTTTTCCCTTTTTCCAGATTAGGGTCCTAAAGAGGGTCTCTATCTTTTTAAACCATCGGTTATCAATCCATACTGGGGAGTTGTGGAGTATATAAAGCAATTGTGGCATCCATTTCATTTTGATGAGATTGCTGCGGCCGGCCACCGACGGTGGCAAATGTCCCCATATATCCGCTTTGCGTTTAAACTTACCCAGGACTGGCACTAGATTATCATTTATAAATTGTTCTGGGTTACGTGTTACCACGATGCCCAGATATTCCATCTTTTCCCCGATTTTTAATTGAGGGATTCCTATCCCATCCATATTGCTTACCGGGTTTACTGGTAAGAGTCTTGATTTTTCCCAATTTATTACTAGGCCCGAGAATCGTCCGAACGCTTCTACTAATTGAACTGCAGTTTTAAGGGAAGTTGTAGAGTTGCCCAAAAAAGGAGGATATCGTCCGCATAAAGCCAACTTTTTCCTCCTCTGCTCCTCTCTGGAACGCTTGTATTTCCTGTCTAGCTCTAATAGCAGCCGCCAAGGGCTCAATTGCCAGGGCGAATAGGAGGGGGGACAGGGGACATCCCTGTCTCATTCCCCTTTCCAATTCAAACGACTGTGAAACTTCATTATTTATTTTTATTTTGGCCCTTGGGGAATTATACAGTAACTTTATCCATTTAATAAAGGATGGACCAAACCCAAACTTCTCCAGAGCATACCAGAGATAGTCCCACTCCAGACTATCAAAGGCCTTGGTGGCATCCAATGATAGGATAGATCTATCTCCCCCATTCTCCGTCGGAGTCTGTAAGTTTAGGTACAGCCTTCCTATATTTATACTCGTAGACCGATTTGGAATAAATCCAGATTGGTCTGGATGTATTAATTTCTGTATATATTTGTTTATTCTCGTTGCCAGTACCTTAGCCAATATTTTTACATCTGAGCAAAGCAAAGATATCGGTCTATAAGATGATGTATCTAGTTGATCCTTCCCTTCCTTCTGGAGCACTATAATGATTGCTTCTAACATTGAGGGGGGTAGCCTTCCTCCTTCTATCGCCCAGTTCAGCGTTTTTAGTAATTCCGGGAGCAACACCTCACCGTACTGCTTGTAAATCTCCGCTGGTAGGCCATCTGGCCCTGGGGACTTTTGATTAGAAAGTCCTTTGACTGCCTGTTGTAGTTCCGATAATGTAATTGGCATTCCATAGCATTTCTGTCCTCTGTTAGAACTGGGGTTCCTATTCCTCTAAAGAATTCTTCCATTTGCACTTTGGCTTCCCCCTTTTTTTGATCTATATAAATCTTTATAATATACTGCAAACGTGTCCACTATTACAGATGTTTCAGATGATATCCCACCTCCTACCATCCTAACTGCGGGAACATTAGAGGGCACCATATTAGTTTTCGCTAGGAGGGCCAACGTATGGCCCACACTTTCCCCTTCCGAAAAAGCGCTCTGCTCCTGAAATAGACGCTTATTTTCAACTTTCTTGTTAACCACCAACTTATATTCCTGTTGCTTCTCCAACCATAGCCGTTGTTTAGTCAGTGTTGGATTTTCCACATATTGCTTTTCAGCCTCTAGAACCTCTTCCCTGATTTTCTCCTCCCATTCCCTAGAGTTTCTCTTAATCTTAGCTACCTGCTGGATCAATATACCCCTGAGGAACGCCTTTAGGGCGTCCCACACCACTCCCTCTGGTGCTGTCCCTGTGTTGAAGTCCAGGAATTCCCTTAATTTGATGCTAATTTCTTCTGGTTTTCCCATCACTTCTAACCAGAAGGGATTTATTTTCCAATTGCTTGGGGGACATTTTTTCCCTGTACTCAGTGACAGCACCAGAGGAGAGTGATCAGAGACCCCTCTTGGATAGTAGGATATTTTACTAACTACTTGTAAACTTGCACAGTTTCCCAGGGCCATGTCTATTCTTGATAGTGTAGAATATGTACTTGAAAAACAGGAGTACTGCCGCACATCTGGATGTTTCACCCTCCAAATGTCCTACCACCCAACCGCTTTCAAGAATTGACTTAGATGCCCTTCTCCTTCCCCTGGGCTCAGTGTCCCCGGGGGAAATCTATCCATCGTTCTATTTAACACATTATTTAAGTTTCCAACCACTAATACCGGAATATTTACCTTATTTGCCACAAATTCCGTTAACTTATACAAAACCTCCATCTTGAAGGGAGGGGGTATATAAATATTAGCCAATACATATGGTACATTTTCTATCAAACAGTGCAGAAAAATATAGCGACCCAGTTCATCTATTCTTGACTCTATACATGCAAATGATACGCCTGTTTTTACCATTATGCTCACTCCTCTAGAGTAGGAAGAGTGGACAGAATGGTACTGGCTTTGATATTTTTTGTTATTAAACAATTTTAACTTTGTTTCTTTGGTCAAGTGGGTCTCTTGAATACATATCACCTCCACCCCATACCACTCCAGGGTAGTGTAAACTGCAGCTTTTTTCACTGGGTCCCCCATCCCCCGAACATTCCAGGAGCCTATATTTATCATTTTAGCTCTCATACCCAGCCAAACATCCGACAAAAAAAAAAAATAGACCCTTAACATCATATAAAAATAAAAGAATTGTATACCCTTTTTAACTCTACCTAGGAAAAGAAACCATTTTAAATGTACATTCATGTACATTCCCTTCTCTTGTGCTTAATAAGTGATACGTGATACTTGTGCTCTGATCTAATTTTGCCCCCTCCCCCCTTGCCTATCTAGGCCTACCCTTAGGGCTCTACATGTGACCTCACCCTTCCATCCTTCCCTTACATTACCATTATCATCCATATCTATCGTGATCCCACGCGAACACCTCCCCAACACTCGCCCCAAAATAAATAAATAATAAAAAAAGGGGGGAACGAATCCCCCCCCCACACCCCCCGGAAGGGGAGTAGTGGGTTCCTTATTTTGTGTATAAGTGTATGTTCCTTTACTTCCCTCCCCCCCCCACCTTCCCCCCTACCCCATTTTATATCTATCCACATCCCGACTTCTACTTTTAGTTTTTAATATGTGCTTAAGGTTAATTTGCTTTTCTATTCTTTTCTTCCTTGGTATTTCTAAAGATAATTCTCAATTGTCCAAAAAAATAAATTAAATAAATAAATAAATAAATAAATAAAACAATAAAAAACACAACCCCCCCCCCAAAAAAAAAAAAAAAAAAAAAAAAAAAGGAACCCCCCCCCCCCTGCCTTCCCAATATGTGACTCTTATTCAGTCTTCTCCATGTTATCCAGTCAATCAGCTCATAGTTTATTCCTGTGCTTTATTCTGTTCCAGCCACTGTGCTGCTTTTCCGGGTGTATCAAAAAATTGAGGACCTTCTGCTGTCATTATTCTTAGATGTGCTGGATACACTAGTGCATATTTAATTTTGTTCTTTAAAAGGTTACGTTTAATAGGAGTAAACTCCGCCCTACGTGTACTAAGTTCAGGAGTAAAATCTGGAAATAATGAGATCCTTGACCTGTTATGAAAGATGTCCCCTTTTTCTCTTGCTCTTTGTAGTGCTGCTGCCTTGTCAGTGAAGTTAAGAAACTTCAAGAGTAGGGGCCGAGGGTGTCCATCCTTGAGGTGCGCTCTGAACGGAACTCTATGGGCCCTTTCTATTGCAAAGAGCGGTGAAAAGGCATCTTCCCCTAGTATGTCTCTGAACCATTTCTCAAAAAACTTTATAGGGTCAGTACCCTCACTGTGTTCCGGAAGGCCCACCAGCCGAATATTATTTCTGCGCAACCTATTTTCAATTTCATCAAGTTTAGATGCCTGCCATCCATTTTGTTCCTTTAATTCTTGCATCTGTTGTTTTAATGTATACACCTCATCTTCTACTTGGCTCACTCTCTCTTCTACTGATGTTATCCTTTGTACAGTCTTTTGCAGTTCCTGGCCCATTATCACTAATTTTTCCTTTTATTTCTTTTATCTGATCGGTCAAGTTATTCAGTGACCCCCTACATGCATTTATGGCGTTTAATATCTCCTTCAGTGTTGGCTCTTCCTCCTGCCTGGGGTCATCTGCTGTATTTGCTGAGGAGACTTCTACAAAAGTTTTTGCTGATGCCATTGCACCCCCCCAACTTGGGGCTCCACCACCGTGTTTTTATTTTATTTTGGGAGCTGATGACCCTTGTCCACCACTTTTTCTATCTGTTGCTGTCCCTATTTGATTTTTAACCTGTGTTTGTGGATGCTGAGCCGCTTTTCCAGGTGACTTTACTAAAGTATGTGAAAACTGTTCCAGTTTAGCTGCTGCTACAGCTGCCTGCGCTGCCTTCTCCTTATCTTTAGCAGCTCGTGTTATTTGAGGGCACCCACTCTCCTGATTAGACTGTCCCTTTTTTGTAGCTGCTGCCATTCTTCAGAGAAATGAGACCAAAAAAGAGCGTTTTTAATAGTGTACCTGGTATACCAATCTGCTCAAGAATAATCACCACCAGTCACCAATCAATGCTCAGTATACCTCCGAACAGGATACTTTAGTAGCTCTTATTTTAGGCTGTTTCTACTACTGCTGCTATGTTTACATAAATTCCCTCCAGTCCTGTATCACTGTTACCTGCTACTTCATGTAGCTTTAAGAGCCATCAACAGGAGAGAGGAGAAACAAAAAATGGGGAAGCAAATACGAAAAGCATCAGCTCAGCAATAGCACTAGCACTGGCATTCCATTGACATTCCAATTCCAGTTAGCATTTATTTTACAGTCCGTTACTCACGTGACCTGTCCAAAGAGAAGTGAAAGTCCTCAGGTCCTGGAGTGTTTATGTTAAAGCTGATAGGGACAGAGCAGAGCGGGGAAGAGATTTGGATTCTAGTACCTTTGTGTTTTTACAGGCTGCAGCTAACAAAATAAGAAAGGTCAGGTAAGGGTCAGGTAAATATACCAGCAGCTAGTTTTTCCCCCTCCATCAGGGAACTCAGAGCACAGAACACCCGATCAGCGCTCAGCTGGTCAACAAAGTACAGAGAGGAGAGGGGACACGCACAGCTGCTCACTAGCTATACACTTACTCCTCCATCCAGTCACGCTGTGCTGCGCTGTGCAGTGCAGTGTAGGATCACTGCTACGATCAGTGGGGAGAGAGAGTCCCTATGCAGAGGGGGAGGCTAGAGCGGAACAGCTAGAGTCACCTGATCTCCCAGCAGAGGATGCAAACAGATCACCTTCAGACGCTGCACGAGGGAGGGGGAACCCAGCCGGGTCCCAACGGCTCCACGCTGTCAGCAGCTGCTGCGGTAAGAGGGCATGAAGTGAGCCGTCCACTGTGCTATCCTGTGCGGTGTACGGTACACGCTACTCAGGCATTGAAAGGAGGACTCCCACGCAGGGGGGGGGGTTGGAGCGAGGCAGCTCGAGATCACACAGGCATCTCGCTCCTCACACACTCACACCTTCCACATCCGGTCACGCCCCTCTTCTGGTAACCATGTTTCTAGGAGTCTTCCAGGACAGCCAGAGTTTTTTCCCAACCGGTGTCAATAGGTAACTGGTATTATAATGATGATCTAACGCTGTGTTAGTATGTTATGTCTTTCAGGTCCTTCTGTTAGTTCTCGGGTAAACTAAGGAGGGAGGCCCGGAGGACCAGCTTTTAAAGAAATGGGTGTGTGTTTCCTGACCCAGAGGGAGGAGCCCAAGGTCTCAAGAGGCTGTCCTGGAAGACTCCTAGAAACAGAGTTACCGGTGAGCCTAACTCCGGTATTTTCTTTGAATCACCCACAGCAGAGGCATATGAGAGAACTGGTCCCTGCGGAGAAACCAGTTCTTTGCCCACAAACTCCTCCTCACCCTGTTCATGGACCGGAGCCGAGGTAAAGCACAAATCCCTGCACCAAGCACAGCACGATCTCGGCGACGAGAACGTACCCGCAACATGGCTCAAAAACGGTTGTCTAATCATTGCGTTTTTTTTAGTCCAATCTGAAGAACAGAAAGGCCTCTAAAGAACGACCTGTAAAACAGGAACAAGCAGACAAGAACGCACTGCCAAAACAGATACAAACTGCATACAAGCACTGTAAGACAGATACGAACCCAAAAGCACAAACTGTACGACAGAAAACAAAATTTAAAGCACGAAGACTGAAAAGCGCGAATCGTCTCTCTCCAAACTTTTACTAACACGCAGCAACACTGACAATTAACTGGATCGACTTGTGTCTTTTTTCAACCTGACTAACTATGTAACTATGCAACACGATATCGGCAAAAGAAGCCGTCTTCCGCATGGAAAATGCCCTTTATAGTGCCATTGTACGTGCTGTACGTAACTGCGCTTTGCTAGAGCATTTTGAAAAAACAATGGTGTGTGGGCAACGTAGTTTTTTATGATTACTGGGAGATTAAGTATTGGTAGGTGTTCTCCCCCCGTGTCCTTCATTTGTGTACAAAAAAGCACCTAATCTGAGAGACTTTTTAGCGCCAGGAGTGTTGGATCCCCCAAATAAAAACAACCAAACAGGTACCATGACTCCCTTTCCTATGGGTTTTTATACTTGTGGGATATGCCTGGCGTGTAGGACCACAAAAGGGAGTAATGTAAAGAAGAAAAGTGAATTCACAGCGTCAGGAAGAACACATACAATTTTAAATATTTATAACTTGCTCTTCAGAGGGGATGGTATACATAAGGGCTCGACAAAATCTGGGCGCCCGGTCGCAATTGCGACAAGAAATGGCAACCTGGCGCCCGCGGAAGCTTAGGCCTGCAGAAGGCCGCGGACTCAATTAACGGCCGGCGAAGGCCTGCCGCAATCGCGCGGTGAGGGCGCCGGCCGGTAATTGAGGTTGCAGGCCTGATGAAGCGAGATACTTACATTGGGGAACTGGTGCCCTCTTGTGGTGGCTGGGGCTGCGACAAGCAGTCACTGACGGGGCTGAGGGTTTCCCCTGCCTGTTCTCACTCCCCATCTGCTTTCCAAAAGGTACAAAGTAACTTGTAGATAGATACTCTTGATCTACTTTCATTCATCTGTAGATCAATGGGATGTGCTTCCATCTGATGTCGGTAAAAGCAATCCGATTTTTATAAAAAAAATGGACATGTTGAAGTGTTCCTGCAAACTTCAATATGTTGGTCGGACATCTAGACCTCTATTGGTTAGAGGGTGGGACCACATCAACAATATTAAAAAAGGAAGAAATGAATATTGTGTTTCCAAGCACTTTAGAGAGATTCATGATGGGAATCCCAAACAACTTTAATTCTGGGTGATTGAGAAGGTGAAGCATCACTGGAAAGGGGGCAACTTTATAAGACAATTGAGCCAGTGCGAGTCTGGATATATGAGACCCAAGTTTTAGCGCCCAGGGGGCTTAATATAGATTTTGATCTGAATTGCTTCATTTATAATGGCTAAATGGAGTTGCATAATAAACGCACAGTAGATTTTATTAATTGTTTGATTTTAATTTGTTTATAAAGTGATATATGTTCATGAAATATGGTAGGTAACTCGGCTTGTTGGTCTAGGGGTATGATTCTCGTTCCCGGTGCGAGAGGTCCTGTGTTAAAATCCTGGACAAGCTGTAGCTTTAAATATTATTATTATTTTTTAGGATAGTTTGTACAATCGATTTTTCATATATGTGATTGATTTATACATATACATTTTCTATACATTTTAATGAATGGTCGATGAGGTCCTAATAAAGATATAATTTGTCCCCGTATTTAATTTTATTTTAGACTTGTTTTTTTTATTGTATGTATATAGCGATACATCGTGCACTCATGTGGAGATTATATTGTAATGGGACATTACCACGGAGGTCAGCAATGTGATCGAGTGAGAGCGGTATGCAGATTTGGGTGACACACTCTCCAGCTCAATGAATGTGAGCTCTGTAGTCACAGGAAGAGGGAGTGTTCTCACAGACTGTGGACAGCTGTGGTGATGCCTGAAGGGTTGCCTAGGTAACAGTCAGGTATAGAAGGTTTTACCTTATTTGACCCACCCATCTACTGATGAAGGCCAATGAGAGGCCGACACGTGTTTAGAGGGGAGGAGTCAAATCTGTGATGTCAGGCTAAGCACCCAGAGTCTAGATCTGCAGTAAATTAGCTGGTGATTTGATACATGCTGTTTTTATTGTTTCTTGTAAGTGTAACTTTTTAGGGGGGCTGTTTTAATGAATTTAAAATCGGAGAACACTATAGCACTTGTGTTTTTTTGTTTCATGTCCTTAACCCCTCGAAATATAAGTGGAATTGATTATTAAAAAGCGAAAGGAGGAAATGGAGGAAGGTGGTGTTTGGAGACAATTCAAACGTTGATTACCCACCCAGAGGTGCAGTCTGGGGACTGTAGGAATTGCTACCATTGGTAAAGTGGATTGATCGTGGTGGACACAAGGAGTAATCTGTCTGAGTTTTATACTCATCCTTTAGATGAGCAAGTGGTGGTGTGCACTGAATATTAGATCCATATAAATAGGATTTTACACAGCGGTGACAGCATATGAACTGTTTTTTTTTTTTTTTTTTTTTTATATATATATATATACAGTGAGGAAAATAAGTATTTGAACACCCTGCTATTTTGCAAGTTCTCCCACTTGGAAATCATGGAGGGGTCTGAAATTGTCATCGTAGGTGCATGTCCACTGTGAGAGACATAATCAAAAAAAAAAAAATCCAGAAATCACAATTTATGATTTTTTAACTATTTATTTGTATGATACAGCTGCAAATAAGTATTTGAACACCTGTCTATAAGCTAGAATTCTGACCTTCAAAGACCTGTTAGTCTGCCTTTTAAAATGTCCACCTCCACTCCATTTATTATCCTAAATTAGATGCACCTGTTTGAGGTCATTAGCTGCATAAAGACACCTGTCCACCCCATACAATCAGTAAGAATCCAACTACTAACATGGCTAAGACCAAAGAGCTGTCCAAAGACACTAGAGACAAAATTGTACACCTCCACAAGGCTGGAAAGGGCTACGGGGAAATTGCCAAGCAGCTTGGTGAAAAAAGGTCCACTGTTGAAGCAATCATTAGAAAATGGAAGAAGCTAAACATGACTGTCAATCTCCCTCGGACTGGGGCTCCATGCAAAATCTCACCGCGTGGGGTCTCAATGATCCTAAGAAAGGTGAGAAATCAGCCCAGGACTACACGGGAGGAGCTGGTCAATGACCTGAAAAGAGCTGGGACCACCGTTTCCAAGGTTACTGTTGGTAATACACTAAGACGTCATGGTTTGAAATCATGCATGGCACGGAAGGTTCCCCTGCTTAAAAGAGCACATGTCAAGGCCCGTCTTAAGTTTGCCAATGACCATTTGGATGATCCAGAGGAGTCATGGGAGAATGTCATGTGGTCAGATGAGACCAAAATAGAACTTTTTGGTCATAATTCCACTAACCGTGTTTGGAGGAAGAAGAATGATGAGTACCATCCCAAGAACACCATCCCTACTGTGAAGCATGGGGGTGGTAGCATCATGCTTTGGGGGTGTTTTTCTGCACATGGGACAGGGCGACTGCACTGTATTAAGGAGAGGATGACCGGGGCCATGTATTGTGAGATTTTGGGCAACAACCTCCTTCCCTCAGTTAGAGCTTTGAAGATGGGTCGAGGCTGGGTCTTCCAACATGACAATGACCCGAAGCACACAGCCAGGATAACCAAGGAGTGGCTCTGTAAGAAGCATATCAAGGTTCTGGCGTGGCTTACCAGTCTCCAGACCTAAACCCAATAGAGAATCTTTGGAGGGAGCTCAAACTCCGTGTTTCTCAGCGACAGCCCAGAAACCTGACTGATCTAGAGAAGATCTGTGTGGAGGAGTGGGCCAAAATCCCTCCTCCAGTGTGTGCAAACCTGGTGAAAAACTACAAGAAACGTTTGACCTCTGTAATTGCAAACAAAGGCTACTGTACCAAATATTAACATTGATTTTCTCAGGTGTTCAAATACTTATTTGCAGCTGTATCATACAAATAAATAGTTAAAAAAATCATACATTGTGATTTCTGGATTTTTTTTTTTTGATTATGTCTCTCACAGTGGACATGCACCTACGATAACAATTTCAGACCCCTCCATGATTTCCAAGTGGGAGAACTTGCAAAATAGCAGGGTGTTCAAATACTTATTTTCCTCACTGTGTGTGTGTGTGTATATATATATATATATATATATATATATATATATATATATATATATATATATATATATATATAAAATATATTTTTTCATAAATAGTTTTATGTAATGTTTATTTGTTTATCCAAGATTTTATAGATACGCAGTGCTGCACTATTTTCACAAAATTAACATTGTAATAGGTGTGGTGTATCATTATAAGTGTTCAGCAGCTGTGTAGACACTTAACCACTTCCATACAGGGCTTTTATACACACATCCATACCAGGCCTATTCTGGCACTTCTCTCCTACATGTACAAATCATATTTTTTTTTTGCTAGAAAATTACGCAGAACCCCCAAACATTATATGTTTTTTTTTTAGCAGACACCCTAGGGAATAAAACGACGGTCATTGAAACGTTTTATCTTGCACGGTATTTGCGCAATAATTTTTCAAACGCCTTTTTTTTTGAAAAAAATTGTTTCATGAATTAAAAAAAGAACAAAACAGTAAAGTTAGCCCATTTTTTTTGTAAAATATGAAAGATGATGTTACACCGAGTAAATAGATACCTAACATGTCACGCTTTAAAATTGCGCACGCTCATGGAATGGCGCCAAACTTCGGTACTTAAAAATCTCCATAGACAACGCTTTGAATTTTTTTACAGGTTACCAGTTTATATTTACAGAGGAGATCTAGAATTGTTGCTGGCACTCTAACGCATGCGGCGATACCTCACATATGTGGTTTAAACGGCGTTTACATATGTCGGCGGGACTTGCGTGTGCGTTCGCTTCTGCGCGCGAGCTACTGGGGACAGGGGCGTTAATAATTTTTTTTACATATTTATTTTTTTACACTTTTTTTTTTAATTTTTATTATCACTTTTATTCCTATTACAAGGAATTCCTTGTAATAGGAATGTTTGTGACAGGTACTCTTTATGGAGATATGCGGGGTCAATAAGACCCCACATCTCTCCTCCAGGCTGGAAAGCATGAAATCGATGAAAAAAAATTCACCGATCTCATGCTTACTGTTGCCTGGCAGCCGCAATTGCGGCTTTGTTTACTTACGGGGACCCGGGCGTGACGTCATCACATCGCGCCCGGGTCCTCCGACAATCATAGAGATGACTGGTGACCATCTGGTCACCAGTCATCTCTATGCTTCCTGCCAGCGCCGGACGATTCGTTCTCCGGGCCCCCGATGGCACGGGAGAGCCCGGAGAAGCACCGGATGGCGGCGGGAGGGGGGGATGTCCCCTCCTGCCGCCTGTAAGAACGATCTAGCGGCGGAACCGCCGATATGATCGTTCTTACGTTGGGCAGAATCGCCGGCACAAGAGAAGGATATCTGAATGATGCCTCTAGCTGCAGACATCATTCAGATATGCCCCCACAAAGCCCAGGACGTCATATGACGTCCACCCGGATCGTTAGAGGTCCTTTGTGGACGTCATTTTACAATGGGCTGGTATGGATGTGGTTAAGAGGGGTATATTTGATTTTTTCACTTATCGTCTTTCAGGACAGCACCTTGAGAGCGTGGCTCCACCCACTTGACAGGAAACACACCTCCACTAAACATCAGTTTTTGTGTTTCCTCCAGCGGGAACACATGTCGGGGTTAGGGGCTCTCTAGGTGCTGCCCTAAGAGGCCTTATCTCCCTACTCCACCTGTTGTGTTTTTTTTTTTTTTTACCTCAGAGTCTATTTCCTCCCATTCACTGAATAGAGTGCCTTGTGCATGGGCTCCTTCTCCCTCATCGGTGCTCAGAGGAGCCAGGGACTGCTCGGGGTTGCTGCCCTTAGGCATACCTTGCCTAAGGGCAGCGTCCCGGAGCAGTCCCTGGCTCCGGGATGGAGCCAGAAAACCAGAAAAAGATGTCTGTGCCGTCTACCTGACGGCACAGACATCTTTTTCTGGTCCGGGCAGCCGAACGCCGCCACCATAGCTCATGAGTAAGCATCACATGATGTGAAACATGTCAGCCACCTTTTTCTTGCTGTTCACCACGTTTTGACTGTATTGCTTTGGTTGTTTTGGGATTTTATTTGTACAAATAAAGACATTGTTTTAAGGAGTGCGGCAGTCCAGGACCTTCTATCTAATGTACCTGTGCATAGCCAGCACCTTTTGGTTCAGTGGAACGGAAGCAAAGCCAAGGGATCAGCAGTTTTTAGAGCGGTATTATTTCTCACTTCAATTACCTAATGGTATCATCCCTTGCCTCTCTTGTTGGTATAAATCACACTTAGTCTTGATGAATCAAAAAGAGAAGTTGCTGCTGTAACCTAGGGGCCAATATCTTAGTAAATGTTTTTAAATCCAATCCAATGATATTGGCCTATAGCTGCCACACTGCTTTGGGTCTTTACCCTCTTTTGGTATCACCGCTATTGTGGCCTTCACTGTTTCAGGATGAAAGAACGATCTCATTAAACATTTTAACCATAAAGGGTCCCAGCTCCGAGCTAAGTGACTTATAATACTGGGCCGTGAATCCGTCTGGTCCTGGTGCTTTCCCACTTTTCGCTAGATTTATTGCGTTCTGGACTTTTAACGTTATTGGCGATTCCAACTCCTCACCCACAACTGTAGGCAGACACAGTATTCCGCTTGATGTTAAATATTCCTGCATTTCTGCTTGGTTTGGTTCCCCCAGATCCAAGTTATAAAGTGAGGAATAAAAATCCCCAAACGCTTCTACAATTTGTCCAGGCAATTGAACCTCTGTTCCCTCATTTTTCATAACTGAGGGTATATATGTCTTTTCCTGTATTTCCCGTAAAGCTCTTGCCAACTGTTTGCCACATTTGTTACCTGACTCATAACTACATTTACCCCCTATCTGTAATGCCATTTTGGCTTTGTATTGTAGTAATTCTGTTACTTGTCGCCGTATTTTTAATATTTATTGCTCTTCTATTGTCTGAGGGTGCTTATGTAATGCTTCTAAAATATGGATCTTTGTTAATAGCCCTGTTAATTTAGCCTCCCTCTCCTCCTTAATCCTTGACCCATGTTTGATCAGTACTCCTCGTATTGCAGCTTTATGTGTTTCCCAAATTGTCCCCACTGTACTTTCTGGGTCATCATTAATTTGGAAAACATGTCTTACTTCTTTATGAACATCCTCCATCACCACTGGGTCCTGGAGGAGGCTTTCATTAAGTTTCCATATTGTTGGGGTTAAATGATTTCTCTCTACTAGTTTATATCTTAGAAAAATTGGTGCGTGGTCGGACTAGGTAATTATACCAATGGAGGTTTCCTTGACTAAGTAGAATTGTTTATGTGGGATTAAAAAAAATATCAATAAGTGAGTATGACCTATGGGGGTTAAAAAAAATAGGATAAGTCTTTTTCCTTTGTAATAACCGCCATATGTCCACTACTTTTGCTTTTATCATTACCCTTGTATTGTAATCCCCTTCCTTACTTTAGATGATACCGATGATGTCCCCAATGAAGTGTCTTCACTAGGTATTAATGGGACATTTGCACCCCCCCCCCCCCCCCAGAATTAACTGACCCTCTGTGAACTCCTTAAAGCGGTCCTCCACCCTAAAGTGGAGTCCCGCTGATCGGAACCCTCCCCCCCTCCGGTGTCACATTTGACACCTTTCAGGGGGGAGGGGGGTGCAGACACCTGTCTAAAGACAGGTATTTGCACCCACTTCCGGCCACACGCTACGGGCGAAAGACGGGCATTCCGTCACATCCCGTCTGTCGCCCGTTGTGTGCTGGGAACACTCGGCTCCCAGCACACAGCGTGTGAGCCAATCGGCGGGCGCAGCGCGACTCGCGCATGCGCCGTAGGGAACCGGGCAGTGAAGCCGCAGCGCTTCACTTCCTGGTTCCCTCAGCGTGGATGGCGGGGGGAGCAGCAGAGTGACGAGCGATCGCTCGTGCTCTGCTGCGATCGGCGCTGGACTCCAGGACAGGTAAGTGTCCTAATATTAAAAGTCAGCAGCTGCAGTATTTGTAGCTGCTGTCTTTTAATATTTTGTTCCCGTGGCACATCCGCTTTAAGTCTGCCCAACATTTTTTTAAAGAATCTATCTAGTTGCACATTCAGGGCATAATATGTTGCAAGCGTCATTCTGACCCCTCCACTTGTTCCTTTTAATAAACTGATATCTTCCTCCTGCATCTACCAAAGTATCCCTATGGTCCCAAGCCACTCTATTGGATTTGAAGTTGAGCACAGCTGCTCCAGGCTGAGCATTCCATCCAAATTCCACCTATTTGTTTATAGAAAAATTAAATAGCTTTTACCATTTGTCCCTGATACTCCTAAAAAAAAAAAAGAGGAAGAGGGTAAGAAACCGACAACAATGGAAAAAAATATGTTGGTGAGATCCCATACCACCCCCCCCCTCACCCTTTTGCCTCCCATCTCCCTCCCCACAGTTCTTTCTCCTTCATCTTTAGTTCATCCTATCCAGGTTTCTATATCCATCTTGTATCCTTCCCCTTCCTTCCCTCCTCTTTAACCAGTATTCCCATTCAGTGAAGATGTAATGACACTGTCTAGTTTTTTACCATTCTCATTTTTCTCTTTTTAGATTCCTTTAATTCTAAGATTCTCCGGGTTATCCAACCATTTAAAATACCCCTTCTTACCACAGTTTTAAATATCTTTCCACACAAAGGATCTAATTAAGTCTACCCTACCCCCCCCCCCCATAAAAAAAAGTTTATAATGTGTTAAAGTGGATTCACTCACCCCACCTATGAAAATAAAAGGTGGGGGGCCCCCTGTTAAGTGCTTAGTATTTTTTACTTATTTTCCCATTCTCCCATCCCTCCCTCCCTTATTTACTCACATCCCCTCATATATAAACCCCCCCCCCCATACCATGACCCTCCCCTCCCCCCTCCATTCCTCTCTCCTATACTATGAGGCAAATTCTCCCAGAGAGAGAGAGAGAGAGAAACCACAACTACCCATCCCCTCAAAACACACACACAAAAAAAGAGAGAACACCCCCCCCTCCCCAAAAAAAGGGGGGGTTCAAGAATAACATGATATCTCTATTCTATTTCCTCCAATCCATTTACCTTTACTATTTTACTCCCCTTATAAAAAAAATGTGAAAGTGATGGCCAATATTGGGCCATTTTTTGCCTAATCAAAACTAAACCCCTTCCCTCCATTCTCCTCCCCATCCCCACCTGAATGCGTCTGTCCGATACAATATTAATTGGTTAATTGATTAACCCAACATCTTTTAAGTCTTATACCATAAGTTATCCATTTGTTAGTTTTGGGTAAAAAAAAAAAAGGGGGGGTTTAAGTCCTCATTAGCCCTTATTAATCTTTGTTAGTCCTTGTTGGTCCTTTGCTCCTCATACAACTTTAGGTAAGAAGAAAAAATCCTTAGTTGGCTAATTAATTAAATTCATTTAACTTCATTACAGCGCCCCACACAAAACAAAAAAATGCAGTACACAAAACAAAAAAATGCAAATATTTCAGGGAGACAAAGGTGAGAAGGTAACTCTAACTCAAAAAGAAAAAAAAAAAGAATTCTCCCTTTGTGCCTCCATCTTTGTCTACTACTTTAGATGGTTATTGTTCCTCAGGAACAATTTTATTATTATCATTCTGCCTGCTAGCTTATTTCAGAAGTTTGAGTGTCTTTCCTTGTCTTTAGGATTGGTAGTCTCCAATTAGGTACTGTAAAAGGCTCCACCTTTAAAAAAGCAAACGGACCAGGGAGATCACCGTATGTTTGCAATATAAATGTGGCTGCATTCTTTTTTTATAGCAACTGCCAGGGGGTACCTCCATCGCTATGTCCCTCCTTCCTGCCATACACAGTCCAGAACTGTCCGCAACATTGCCCTGCGCTACCATGTGGCTCGGGAGCGGCGGCTACGATCCCCCAATTCCTCAATCTGAAGCTGCATCTCCAAGACTGTTTCTATATATTCTTCTCTCTCCTTCTCCAATATGCTCACTCTTTCTCCCAGTGAGGTCACTCTTGCCTCTCCTGTCTCCAGGCGCTCTGTCACCTCCTGTATCTCCACATATACCTGCTGTATATCAGCATGATGCTCTTCCTCAAATTTAGCAATGAGGGCTTCTATATCCATTTTAGTGGGTAGTGCCTCTTGATCCACTTTCGTGGGTAGGGCTTGTATCAGCGCCCTCAGGTCTTTCTCCATCTCACGCTGACCAGCCAAACTCTCCAACCCGGCGTTCCGGCTGCGCTCACTGCTTATCCGCTCCCCGCTTCTTCCCGAGTCTCGCACAGAGCTCAAGGGTTCCGCCTGTGTATTTTGTTTTTGCCTCTGTGTCACTGAAAAGAATCCCCACAAAGAATGTTTACTTTGGCTGGACCTCTAGCGCTGGTTTGTCACTCCGAACAGCAGATCACCGTCCAGTGAAAGGGAAGGAATGCCTTTAGTGGTGGGGGGGGGGGGGGGTGTTTGGGGTGTTCAGTTGACACAAGGTCGCTGGACACAGGAAGAATCCTGCCTGCCGATCAATGTACTGGAACAGGCAGTGCCTCTCCACATGGTCACAGAGGCTACTAAGGCATCCAGTCTGACTACACCACGGCAGCGGCGTATGTCTACCATCAAGGAGGAATAAGAAGCTCGGCTGCAGCATCAGAGGTCGCTCATATCCTGAGGTGGGCAGAAAGGAGCATGCCGGCTCTATCGGCTGTATGCATTCTGGGCATAGAAAACTGGCAAGCTGACTACCGAAGTCTCCCAGATGCTGGACAAAGGAGAATGGTCACTATACCCAGATGTGCTTCAACTCCTTTGCCTGAGATGGGCCACGCCAGACGTGGACCTCCTGGTTTCTCAACTCAATCGAGGGCATTGAGGTGTTTGGCCAGGTCCAGATATCCCTGGGTAGACGCTACAGACACGTTGTTGGCTTTGTGGGGTCTTTATCGGCTAATTTACGCCTCCCCCCCCCCCCCACTTAAACTTCTTTCACGTCTGCTATGCAGAGTGGAGGCCGAGGGGATTCCGGTGATTCTGATTGCCCAGACTGGCCTCTGGTACGCCGACCTAGTGCGCCTGGTGGCGGAGGTCCTTTAGTGACTGCCGATGTGGGAGGACCTTCTGTCGCAAGGTCCCATACTTCATCTTGCTTTACATTTGCTGGCTTTAACAGCATGGCTATTGATGGTACTGAGGAACCGAGGCCTGTCGGATTCACCTTACCTTAAGCACCATCAAGGGGCAGATTTCAGCCTTGGCTGTTTTTTCTCAACGACCCTTGGTGGCTCATTCACTGGTGAGTATGTTTGTGCAAGGTTCCACCACCACTTCCGCTGTGGGATTTGAACCTGGTGCTTCATAAACCTCCCTTTGAGAACATCGGAGGGATTCCTTCTTTTGACATTCTGTCAAAGTTGCTTTTCTGGTGGCCATCACATCTGTCAGGAGGGCTTCTGAGTTGGTGGCGTTGTCTTGCAATTCCACATACTTGATCCTCTATAAGGATAAGGCGGTGCTACGCCCGCAACGTTAGTTTCTTCTGAAGGTGGTTTTGGCCTTTCATCTGAATGAGGACATTGTGCTTACATCCTTATGTCCTTGGCCGTCGTATCCCAAGGAGGCTGTGTTTCATTCCCTAGACGTGGTATGTGCTCTGAGGGTTAATCTGTCTGCTACGGCTCTGTTCCAGAGGTAAGGCTCATTGTTTGTGTAGGTGACTGGTCCAAAGAAGGGCCTGGCGATCTTGTCGGCGACCATTTCTCGGTGGATCAGACGGACAGTAATTCAGGTCTATGCCCTTTAAAGGGCAGGCGCCTCCCTTTCCTGTCTTGGTTCATTCGACCAGGGGAATTGGTGCCTCCCTGGGCTTTCTGACATCAAGCGCCTGTCTCACAGGTGTGCAAGGCGGCAACCTCGTCATCCGTTCACACCTTCACTAAGTTTTACAAGGTTGATGTGAGTGCATCTTCGGATGCTTGCTTCGGCCGCAAGATTTTGCAGGCGGCCGTTTGAGGTTGCAACTGGTTCGTTGAGGAGCTCTGATTGTGTTGGGGTGAAGTTTTATTGCTGTTCCCACCCCTCATTTTTTGACACTGCACAGTCAAGATTATAAAGAAGCTGTGTCCATCCATGGACGAAAGAGAAAATAGGATTTTTGTATTCACGATAAAATCATTTTCTCTGAAGTCCATGGATGGACACAGCACTCACCCCTCCTTTTTTAAGTTTTTACTGCTTTTTGACGAACTGAGCTGCTGAGTGCAGTGTGAGGAGTTATGACCAGAGGGACTGTTCCTCGGTGGGGCTGTTCAGCTTTTGCTAAAGATTACATGTTTTAAACTATTAACATGTCTGCCTAGTCCTCTCCTGATAGACGGAACATAACCCTACATTCAAGATTATAAGGAAGCTGTGTCTGTCCATGGACTTAAGAGAAAAGGATTTTACATGAGTACAAAAATCCTATTTTTCTCCTTTTTTTTTATTTTTTTATTGTGCAGCACCTTTTTAACGTGCATAGGGCAGTTCGAGGATATAAAGTCTGCCCTTTATATCCCCTTCAACTTTGGAAAAAAACATGCATTCTCTGAAGCACATAGTGTGAACAAACCCTTAGTATAGGATAAATCGGTCATGTAAACTGTTTTGCGTATGACTTGGTGATTATCCAGTGTATTGACATTTTGTCTCCTGCATTATTCCAGTGAAGATTCTCGTTTCTAGAGTCCAGTGCAGTCCAGGTCCAGTGTGTGACCCCCAACCCCCTCACTGTACATACTTCTATTTTAAGGAAGTTATGGGAGGGGGATCAGGCTACAGATATAATTATTTTGCAATGTGCAGATGCTGGTACACATAATATAAGGTGTATTATGTTTAAGTGACAATAGGCTTAGAAGTTATTAGAAGTTAAAGCGGAGTTCTGTTGGGGGAAACTTTTTTTTTTTTTTTTATGTTAGCAACTGCAAATACTGCAGCTGCTGACTTTTTTTTTTTTTTTTTTACCACCTCAGCTTTTACCAAATTCTAGAGACCAGCTCATGATTCGATGTTTCTTACGTCTCTGTTTGCGGTTTGCATCATATGTGGTATTTTTGTACAGCCAGAAGAGAGCATAGGTATCACTGGCTTTTTAATATGCTTGAAGTAATGATTTTTTTTTTTTTAAGTATAATCATGTGCAATAGGTATATGTATCGCCTTCCCGCTAGGGTGCTAAGATCTTATCCATGATCCTTTATAGTCTACCCCCCAGCTGGGATGGCCGAAACATACTTGCATATAAGACATTCCCTCCCCCCCCCCCTCGTGGCTCCCAGAAATCTTATGCTTTTCCATATAGGGTATATCTATGAGAATTGACCATAGTAAGTAGGATTTGAAAATGACAGTCAAGGGCTCAAACTTTGTTTCAAGTCTACTTATATATACTATATTCTCAGAGTAATGAGAATTAGGAACCTCTTAATCTCTCTACATAGCTCCATGTTTTTTTGTACTCCCATTTTTCCTTGAAGTCACTGTTTGTCTCTGAAAGACTTTCCTTTAGCTCTTCCAACCTATAGGTTTCCTCCACTGCGTCTATCCAATTCCACAGATGTGGGCTTTCCGTTTCCTGCCACTTTTTTGGTATGAGTCTCTTAGCTGCATTTAGCAGGTGAGGTAGTAAGGAGTGCTTATATTTTTTAATACCCTCTTGACTCCCATGGAAGAGCACTACCCAGGGGTCTTTCTTTATCTCCTTACCCGTGATCTCTTTTATTTGACTTAATATTGTGTCCCAATAGATTTGAATTTCTGGGCATGTCCACCATAAATGAGCCATTGTTCCTCTATCTGGGCATCCCCGCCAACACTCGGCGGTCTGGTCTGCTTTAAAATTATTAGCTTTATTGGGGGTAATGTACATACCCGAAATGCACTTATAATTTGCCTCGGCGGTTCGTATATCTATTGCTGAGGAATGAGTTAATTGCATAATCCTCTGAAAAGTGTTCGTCCCTCTCGTGATTTCTAACTCCCTTTCCCATTTTTCTACAAAAGGTGCTTCACCCCGTGCCCCTAGCTTAACCAGTATCCCGTATAATTTTGTGATCATGCCCTTAGAATTTTCTGATTTGCATATCTTCTCTAGTGGTGTCAGCTCCGCCTCCGTCCGTAGTGGACGGGGGAGGTGCCACACAAAGTGATGCAGCTGGGAGTAATGCCACCTATCAAGGTTCCAATAATCTGTTCTGGATTTCAGTTCTTCATAGGTCATTATCTCGCCATCTTTTATAATATCCCCTAAGTGAACAGTGTCCTTCCTAATCAAGTTGCATCCTATTTTTTTTTCCCCAGGTGCGAAGTAAGCGTTTTCTTTTAAATTCATTAGTGGAGAATTAAATTCCCTATCTAGTAGTGTCTGAGTCCTATCCCACATTCGTAAAGTGTCCCGTGTTATATCGTATGATTTGTGGTCCAGTGCTCTATGTTGTGCAGGGATCCAGATAGTGTTGCTCAATTGTGTACTAGCTTGTGCTTTTTCAATTTGCACCCATCTTTTACCTTTCCTGTCCTGCGCCCATTCCACCGCACAAGATAGAACCGCCGCCTTGTAATAGCTTTTAATATCCGGCACTGCCAGACCGCCCAGTAGCTTTCCCTGTTTTAGGATGGAGAGGGATATTCTATGCTTTTTATTTTTCCAAACAGAATTCATTAAAAGGGAGTTAAGGATTCTCAAAAATTGCTGAGGCAAATCAATTGGGATTAATAGGAATTTGTAAAGTATTTTTGGAACTACAACCATCTTCAACATGTTGATGCGTCCAATCCATGATATGGGTTTGTTTACCGTTCTTTTTAATTCATTTTTGATCTCATTTAATAGGGGTACATAATTTATTTTATATATCTTCTGTACCGTATTGGCCAGTTTAATACCAAGATATTTTAATTCTTTGCTCCAGGGAAAAGCGCAAATTTCTTTGACTTGACCTTCCTCACTTTTATTTAAGTTTTATATTTAAAATTTCAGATTTAGTTACATTAATTTTAAAGTTTGAAATAGCGCCATATTGTTGCAGTATCTTGGAAAGCTTGGGAATAGATTTTTTTTTCCAAAATTATTTATTTACTCACAACAAAAAGCATGTCCACATGGACCACATTAACGCAATGTAAACAGTAACATCTTCATACGTACCAGCTTATATCAGTACAACACATTAAGACAGTGGTTATAACAAAGTCAGTGGTTCTGCAGCATCTTGCCCTTAAGACCGAGTCTTTCTAGTCCCCTCCTGATGGACTTGCCATCTAGAGGGCATCTATCTACAAGGTGCAGTACGAATTCAGGGATCCGTTGACGCGCCCTTCTTTTCCCGTTAACAAAAAAGGTGGGAGAAAAAAAAGACAAAGAAAAGGAAAGTGAGAAAGAAATAGCAGAAGAAAGAGGAGGGGGGAGGTGTCCGCGAGCATGGAGCTAAGCAGCTTTCCGACTCGCTATTTCTCTACAGGATGGCCGGGCCAATCTTTCCCAGGCGGGGGGGGGGATTCAGGACGAGCAGTCTATGTCAGTCCCCTAAGTGTTTGTCCTTCGTCGGAATAGGTAAAGACGTTCCACAGCTGCCACGTCTGCTTGTACGACTCTTGCCTATCACGGTCTGTGAGGATGAGATCCTCCATTCTGTTGATATCATCAACCCTCCGAAGCCACATTGCCACCGTAGGTGGATGTGGAGACTTCCAACAGGCGGGGATGCACGCCTTGGCAGCGTCTAAGAGATGATTTCAAAAAGAAGAGGGAGGAAAAGAAGGGGAAAATTTACGAATAAAAGAGAGAGGGAGAAAAAAGCAAGTGAAAATAAAAGGGGGAAAAAAAAGTAGAAACGTACGGATAGCACTCACATGGGCCACATCTGTAGTAATATTAGAGAAGCAAGCAATATTGATGGTCAGACTTTCAGGCCAGGGAAGTATGTTTTAAAAAATATATATTTAATAGCATATAAATACACAAACGATAATACAATATGATTTTTACAAAAAATTGACCACTGTATATTCCTCAGTCGCCAACACACGTTTCGCCGTGGGGCTTCTTCAGGACGAAGACGAGGAAAGCATGTTTAGCAGTGAAACAGAAATTCATCTGTAATGATACAGTGTGGAAAATTAATAACATAAACATATAAGAAAATCAATTAAAATAAATGAGTGTCTTGATGTATATTTACATGACAAATGGTCCTTCAACAGATACATCCATGAGGCATATATGGTAAAAGTAGAAGCAAATAGAAGCAAAGTCAGCGACGAGCTTGCATATTAGTTTTCAAAAAGGCCAGTGATCTAGTTGAAAAAAGCATATATACACATACACTAAGTGAGCCCATAATCGCATGGTATCCACTATTATCAATGCGTGGAAACATATAGCCAGGTAAGGACAAGAGAAAAGAGGGAGGGAAGTAGACGGAAAAGAAAAATAAGAATTGAAGCATATTAGGTTATGATCAGAAAAAAGGGGAGAAAAGACCAGATAGGTCAGCTCAGGGGATACTGATGAGAAATAACGATCGTAATATTCCACCACAATAGTCACCTTAAAGTGGCCAATAAAGGTCAAAGCACTGGTCCGTGGATTTGAGAATTAAGCACACCAACCAATTTATATAGCTTAGGCGAACTATAATCATAGAAAAACACAAACAAAAACAAAAACCAATTATTAACAACCATTCCCATCCAACATAAGACTGTCCAAAAATAGGGGGCTGAATTTACCTATTTTAAATGGTCTTGAGCTTACTGGGACAGCAGACAATGGCAGAGTAGCAAAGACATATAGACCCAGACTAGGGAAACCTTAATTAGCAGCGCTGTCTGTAAGCAACAGTGTTGAGATCCATCTGTAGGCCTGTAGATGGCAAAGCATTAAAGATGTAGTAGAGGTGACCCCATTATAGCCAGAACAAGCAAATAGGAAAGGCTGGAAGGAGATGGGCATTGTTAACTTACCATCAGGCAAGATGCGTCACTCACGTCTGTGTCCCAGGGTATACACGGTGTAACACACTGTTACTGCAGCTGCGTCTGGCTTAAATAGCCAGCGTTGCCGCGTCAGCGCCTGACGTGTGACGTCATCGGTGCGCGCCCTGTCAATCAGGCGGCGCATAAACAGACCCCGGACCTCGATGGTGTATCGGGACACATCGCCCCGCAAATGACAGTCAAAACAGGTCCAACACCAGACAACAGGGACGCAAATAGAGCCCTATGCCATCACAAGGCAACATCCCACAAAAAACAACAAGCCCCAATTCGGGGCCTCACGTGCAACATACATAGAAAAACACAAGCAGACATAGATCAACAGTAGTTTGCCATTGGTTTGCCATCTAGTGGACAAAAAGAGGAAATGCATCCTATGAAAATGTATGGAAAATATCCATTAATAAGTCCTAATGTTTAGCATAAATCTATTTGGCTTAAAACAAATCCAGGAGAATAATTTATATAGACATATCTGGTAGGGAAATAGAAAAGAAGGGAAGAGAAGGAGTATGTCCACACAGAGAAAACAGTGGGTATTGCATGCGAAAATAAAATAAATTCAAAATAGTTCCACAAGAACGGCTTTTGAAAGAGTTGTTTATATATACCATTCGCTCGTCTATTGATGTACCCTAAAAAGACGGATCCCTACAAAGAGGGTTGTGCTAGTCACACCATCCCCTCATGCATCCGTGAAGGGCCATATAGTCAGGCAATATCAAAAAAGAAACATCTAATTAAAAATATTAGTACAAAAAGTATATATATATATATATATATACAGAACCACATGGTTACACAATACTTCCTATGTTGGTATGGTAATCCCATTCCATTGTGTTAATTTGACAATATACATTTTATTGATTGAAAAATAGACTATCACATAGACGAAAACAATAATATTTTTATCTATAATCCTTCCAGTCGTTGTTTACATTGGGGCTAAGCCTAGCACCAATCTACAACGAATATAAGCTTTATCTCTCCTAGTTAAAATAAGTAGGGGAGGTTATCAAAGATATTTTGTGAATGCAGGGTTTCTTTGCGTCAACCTTGCAGCAGAGTGCATGGCAAGGGCCAATGAAATTACCAGATGGCAGAATAAGTGACCTATCATACATTAACCACTTACCCCCCGGACCATATTGCTGCCCAAAGACCAGAGTACTTTTTGCGATTCGGGACTGCGTCGCTTTAACAGACAATTGCGCGGTCGTGCGACGTGGCTCCCAAACAAAATTGGCGTCCTTTTTTTCCCACAAATAGAGCTTTCTTTTGGTGGTATTTGATCACCTCTGCGTTTTTTATTTTTTGCGCTATAAACAAAAATAGAACGACAATTTTGAAAAAAATGAATATTTTTTACTTTTTGCTGTAATAAATATCCCCCAAAAATATATAAAAAACATTTTTTTTCCACAGTTTAGGCCGATACGTATTCTTCTACATATTTTTCGTAAAAAAAATCGCAATAAGCGTTTATTGATTGGTTTGCGCAAAAGTTATAGCGTTTACAAAATAGGGGGTATTTTTATGGCATTTTTATTAATATTTTTTTTTACTAGTAATGGCGGCGATCAGCGATTTTTTTTTCGGTATTGCGACATTATGGCGGACACTTCGGACATTTTTGGGACCATTGGCATTTTTATAGCGATCAGTGCTATAAAAATGCATTAGATTACTATAAAAATGCCACTGGCAGTGAAGGGGTTAAGTATGCCTGGGTGTGTTCTTACTGTGGGGGGGGGGGGTGGCCTCACTAGGGGAAACACTGATCTTCTGTTCATACATTGTATGAACAGAAAATCAGCATTTCCCCTGCTGACAGGAACGAGAGCTGTGTGTTTACACACACAGCTCCCGTTCCCCGCTCTGTACCGAGCGATCGCGTGTGCCCGGCGGCGATCGCGCCCGCCGGGCACACGCACGGGAGTCGGGGGCGAGCGCGCCTCCGCCGGCGCGCGTGCGCCCCTAGTGGCGGCTAAAAGGCAGGACGTCATATTACGTGGTCTCGCCTAGGAGAGCCACCTTGTGGACGTATTATGACGGTGCGGCGACGGCAAGTGGTTAAGAAATTATTTGAAACTCAGTGAGTCATTAAGCCCTGGCCAACAATTTGCCTTAAGGCGATAGATCCATTGAGTTTCACGCTGTAAGACCCTCTGGTCGAAATTCCCACCTCTAGGGTCCTCGGTCACGCAATCAAGAACCGCAAACTCTATTGAGGGAATTGCATATTTATGTGCAAAGGCGACATGATACCCCATGGTCTTATTAAGCAGACCATTAGTGATGTAATACATGTGGTCTTTGACCCGTTTCCATAAGGGACGGATGGTTTTACCCACATAAACAGCCACATGTGCATAAAATAATGTATATGACCCCTTGTGTTTGGCACGTAATATGTTTGTGCAATTTATGTATTTCCCCATTGGGGAGTTGGATGGTCTGACCTTCTTTTATTAAATGACAAAAATTGCAGTGCCCACATCTAAAAAGGCCTGGTATTTCTGACAAACCCATTGTGGGTTTTCAGTAATTGCTCTTTACTAGACGATCTCTGACTGATGTGGAGCGTCTGAATGTGATACTGGAATTTTTAGCCACATACTTAGACAAGGTTGCATCTGCGGTGATTAAGTGCCAGTGTTTTTGAATAAGCTGATGGATTTGAATATGTTGGTCCGAGAATGTTGTGATGAATCGCATCACAGCATTTTCAGAATTTTTCTTGTTAACATTGCTTTTAAGCAAAGTGCTTACTCTTTCTCGTCCTGCAGCCCGATTGTATGCTTTTTTCAAGCAGGATCTACTATACCCTCTCATGGTTAGTCTGGTGTATAGCTTGTCCGATTCACTTTTGAATCTCCTATCGTCTGAACAGTTGCGACGTGTATGTGTATATATGCTTTTTTCAACTAGATCACTGGCCTTTTTGAAAACTAATATGCAAGCTCATCGCTGACTTTGCTTCTATTTGCTTCTACTTTTACCATATATGCCTCATGGATGTATCCGTTGAAGGACCATTTGTCATGTAAATATACATCAAGACACTCATTTATTTTAATTGATTTTCTTATATGTTTATGTTATTAATTTTCCACACTGTATCATTACAGATGAATTTCTGTTTCACTGCTAAACATGCTTTCCTCGTCTTCGTCCTGAAGAAGCCCCACGGCGAAACGTGCGTTGGCGACTGAGGAATATACAGTGGTCAATTTTTTGTAAAAATCATATTGTATTATCGTTTGTGTATTTATATGCTATTAAATATATTTTTTTAAAACATACTTCCCTGGCCTGAAAGTCTGACCATCAATGTCCACTTGCTAGATATTGCTTCCTTTCTAGCGTCTAAGGTAGGTGTTCGCGTGTAGCAGGAAGTATGCTGGGTCATTCGAAATCTGGCGCTCGGTAAACATCTGCGATATTCTCCTAACCTCCGTCCAGTAGGACTTCAACAGTCGGCAGGACCAGAAAATGTGGGTCAGTGTCCCCACATCTCCCTGGCAGCGCCAACACACGTCCGATGTGGACCTAAAAACTTTGTGAAGCAGGGCCGGGGTGCGGTACCAACGAGTAGGGATTTTGTAATTTGTTTCTTGTATTTTAGCGCAAATAGAAGATTTGTGTGTGAAGGTCAAGATCTGTTGTCTTGTTTTAGCCGAGAATGTGCAGTGCAGTTCCTGTTCCCATTTCACAATACAGGGGAGCTGATACCCCTCCTGCTGTGTGATCAGTACGTTGTGTAGAATGGACAATGCATGTGGGAGTGTGCCCGCCTCCGAACATATCTCCTCTATTGGCGTGAGTCGGGTTTCCCGCCTGGGGGGGGGTCATGGTGCTTAAGAAATGTTTGAGTTGGTTTGCCCGCATAAAGTCTAACCGAAATCTCCCTTCCTGATCCATCAGTTTCGCGAGTGACCTCCAGCGGCCCAATGTACCAAAGTGTGAGACCTGATATACACCCGACTCTCTCAGGGCTCGGAATCTACCGTCCTGAACCCCCGGGTCGAACTTCGGGTTGCCTAGTACCGGACGTAGGGGCGAATTTCCCGGCGGTGACCTTAGTTGACATAACATATTCGCGCAAATTTTGGTTGTGGTCCCTATCAATGGGTGAGACCTCAGGGATCTAGGTAGGGTCGCATCACACCATGGGGCCCTCTGTAAGGGAATCTCGCTCTGTGCTTGCTCTATGTGTGGCCACAGTTTGGTGCTCCCGTGCCGGCACCAGTCTACGAGCCGGTTTAAGTGTGCCACGTGGTAATAAGTGCGGATGTTGGGCAGGGCCAGTCCACCGTGTGCTTTGGGTAGAGACAACACTATCCTGTGAATCCTGGGGTGTTTCCCAGCCCACAGAAAATTTTTAAACATAGATTGCACTTGGCTGAAGTAGTCCGCCGGTATGTGTATAGGAAGAGCCTGGCGGAGGTATGTAAATTTAGGGAGGATGGACATCTTGAGTATTCCGCACCTCCCGAGCCAGGAGTGGAGGCCGGTTGTCCATTGGTCCAATAGCTTCTGGGCACTTTTTAATAATGGCGGAAAATTGAGTTTGAAAAGTTGGGAGAAGGACGGGGGAATGCGGGTCCCCAAGTAGCTTATGGCTGTGTCTGTCCATTGCAGACTAAAACCTTGGCGTAGACCAGGGGTCTCAAACTCAAATTACCTGAGGGCCACAAGACGAGTTTTCATATCCCATGGGGGGGCCGCATGCAAACTTTCAAACTTCAAAAACAACAGTACTGGTGTCAGCGAACGCATTATTAACCCCCCAGCACTGGTGTCAGCGGACGCATTCTTACCCCCAGCACTGGTGTCAGTGGATGCATTATTAACCCTGACCATTACACTGCACACCGACCACTACACTGACCACTACACTGACCACTACACTACACAGTACACTGACCACTACACTACACAATGACCACTACACTGCACATTGACCACTACACACCTCACTGACCACTACACTACACACTGACCACTCACCATCAGGGCACAGCGCACATCAGGGTACAGGGAACAGCGCACATCAGGGTACAGGGCACAGCACATCAGGGTACAGAGCCCAGCCTATCAGAGCCCAGCACAACAGGCCACATCAGGGTATGGGGCATGGCAAGGCACATCAGGGCACAACACATCAGGACAGGGCACATGGCACATCAGGGAACAGAGCCCAGCACATCAGGGTACATGGGGCACATCAGGGTACATGGGGCACATTAGAGCACATGGGAGCACGATCAGGGCACATGGGAGCACAATCAGGGCACATCAGGGTACATGGGGCACATTAAGGCACATGAGGGCACAATCAGGGTACATTGGGCACATCAGGGTACATTGGGCACATCAGGGCACATCAGAGCACATGGGGCACATCAGGGCACATGAAGCACAATCAGGGCACATGGAGCACAATCAGGGCACATCAGGGTACATGGGGAACATCAGGGTACATGGGGAACATGAGGGCACACTCCGGGTACATGGGGCACATGGGAGCACAATCAGGGCACATCAGGGTACATGGGGCACATTAAGGCACATGAGGGCAAAATCAGGGTACATTGGGCACATCAGGGCACATGGAGCACAATCAGGGCACATGAGGGCACAATCAGGGTACATGAGGGCACAATCAGGGTACATGGGGAACATGAGGACACACACAGGGTACATGGGGCACATGACGGCACAATCATGGTACATGGGGCACATCAGGGTACATGGGGCACATCAGGGCACATGGAGCACAATCAGGGCACATCAGGGTACACGAGGGCACAATCGGGGTACATGGGGCACATCAGGGTACATGAGGCACACTCAGGGTACATGGGGAACATGAGGGCACACTCAGGGTACATGGGGAACATGAGGGCACACTCAGGGTACATGGGGCACATGACGTCACAATCAGGGTACATGGGGCACATGAGGGCACATGAGGGTACATGGGGCACAATCAGGGTACATGGTGGGGCACATGAGGGCACAATCAGAGTACATGGGGCACAATCAGGGCACATGGAGCACAATCAGGGCACATGGAGCACAATCAGGGCACATGGGGAACATCAGGGTACATGGGGAACATGAGGGCACACTCAGGGTACATGGGGCACATCAGGGCACATGGGAGCACAATCAGGGCACATCAGGATACATGGGGCACATTAAGGCACATGAGGGCAAAATCAGGGTACATTGGGCACATCAGGGTACATTGGGCACATCAGGGTACATTGGGCACATCAGGGCACATGGGGCACATCAGGGCACATGGAGCACAATCAGGGCACATGAGGGCACAATCAGGGTACATGGGGAACATGAGGACACACTCAGGGTACATGGGGCACATGACGGCACAATCAGGGTACATGGGGCACATGACGGCACAATCAGGGTACATGGGGCACATGACGGCACAATCATGGTACATGGGGCACATCAGGGTACATGGGGCACATCAGGGCACATGGAGCACAATCAGGGCACATGGGGCACATGAGGGCACAATCGGGGTACATGGGGCACATCAGGGTACATGAGGCACACTCAGGGTACATGGGGAACATGAGGGCACACTCAGGGTACATGGGGAACATGAGGGCACACTCAGGGTACATGGGGCACATGACGTCACAATCGGGGTACATGGGCACATGAGGGCACAATCAGGGCACATGAGGGTACATGGGGCACATGAGGGCACAATCAGGGTACATGGGGCACATGAGGGCACAATCAGGGTACATGGTGGGGCACAATCAGAGTACATGGGGCACAGGTCAGCATTTACTTGTGGTTTTCTTCACATGCAGAGTAAAGCAGGAAGCGTCTGTCATAAGTTCACTTCTCTCTCATGTCACGCTGCGGCTGCTCCCCGCCCCCCCCGGCGGCCCCCCCCTCTCTTCTCGTCCATCCCAGGTAATATCACAAGTAATTATTGCGCCAACTTATGTCTTCCACCTCTTCGAGGTGCAACTGGAGCGCACACGCTGTTTCCTTCTGCCGGTCTCTGTCTCACTCTGTCAGCCAATCTCCTCTCCAGAGCCGCCAGCGACCCTTCACCGGAGGAGACTCTGTCCGATAGCGTGGAGACCTCCGTGCGCACCTCCTGAAAGTCTCTCCTGTGGGTCTCCTCCAACTTGAGGATGAGAGATTCTATGTCGGTTCTCGTGGGGAGGGCCTGTAGAAGCGCCCTTATCTCCTGCTCCGCCGACATGCTTCCAGCTGGAGGGGTCCCGATTGACATGTCTGTGCAGTTCGCTTCCGATATGTCCGGCGCAGCGGGGTGTGTTGTAGTGTCCTCCAGCTGAAAGGTCCAGAGGCCCTGTTCTAAGTCCTCTGGTGGGCTGCCACGTGGGGCTGAAAAAGCGGAGTAAATCTCCTGTTTTTGCGCTGGAGCGGGTGTTACGGGTCCCTGTTCTGCCCTTGGTCTTTTTGGCAGATTGCATGCCGAAAATCACAGGATTTGGCTGGTAAAAGAGGGGACAAGGCCGGGAGCTCCAAGTTTCTGCTTCCTCACTCAGCCATGTCCAGGCCACGCCCCCCCGCTTGGGAATAGATTTAACCGGATTGGTTAAATAAAATAAAATATCGTCGGTAAAGGCCGACAATTTATGTTCCTCCTCTTCCACTCTGACACCATTGATATCTGGGTCATTTCGAATAGTGGCCAGTAGAGGCTTTAGGGCATGGGTGCTCAACCTGTGGCTCTCCAGCTGTTTCAGAACTACAATTCCCATGAGGCATTGCAAGCTACTGACTGTTACAAGCATGACTCCCAAAGGCAGAGGCATGATGGGACTTGAAGTTCTGCAACAGCTGGAGAGCCACAGGTTGAGCACCCATGCTCTAGGGATAGGATGAAAAGAAGGGGAGACAAAGGACAACCCTTGTCTTGTCCCATTTTTTCATCTCGAAAGACTCCGATAGCATGCCGTTAATTTTAATTTTTGCGGTAGGGTGATGGTAAAGTGTGTTAATCCATCGGGACAGCCTGTTCCCTATTCCCATAACTTTGAGAGTCTCCATCATGAGCCCCCAGTCTACCCTATCGAATGCTTTTTCGGCATCCACCGATAGGAATAGACCCGGGGGCGCATTCTGCCTTATGTTCTGAAGCAGGAGAATTGCTCTAATACTATTATCTTTGCCCTCTCTGTTGGGGACAAATCCTACCTGATCGGGGTGCACCAGGAAGTGCATAGCCCCTTTCAGACGCTCAGCAAGGATTTTAGCGAAGAGCTTGATGTCTGTATTTAGCAAAGAGATTGGTCTATATCCCGAACAGAGTGAGCAATCTTTCCCTTCTTTCAGAATTATTGCAACCGAGGCGGCTAACGCTTCCCTACTAGTTTCGTATTCGGACCCTAGACCATTGAAGTATTTGCATATCTTCGGTATTAAGATGTTACTGAATCTCTTATAATACAGGACAGAAAATCCGCAGGGCGGGGCTTTTTCCGCCTGTCGTATTTTCAAAGCATTTTTAATTTCTTCAGTTATAGGACAGTCCATATTCAATCTTTCCATCTCCTCTAGTCTAGGGAGTCCTGCTTTCTCAAGGAAATTGCGGGTTTTAGCCTCTTTTTCCCCTGCCTGCCACCCTGACTGCTTTATTGTATATAGTTCCTCGTAGTAATTTTTGAAGGTATCTGCAATTTCTCTAGTTGTATAGACCAGATTCCCATCTTTCCTTTTAATTTTTCCGATGTAATTTCTGTTTTTTCTTTTTTTGGGCCATTTTTGGCAAGATGCTTACTGGGTTTATTGCCCCATAGATACCTCTCTCTGAGAAGGGCAATTTAGTTTTTTCCTCGCTTCTTGTTCCATAATCTCCTTAAGTGCATCTCTTTTTAAAATTAGATTGTGGTACGTCTTTTAGTCCCTGTTCTTTATGTTTACGTTCTAGGATCGCTATATCTTTGATCAGGGTATCAGCCTTCCTTTTTCTCTTTTTTTTTCCCTAGCACCCTCAGCGATTAGTTTCCCTCTGATGTACGCTTTATGTGTCTCCCAGAGAGTTGCACTTGAAATCCCCTCTGTATCGTTAATAAGAAAAAATTGTTTGAGTTCCACTTCCACCCTACCTGCCCCTTCTTCATCTCGAATCAGGTTATCATTTAGATGCCACACCGGCCGTTGACTCTTTTGTATGGATAATTTAATTTTCATGGTTATTGGTGCATGGTCTGAGACAGTCATAATTCCAATGTCCGTCTCAGTAATCAGGTCCAGCAACCTATGATCTACCAGTATGTAGTCTATTCTGGTGTACGTTCCCGTGGGGAGGGGAGAAAAATGTGTAATCGTGTGTGTTTGGATGGAATATCCTCCAAGCGTCCACTAGTTGACTGTCATGGATCTTGTGTTTTATTTTTTGTAATTGCACGTTAGTTGTCTCCTTCACCCGGGATGTACTGTCTTCTCTCGGATTCATGGCAAAATTAAGATCCCCCATCAAAATTGTGTACCCCTCGGCAAAATTTTTCAATTTGCCCAAAATTCTACTTGCATATTGAGTTGGAATGTACATTCAGGGCATAGATGTTTGCTAGGGTTGTAGACAGTGTTTCCCAATTTTGCTTTTAAGAATAAAAATCTACCTTCCGGATCTGTCAGCCTCCCTCAAGAATAAACCCAATCCCTCTTGCAAAACCGATTGCTACACCCCTGGCACCGCTTGGAGATGGAGTCCCCATAAAACCAGGTAGGATACATAGGTGAGTACAGCTTTACATTCGAATCTAAGGTCAGATGAGATTCCTGTATAAAGACCTACGTCCGCTCTATATTGTTCAATCTTTTCCAAGACCTTCAATCTTTTAGCGGCGGAGTTCAAACCCTTCACGTTCTAAGATAAAAATTTTACTCTCTGCCATTTCCTACCACTACATCATTACCCTAAACTTTCTAAAAGATCCACTGGGAGCCACATTCCCTATCCCGTCCCCTTTTTGGAAGAGGAGAGTTCCCTCTCCTTCCAAACCTCCCATCCCACACCCTCCCATCCCCCCCCCTGCCAAGGCCTAAACTTAGCCTCAGAACCGTAGGGATCCTCACACCCACTACCCGTCAGTTCTCATGAAATGAGGTGAAGCCTCCCACCGCCCAGCCCTCTCATATACCTCCAAAGAATAATCCTTGGGGGTTGATCTTATATGAGTAGGGTTGCGGACCCGCCCTCCTGACCCCCCTCTCTGATCTCCCCACTACCCCCCCTCCCCATCCACCACCAGATCCCACCTCTCTAAACCACCCAAAAGACTAATCCACCCAAAAGACTATTCCACCCATCCGGGCAAATTCAGAACGTGCATATCCAATTTGCGGCAAAACTTGGCAGATCCTCTGGAAATATTAATTTTGCTGATACCCCATCTTTGTGTCCAATCAGGCACGCCAGGAACCCCCATTGGTAATTGATATTGAGCAAGCGCATCTGTTCCAATAGAGGTTTAAGGTGCCTTCTTCTGGCCAGGGTTTCCCAAGCTAGGTCAGTGAAGATCTGAATCTCCACACCGTCATAGCACAGGGGTGGCTTCCTTCTCAGTTTTGACCAAATCTCTGCTTTGTCTTCAAAATATCTAAACCTTGCTATTATGTCCCTAGGCCATTTGCCCCCGCCATCCCTGATTCCTTCCTATGCGGTGAACCCGATCTATTTTAGGGGTTCCTCCGAGCCGTTGTCCAGGAGGGGGAGAAATAAGCTATTGAGAATTTTTCTCAGATCTTCAACTTTCTCCTCCTTGATGGATCGTATTCTTAAATTTTGCCTCTATTACGATTCTCTTGGTCTTCTAATCGGTATTGTAATAGCCTCTGATTTTGTTTCATTGTGTGGTATTGGTTTTTTAATTCATATAATTCTAGTTCCTGTTTTTCCATTTTTGCCTCAGCTTTCCTCTACCCACTCCAAAATATGAGTTATGTCAGTTCTTAACACGCTGATTTCTTCTCTTATCGCATTTTCCAACCTCTTTAACATCCCCTCCAATTCTACCTTTGTGGGTAGATGTGTGTCTGTTCTAGATTCATCCATTTGGCTAACTTTGTGTTCGCCTTCTGTTGACGTATCCACGATTGGGGTAACCACCCCCCCGGCTTCCTTTTTAGTTGCCCCCGTTTTTTCAGTTTTTTTTTTACCAAGGCTGGACTTTTGGTGCTCCCGTCTGGGGTCATGTAGTGTCTTATAGTGCTGGTAGGGGGGTTATCTTTAGAAATTTTCGGGGCGGAGCCCCTTGTTGACTTATTCATATTGTGTTTTGTTGTCCCTCTGATACGTTTCCCAGTTTGGACAACGGGTGGTCCCTTTTTTTTTCTTTTTTTTTTTTTTTTAGACAGGGATTTTTATATCCGTTGAAGGCTATCTAAAAGCTATCTAAGTTTGACCACCGGGAAACTAGGGTTACCCCCAGCCTCTAGGTTGCGCGCAGGGGAGAGAGTCGCACACCCTCTGTTATAAGTGCGATCATTTCTCACGTTAGGTTTTAACCCTTCAGAGTGGGGCTTTTTACTGCGAGCGACCTAGCTGACTTATTCTCGTTAACCGTCGGCCTCAGCCCTGAGGGAACAGCAGTTCCTTTTTGACTTTTAATGTCCAACCATGTTGGGTATGCTGGGGGATGTTTTGAGCTACCTCCTATGATGATTGCAGCATATCATATTTTTTTAGTTGTTTAATGGTGGGTTGTAGGTATGCAAATGCCCTGTAAAAGTTTGGCCAAGCAGATACCACCTCCAATGACGCACTCTCCTCCCTTGCTGCGTTCTATTGCACTGCCCTCTGACCACCATGGATACGCTATCGTGTTTTAATACACTTGTCCTATAGTCCGGGCCAAACAGTCCACATACAGTGGCCCAGGGTGGATGTAGTGTCTCTAATAAAGTCAGGTATTCCCACCAGTAGTCCAAGCCTGTCACACTGTGATTTCACGGAAGTAGGTACAATGCATATAACAGATGACATAACAGATGACATCTTGCTAGTGGGTATCGATGTGGAGTCCCTGTATACCTCCATCCCGCATGAGGTCGGTATCGAGGCGGTTGAGACCTTCTCGAGTCTACGTATCGGCCTCAGGGACCGCAAACGAATTTATTATAGAGTTACTACACCTAGCATTGAATAACAACTACTTCCAATTTTTAAACTCCTATTACCATCAAATAAGGGGGACTTCTATGGGAGCATCCTGGGCACCCGCATATGCATGCCTCCACTTGGGCCTATGGGAGGAGAAAGAGGTGTATACGTCTCCGATGTACCGCCGCCACGTACGTACGTGGTGGCGGTACATCGATGACGTACTAATGATTTGGCAGGGACCCCCCTGAACTTCTAAATTTGTTCTTGCAGGATTTGAACACCAACAAACGTAATATCCACTTAACATTTACTTATCATGCAGAAAGACTGTCTTTCTTGGATTTCACAAATAACCCTGAAAAATAAAAAACTGCATACGTGTACATATCGTAAAGATACAGCAGCGAACAACTTACTTTATGCGACCAGCCACCACCCGAATTGGCTCAAAAATGGGATCCCGGTGGGCCAGTTCCTCCGTATAAAGAGGAACTGTTCCAATCCAGAGGATTACAGACGAGAAAGCCAAGAGTTATACTCTCGCTTTCGTGAACGTGGGTACACCCACGGGACAAATCAAAAAGCTAGAAAAAGGGCGGCAATACGGGACCGTATGGACCCTTCTTACAAGAAAAGAACTATCGATAATCTCTCACAAGGGACGGTAGACCCCATCAGAATCATTACCACCTACGGTTCCCAATGGGACAATGTCCGTAAAGTTTTGGAAAAAACATTGGGGCATTTACGAAATGCACCCACACTGACGGACATTGTTGATGAATCCCCAAAACTAGTCGCCCGTAGATCCAGAAGTATCGGCGATACCTTGATACGTTCAGAATTCACAAAGGAATCGGAAACCACTTGGTTATCACATTATCCAAGGACACTTGGCATGTTTCCTTGTAATAAATGCCAGGTTTGCCCTTATGTTGAAAGAACCTCAAGTTTCGCCGATGCTCATGGTGACGGATCCTATGAAATGAGGAGCTTAATAAACTGCTCCACAACCCGAGTCATTTACATTATTACATGTCCGTGTCCCAAAATTTATGTGGGAAAAACTAAACGAGCCTTAAGAACACGGTCTGGGCGAACATCTCAGAGAGATGAATGAAAAAGTAAAAGAACCAGAAAAAACCCCTCGCTAAGCACTTCGCACAGTGCCACAATAGATGCTCGGACGGCCTGACGGTCAAAGGCATCTATGCCCTTAAACTTCCAAAACGTCGTGGTGACTTTGATAGTCTTACTGCAGAAAGAAAAATGGTGGGTATACCATTTGAAATCTTTGGTACCCGTGGGCTTAAACACCGGAACTCAACTTGCAGGTCTTTTGGACCCCTGACTCACCGACCCCGACAGGAATCCTATATGATCAATTACATTGGTCATATAATATATCTACCATGAGAAATACCCCTTACATCTACTTCTCCCTCTCTAATTATCAAAACATTAACAGACTCCTGACTCTCTCATCTACCATCCCCTCTCCCCTTCCCTCCCCCCTTTCCTTCCCTTCCCTTTTTTACATATCAGCCCAATTACAGGCATTTTGCCGAATATGGATTTGGCTATTTGGGCTTTTCTGTAGAATAAAATCACACCAAAGCCATATATAACTTCACACCCAATGGATGATCCCCCTTTTTAATTTTTGAAATTTCCCCTCTTTTTTAGTTTTATTTGTAACCTACTCAGTTTGTCCTTATGTGTATCCCTCCCCATCCCTCGTTTTAACCTCCCCATCATCCAGAAGATGTGAAATATAGAAATGTGGATAGCTTTAGAATTATAAGTGTCCATATGGACGATTGCCCCCATATATACGAAAATCAATAATAAGTTGCTTCTTGTACAGTTAACAAGAAATATAACTGCACGTCCATATGGCACCGTATACAAAACTTTCTAACAAAACAAGTTATTTGAATTATACTAAAATCACCCTTGAAGAAGAACATATACTGTCTACTATGTCCGCAACAGGACAACAACACTTTTGTTTCTCTTTTAATTGGTGACGGGCGCTGACAGCCTTCAGTATAAAATATAACACTGCTGCCTACGCCCAACACGTCCAAGACGAAGCTACGCCAATGCGCCTGGCGAAACGCGTTGACGTCACCAAGTAGCGTGATCGCCCTGACCCCGGAAAGCTTGGAGTTGGAGGACGGAGGATCGGAGGCGCTTGCCGTTTTGACACGGACCGATCACGCCGATTGCGCTGATTACAACACAAGCTACAAGCGCAATACAAGCTGCATTCGAGTGCGAGAACCGGCCGCAGTAAGGAAATACCACTGTAATGGACACGAAACATAAACACGTCCTAGCAGACCAACCAAAACTCCAGTATCCTACCGGCCACAACAGGGGAAAACTGTAACGAGCCCTCTCAACTGTGCGGTCTACACGACAACAGCAGCACCAAGACGGATCCGCTCCATACATTCCATCCACTATGGTCTGGTAAAGTATCGACCTCCCCTCACTTGGGATGGTCTGCTATATAATATAATCTATACCAGTTCCTATATTGGGCCCGGTGCTCCGTTCTTGAACTAACACTGTCAGAAATGTGTCTAAATTACTGTCGGTATATCCCGATATTGCTCCTTGCAATATAGTGCCACAGCTACTTTCTGCCTTAAAGCAACAGTGAAACACTTACCTATATAAAGCAAGCATCCGTGCCATCCTGAATGTTATAGATCAGAGACTAACATCACTTATTTATTCCTTAAACTTCAGGATTCAATGTGGTATTTGAATAACCTCAGGACTAACAACTAACAAGCGCTTAAGTTTATCTATAACTAATATATAGTCCATTAACAAACAATCTAGGATTATACCATCCCCCCCCTCTTCCGTCCCCCCCACGCCCATGTTCAGCCCCATCACTTTATATTGACACCCTATTGGTTTGATGCAAATAGTACAGGGACTATACTTGTCCGTATGCACCTTAATTGTTATTTTACTCTTGCATCCAAATTTATTATACTTTTCACAGAGTGTCGATACATGACCGGTTCTGAACAAAACGTGTCCGGATCACGTTAATTGTTAAATGTTTGTCTATGTCTGTCTTATTTATTGCGCATGTTTTTTGTACTGTTTCAATTTAATGGTAGCCATGTAAAGTTTTTTTGGCCACCACCAATATATATTCTTTTCGTATAACTTGTAACATTTAATGCCTTAAATAATTTTGATACTAATAAATTAAATTAAACGTATCATTGTTTCCTCCTACCGATCACAACAGTGTGCTAAAGTAATCCCTTTAAGCCAACTGGCTGACTTTCTACCTTTTCCTTTCTCTTCCTTTCTATTTAAACCTCCTCCCCCCCTCCCTTCCTCTTTTTCTTTCCTTTTCCTCTTTCCCACCTGAATTTTTGATTACAATGCATATAAGAATACCTAATGCCTCATACATATATCATCGCATATATATGTTGGAGAGGGCCGGGCCACAGATCTTAAAATATGCTTCACCTTGCAAAGCCCACCCTTTCTGCCAGACCGAAACCTTCAGCATTTATAGCATAATAACATTATAATCCGTGAGAAATTAGCACAGTAAGAGAATAGATATATAGAAGGAAAATTATGCCTTTGCCTGATAACTTGTCAGCTGAGTACAAAGTTATTAGAAGGTTATTCTGATATTCTGTCATGTTATCCATTTAACTTGCAGACATGAGAGTGGATAAACTTGTTAAACCTTGTGCTTAGAGCTAGGTCCGTGGCGCGGGCGGCTCCTCCCTCGGCGTGCGTGCCTCACGTGCACCACGTCATGCTCTGAGCTGCTGACTTTTAAAATAAGGACACTTAACTGTCCAGGGCACCCGCGATGTCCTCATCCGAAGACTGTCCCTCGGCTCCAAGTGCAGGCGGTCAGCATTCTCAGTATGGGAATTGGCAATCCATGCAGTGCGACTTCACTAGGTCCCGCTGTCTCCTGGGACCAGTGTGTTTCCCTGAAGACAGTGGGGGGTGACACGAAGAGGCGTGACTCCTGTGGCAATCTTTTTCCAGAAGTGGGTGCAAATACCTGTATGGACCTTTGCTTTAAACAGAAATGTTATACAAAACCAAAAGCTCTTCTGCCGCAAAATTTTTAAATGCTGCCTCTAAAGTCCTCTAATGTGTCCTAAAGCCTGGGCAAATGTCATGTTGTCAGGTTAACATGTACATTGTGTTTTTTTTGTATCTGAGATAGTCATTGAGATGCAGCCTGATTGAGATATCAGACTCTATGCTATGATGACTTACATTTGGAAGCACATATTACTTTTTTTTAAAGTGTTATTCAACTCAAAATAAAACAAACAAAAAATAAAACTTGGCAGGTGGGGTTTTTATGACCGAAGAGATTATACAATGGTTTATTTTGCCACAGAACGCTTTCCCATATAGTTAACCTTGAGCTGTGCATGTTCAGCTCAGTGTACCTTTTACAACATGCACTCTGTGCCCGGATGAAGTGTCTCCTGTGCACTTGTGGGATTAACATCCTCATGTCAGGCAATTCAAGCAGTTTAACAAAGTGAACTTGGAAGGAAGACCTGAAGAAGATGGAAGCACTTGAGCTGACATCCTTTGAGGGGTGAGTCTGTCATACCCCATACCCCAGTTTGCATAAACAATGAGTTTAATTCTGCTCTAACCCCTTCATGAAGAAGGTAAAACAAAATCATAAAGCCTGAACACAATTTTGCAACTTTGACATGTGTCAGTAAACCTGTACATGTTCCCACAACTACTTGCTATATCTAGGTGAATTATACCTTGTTAGCTTTTATATATTTTTTTTGTGCAGGACAATAAATTTGGTTGTAATTAATTATTTCCTGATTTCTAACTGATATTGATTCTAATTAAAAGAAAAGTTTTGTTTATTTTTATTTTTTTAATCCTACCTGAAATAAACGGACCCAGGCCCTAACCCTAATACTGACAATGACCTAGATTAAACCATGTTCTACCTATTATCCGTTTTTCTTTGTTTTAGTTATTTGCGCTCACACTTTTTTGAAAAACGTTCTCCTCTAGCAATGATAGAGTGAGAAAATGTAGATGGAAAAAAACACAGGGGTGGGCTGTACAGTAACTGATCACTGTGATAGCCATTCAGAGGCATTCACAGTGATCAGGTCATTGGGAACCAGGACTTCCTGATCTCCAATTGCTAGTATGAAGCCTTGTACACATGCTCTGTTTACTCGGCAAGAACCAGCAAGAAAACTGCTGGCAGAGCTTTCTTGCCGGTTATACTGAGCGTGTGTACGAGGCTTTCAGGTTTCTCGACAAGAAACCTGTCCCAGAATCTAGGTGAGAAAAATAGAGAACATGTTCTCTATTTTCTCGTCGTGAGATTCTCTGCAGTTTTCCTGCCGAGAAACCCGAGAGTGTATACTTGCCTGGTTGCCGTGGAAAACCCGCGCATGCTCGAAATGACTTTGACGCATGCGCAGTAGCTTCCACGGCATAGGTAGGGTGAAGCAAGATGGCGGCGACGACATTGAATGTGACGAGCGCACGCTCGTCGTACGCGATGACGTCACTGCGTTCTTCCCTTTAAGAGAGCGGTTCTTTTTAAAGGTCTGTGTGTACACTCGGGCGGCAAGAGATTCTTGCCAAGAATCTCGTCGGGAAAATTTTTTTTTTTTTTTTTTCCTGACGAGATTCTTGCCCGTGAGTACGAGGCTTTAGACCCAGCACTCTCAGTGAAGTGCGAGTATGGCATTTATTTGGTGCCACAGATAAAGATTACTCTCAGGCCACTTATGTATGTACAGTCAGCAAGAAGGGATTAATTAACATGCACTGTAAAAATGAATTGCAGATTTTGGTTTATAAATGCATTAAATATACTATAGTCTTTTTACTGCAGTCCCAAAAGGTGACCTAAAATAGTTTAGACAAACTTTACCCTGCTAATTGTATTACTATCATCATTTGTTACAGAACTTGGCATGTTTACTGAAACTTGTTTTTATTTTGTTTTCCACATTTCAGCTGCAAGATCCAACGAGCTGGACAACGACAGGTAAGGAAATAAGATGAGGGGATACATATAAAGCATAATAATGGCACTGTAGTTTAGAGACCATGCATATATATGTAACTTTTTAATTCTGTGCTACCCTACTAAGTAATCGGCAGTGAAAAATCAGCCGTTAAAGTCAGTGGTCATCAGCCCTGTCCTCAGGGCCCACTAACAGGCCAGGTTTGCAAGATAACTGAAATACATTTGGTGATATCATTTTCTGCTCAGTGATTGCAGTATTCTAGTCTGCATCTCCCCAAGGTAATACATAAAATATGCCTGTTAGTGGGCCCAGAGGAACAAGGTTGATGACCACTGGTTTAAGTGAATTGAAGTCATAGAATCGGAGACTTGTCTGCATGTGAACCCTACACACATTTCAGAACACCTAGAATGAAATTTGTGTTCTGCTGTAAAGTTAAAGTAGAACCAAAGGCATTTTTGGTGGGAGGGCTATAACCCCTGCAAGAGGAAATCTCCCCAAAACCATTGAATCTCTGGTTGTCACAGGACTAGTGTCCACAATGGAAGATTTCCCCCTCAGTTAACTGTTGGTGTTGGCCTTTAAGATTAAAGTGATATTAAAGGTTCAAATATTTTTGTTTAAACATGACAAACACGTTTTGGGTTCCTCAACGGCTCTCTTGGGTACTCCGTGCAATGGCTAATCCCCTCTGTGAAGCGCTCTCCCGAGGGGGTTACGCGCGCGCGCGCGCTCCCGTGTCATATGCTCGGCATCCATAGTCGCCAAGTGTATGACTCGGTCTGGCGCCTGCGTCATTGGCCGAGAAGCCTGGGCAAAGTTCGAGGCGCATTCACAAAGTGGCACTTTCCAGGGCTCGGGTAAGTAAAATGGGGGGCTGGGGGACCGGAAATTGTCAGATGTTTTTTCACCTTAATGCATAGGATGCATTAAGGTGAAAAACAATGAACCTTTACAACCCCTTTTAACAGTGATTGTCTCAGATAGCATCTGAAAGCATTGTGGTGCTTTCCTGATTTGGCCAGAACAAAAGCCGATTGTTTCCCCTGCATCAGAGCAGGACCCAATTATTATTTCTTAACATTGCTCTCTGCGTTCGATTTGTCCTTGACACAACTGGCCTACCAGACTAAGGCCTCTTGCACACTGCCGCCTAAAAAACTCAGTGTTTTTAGGCATACATGCATTTTTTTTATTTATTTTTTACTAATCTAAATGCAGCCCATTTTTTTAAATGTGCCTGTACAACACAGGTGCATAAACATGTGTAGCGTATAGATGAGTGAAAATAAATAAATAACATGAAGCTGAGTTGCCAGTCAGTAGTTTATGTTCCTATGTGTGTTAATTTGAAGCAGTTAAAATCCCATTCTGAGAGATATAATTTATATTACTCATGCATGCACAAAATAAACACAAGAAATTTTGTTCAGGAACACTTATGTTCAAGCATCCGTACTGTCTGCAAGGTACCCTAATGCAGACTTCTCTGCAACTATGTCACAATCTTGGGGTCCTAGTCAGGGCTGTCTTGGAGAGGGCACTGCCCAGGGGCCCCAGCTGCATAGGGGTCCCCCTGCACTTTCCTCAAGCAGCTGGTCCTTGAGCCCTTTGCTGCCCTGAAATTGGGGGCCCCATGATAGCACTAAGAATGACGGATACACAGGGAGGCAGGATGGAAGCGGTGCGCTGTGCTGTGCAGAACGATACCTATTGTTTCACAAGCAGCAGGGAGGGGCAAGGCTGTAGCGCCAGTAATGCTCTAACTTGCAGCTTGAATGCACAGGATTCGAAAGGCTGCAGGGTAGGAGCTGCTGAGTTGGCAGCACTGAGAACCCACCTTCGGAAGTAGCATTGTGGATGGTGTCATGGTGAGCCCAGCTGTCCAGCACTCTTTGACCAAAAGCTTGGAATGCCTGGAGGATGCTCCCTCCCCTGCCTGCTTGATTAGTATAGGTGAGTCCAGTGCTGGAGGTGGGCACAGAGCCAAAAGTTTACATGCACTGTATCGTTACTGGAAAAGGGGGGTACTACATGGATGGAATAATGGCGCTGGGTGATATCAGGGGTGTATGGGGAAAACGATGCTGAGGGGGAATCTGGGGTGCATCTTGGGTGGGCATAGTGCTAGAGGTCTCAGGGATTTAGAGACCACAGTGTAGGGGGTATCAGGGATGTAGTGCGGTCACAATACAAGGGGTATCTCATGGTATATGGTTACAGTGCTGGGGGAGGGGGATATCTAGGGTGTAGAGGGGCATAGTGCTGGGGAGGCATCAATCTAGCAGATAAATTATACTGTATGCACAAGACAGCTTTATTTACTTTGTGTAGTATTTTTCCCACTGTTTCTTTGCTGTACAGAATGATTGTTCATGTAGTTATTGCGGAGCTCCACCCAAAAGGGAAGCCTCCTACCTGCTTAATGTCTGTTTTTCTGCATTCCATTGTAGGGGCCCCAGAGCATTACTTTGCCCAGGGGCCCATGATGATATTAAGATGGCCCTGTAGTACAGCGAGGGGAAAAAAGTATTTGATCCCCTGCTGATTTTGTGCGTGTGCCCACTGACAAATGATCAGTCTATAATTATAATGGTACGTTTATTTTTACAGTGAGACAGAATAAAAAAAAATACTCAGAAAACGCAATTAAAAAAAGTTATGCGTTGATTTTAACTGCAACTGCTTCATTGTTTTAAACATACTTAAAGGATCACTAAAGTAATTTTTTAGCTAAATAGCTTCCTTTTTCTTACTGCAGTACTGGTTTCATGTCCTTATTGTTCGTTTTTGCTTTGAAGTAGCTGTAATTCTGCTGTGATCTCCACACTTCCTGCTTGTCTGGCTCCTTATAACCACAGTACTGGGAGCTTTTTCACGGTGGTCTAAGCCAGCCTTTCTCAACCAGTGTGCCGCGGCACACTGGTGTGCCGTCAGAGGTTCTCAGGTGTGCCGCAGGGTTAGTGGATAGAAGGCTGTCAGATGAGCCTGCTCTCCTGCGAACTGTGAGAAGCTCTGTCGGCTTCAAAAGTGAAGGTAAAGTGCAGAGCAGTGTGCTGTGCTTTCTGCTTCCCCCTAGAGTGCAGTACCTGGCTGAATGAGGAATTTGGAAAGGTGCTGAGCTAGAAGCTAGATTCATTTTAAAATGGCTTTATACATGTGTCTGTGTGCACATGTGAGTGTCTGTCTGTATGTGTGTGTGTGCATATGTATGTATGTGTGTGTGTGTGCATCTGCAGGCCCGTTGCTACAGGACAGGCAAAACAAACAATTGCTTGGGGCCCCGAGCTGGCCTGGGGCCCCCAACTTCCCTTCCCAGGCTGTAGCGTGGCCGAGCTCCTCTTCCTTCCTCCTGGAGTCCTGTCAGTCCAGCGGGTACCACGCGCGGTACAGGAGATTCAGTTTCCTGTTCCCGGCCGGTCTGACAGTAAGTGCACACTGAGTGCTCACTTCCTTTCAGTCCGGCCGGGAACACAGGAAACTGAATCTCCTGTACCGTGCGGTACCCGGCCAGCCCGGGCACTATCTGATATGGGACTTTGAACAGGAGGAAGAGGAGCTCGGCCACGCTACAGTGGCAGCCTACAGTGAAGAAGGGGAGGTGAGAATAGAAAAACATAGGGACTGGGAGGGGGGGAGGAGTAAGAACATGGGTGTGAAAAATTAGTGTAGCGCTAACGTAGGCTTTCCGTGTGGGGGGGTGCACTTGGGGGCCCCCCATTTTGCTTGGGGCCCCCAAATTCCTTCAAACGGCCCTGTGCATGTGTATGCATGTCTGCATGTATGTGTGTATGTTACTTTCCTGTACCATCAGAATGGCTTTTGTAGGGCTTGTTTGATAGCAGCAAAGACTGCTGCTCCTCTGAAAAGCAATCCATACACAGATCGCTTTTCAGTGGCATTTGAAAGGGTAAAGAGGCATTATGTTGCCTCTTTACCACCTGTTTTAAGCCTGTAAATGCAGCATCACTTTCACCCGCAACCGTGCAATGCACACAGTTGCGGGGTAGTTGCAGTGGAGACCCATTCACCCTCGGTATACCTCCAGTTGCAGCCACAGCATGTGAACACCCTCAGCTGCTGCCTCTGCAGCTAAAGGTGGAGAAGTTGGGGGGTGGTAAAAATGTCTCAACCATGTGGTTTTACCGCCCCTATGACATATGAACAAGCCCTTGGTTCACATCTGTGTAGCTGCATGTAGGGTAGCCCATTCATTTCGATGAGCTTCCGTACCCCACAAAAATGCAGGAAACAAGTCCCCCAACCTTCTTTTATTATTTTATTGCACTGCAGCAAAAGCACCCCACATTTTCCAATGTGTGGGGGTACCAAAATGGTACCCCTAAAGAGCAGAGCATTTGTCCTGTGTGTCAGGAATGAGCACGATTTTGCACGTGTTCTGCGACACACCGTAATGTGAACCAAGCCTTGGACTGGGGTGCCTCAAGACTGAAAATACTTTTTAAGGGCGCCCCGACTGGAAAAAGGTTGAGAAACACTGGTCTAAGCTGTCATTACTGTGTGTCTAAAACTCCTCAGAAACAATCAGATTCATTTTAAAAACAAAACACTGCCCTGGATTTGTTTGTTTTGGTTCTGTGGGTCTCTTTACTTCACATAAACATGAAACCAGTTTAAAACTGAAAGTGAAACTAGAGGTACATTATATGATTGAATTTAATCTACTGTATTTTTAATAATTTTAAAAAGGAATCCGTTAACTTTTATGTCTCTATACCCTGTAAACAGTCATTTCAGCAAAAAAAAAATGTTTTTCCTTTAGTGACCTTTTCAATGATAATCTATGCTGCCTTCAAACTTTTTACCTCTGTCCAAATCACTGTGATGTATGTTTTTTGTTATTGTCCATACCTAAATTAAATTATAAGCTGGTTTTATCTTTAACCCCTTCCTGCCGAGCGTACGCATATATGAGTGGGAGATCGGCTTTCCAGTGATAACCGATGTGACTGAAAGCTGCTCGGTTGTTATCCCGGAGGAGTGGGAGGGGGCATCCCCCCTCCCTCCACTGCGCTTACCGGGCCTCCCGGTGAGACCCGATCCACAGATTGGAACAAAGCCGAAAACGGCTTCATTCCAGTCTCCTGAATGTAAACGCAGAAGCAACGTCACAACGTCACTTCGTTTACTCAGCTGCCAATGGCGCCAGATTTAAAAAAAATTATACAGTATACAGAATCGCTGTTTTTGGCAATCTGAATAGTTTGAAGTGCAAAGGAGGGATCGGGGGTCTTTTAGACCCCGATACCTCCACAAAGAGTACCTTTCACCGCCTATTACTGTCTACATTCCTTGTGACAGCAATAAAAGTGATATTTTTTTTTTCCTGGAAACACAATTTAATAATATATAAAAAAAAAATTAAGTGCCCCCGTCCCTGCGAGCTCGCGCAGAAAAGAAAATGCGTATGGATGTATCAAGCTGTGAAGATTAGCAGGCATTGTTTTGTTTGCTAGACTAAGTTCAGCTGTTGATGCACCTGTGTTAAAGTGGAGTTCCACCTTAAAAAAAATTACACCAAAAACCTACAAAAATATAAAAAATTACTTACGAGAAATTGCGGTTGCTATGCGGCTGCTTCCTAATCTGCCTCTTCCTAGTCCGCGGCAGGTCTTCTTCCTCGTCGTCCTCGCGTTGTCTGGGGAATGACGACTGACAAAGCTTCAGCTGGGGGACAGAAGCGTCCCTACGTGCACAAGCCTGCTACTGCATGAAGTTTTGCCCCCGCCCGACTGAAGGGTGGGGGGGACGGCTTTGCGAGTTTGCAGCTCGGTGGACCTCCCTGCTCTCCGACCAGTGGGTCTGCGAGGTGGTAACTTTGGGGTACAAGATCGAGTTTCTTTCTTGCCCGCCAAACAGATTCTTTCCCTCAAATCTTCCCCTCCTTCCGGCTTGTCGGGCTGCTTTAATGGGAACAGTACAAGACTTGCTCAGGTGCATGTAATTTTACCTGTGCCACTGAGGGAAAGGTTTCAGGGATTCTATTCGAATCTATAGTCCCAAAGAAGGATGGTGTCCGTCCAATCTTGGACCTCAAGGCCCTCAATGCCTTTGTGAGGGTGTGGAAGTTCAGGATGGAATCCATTTGTTCGTGGTTTCTGCGCTTCATCCGGGGGACTTTCTGGTGTCCTTGGACATCAAGGACGCATATTTGCATGTCCCCATCTGCATCGGGCATCAAAGGTTTCTGCGCTTTACGATTTGTCAAAGACCACTATCGGTTTTGTGGCTCTTCCCTTTGGCCTAGCGTCAGCACCAAGAGTGTTCACCAAGGTGCTCGCCACAATTCTGGTCTTGCAGAGACAGCGAGGCATTGCTGTTGTGGGCTACTTAGACAATCTTTTTTCTGAGAGCTGCTTCTGGCTCAGAATTGGAGGAGGACATGTCTATAGCCAGGCAGACCTTCCGGGAATTTGGTTGGGTGCTGAAAGTTAAGAAGTCGGTCTTGGTACCGATTCAGCGTCTGGAGTACCTAGGGTTGACCCTGGACTCCTCGGAGGCAAGGTCTTCTTTCATTTGGATAAGTTGCAGACATACCAGTCGGAGGTGAAATTGTTGGCATCCCTCAAATGGTCATTCTCCGTTTTTGTATGCGAGTTCTGGGGCCTCATGGCTCATATGCCTCATATGCCCAGTTCCACACTTGAGTCTTGCAGAAGGAGAATCCTGTCCAAATTAAACAGATCTCTATTGTCTCTGGATCTTCAGATTCAGGTAAGTCACCTGGTCAAGGCTTCCCTGAGCCTATGTGAGCAGGCACAATCCTGCACAAGCGCATATTAACTTCTTTTTGGGTAAAGAACTCAATGTTCTCTGGCAAGCAGACTATATATCCAGTCACTATTGGGTGTTTTATCACAGTTGGTGAAGGAATGTGTCATTTCATTTTCAAGATTAATCACAGCAGCACGGAATGGTTGCTTTGATTCATTATGGACTTTGACTATCACAATCAGATCCCTTTACTATTGGGACTTCTCAAATCTTTTTTCACTTGTTTGTTCAAGTAATTTTTATGTTTATTGGTTTATTTATATGTGCACATGATATTTGATTAGTTTGTGTATGTTCACCAGGTTGCCAATCAAGGAGCAATTATTCAGTTTTCATTATTGCAGGTCTCCTTAATTTCATTTATTTTAACCATATTTAGCGCCCCCTATATTTTTACTTTCCCTGGCTCTTCTGGCCTTCCTTTCCATTGGACTGTGATCACAACGGACGCCAGCCTCAGAGGTTGGGGAGGAGTCAGGGGGTGTCCAGTCGGCCCAGGGTCAGGCTGTGCCTCTCCTCGTGGTCGCAGAGGCTACAAGGACGTCAATCAGGATCTGTGAAGGACCTTTATGCAATTGCCTATATGCTTTAGTCTAATTCTCTCCTGCTAGTTTAAGGTCTGTGTGTTGTGTGAAGAAGACCTGTGTTTACCCTTAATAGATGTGTATTGTATCGTCAGGCGAAAGATTAGATAAGTGGCACATGTTAATTATTCTGATTGCTTCATTGTGGTAATTACCTCTTCTATATGCGGGGCAAAGCTGTCTAGATAACGTATTTCTGTTACACTAGTAATTAACTTCACTGATGTCATGATCTAAAGAAATGTGTCTACCTATAATCTGTATGGAAGCCCCCAGTGTGTGAAAAGGGGGGTGGAGATTTCATTGTTCTTGATTGATGATTAGCTTGTAAACTGTATATATAACTAGGAGAATGCTGCCATTAAAGTGTCTCTTGTTCCAGCAGTAAGCTTGGCTCATGTGTGGATTATTGGGGCGATCCCAGGGATTTCTACTCATGGAATACTACATGCTTTTCTTTTATGGGAAGAAGGGAATGTTTGACAGGGATATCATTCTACTACCGTTACAGGATCCATTCGGACAACGCCACGGCGGAGGTTGCTCACATCCTGCGGTGGGCGAAAAGGAGCGTGCCGGCTCTGTCGGCAGTTTACATTCCGGGCATAGAAAACTGGCAGGCAGACTACCTAAGTTGCCAGATGCTGGATCAGGGGGAATGGTCGTTGCATCTGGAGGTGTTTCAACTCCTTTGCCGAAGGGTGGGGCACATTGGACGTGGATCTCCTGGCTTCTCGACTCAATCGCAAGGTGTCAAGGTTCGTGGCCAGGTCCAGAGATTCTTGGGCAGACGCGTCGGATGCGTTGGTGGCCCCGTGGGGTCAGTATCGGCTAATTTATGCCTTTCTCCCACTGAAGTTGCTTCCTCGTCTGCTCCGCAGAGTGAACACAGAGGGGATCCCGGTGATTCCAATCGCTCCAGATTGGCTCCGGCTTCCCTGGTACGCCGATCTTGTGCGCTTGGTGGCGGATGCACCCTGGCAGCTACCAATGCGGGAGGACCTTCTGTCTCAAGGTGCCATACCTCATCCTGCTTTACAGTCGCTGGCTTTAACGGCATTTCTATTGAAAGCCAGGGGCTAAGGGACCAAGGTCTGTCAGGTTTGGTCATTTGTACCATGCTGAGGGCACAGAAGTTATCTTCGCGGAAGATCTACCATCACACTTGGAAGGCCTAAGTTTCTCTAGTCGTCTTCCAGGACGGCACCCTGAGAGATGACTGGCTTCTCCTGACAGGAAACACAATCAAAAAAGAGGTTAAAAACCCCGCCCCTTCCCGTGCTCCTCAGTTCTTGATTGTGTTTCCCCACAGCGAAACGTTTATTTTTTTTCTGACCTAAGGCCTGGGGCTGGTGGTCTCCCCCTGGGAACTGAACCGCAGGCACTGGGTAGCCTTTGGGTTCAGCGAATACTTCCACTCCTAGGGGGTCCCTTCTTACTCAGGGGGGCCTCACTATGTGAGCAGAAGAACCTCCCTGAGTGCTGGAGTCTCCTGGGGATAGGTGTCTATCCTGGAGCTCCAGGGGCTGATCCTCTCTCTCTCCCTGAGCCTTCCCCTTACCTTGGAGGTCTGTGGGTCTAGCTCTCTCCGGGGGTGGGGGCCTTCTGTGCGCTCTGGGGCTGCGGCCGGGTCGTCCTGGATCCCTAGGCGTTCATGCCGTTTGAATTTGGCGCCAAACCGGCGTCTCTCAGAGCCGGCGGTGCGGGGCAAGGACGTCACGCACGCGCACGCCACTTCCGGGTCGGCCTGGTAAAGATGGCGCAGTGCAGCTCCAGCACGCCAGTCTCGGCTTACCACTACACCGGAGACACACGGTACGTCCTACCGGAAAAAGGACAGCAGCCGCTGAGAGAGCGCGGAGCCATCATCCTCCCGCGATGGAGCGAAAGGTCCGGTCATCTTCGACCCTGGCTGCAGAGGAGGCCACAGGGGGTGAGTCTTCCTGAGTACAGGTATGGTGGGCTAAAATCCAATGTGGTTTCTCAGCATTTACATACATGCCTGTGTATCTTTTCCTTTTTAGGGGAGGATTGCGCTGCCCAGGGGGGTGCTAGTCGTTCAAACAAGGACACTAGTCGTTCCAAGAAATGTGGCTACTGTAGTTGCAAATTACCCTCAGATTATTTCAAACCCTTTTGTGCTAAATGTATTGTTAAGCTAGCAGGGAAGGAGACCTCTGAGATTCTGAAGGGGTTTCTTGAGGTACAGTCCGAAATGCTCTCTACGCTCAAAGAATTTCATGTGTCTTTAAAGAGCAAAGAGCCTGAACCCCCCATCGCAGGGCCCTCTTCTCAGGAGAGTTCCTCTTCACAGATCTTTAGAGTCCGCCAGGAATCCCTTGGTTCCTTAGTGTCTGACTCTGAGGACTCAGAGATTCCCCCTCAGGAGGGTGGCTCTCTTGGTCAGGCAGAGGAAGAAAGCGAGGATACTAGGGCAGGCAGGTATGTCTTTGCTGCGGACGATATGGAAGGCCTCCTAGAGGCAGTATATGCCTCTGAAGAGATCCCTCAACCTGCGGAAGTAATTTCCACTCAGAATAGGCTATACCAGGGCCTGCTAAAACCTCAGGCCAAGGCTATTCCGGTACACCAGTCCCTAAAGGATATTATCCTCAGGGAATGGGCAGAGCCAGAGAAGAAGCTTTTAAGGTACAAGACCTGGAAACGACGTTGCCCCTTTAAGGAGGAGGAGGAATCAACATTTTTTAAGATTCCTAGACTAGATGCTCCGCTCGCGCAAGTTTCCAAGCAATCGGATCTCTCTTTTGAGGACACAGGCAATTTGAGGGATCCTATGGATCGGCGGGCAGAGACCTCCTTGCGTAGGGCCTGGGAGGCTAACGCGGCTGCCTTGGGCCCCGCCTTAGCCTCGGCCTGTGTTGCAAGAAATGCCCCAGGGGTCAGATTCTAAGGAAATTTTAGAATCCCTTCAACTCTTAGGGAGCGCAGTAGCATATTTAGCAGACGCCTCTGTAGAGACGGTGCGTTCTACTGCAAAAACAGGAGCCCTCCTCAATTCTGCCAGAAGGGCAGTGTGGGTCAAAATGTGGAACGGGGACCTTGCGTCTAAAAACCGCCTTTGTGGTCTTCCCTTTGAGGGCTCCCTGCTCTTTGGTTCAGGCCTGGATCAGGCCCTGACTAGATCCTCAGAGAAAGGGGTTCGTTTTCCTGCTAAGCCTAGACAAAACAAGAAAAAGTTTTTTCGAGGCCCCCAGGGTGGATTTGGAGGTAAGAACCGTCCCTCAGAGAAAAAGCCCCCTTACAACAGGCGTTGGGGTACTGGGAAGGGAAAGCAAAAAGGAGGTATCCTCTTTTCCAATCCCAAACCCAGCGACAAGGACTCCAAATGACGGGAAGGTCGGGGGAAGACTCTCCCAGTTCCTTCCCAGATGGGAGAGTATTACTCAAAGTCCACATATTCTCCAGATTGTAAGGGAAGGTTACAAACTAGAGTTCCGTCAGCTTCCCCCTCAAAACTTTATTTTGACGCATTTACCCAGGGACCCTCTCAAATCAGCAGCCCTTCTACAAAATGTTGCAGAACTGGCACATCAGGGGGTCATAGTCCCAGTCCCGGTGTACCAGAGAGGGTTGGGTGTGTACTCCCACATCTTTATGGTTCCCAAACCTTCAGGGAAATTTCGTCTGATAATAAATCTGAAGCCCCTGAATACCTCCCTCCTCCACAAGAAGTTTCGTATGGAGAGCATTTACAGCCTCAGGAGGCTCCTACTGAGGGAGGTCTTCATGGTCACCATCGATTTACGAGACGTGTACCTCCATGTCCCGATTTTCTTGGGGCATCAGAGGTTCCTCAGGTTCGCGATCGCCTCCGCCCAGGGAGTGCAGCATTGGCAATTTGCTGCCCTTCCTTTCGGACTGGCCTCCAGTCCAAGGGTCTTTACCAAGGTCCTGGCGGAGGCGATCGCTTTCCTGCACCTACAAGGGATAGCGATAGTTCCCTATCTCGATGACTTGATACTATACAATCAAAGTCGGGATCTCCTTCTTGCGGATCTGGCCACTGCAATGACTACCCTCGAGTCCTTGGGGTGGATCATCAACAGGGAGAAATCCTCTCTCCTTCCAGAACAGCAGAAACTCTATCTAGGGTTTCTGATAGACTCCCTGGGAGGGAAGCTCCTTTTACCCAGCGACAAGATCCGAGGTCTCATGTCAGTGGTCAGATCAACGTTAGAAAGAGCAGAGTCCTCCTTCAGGGACATCATGAGAGTCTTAGGTCTAATGACTTCCTGTATTCCAGCAGTCCCGTGGGCACAGCTCCACTCCAGACCCCTACAATTTTTCCTTCTTTCCTCCTGGGACGGAAAAAGGGAATCCCTAGAGCTCAGCGTCAGTCTCCCAGAACCAGTGAAACTCTCACTGGGCTGGTGGCTCATCCCACAGAACCTACAGCAAGGTCTGTCATGGGGCCAGACCAATCCGGTCAGGATCACCACGGACGCCAGCTCATGGGGGTGGGGCGCACATCTGGACGATCTCCGTGCCCAGGGTACCTGGGGACAACGACAGAAGGGGGCCTCTTCAAATTACCGCGAGCTATTAGCGGTCGGAGAGGCTCTGAAGGCATTCGAGGACAGAGTCTTGGACCAGGAGGTCCAGATCATTTCCGACAATGCGACCGCAGTGGCCTTCCTCAACCATCAGGGGGGCACCAGATCTCGCACCCTTCTAGACTTGTCCTTAGAGATCCTGGGCTGGGCCGAGCAGAGAGTTCTCTCGCTCTCGGCGGTACACCTGAAAGGGACCCTCAATCTGGAGGCAGACTATTTAAGTCGCCATCCCATTCTCCAGGGGGAATGGGAACTAAATACAGAGATTTTCAGTCTAATATGCCAGCACTTTGGCAGCCCAGAGATAGATCTCTTCGCCCGCAGGGTAAACCGGAAGGTGAAGAGGTTCTTCTCTCTCTCCCGAGAGCACGGCTCGGAGGGGGTGGATGCATTGGCACAGGATGGAGGTTTCAGCTAGCCTATGCCTCACTCCTCCTTTGAGCCTAATTCCGGAGTCCTGCAGAAGGTAAATCTAGCAGTAGGGAAGTTTCATTCTCGTCTCACCCTGGTGGCCCAAGAGGGCCTGGTTTACCCGCTCTAGAGCGAGGGTCAGTGTCGCCTCCCCTACTTCTTCCCTGTCCGAGCGGACCTTCTTCGTCAGGGTCCGATTTATCACCCTGAACCCGCTCTTCAAGCTGACGGCGCTGGTGCTTGAGAGGCGGAACCTGAGGGAGAAGGGCTGCTCCGAGAGGAGTTATTGACACGCTTCTAGCCAGTAGGAAGGTAGGTCACTAGGCGTATATATGCCAAACCTGGGGTATCTTCTCTCCGTGGTGCTCAGATACAGGTTTCTCAGCAGGAGACCTCGGTCATCTTAGATTTTCTCCAAGATGGAGTAGACAAGGGGTTAGCCACAAGAACACTAAGGGTTCAGGTAGCAGCCTTGTCATATTTTTTGGATAGACGTTTATCCCTGGACCCCCTGGTTAAGAGGTTTCTTATAGCCAGAGACAGTTTGTCCCATGTTCAGATCTCTAGGGTTCCACCCTGGATCTATTCGTTAGTATTAAACCAACTTACCAAGGCTCCGTTTGAGCCAATTGACACTATCCCCATCAGGTTACTCACCTTTAAATTCACCTTCCTCTTGGCAATCACGACGGCCAAGAGGATAGGTGATATGCAAGCGCTCTCTATTAAGGAGCCCTTTTTTCGTTTATTTGAGGACAGGGTAGTTCTAAGTCAGGACCCCCCTTTACCTTCCTAAGGGTAGTGACAAAGTTTCATAGGTCACAGGAGGTAATCCTCCCTTCGTTTTGCTCAAATCCCCAGAATGAAGGAGAAGCTTCCTTTCATTGTCTGATGTTAGACGATGTCTATTAGCTTACTTAGAAAGAGTTACAGTCTTTAGACGTTCTACTCACCTACTAATTTGTTTTTCGGGTCAGAAAAGAGGCCTTCAAGCGGTCCAGAGCCTCTATTTCAAGATGGATTAGGCAGACAATCTCCTTAGCCTATGTACAAGCAGGTAAGGTAGCTCCTAATGTTTAAAGCAACACTCCACTCGATCACTAGCAACCCTCCTGGGCAGAAAGGGCCGGAGCTTCGGTGGAGCAGATTTGCAGAGCAAGCGACGTGGTCAAGTCAGAACACGTTCCTGTGAAACATTATAGAGTTGATCTACTGTCACCTCAGGACTTGGTTTTCGGGAAGAAAGGTCCCTGCAAGCAGTGGTCCCCGCCCTAAGTAGGCCTGAAGCTACTTGCTTCTCTCTCAGGGGTGCCGTCCTGGAAGACATAGTTACATAGTTACATAGTTACTTAGTTAGTCAGGTTGAAAAAAGACACAAGTCATCCAGTTCAACCACAAAAAATAAAAAAACAAAAATAATAAACACAGTAAAATCCTATACACCCAACTCCATTCCCACAGTGATCCAGAGGAAGGCAAAAAACCCCAGCAGAGCATGATCCAATTTGCTACAGCAGGGGGAAAAAATTCCTTCCTGATCCCCCGAGAGGCAATCGGATTTACCCTGGATCAACTTTACCTACAAATCTTATAACTCAAGTTATATTCTGTACATTTAGGAAAGAATCCAGGCCTTTCTTAAAGCAATCTACTGAGCTGGCCAGAACCACCTCTGGAGGAGTCTGTTCCACATTTTCACAGCTCTTACTGTGAAGAAACCTTTCCGTATTTGGAGGTGAAAAACTCTTTTCCTCTAGACGTAAAGAGTGCCCCCTTGTCCTCAGTGTATGACCGTAAAGTGAATAACTCAACACAAGTTCACTGTATGGACCTCTTATATATTTGTACATGTTGATCATATCCCCCTTATTCTCCTCTTAACAAGAGTGAATAAATTCAGTTCCTCTAATCTTTCCTCATAGCTGAGCTCCTCCATGCCTCTTATCAGTTTTGGTTGCCCTTCTCTGCACTTTCCCAGGTTCTCCGATGTCCTTTTTGAGAACTGGTGCCCAAAACTGAACTGCATATTCCAGATGAGGTCTTACTAATGATTTGGTACAGGGGCCAAAATTATATCTCTGTCTCTGAGTCCATACCTCTCTTAATACAAGAAAGGACTTTGCTCGCTTTGGAAACCGCAGGCTTGGCATTGCATGCCATTATTGAGCTTATGATCAACTAAAACCCCCAGATCCTTCTCCACTACAGATCCCCCAGTTGTACTCCCCCTAGTATGTATGATGCATGCATATTCCTTAATTCCCCAAGTGCATAACTTTACATTTATCTACATTAAACTCATCTGCCACTTAGTCGCCCAATTAGACAGAGCATTGAGGTCGGCTTGTAAATTGGAGACATCCTGCAAGGACGTTATTCCACTGCATAGCTTGGTGTCATCTGCAAAGACAGAAATGTTACTTTTGATCTCAGACCCAATATCATTTATAAATATATTGAAAAGTAAGGGTCCCAGCACTGAACCTTGGGGTACACCACTGATAACCTTGGACCATTCAGAGTAAGAATCATTAACCACGACTCTCTGAATTCTGTCTTTCAGCCAGTTTTCTATCCAATTACAAACTGATATATCCAATCCTGTAGACCTTACCTTACACATGAGCCGGTGTGTGCGGAACTGTAATCGGAACGCTTTTGCAAAATCCAAATATATCACACGTCCACAGCCACGCCTCTGTCCAGGGTTTTACTTACCTCTTCATAAAAGGGAAATCAGGTTTGTCTGACAACTTCTGCTTTCATGAATCCATGTTGTCTGCTGCTTAAATAGTTTGTTTCCAGCAAGAACTCATCCATGTGGTCTTTTATTAACGTTCCAGTATCTTCCCAATGATAGAAGTTAAACTAACAGGTCTATTGTTACTTGGTAAAGACTTTGTTCCCTTTTTAAATATGGGCACCACATTGGCCCTGCGCCAATCCAGTGGTACTATTTCCTGTCTTTAATGAGTCCCTAAATATTAGATACAGTGGCTTTGAAATGACAGAGCTCAACTCACCTAGGATCCGTGGATGGATGCCATCAGGTCCAGGTGCTTTATCCACCTTTATTCTGTCTAAATATTTCTGGACCATATCACTTTTGAGCCATTGTGGATTTGAGGCTGTGTCACTCCCACCCTCCATTTTGGACATGAGCTCCCCCATGCTCCATTGTATACACAGAGCTGAGAAAACATTTAATAAATTTGCCTTCTCTTTGTCCCCAGTCACCCACTCTAGATTATTTTGTAAGGGGCCTACATGCTCAGACTTCACCTTTTTACTATAATATATTTAAAGAATTTTTTGGGGTTTGTCCTACTATCTTTGCAATCTGTCGTTCGTTTTGAATTTTTGCATCCTTGATTACCTTTTTACATATCCTGTTATATTCCTTTGTAACATTTAAACAACACCTAGTGTTCCTTCATTTTTATATTTTTTTAAAAGCTACTTTCTTTTTGTTTATAGCTTTTTAACTTTGACCGTGAGCCACATAGGTTATATTTTAGCCTTTTAACTTATTGCCCATGGGAACATACTTTGCAGTGAGGTTCCACACAGTCTTTTTGAAGAATTCCCATTTCTGTTCTGTGTTCAGCTGTGCCAATAGTCCCTCCCAGTCCAAGTCCTGGAGAGCAGCCCTCATCCTTGGAAAATTTGCTCTCTTAAAATTAGTGTTATAATATTTCCTGTATGTATTTCTTGCTTATAGTTAATATTAAATGAAATCATGTTATGATCACTGCTACCCAGGTGTTCCTTTATCTGAACATTAGTAATAAGCTCTGCATGGTTTGAGATTATCAGGTCCAACAGGGCATCATTCCTAGTTGGGGCCTCAATAAACTGCACCATAAAATTGTCCTGCAATAGGTTTTTAAATTTTTGTCCTTTAACTGTCCCAGAAGTGCCATTAATCCAGTCAATTTCTGGGTAGTTAAAATCCCCCATTATTATCACCGTCCCAGACCTTGCAGCCCTTTCCATCTGTGCAAGGAGCTGAGTCTCCACCTCCTCATTAACATTGGGTGGTTTATAACAAACTCCAATGATTAATTTTGAACTACGCACATCTGTATGCAGTTCCACCCATAATGCTTCAGCCTCATCACACTCTCCATCAACCAGGTTCTCTTCCACGCTTGCTTTGAGGTCACTTCTCACATAGAGACAGACCCCTCCACCTTTCCTTTTTACCCTGTCTTTCCGAAAGAGAGCATAGCCAGGAATATTAATAGCCCAGTCATGTGAGGATTGAAGCCAAGTTTCAGCAATACCGATTACATCATAGCTCTCCTCATGCACCAGAGCTTCCAGCTCACCTGTTTTGCTTGGCAGACCTTCTGGCATTGGTGAACAAACACTTAAATGTATTGTTACATTTTTTTTCTCTGGTGTTTTTCATATATTATAGTAGTACAAATGGCACTATTATTTCCAATGGCTGTTTGCAACATGGGAACTTTCTTGTCACCTGCCATAACCCCTTCCCCCATCTATCCCCCATTCCACTCTCCATTAATGTCTGTCCACTAACTGACCTGTCTGCTTGATGTAATTCTAATTCACCCTCCCCCCTCAATCCTAGTTTAAATACTCCTCCAGCATTCCCATAAACCTCTCCCCCAGCACAGCAGACCCCTTCCATTCAAGTGCAAACCGTCTTTAGCATATAGGTTGCACCCCAATGAAAGTCAGCCCAGTGCTCTAGAAACCCAAATCCCTCCTTCCTACACCAGGTCTTTAGCCATGCATTCAGCTCTCTAATCTCCCCCTGCCTTTCCTGTGTTGCGCATGGCACAGGCAATATTTCAGAGAATATCACCTTGGAGGTCCTTCCTTCATCTTGCAGCCTAGTTCTTTAAATTGATCTTAAGGAGCCTCCACCTTCCATGTATACTGTCATTGGTTCCAAACGTGGACCAAGACAGCTGGGTCATGCCCAGCCCCTCCCCAGTAATTTATCCACCCGGTCCACCACATGCGAACCCTGGCACCAGGGAGACAGCAAACCATTCGGTTTGAAGCGATCCTGGCGACAAATTATTCCATCAGTCCTTCTGATTATAGAATCCCCTATTACCACCAACTGTCTAGGCCTACCTGCACTCCCCTCCCCACCTCTACTAGATGGGTTGCTCTCCCGGCTGTTAGGGGTAGCAGTAACATCTAGGGCTGCCACCTCTGTGTTTGCCACCTCCACATAATCACCCAACTTGGCAAATTTGTTTTGATGCACAAATACAGGACTGGCCTTCCCTTTCTTCACGCCCCTTCCACTCCCTCTAACTGCATTAACCCATCTCCCTATCTGATAATCCTGACTTGCCCCTCCACCCTCCACATCAACCTTACTGACCACTTGCTCAGCGAGCAGAGGACCCCTTTCAAGGTTGTTATTTCTACCCAGTGTTGCAACTTGCTCCTCCAGATCTCTAATACGAGCTTCCAGAAGGGCAACCTGCTCACATCTGTCACAGCGGTATCCATCTTGGAGCTGTTGCACCAATTTTGCATACATGTGACACGCTGTGCACTGAGCAAAACCTTCAACCCTGCTAGCACTCATTTCCCAGTTACGACGACTAGAGAAATGACCAGTTACACTTACCGGTAGCTGTATTTCTGGTAAGTCTTACAGGACGGCAGGCCTACTTCCCACCCTTGTGATACATTATTGGTTTGTATTATTTTGTGTTTTTTTCCGTGCATTGGTGGGTTCATACTTTATCTCAAACTGAGGAGCACGGGAAGGGGCGGGGTTTTTAACCTTTTTATTGTGTTTCCTGTCAGGAGAAGCCAGTCATCTCTCAGGGTGCCGTCCTGTAAGACTTACCAGAAATACAGCTACCGGTAAGTGTAACTGGTCATTTCTATGTGCGAGGAGATGGAGTGGTGCCCACGGGCGTATTCGGTTTCCAGGGTCCTGCTGTTTTTACATTGTGGAGTGGATCAGAAACTTGCCTTAAGCACCATTAAGGGACAGATTTCACCCTTGGCTGTTTTTATTTCAACGACCCTTGGCGACCCACTCCATGGTAGGTACTTTTGTGCAGGGGGTTCAACATGTGCTTCCCCCAATTGGACCACTGCTTCCTCCGTGGAATTTGAATCTGGTGCTCTCGGCTCTTCAGCAGCCTCCTTTTGAGAACATCAGAGAAATTCCTCTCTTGACGCCATCTCAGAAGGTGGATTTTCTAGTTGCCATTACATCTGTCGGACGTGTTTCTGAGTTGGCGGCCTTGTCTTGCAAGTCGCAATACTTGGTCCTCCACAAGGATAAGGCGGTGCTACTTTCTTCCGAAGGTAGTTTCAGCTTTTCACCTGAATAAGGACATTGTACTTCTGTCCTTGTGTCCTCGACCGTCACATCCCAAAGAGGCTGCACTACATACCTTGGATGTGGTATGTGCTCTGTGGGTGTACCTGTCTGCTGCGGCTCCGTTCCGGAGGTCGGAATCACGGTTTGTGGCGGTATCTGGTCCGCAGAAGGACCTGGTGGTCTGGCCGGCCACCATTTCTCGGTGGATCAGGCAGACCATCATCCAGGCCTACACCCTTAAGAGGCGGGCGCCTCCTTTCCCTGTGACGGTGCTTTTGACCAGGGCAATTGGTGCTTCCTGGGCTTTCCGACATAAAGCGTCTGTTTCACAGGTGTGTAAAGCAGCGTCTTGGTCGTCTGTGCACACTTTTTCCAAATTTAACAAGGTTGATGTGAATGCATCTTCGGATGCTTTCTTTGGCCGCAAGGTTTTGCAGGCGGCTGTTTGAGTTTGCACCTCCTCCAGTAAGGCGCTCTGCTTGTTTGGGGTGAAGTTATTTTTTTTAATGCTGTTCCCACCCCTTGTTTTTCTGACACTGCTTGGGGACGTCGCACTCGTCACGATTTAAGGAGCTGTGTACGTCCATGGTTGAAACAGAAAATAGGATTTGTTGTACTCACCGTAAAATCCTTTTCTCTGTCGTCCATGGACGGACACAGCCCCCCACCCCTCCTTTTGTAAGTTTGTACTGCTTTTGACGAACTGAGCTGCAGGGTGAGGGTTATGATCAGAGGGACCGCCCCCCTGGGCGGGGCTGTTCAACTCAGTTATCGTAAAACATGTAACTTTAACAAACATCTGCCTAGTCCTCTCTTAAGACGGAACATAACCCACTTGTCAAGATTTAAGGAGCTGTGTCTGTCCATGGATGACAGAGAAAAGGATTTTATGGCGAGTACAAAAAATCCTACTTTTTTTTTCTCCTCCTAAAAACTATAGCTGAGGAGTATAGGTTGCTAGAAAGGATCCTCATCCTGGTGCTGGCTTCAGGCTAGCCAACTGCTGGCATGCACAGTTGCTGGTGCACATTGCTAATGCAACAACCGCTATATTGCATGATTGCGGAAACGCACGTCTGCAGAGGATAACTTCCTCTTTACCAGTCCACATGTTTGCATAAAATACATGAGTTTGAAATGTACAAAATGCATGTGGGGTAATAACAAGTAACAGAACATGTTTATTGTTGATCACATAAATATATGTTTCTGTTTGTATGGATTTACATGTTTTTTTACATAGTCGCATTAGGATGCTTGGTCACACTAAAGTGCTGAAGTCGCACGGAATGCTTGTTTTGACAAAAATGCATAAAAATGCTTGATTGCGTAGAGATGCTGGATCACACAAGGTTGCCTGATCACACGAGTCCTTGATCACACAAAGGTACTTGTCTGCACAGTAGTGCTTAAAATGCATAAGATGTTTGTTCGCATAAAAAATGCTGAATCGCATAAGGATGCATGATTGCCTAAAGTTGCATGTCCGCCTAGATTTTGCATGGTTGCATAATGAGGCATGATAATTTAAGTTTTCTTTAATTATACAGGATTCCTTGTGTTCACATAGAAACGTGTCTGCATGGGTACATGTTGCGCAATGTTGCATAACATGTTCATAAACGCATGCTTGCGTGCAAGGTGCCCGTTCCATAGCACACGTGCTATATTTATGCGTGTATACAGCGCACACTTTTTTTATGTTTTGCCTAAAACATATTTGTATGAATTCATGTTTCCATGAACTCACGCTTCCATAGAGGCATTTGACTTTAACACTTGCCACATACACATATGGGGAGCCATTTGCATATGTGTTTATTTACATGGGACTGTAGAGGTTGTCTGTGTTTCGCAGGAGAACAGCACCTCTTCCAGTAGGTGGTCTTGCCCCTTGGGTTAGCCACCGTGCCCGGGTTTACAGGGTGCTAGGGCCCATCTTTAGCAGGTCTAAAGGCCCAGGGTATAGCAGTAATGGCATGCCAAGGCAGTCTGCTGCTGATGGATCAGTCAGTAGCTTGGCTGGACCTAAGTGTCCAGCATGGTCAAGTATCTGGAACTCCTGGGTTAGGATCCTAGTCTAAAGGTACATTCTTGTGTTCAGTAAGAAGCTTGGAATATTTGGGGGACAGCCCAAAAAGGAGAGTTTTTGTTTTTTGCCTTAGACAAACTCGGCGCTATTAAAAAGCTGGTCTATGTGGTCAAGGCAAAAAAAAGAGTTCCCTACATTTGCCCTTTGCTTAAGGTTTTAGGGAAGATGGTGGCTTCATTCAAAATGGTTCCCTATGCTCAGTTTCATTCAAGTTTGCTATAAACATTATTCTGTCGGCCTGGAACAAGTAGATCCTAAACTAGCAGTATGCAAAGAGTCTGGTCCCAGGGATACGCTGGAGTCTCAGTTGGTGATTCTTAACCAAAAGATTGACAGAAAGGAAGATCCTTCTTGCCGGTTACCTGGGAGGTGGCGGCTACAAAGGCTGGTCTCTAGGAATGGAGGCAATGCCTGGAAGAGACCACTGCCCTGGGGAAATGGTCAAGCTCCAAGTGAGCCTTATCTGTCAACATTTTAGAGCTACGGATGGCACATCTGGCTTGAAGGCCTGGGTGTTTAGGTTGCAGGATTGTTCTGTCGGAGTACAAACTGACAATGCCGCACCAGTTATTTACTTAATTTACCAAGGAGGCACTAGAAGTCACGCAGCCAGAGGCAAGTGAGCCATGGTCTGGCTTGGGCAGAGGAGCTTGTGCCTTGCTTATTGACAATCTTCATTACATGATATGGAGAATTGGCAGGCGGTTCTCTGGAGCCGTCAAAAATTGTTCCCGGGAGAATGGACTCTACACCCCGACTTTTTTTCTGACCAGATGCTAGAGAAAGGGTACCTCGGACATAAAATGTATTGGCGTCCAGGTTCAACAAGAATTTAGACAGCTTTGTGTCAAGTACAAAGGATCCACTGGCATGCGGAACAGATGTGTTCGTGACCTTGTGGGACCAGTTTCACTGGTTTATGCGTTCTCTCCTCCCCAGTGCCGCGACTACCGTGGCTACTATGCAACATCAGAGGGGAAACGGAAGGTGGCCTAATGGCTCCGGCATGACCCAGACCACCTTACAGTGCAGGGATCAACGTGTAAAATAGGGGGAAAACGTGTGCTAATCTAAACAAGTGAAATAATAAGCGGCTATAAAACAATGTGACAATAAGTGATAAGAAAAAATAAGTAGCGCTAATAATAATACACACATTAAGTGTCACTTAAAGTGATAGAAAAAATAAATGTAATATAAACACACATAAATGTGCAAGCACATGTCCATCTAAGGATAAAACACTGAGGAACATGGAACCACATCAATCAACATGGACAGGACATTCTTCTCAACTGTAAGGAGTAGATGAAATACTCTTACTGAACCCAAAGGATCTGCCTTTCAGTGACAGCAGATCGTGGACTTTCCAGAGAGGGTCAACTCAACTTATCCGAAGGCTGGATGATCGAACACCACACGATGGACCTGAATGTATCCCAATAGTCTCGGACCGGAACCTCTCGGTGAAAATCAATCCAACAGATCATAAGGGTGGTAGTAGTGGACCCAGTGTCCCTTACATCTTGTCCAGACCTACTTCGCAAGGGGTATTCCATCCTGTCTTGCAAACATGGGAATAAATGGTCTGGCTGTTATAGCCACATTCTTGAGGATCGGGGCTTTCAGAATCAGTGGCAAATTACCTTAATTCGTACAGGAGAGCTGGCCTCCAGGACCATGTATCCATAGGATCTGGAAGGCTCATGTTCCTGGTGTGAAACCAAGGGGTGGCATCCTTGGAAGTTTGTCATAGGTAGACTTCTTGCCTTCCTACATTAGGAAAGGAGATAGAGCTAGCCTTAAGTTCCATCAAGGACTTGATCTCGGCCTTGTCAGTATTTTCAAAGGCTGCTTGCTTCGTACTCTTTGATCCGGGCCTTTATTTAGGGTTAACGTCTATAAGTCCGCCAGTTAGGTCACCCTTGTGCTCAGGGGGATTAAGTCTAGTTATGTCGGCTTACAAGGTCAGCACCTTGGGCCGATGCACCATATTTCCCTTCATCCTTCTAACAAGGGAATTTGTGTTCTTGGTTGCGGTAGCCTCCGCAAGAGGGTTTCAGTATTGGCAGCTTTCTTTGTATAGAGCCATATTTAATTATTCCTAAGGATAGGGTGATGTTAAATCCTCACCCAGCCTTATTTCCTAGAAGGATCTAGTCTTCATTTGAATCAAGATGTGTCTTGCCTTCCTTTTTTACAGAACCTTGTTCTGTGGAAGAAAAAGTTATTGCTTTTCTCTCAATATAGATGAGTGCACTTAAAAAATCTATCTGAAGGTTTCAGATATAGGAAACTGATGTTTTGTTGTGCTGCCAGAAGACCCTAGAAATGGGCAGGCAGCGGTCAAATCGGCTATTAAAATGGTTACACTCTCATGTTAGGCCTTGACTGCTCTCACTCTATCTGAAGCGGCTGCTCAGATATGGAAAATTAATGATGTTGCGCTATCAGAAAGGCCCGGGAAAGGGCACTCAGCATCCTAAATCAACTGTTTTTATGTGTATTCATCAGGTTATGATTCAGGCTTGTGGTTTAAAGAGAGGGTTTCCCCCTGTTTTCCTTAGAGTGCATCCTACCAGGATAGTAAGCACTTCATGCACGGTGCATTACCAAGCCTTTATGACTCAGACTTGCAAGGCCGCAACGTGGTCGTAGGTGCATATGTTCACTAATTTCTATCGGGTGAATGTAAGACAGCAAGTGGATGCTGCTTTTTGGCGCACTATGCTGCAGGCAGCAGTATAGGTCCTCACGTCTGGTGGTCTGCGTTTTGTTTTTCCCTCCCCTCAGTAGGCATTGCTTTGGAACGTCCCACTTAGTAATTACTAGGCTCGGTGTCCCGTGATTTACGATAAAGAAAATAGGATTTTTATAACGGCTTAACTGTAAAATCCTTTTCTTTGAGTACATCAAAGGACACAGAGCTCCCACCCCTCTTGTTTGGGAATATTGGGATACTTACAGGTAAGCTGACAGTTGCGTTTAAAACACAGCTGCACAAATATTGTGTGACATAAAATATTGCAATAATAACCATTTTATTCTCTAGATTCTCTGCTAAAATATATTATTTATATATATATATATATATATATATATATATATATATATATATATATATATATATATATATATATATATATATATATATATATATATATATAGTTTGGGGGTTCTAAGTAATTTTCTAGCAAAAAAAATACAGATTTTAACTTGTAAGAAATAGGCTTAGGCATGAAAAGGGTTAAAGCCAAGATCCCCGGCTCTCTTGCTGTATCTTGTAGTCTGTCTTTGGTGTAAGAAGTTCAGTCTGTTAGCCATGTTCTCCTCCTATGCAATCCTGACTAATTAATTGGCAATACCCCCACCCAAACTCGGTATAAATTTAGGGCCTTTTCACATGGGGCTGTCCGTGTGCGGGCCCTGCTTTGATCAGCGGGGATCACTCCGTCGATCCCCGCTGAGCAAGCGGATGTCAGGTCTGTCTCTGCACACTGTGCGGGGACCGACGTGTCAGAGCGCCGCTCTCCCCTATGGGGGATCGGATGATGACGGGCTGTAGAGTCCATTGTCATACGATCCGCCAGACGGATGTAAAAGTAGTGTTTTCCTCCGTCACACTTTGGCGCATCGGAGTGGGTCGGATGTTAGCGGGGATGTCACCGTTGACATCCGTGGCTCCATAGAGGTGCACAGAGCGTCCGTTCAGGTCCGACCTAAACAGTCCGCCTGTGTGAAAGAGCCCTTGGGCCTTCTCTAGAGGATGCACAGCCAGGGGTTTGCACAGGCAGGGATTGCATTGTCAGCTATCTTGGATAAAGTATTCATATTGGATTAAGTATTACACTTCGGCTCAGCACTTCAGTGAATGCAAAAAGCCACAACAGACTTCTGCAGAACACTAAACAGACTACAGGTGACCTGATTCTACATAGAACATCTCTCATCCAGTCTGTTTCTTAAAGTGGAGGTCCACCCTAAGGCTCCATTCACATCTAGGCGGACGGAATCGCGGCGTTTTGTCCCGCGAATTGCGGCGGCAAATAGCGGCGTTTTGTACCGCGATTTGCGGCGGCAAAACGCCGCGATTGTCCGCCTAGATGTGCCCCTAGGATGTGCCCCTCTATGGAGATGGTCCCCGAACGCCGAAAGCCGCCTGAAAAAAAGGTCTGGGACCTTTTTTCAGGCGGCAGGTGACAGGCGTTCGGCGTGGAGATGTGAACCATCTCCATAGAGGGCAATGCGTTTCCAGCCCTCTGGCAGGAGCGGCGGCACACTACAGGCGACAAAACGCCTAGGTGTGAATGGGGACTAAAAAAAAAAAAAATAATTGACAAAAAGGCTCCAAAAAAAGTCTCACTTTGTCTTCTGGGAAATTTGGGCATGCTGTCTTCTGGGACCTGTGTGTGTCCCAGAAGACCCATGGACTAATCGGCCTCGGGCGGCCGACATCCCAGGCATCCTGGACAGGTAAGGTGTGCTTATTAAGTCAGCAGCTACAGTGTTTGCAGCTGCTGACTTTTACGTTTTTTTTTTACAGATGGACATCTGCTTTAATCTCACCACTCTGTATCATGCACTCTTTTTACTTTTCCTTCTCACAGTTGCTTCCTCTCTCCTTAAACTTTCTCTCCTTCACCCCTCTTCTCCACCCCACAGCTTAGATAGAGAGATAGAGATGGAGATTATATATATATATATATATATATATATATATATATATATATATATATATATATATATATATATATATATATATATATATATATATATATATATATATATATATATATATATATATATATATATATATATATATATATATATATATATATATATATTCCCTTTCATGCCTAAGCCTATTTATGACATTTGGTGTTTACAAGTTAAAATCCATATTTTTGGCTAGAAAATTACTTCGAACCCCCAAACATTATACATATTTTTGGCGATTTTTGCAATATTTTATGTCGCACGGTATTTGTGCGGCGGTGTTTTAAACACAACTTTTTCCGTATGCGTTTTCTTTGTTGCGCAAGCTCGCGGGGAGGGGGGCGCTTTAAAAAATGTTTTTTCTTTTGTATAATATTAAATTGTGTT